>NC_135340.1:64342501-65029765 GCF_023851605.1 Tamandua tetradactyla
AGCCTTGCCTTAATTTGGACATTATCACAGACTTAGAATTACGAAGTTGCAACCTAATGAATTCCCCTTTTTAAAAGTCATTCCATTTCAGGTATATCACATTCCAGCAGCTTCCAAACTGACACATACACTCACAAAGAAATGCCTGTCACCTATCAGTGTGATTTGTACTGTGATAACCTTTTAAAAATCTAAAGTCAAGCAACTCTTATCTAAAGGTCTTATAAGGACTTTTTCAAAGAGCTATTATAATTTATTATTTATTATTCTTTAATAATTCTTTGCCATTTCACCTCTATTAACAAGTATATTTGAATTTTAGCTCTGTATTTTTTATTTCCAAGAATAATGACCCTCTGTAGAATTAGTCCTTCCAAACTATGTAGTGAGATTTATATGTTTACCAATAGAGTATATTCTATATCCTCTGAAAAATTTTATAGAAATATATTTTTATTAAGATACCTTTGACTTAAATTAGGGAGTGGGGATGTGATACACAGGAAGGAGAGTGATATATCATGATCAAGGAAAATAGCAGAAGTCTAACTCAAACATAAAATAAATTGCTGATGGGTCACTATTTTGACTGCTGAAGACAGCTTTCTTGTCCCAGAATGAAAGTACAACTGGCATTGAAATTATACATCACTGAGTCAATGACTGAAATTTAATTAAGTTTAAATTAAAGAAAGAGAGGGGGGAGGGAGGGAGGGAGAGAGAGAGAGAGAGAGAAACAGTGCACAAATGTCGGAGCCTTCCCATCAGGGTGGTGTCCTACAGACCAAATCATGAGGCAATCACGAGACTAGAATTGGTTCTTTCCTTGTTATCAAACAGAGACTTTTCTACCCTTGCAGTCATTTCTTTCAAATTCCTCCTGATTAAAAACCAAACAGAACCAGAGTAAAGCACGCAAGCCTCCATGAGCTCTGTGGTGGAGTGTTACCTTTCTTCATATGGAATCCATTAAGGCAAACATCTGATGTTTGTGGTTGAGCTGCAATTTCTCCACAGTCTCTAATGGTGGCCAAGTCTGGGGAAAAGCCAGAAGTCTCCCTATGTAGCAATCTGAGGTTTGTGTCAACACCCCCAGAGCAAAGAGAAGCTAGTCCTGGGCCAAACCAGTATCAAAAACACTTCCCCTAGTGCTGTAAATAGAAGATTGCTCCCACTGTTACAAAATGAGGCCAACAGTGAGAGCAAGTATGTTCATCAGCAACATTGATATGACTGCCTACAGCCTGTTGTCAAAAACGATAAACATCTCAGATATTGTTTGGGTTTTACCTGCTGAGAGCAATCTCTCAGAGCTAGTTTCCAGCAGTTAAAGACCAAAAATTTAAGTGGATGGTAGAAAATTCATGTTTGGGTTTTAGAAAGAATACCCTGGAGTCAACATAGAGAATGTGTTAAGGGAGAACAGTTTTGAAGCTATTGCAAAACTAGCAAACAGCAATAACACATTCAACTAAGGCAATGGTTGTAGGAATTAGCAGAAGAGGACAGAAGGCTTTTACAATAAAAATGAGTTTATCAAGCTATTTTCAAAATATTATTCTAATGCCTCTGAGAAGGAAAGACATAAAAATAGGTGAGTGTTAGGGATTCTACAGGCAAGGCAAGAGATGCTGAGGTCTGAATGAAGTCAGTGGCAGAAGAAACATGTTCAAGAAATGTTTTGAATACCTCTGGGAAAATAATGAATAGTTTTTGAGGATCTAGTAGTCTAGGGCAGAGGTCCTCAAACTGTGTTCTAACAAGGTCTCCTGGTTCTTCTATTTTTTTATGGGGTGGTATGAAAGTATTATAAAATTGGTGTAAAAATGCAGAAATATATAAATGTATGTTCTCACACCAATCAATCAAATGGGAACAACCATATGAACATCTGAAAAGATATAGAAAAATATTTGATCACATTCATGATAAACATTCTTACCATAAGAGGAATGGGTTTGGTCCCCAGGACCTGCCCATGTGAAAAAAATAAGAGGAATGGGAGAAATTAACCTAATAAAGGGTGTCAATTAAAAAAAAAAGAAAGAAATAGGAAAAACCCTATAACAAACATCATCCTAAATGGGGAAATGCTGGAAGTATTCCCTTTAAGTTCAGGATAAAGATATGAATGTTCTCTGTGTGTGCTTCTATTCAACAATATATAAGAGCTCCTTTGTGAATGAAGGAGGGGAGTGCTGCCTTTGTGACTTCTTGCCTAGGGCAATAAAGGAGAGGGAGGTATCAAAAGCAAGTGAGCGTTAAGAGTGGATAGAGACAAAGTTTACACACTATTGTAAGAATTCAATAAAATAATCCATTATAAAGTGTTCAGATCACTTTACAGAAAATGGTTACTATTAGACATTTTAATAGTTTAGAAGGAGCAATAGCTATGAGAAAGAAAATTCCATATTAGACACATAAAATTTTTGGTGACCATAGTATAACCCAGTGACAGAATCCAAAAGACTGAAAACGTATGTTTGAACCTCAGAGAGAGATAAGAGTTGAAGTACTAGAACTATATAGGAAAGTCATAGAAGAGGTAATAGCTATCACCATGTAAGTGGTTATGCTCATCCAAGAAGAGCATAGAAAGTGAGAAGAGAAAAGGACACCAATATCAAAGAGTGGGATAACAGAGAGTAGTGAGCAAAGGAACCTGAGCAAAAACACAGGATGAGTGAAGAGAGAAGCCAGTTATGTCACAGAAGCCAAAAGAGGGGTTTCAGGAGAAGATCAATGGTTTCAAATGTTATTAAGTTAAAAAAAAAAAGTCTGAAGATGAGGAAATGGCCACTGAATTGGGCAGTTAAGAAGTGGCTGGAGGCCTTGGGGTGGGGGAGTGATCACCTTGTCAAGTGTGGAATAGTAGGCCCCCAGTTGCAGTATCTGGCAGGCCTGCCAGCACTGCAGATCAGCTAATAATCTGATGCCCCACAGGCTGGTCGGTTCCCCAGTCCCCCTAACAGAGGTCTTCTGGCTGGCTGCCCCTGGTAGAGCAGCCCCTGCTGAAGCAGCCCCCCTGCCAAGCATGCAAACCTCAAGTTTGCCCAGAAGGGGCAGGGTTGATGAAGGAGGAGCCTCAAGCCCACCATCTGCTGGCCAGACACAGCTGAGAGTTGAGCCTGGGACTCCTGTGTGGCAGGCAGCTATTCTGCCACTGGAGTATCCGTGCAGCCTAGATTCTGATACACCCTTAAGTTGACTTGTATCCCCTACATGAGGTCCCAACCTTGATTTGACAAAGAATAACCAACAAAATGCAAAAAGAAACATTCAGCAAGAAACTAAGTAAATACAAAACTTTAGAAGAGTGAAGGAAACCAACTTGTAAAATAACCAGATCAAAATAATCAAATGCCCCAAACACAATAGAAAATCACAAAGCACATGAAAATCCAAGGAGAAATGGTCCAGTCGATTGACCAAATCAAAACTCCAGAGGGGACACAGAATATGGAACAACTACTCAAGGATATTTACAAAGAAAAAAAGGATATCTGGAAGACACTAGAAGAGCATAAAGAAGAATTCGGGAGGTTAAACAGAAAAATGACAGATCTCACATTTTTTTTATAAAAGATACGGACTGACAGAATGGGTCAAAAAACAATCCATCTGTATGCTGTTTACAAGAGGTGCATCTTAGACTCAAGGACGCAGTTAGATTAAAAGTGAAAGGATGGAAAAAAATCTATGCAAGCTATAACCAAAAGAAAGCAGGAGTAGCTATACTGATAGCAGACTAAATAGACTTTAAATGTAAGACATCATAAGAAGCAAAGAAGAACACTACATATTAATAAAAAGGACAATTCACCAGGAAGAAATAACTAAATCATAAATGTGTATGCTCCCAATTAAGGAGCTCCAAAGTAAATGAAGTACATATTGGAAAAACTGAGGGGAGCTATAGACATATCAACAGTAACAGTGAGAGACTTCGATACACCACTCTCCACTATAGATAGAACAACTACACAAGAATCAACAAGGAAATAGCAAACCTAAACAACAGGATAAATGAATTAAATCTAATAGACATATATAAATCATTACATCCCAAAACACCAGGATATACATTCTTTCCTAGCGCAAATAGGACATTCTTCAGGATAGATCAGATACTGGAATGTAAACTGAGTCTCTATAAATTTAATAAGATTGAAATTATCCAAAGCACTTTCTCTGATCACAATGAAATAAAGTTGGCAATGAGTAATCACCAAAAAACCACAGCTTGCAAAAACATACGGAGATTAAATACTATACTCTTAAAGAATCAGTGGGTCAAGGAAGAAATTGCTAGAGAGATCAATAAATATCTGGATACAAATGATAATGAGAATACAATATATCAAAACTTATGGGATGTGGCAAAGGCAGTGCAAAGAGGAAATTTTATTGCCCTAAATGCCTATATTAATGTGCAAAACTTGAAGATTTAACTCCTCCCTGGAGAATTTAGAGAAAGAACAACAAACTAACCCAAAGCAAATAAAAGAAGAGGAATAACAAAGACTAAAGCAGATATAAACAAACTGGAAAACAATAAAACAATAGAAAGAATCAACAAAACCAAAAGTTACTTCTTTGAGAAAATTAATAAAATGATGGTCCCCTAGCAAGACTAACAAAGGAGAAAAGAGAGAATACACAAATAATCAAAATTAGAAATGGGAGGGGGGCTGTTACTAAGGATCACGAAGAAATGTAAAAAATTATAAGAGAATATTATGAACAACTATATACCAACAAACTAAACAACTTAAATGAAATGGACAAATTCCTAGAAACACACAAATTACCTATACTGACTCGAGAAGAAATAGAAGCTCTCAACAAACTAATTACAAGTAAAGAGAACCAATCAGTCATCAAAAATCTTTCTACAAAAAAAAGCCCAGGACTAGATGGCTTCACGGGAGAATTTTATCAAATAATGCCAATCCTGCTGAAACTCTTGCAAAAACTTGAAGAAAAAAGAAATGCTACCTAACTCATTGTATGAAGCTAACATCACTCTAATACCAAAATCAGATAAACACGATACAAGAAAAGAAAACTACAGACCAATCTCCCTAATGAATATAGATGAGAAAATTCTTAACAAAATACTAGCAAATCATATTCATGCCACATTAAAAGAATTATACATCATAATCAAGTGGGATTCATACCAGGAATGCATGGGTGGCTCAATGTAAGAAAATCAATCAATGCAATAAACATATTAACAAATTGAAAGGGAAAAATCACATAATCAAATTGATTGATGTTGAAACAGCATCCCTTCCTGATTAAAACACTTCAAAAGTTAGGTTTTGAAGGAAACTTTCTTAATACCATAAAGGGAATATATGAAAAACCCATAGTTAGCATCATACTTAACGGTGAGAAGTTGAAAGCATTCCCCTTGAGATCAGGAACAAGATAAGGATGCCCGTTGTCACCACTATTATTCAACATTGTATTAGAAGTACTAGCTGGAGCAATTAGATAGGAGAAAGAAATAAAAAGCATCCAAACAGGAAAGAAAGAAGTAAAACTTTCATTATTTGCAGATGACATGATCCTATATTTAGAAAAGTCTGAGAAATCTACAGCAAAACTATTTGAGCTAATAAACAAATTCAGCAAAGTGGCAGGACACAAGGTTAATGTACAAAAATCAGTAATTTTTCTATACACAAGCAATGACCTATCTGAGGTGACAACAAAGGAAAAAAGTCCATTCAGAATAGCAACCAGAAGAATTAGGCATCTAGGAATAAGCCTAACCAGGGATGTTAAGGACTTATACACAATTACAAAAGAAAATGCTAAAAGAAATAAAAAATGACCTAAATAGATGGAAAGATATTCCATGTTCATGAATAGGAAGCTTGAATATCGTCAAGATATCAGTTCTACCAAAACTGATATACAGATTCAATGCAATACCAATAAAAATCTCAACAACCTACTTTGAAGACTTGGAAAAGCTGGTTATCAAATTTATATGGACAAGACAGAGACCTCGAATAGCTAAAGATATCCTAAAAAAGAGAAGTGAACTAGGAGGTCTCACACTTCCTGACTTTAAAACTTACTATAAAGCCACAGTGGTTAAAACAGCAGGGTACTGGCACAAAGACAGAAGGAGTGACCAGTGGAATAGAATTGAGAGTGCAAAGATTGACCACCAAATTTATGGACATCTGATCTTCAATAAGGCCCCCAAATCCACTGAAATCCACTGGGACAGGATAGTCTTTTCAGTTAATGGGCATAGGAGAACTGGATTTCAATAGCCAAAAGAATGAAAGAGGACCCCTACCTTACACCCTACACAAAAATTAATTAAAAATGGATCAAAGATCTAAATGTAAGAGCCAGTACCATAAAACTTCTAGAAAAAAATGTAGGGAAACATCTTCAAGACATAGTAATAGAAAACAGCTTCTTAAACTTTATACCTAAGCACAAGCTGTGAAAGAAAAAATAGACAAAAGGGAACTCTTTAAGATCAAGAGCTTCTGTGCCTCAAAGGACTTTGTTAAAAAGGTGAGGAGGCAGCCAACTCAATGGGAGAAAATATTTGGAAACCACATATCCAATAAAGGCTTGATATCCTGTGTACATAAAGAAATTATACAGCTCAACAACAACAAAAAAACAAACAACCCATTTATAAAATGGGCAGATGAAATGAATAGGCACTTTTCTGAAGAGCAAATACAGATGGCTAAAAATCACATGAAGAGCTGCTCATCTTCATTTGTTATAAAGGAAATGCAAATTAAGATCATAATGAGATGCCTTATACCTATAAGAATGGCTGCTATTAAACAAAGAGTAAACTATAAATGTTGGAGAGGATGCGGGAAAATTGGAACACTTATTCACTGTTGGTCAATGAAAAATGGTTCAGCTGTTTTGGAAGTCAGTTTGGCGATTCCTCAGAAAACTAAATACTGAGTAGCCCTTTGACCCAGCCATACCAATACTCATTACATACCCAGAAGAGTTGAAGGCAGTGACACAAACAGACATTTGCACACCGATGTTCATAGCAGCAGTATTCACAACTGCCAAGAGATGGAAACAATGCAGGTGCCCATCAACAGACAAGCAGATAAACAAAATGTGGTGTATACATACCATGAAATATTATGCAGCATTTAAACAAAATGATATCTTAAAACATAAGACAACATGGATGAACCTTGAGGACATAATGCTGAGTGAAATAAGTCAGAGACAAAAGGATAGATACTGTATGATCCCCTTATTATGATTCTGATAAAGCTGCCAGTATTTTGGGGCAGCTAGAAGGAAAACTCTGAGATGAGGGCATGGTAGCCCATGACACACTCTGGGAACTGTTCTGTTGCTTCATGTTAAAGTGTGCTTTAAAAATTATTACTTTTTTTTCTTTTCTTTGTATATATATGTTATATTTTACAAAAAAAAATGGTTTAAAAAAACTATGGGCAGTTATAGTAATATTAGACAAAATAAATTCCTGAAATCAAAAATTTGAAAATATTTAATAACATAGCTCACTATTATAGCAAAGCTGATATTTGTAGTAACTTTTTACTTGTTATTTTGAGAATGCACACAGTTTTGATAGTTAATCAAATGACATTTAAGATACTGTTTAATATTTAGAATTTAAGAAACTCTGATATCTGTATCTATATATTTTTTCTTCCTTGTTTTAATTTTAAATTGGTTTATGAAACATATTGTACAAACAGGCTTTATGATGGTTACTTAGATTTTTTTTTTAAATATGCCCATGGATAAGCTAAGATATTCATTTTAGGTGGTTACAATTTTCATATTAATTGTACAAATATTTGTATCTTCATATTTTCCTGAAATCCGGAAAATATTTAGTAACATGGGTCATTACTATAGCAATGCAGATATTTGTAAGAACTTTCTACTTGAAATTTTCAGAACATTCATAGTTTTGACAGCTAATCAAATGGTATCTAAGTTAGTATTTAACACTTAGAATTTAAGAACTTTGCTACCTGAACTTGTTGATTTTTTTGCCTGTTAATTTTAAATTGGTTTATGAAACATACTGCACAAACACAGGCTTTACAATGATTATATGGATGCTTTATTTAAATATGCCTATGGTTGAGCTAATTAAGATGGCCACGGTTGGTGGTTCTAAGTGTACTGCTTATTTTCCTAAATAAAATAAAGTGGCTCGAAGCTTTTGAGAAATCATTCCTTCTTGAGTTGTAGAAGCAGAAGACTGACCCTAATGAGTTGAAAGAGAAAGAAAAATGAAGAGCAAAAAACTGTTTTTAAGAAGTTATGCCCCTTTGTCACAATAAAAAAGAATTTTTTTAATGTAGAAAAAAAATTACGCCTTGATGAAAAGCAGATAAATGTGTGGGGAGGGGGTGAAATCAGTGAAGGTCAGACAGGAACATGAACAGTACCTTTAAGGGAGTAAGATAATGAGTTTATGAGTTAAGGAAAGGAAAGAGCAGCTATTAAAGGATAAACCAAAGTACCAGCAAGTGAGGAGGGAGCAATGCCCTCAAGGAAGGAATAGGGAATGGATGAGGTAGTATTTTTAGCTTTTAAAAATAATAAGAGCATTTCTTTACTAAAGCATGAAGAATGAGGAAACAAACAGCTTGGAGATGAAAAGGGAAGAAGGTAAAAGGAACAACAAATTTGGAAGACGCACACTCCCCAATTTCAAAACTTACTACAAAACTACAGTAATCAAAACAATGGTTGGGTGGGCCATGGGGACTCAGCAGGCAGAGTTCTCGCCTGCCATGCTGGAAACCCAGGTTCAATTCCCAGTGCCAGCCCATGCAAAAAAGAAAATAAAACAATGGTTTATATAGACCAATGGAATAGAATTGAGAATCCAACATAAATTCTCACACCTATGGCTAATTGATTTCAACAAGGGTGCCAAGTCCATTCAATGGGAAAAAAAAAATAGTCTCATCAATAAACAGTACTGGGAAAACTAGATATCCATGTGCAAAAGAGTGAAGGTGAACTCATACCTCAGACCACATACCAAAATTAACTCAAAATGGATCAAAGACCTAAATATAAGAGCTGAAACAATAAAAGTCTTGGAAGAAAACATTAAGGAAAATCTTCAGGACTTTCTATTTGGCAATGGATTCTTAGATAAGACACCAAAAGTATGAACATCAAAAGAAAACATAGATAAATTGGACTCCATCAAAATTAAAAACTTTTGTGCATTGAAGGACATTATCAATAGAGTGAGAAAAGACAACTTGTAGTATGGGAGAAAATAGTTGCAAATCAAATACCTGATAAGGTATCCAAAATACCTAAGAATTCTTACAAATCAACAACAGCAGCACAAACTACCCAAATAAAAAACTGTTGAACTATTTGAATAGTTATTTCTTCAAAGATAATATATAAGTAGCCAATAAGTACATAAAAAGATGTTCAACTTTATTAATCATTAGGGAAATATGAATGAAAATCATGAGATACTATTTCATACTCACTCGGATGGCAATAATTTAAAAAAACAAACTAACAATTATTGGCAAACAGGTGGGGAAACTGTAACCCTTAAACACTGCTGGCAGGAATGTAACATGGTGTAGCCACTTGGAAAACAGTTTGGTGGTTTCTCAGAAAGTTAAACAAAGAATTACTATATGATCCAGCAATTCTACTCCTAGGTATATGACCAAAAGAATTGAAGACAGGAACTCAAATAGATACTAGTACACCAATGGTCATAGTAGCATTTTTCATTGTAGCCAAAAGGTGGCGGTGCCCAAGTGCACATTAAAAAATGAAGGGATTAAACAGAATGTGGCATATACATATAATGGAATATTATTCAGCCATAAAAAGGAATGAAGTATCAATATATACTACAATATGGAGGAAACTTGAAAAGGTTATGCTAAGTGAATTAGGCCAGTCAGAAAAGGACCTAAACTGTTTGATTCTACTTACATGAAATATCTAAAATAAGCATGGTGTTTATCTCTGAGGGCCTTTATTTTCTTACAAGAAATGAACTTATCTTACAAGATGAAGATCATGACGGTGTCATAGGCTTGAGGAAAGGGGGAATTTTAGAACATCTGTTGTGGGGAATGGGAATGAATGAGAATCAGAGGGACATGGAAACAGCACTAAAGGGCCAGGTGACTTAGGAAAGCATGGATTTGTTATGGTACTAAATAAAAGATTAAGTGGCCGTCTTCAGCAATAGAGATGAACAGAGAAAATGATGATAATGAGAAGGCTGCTGCTGATGATAGTAACAATGACAACAAGATCAACAACAACTAGCCATGCACCAAGTAATTTGGAAACTCGATCTTGAGTCAGTTCTAGTGTAGCGATTGAGTGGGCTCTGCAGGCAGACACCATGCATTTGAATCCCAACTATTTAAGGTCAAGTTATGTGACCTTGGACAAGTTACTCAACCTCCCTGTATGCTGGTTTCATTATCTGTAAAATGTGCATAAAAATAATATTACCTATTCTGTAAGGCAAATGCGACAATTAAATCTATTAATTCAGACAGAGCACTTAGGACTTAGAAATTGGCTGGGCACATAAGAAGCACGTCTTAAATGCTAGTTATAACTACCACTACTGTGGTGTTTAGGGTAAGTTGAGGATCACAGGAGCTCATAAAGTTATAAAAACACAAGTCTCAGCTCATGTCCAAGAGTCAAATAATCTTTGGAAAGCATCAATATCACCACCGTACTATAAAAAGACAAGAAATTTCAGCCATACCAGCCATACCTATGACAGACATCCTTTTCCTGATATTGTTGAAATCCAAAAATGCAAGCAATTGATAAGTAACAAGTGTCCCCAGTTCTTCAATTGTTATAGTTTCTGGGGTCCGAGACTTAAATATAAATCCCAAATTTCTTGCAGCAGTCACTAGAGCCCCTTCATCAGGCGATTGAACTTGGTAGATCAGCTGTCCTAAAAGGAAAACAAACAAGTATATTAATACTGAGAATAACCACTAACATTCATAGAATGCTAACTGCAATTTGTTTTTCAAAACTCCACTTCAGGTGTCAGCTTTCAAACTCTTTCCAATCCTAGGACTTTCCTGCTCACCAACTAGCTGGGCTGGTACCAGTGCTCTGGGATTCTATAGGACTTCAAGCATATCACTGGCATAGTCCTTATCAACTTATATGAAAGTACCTATTTCTGAGTCGGCCTCTCCATTATGCTAAAAGCTTCTGAAGTCAGATTCCCACGTCTTTGTATTTACAGTGCCTAGAGATGCACCATGAAAGTCACAAAACTAAAACATTTTCGTATATATTAATATTAATCCACATAGTCCTCTGGCAAGCCTTTGAGGTAGAGATTATTAAAATTATAATTTTCATTTTATATTGGTGGAACATATGACTGAAAGCGTTTATGTGATTTTTGCAAGAGGAATGGAACAGATATTCCTAATTGCACCTCACCCTGCTGCCATTGACCGTTTTTATAAGCATGCATACAAGAAATTTCTGAAATGAAAGGAATCAAAGCAGGGTGTTAATACTTGTTATCTAATGTTATGTGTGTTAGGGGTAGAAGGAGGAGGTATTAGGAGAGAAAAAGAAAGAAGAAAGCAGAAAGAAATTTTTAAAACACTTTTTCAAAAAGCATGTATAAATTAAGCCCTTTAATGTAAAATTGCATGATATTTGCATGTAAAAATATATTAGAAAAAATAGGCAGAGGTAGATCTATATTTACTGATTCACTATGTTACCCAAGTTACACTGTTAACAAGGAAGTTGTATATCAATGTATATACTGTGATCCATTTTTTTGTTAAAAACAAATAGACCATATCTATATGTATTCTTGTATATGCATTAAAACTAGTGGAAAGAATGAAATAATACATTCTAAATGTTAAGCACTGGTTACCTCTGTAAGGAATGGACTGGTGGGGTTCAAGGTTTGGAGAGATTCAAGCATTTACTGGACCTATGAAATGATGTAATAACTTCCATGTCTGGCAACATGGTAACTGGGTACCTGGGACCAACCTCTCCCACTGCATAAACTACAGAGTCTATATAAAATATATTTAATATCCTTGAATGCATCCATGAACTGGTAAGAAAACAAGAATTATTCAAGTCAGAGAGATAAAAAGAACCTAGATAGGATAAAGGAAATGCTGAAGCCAGCTTTTGCCCCAGGGCTTTTTCTGAATCAAGAGAACAGTATCCCAGGTCTTCTAGTCTCTCAAATCTTCGATTAAAGAAAACATAGCCCAGGACTTGTCCAAGGTAAGAACTCTCATGGTAGACTAACTCTTAAAACTGGGCTCCCCAAGTTGAATTCCTGATATTCTCACAAGCAGTATGGACAATCAAAGCTATAGGCTGAGCCCCCAGTCTTGAGGTTTGTTCATATGAAACTTAACCCCACAAAGGATAGGTCAAGTCTACTTAAAATTAGGCCTAAGAGTCACCCCCAAGAGAACCTCCTTTGTTGCTCAGATGTGGCCTCTCTCTCCAGCCAACACAACAGGCAAACTCATCACACTCCCCCGTCTACGTGGGACATGACTCCCAGGGGTGTGGACCTTCCTGGCAACATGGGACAGAAATCCGAGAATGAGCGGGGACTCAGCATCAAGGGATTGAGAAAAACCCTAGAATGAGCTGAGACCCAGCATCAAGGGATTGAGAAAATCCTCTCAACCAAAAGGGGGAAGAATGAAATGGGACAAAGTGTCAATGGCTGAGAAATTCCAAACAGAGTCGAGAGGTTATCCTGGAGGTTATTCTTACACATTAAGTAGATATCACCTTGTTATCCAAGAGGAAATGAAGAGGCTGGAGGGAACTGCCTAAAAATGTAGAGCTATGTTCCAGTAGCCATGTTTCTTGATGATGATTGTATAATGGTGTAGCTTTCACAGTGTGACTGTGTGATTGTGAAAACCTTGTGTCTTATGCTCCTTTTATCTACCTTGTCAACAGGTGAGTAGAACATATGGAATAAAAATAAATAATAGGGGGAACAAATGTTAAAATAAATTTAGTTTGAAATGCTAGTGATCAATGAAAGGGAGGAGTAAGGGGTATGGTGTGTATGGTTTTTTTTTTCTGTTTTCGTTTTATTTTTCTGTTGTCTTTCTATTTCTTTTTCTGAATTAATGCAAATGTTCTAAGAAATGATCATGATGATGAATATGCAACTATGTGATGATATTGTGAATTACTGATTATATATGTAGAATGGAATGATCACATATTAAGAATGTTTGTGTTTCTTTCCTGTAATTTTTTTTAAATTAATTTTAAAAAAAAAACTGGGCTCCCCAAAAGGCTACTCTTCTCAGTATAAGGGCAAAATGGAAATCAACTTCCCCTATAAGAGGGCCTTTAAGAAAAACTGCCTATCCAGAATCCTGCTTATAAGAGGAAAAGAAAAAAATCTCTGCTGAGAATTTACAAACAAAGAATGGGTCTCATAAATATTTGTGGAGGGGGGGCATGGTGCATGGTCCACGAATCGAACCCAGGTCTCCCGCATGGAAGGCAAGTATTCTACCACGGAACCACCCGTGCACCCCTCATAAATATTTGCATCCTGAATTCACAATACTTAGGTGACCTCAAAAAAAATGAATAAATAAAACTGAAAATTTAGCTTAAAATCTGCCTGCATTAGAACATTGCCTGAAACAAATGCAAATCCTTTCTGGAAGAAGAAGCCTTTATCCCAGAGCCAAAGAACATTCTACAAAAGAAGAAAATTCCAAAATAGTTATTAAATTATTAAAACGACAATAAATAGGGTACAATGAGAGTCAACAGAAACAATAGAAAGAACAAGACTGCAAAATCTTCAGATATTGGAATTATCAGAAACAGCACATAAATCCTATTTAATAGAGTTCAAGAAAGAAAATTGAAATTAAAGAATAATCAGATTTGAAAAAGAGTCAAAGACCTGGTAGATATTAAAACTAAAATAATTGAAATTCAAAAGAAAATTAGACAGTACCAGAGTAAGAATTAATGCACTGGAAAAAACTGGAGGAATCTCCAGCATCCACAGAGACAAAGAGATTGAAAACATGAAAGAACGGTTAAAAGACAGAAAATATGGTTAAAATATCTAACATGCTTCTAACGTGATAGACATTTTCTTCTAGGCTAGAATCTAGAAGTACAACTCTCTCTCAAATAGGAGTTCTGGCACAGACTAGAACTAGATCTGGAAAAGCAAGATAGTATTCCCATGTATTATATGCCTTCCAGAATGAACTCCTACACCGAGAATATGACCTGCATGTTCTACCTCTCCTCTACAGTCTTGGGAGACAAGACACTGTAATTAGAAACTGCATTCTCCAAGACATCATCAGGTATTCTCAAACACAAATGAAGCATAGCCACCAATCATCAAACACTTGAGAATGACAGGAAAAATAGACACAAAACTCAATGAAAAGAAGAACACTAGAAAAAATTAAACATAATAGAAGAAATAAAAGAAAATTTCAAATCAAGTATAATTAATATCATCAATGAGACCTAAGAGAATATCATAACATTAAAATAAAAATGCATTGCTATAAAAATAAAAGTCTTAGAAATGAAATAAACTTAAAGGCAGACATAAAACAAATCCCTAGATGAAACTATAATAAATCATTATTGACATTGTTATTATAAAAATCAGTTAAAGCCAATTACATAATTAAGTGAATTCTCACGATGATTAAAATCTAAGGTACGGGTTAGTCCAGGATCATACAGAACAAAACTATGGCTTGAATGCAATCTCAACAAGAAAAATAACTTCTTATATTATATATCTTATATATGCATATCTTATGTATATAATGTACGTATACAAAACATGTGTGTATATTATGGTTTATATGTGCATATACACACAGTTTGCATATATAATATATTTCATTTGGGTAGTCACTTCAACTCAGTTTGATAACAGAAAGAAAAAATACTTGTAAATAGAATAGACTGGGCTCAAATGGGGCAAGAAGCTGATTTCCCATAGCTTTACCTACCTACCTCACACCCTCAATATTAAAGAGGCCCAGATAGTTTTGTTCTATTCTATGTACCCTGATTCCAAACAACCATATAACAAGTATGAAGAATTGTTTATAGCAGGGGCTAAATAAGAATATTCCAATACCAGTGCAGAGTTATCTCCATGATGGGGAAAATCCATTCTAAGCACGTGCCTGGTGGCCATTTGCTTCTCTTAGTTGTACATCTAATAATGAGAACCACGTGGCTCAACTCTATTCCTGTTCGTCCTGGCTGCCGGGAAGTTCATGGTCAAATGTGATGCTCAATCATAAGAATATTTCATCCCCCGTCATTGGCATATTTGGGTTTTCACCTTTCATTGATCCTATTTCGCCTCCCACATTCTTTCGAAAATATCCAGGATATAAATAAATACCAAGAAAAGCTAGTGATAGGTAAACCCTTTATACAATGTTCTCCCTTTAATTTGAAAATACCCCAAATCCCCAACATTTTGAAATAAGAATATCAGTTCTGATTTAAAAAATTTTTTTAAAAATGAATACACAAAAAAAGAAAAGGCTCACGATAGCAATCACAGTCCCCCCCTGTTACCTGTACTATTCTCCTCTGGCATCACAGTGTGGCAGAGAGCAAGTAACCTCAGGAATTCATGCACTTTGGGATCGCCCAGTTTAATGGATTCAATCAGGTTGTGGTCAAAGAACTGAAATTTGCTATCTGCTTTGGGGTTGGCTGAGAAATCCGCATGCTCTTTTTTCTGTAGGGGAACACAACAACGACAAGGAACTACAGACCTCATTCCATAAATAATCTTTAAGAATTCAAGAATATTTCCTCTAGTTTTAGTGCGTGTATGATTTTGCATTCTCAAACATCAGGCACCAAAATGCCTTTCTGCTTAATACTATTAAATATAATTTTCTCATTTCAGAGCAATGCACCAAATCAGGGAGACTTCCAAAGGCATGGGGGGGAAGAAAAATCTTCAATAGCTGTACAGATTCTCAAATGATGATTGCAGCTGCATCATACCAAAAAGCTCTGAAACCTGAGAGTATTTATTAAAGGCTGCTCAATGATAAAGCTCACCAGACTTCAGCTCATTTTGGCAGCAAAACTTGGTATAAAATCATCTGAGTCTAACTGCAGGCTTCTTTTTTGCCTTCTCAGTGTGAGTTAATATGTTTCTGTGCAGAAATATCAACGTGCTTGATTACAGGGTGCCTTCTCCTATCTCATGAGAGATATATTGCAGATACACCATATAAGCACGTACTTGAAAATTAGAAAAAAAAATCAGAATTCCTAAACACCTCTGGCATAAGTGGTTCTGGATAAGGGGTTGTGAACCTGTGCCTATTTCAAGAAGAGAACCCTCAGAGGGGTCTACTCCTGCACGTCGAATATAACAGCTTATCAGCTTCAGACCTTTCCCCAGGATTAGTGCTGGTGTTTATTCTTAAAGATTCCATTAAGTTTTGCAGTTGATTCTAAAATTAAAAGGACAGATGCTTTTAAAGCTACTTTTTAAAAGAGAAACAATTCTGTGAACAATTTATAATACCCATTCCAAGTCACAGAGCAGAGTAAAATTGGTCATAGGTCTCTTGCTCCTTGAGATCAGATTTATTCTAAAATCAGTAATTCTGAATAAATGTAGAGAACATGTATTATTGTTTTTACCATGGGCTAGATACTATAACTGCTTTATACAAATTATTGCATAGCATCTTCTCAAAAACACTGTGTAGTAGGTACTATTACCACATTTTACACATGAAAAACCAAGTCTTGCCCAAGGCCACCCAGTTGGGAAATGGCAGAGCAAGACTCAAATCCAGGACTCCAGCCTAAATCCGTGCTTTAAATACTTTGCCATCCTAACTCCCTAACACAATTCTTGATTATTTTTCTGTCCAGTCACTAATTTAATGATGGTTACCATTTATCAAGTGTAAACTGTATGCAAGATTTGTTCAAGTGTTCTAAATATATTCATCCAAAAAACTCATGCAGAAAACATTAAAACACAGAAAAATAATAAAAACAACAAATAAATCCAAAAGCTGTACTTTTTGTGCCGGAAAGGGGTAACTTAATTATTTCCTAACCCAATCAGGACATGAAACGCAAAACAACAAATAAAAAATGGAGAAGAGAAATAATCACAGATAAAAGAAAATTCAGAGAATCATAAGAGACTTCTTTGCTCAAGTCTTTGCATACAGATCTGGATGAACTGGAAAAATCTTTGAAAATAGAATTTTCCAAAGCATTCTAGAAGAAATAGAAATTCTAAACATATAGAAAAGAAAATAAATACTGTTTTCAAAGAGCTAGCATTAGTAAAGAGAATCTAGCAGAATATTAAAAGCACAATTTAGTATCATCACTTGTTCCAGGAAGACATTGATGATAACAAGTTTCTTAATATGATTCATCATGTTAATATAGTCACAGAAGAAAAAGCATCTTTTATCCTCATAGTCAAAAAAATGCATTTCACTAAATTCAATATCTGACCTGAATTAAAAGACAAAAAATCACAATAAAATAGTAATAAATGGATACTTCAAAATATATCTATTTTTTCTTAGACTTTACACCCAAAGCACAAGCAACAAAAGAAAAAATAGAGAAATGGGACCTCATCAAAAATTAAAACTTTTGTTCCCTAAAGGGCTTTATCATAAAAGTAAAATGACAACCTACACTATGGGAGAAAATATTTGGAAACCACATGTCCAACAAAGGATTAATATCCAGAATATATAAAGAAATCCTTCAACTTAACAACAAAAAGATTAAAAAATGGGCAAAAGACTAACATACATCTCTCCAAAGAAAATATATAAAGGGCCAGAAAGCTCATGAAAAGATGCTTATCATCATTAGCCATAAGGGAAATGCAAATCAAAACCACAATGAGATATTATTTCATGCCCATTAAAACAGCTGCTATTGAAAAAAAAACAGGAAATAACAACTTTTGGAGGGGATGCATAGAAATAGGAACACTCATTCATTGCCACTAGGAAGTTTGGTAGTTCCTCAGAAAGCCAAGTACCTGAACATATAACCTGGTAATTCCACTACTACATATATACTCAAAAGAATTGCAAGTAGTAACAAAAAGATATTTTCACACTGATTTTCGTTGCATCATTATTCACAATTGTCAAAAGATGGAAGCAACCCAAGTGTCCATCAACTAATGAATGGATAAACAAAAAGTGGCATATACATACAATGGAATATTACTCAGCTATAAAAAGGAATGAAGTTCTGATGTATGTAACAAAATGGATGAATCTTGAGGACATTATGCTGAGCGAAATAAGCCAGATATGAAGACAAATTTTGTATGTTCTCACTGATTTGAAATGATTAGAATAAGCAAACTCAGAGTCAGAATCTAGAATATGGGTTACCAGGGCGTGGGTGGGGAATGATGGAAATGTTTTGGCAATGGATGGTGGTGGTAGTACCACAGGGTGAATACAATTAACAGCACTGAAATAAGTATCTGAATGTGATTAAAGTGGGAAATATCAAATTGCATATATGGTAAGAGAATAAAAACATTTTTAAATCCGTGGAACTACATTAAGTAAAAAAGTGTACTCTAAGTTAAACCATGGACTTTAATTAATATACAATTATATAAATGTGTTATCAATTGTTAACAAATGTTCCACACCAATGCAAGGAGTCGGTAGTGGAGTGGTATTTTGGGAATCCTGTATTTTATGCATGATTGTTCTGTAAACACACACAATTTCTCAAATAAAGAAATATTTCAACCCAATGCCTTCATAATAATTAATGCAATAATACCAGAAGCATTATGCATTAATGTCAGGATCAAGTATGCCTATAAAGACTATATTATTTTATGTTATTCTGGAGGAACTAGCCAATGCAATCAGATGAGAATAAGGAATTAAAACCAAAAAACTAGAATTGATGGAGGTAAACTGTTTCCATTTACAGATGATATGGATGACATATTTGGAAACCCAGAAAAAAATGACCCAAGAATATTATAAACAAAAAGACAATGGTGTACAAAGTTAATAAATAATTAAGTTAATTACTGTAATTTAACTGCTTAAATATCAAGAAACATAATAGAAATGCCCCAATTAGAAATAACAATAAAAAAATAAATAGCATACCTAGGAATAAAATGTCCAAAAAAATGTGCAAGATATTTATGAAGAAAACCTTAAAATGTTTCTGTGGGACAAAAAATAAGACTTAAGTAACTTGAAATACATGTCATGTTATTGGATAAGAAGACTCTACATTGTAAGGATGTTAACACTTCCTAAGCTAATAAATTTAACACAATCCCAAGAAAAATACTCAAGATAAGTATGACTCTAAAATTCCCAAGGGAAAATAAATGAGCAAAAACAGTTTGGGAAAATCTAGAAAAGGAGAGCTCTGAGAGGCAACTAGCCCTACTGGATGTTAAAAAGATGTTTAACCTCACTCATAATAACAGAAATGCAACTTAAAACCACATTGCTATACCAGTTTTCACACAGCATTGTCAAAGATCAGCTCAATAATTAAACTGCATGGCACTATCATATGCACTGAAAGTGAAATCAAAGGAACCAATTGAAATGTCAGTAGCAAATCCAACTACACAAAAGAATTTAGTAAGTTATAAAGGTAGCATCTCAAATCAGTGAAAAATAAGATTAATTTTTTTTAAATGATGGAATTGGAACAATTGGGTAGTCAATTTGGAGAAAATTAAAGTTAGACTCATATTTTATAGCCTAGATCAGGATAAAATCCAAGTATATCTAAGATTTGAATATGAATCATTAAATCTACAATGATGGTGGCCTTTATATCACAGACCTAAAACTAAGAAATGATGAAAAAATAAAATGATAAACTCAACTACTCTGAAAATAAAATATTTTCACATGGGAAAAGCTATCAGAAAAAAATTGAGACAAATGATAAATTTCCTTAATATTTGAAGAATTCCTACAAATTGATTTTTTAAAAACCAATAATCCAATTTTTAAAATGGATGAAGCTTCATGAACCCAAAGTTCACAGAAAAAGAAATACCATGAGTGCTTAAACATAGAAAAAGATGTTTAACCTCACTTATAATAACAGAATGCAAATTAAAACCATATTGCTATCCCAGTTTTCACATAGCATTGCCAAAGATCAAAAACTGTTAAAATACTGCATTGATGGCAGTCAGAGGAAACAGGACTCTGACTGTTTTTTTGCTGCTCTTATACATTGCTTGTGGCAGAATACATGATATGACCTAAAGAAGGAAATTTGGCAATATCTAATCACAAATCATTTAGCGATTCAATTTCTAGAAAAGACTCCTATGCTCTGTAATATATGAATTGACATGTACACAGTTATTTTTGCTGTATTATCTTTACTAGCAAAATACTGGAAGGTGGTGTGACGGTGGCTCTGTGGCAGAATTCTCACATGCCATGCTGGAGACCCGGGTTCGAGTCCCGGTGACTGCCTATGCAAAAAAAAAAAAACACCAGAAAAAATTGGCATGTCCATCATTTGTGTCTCCTTAAATAAATCATGGTACAGCTATAAAAGAATACTATGCAGCCATTAACAAAATGAGGCAGTTTTTTTTAACTGATATGAAAGGAGTTCCAAGATACGTTTTTGAGGAAAAAAGAAGGGTGAAAACTGTATGAATATCACCACCTACGTAAAAATAGGGACAATATTTTTGCTTGCAAATGCATAAAAGAATTCTAAAAGAATTTTTAAAACAGAGGAACTCTGTGGTTGGGCAACATGGATGAGAAAGAACTTTGAATATGAGTCTAATATTTAATGTTACTCATTAGTTAACTCTCTTGTCAGAGAAATCTCAGGCTTCTAGGCACTGATTGTTTCAAAAAGCATGTACAATTTGAAATGAGAACTAAAAATGAAAACTGATCCCCTCCATACCTTAATCATTTCTATCTTCTGACTCGGCTCTTCATGTACTTCACCTGCCAAAACAAAAATTCAGTATTAGAAGTAAACGAAATTACATAAAAGGACAAAGATTGTATATATTCCACTTATATGAAATATATAGAATAAGGAAACTCACGGAGACAGAAAGTAGGTTAGAAGTTACCAGGGGAGAAATGGGAAGTTACTGCTTAATGGGTACGCAGTCTGTTTGGGGTCATGAAAAAGCTCTACAATGGATAGTGGTGATAGTAGCACAACATGGTAAATGTAATTAATGCCACTGAATTGTACTTAAAAATGGTTAAAAGGGCAAATGTTATATTATATATATATATATACACACACACACACACATTACCAGAAAATTTTCTGTAAGTAAACAAAATTAAAACTCAGTTTGGATAGTTGGTTTTAAGTACATTTATTTATTAAAGTACCATTACTAGATGGCATTGTGAGTTCAAATGTCGACTGTTCAGGAGTGTTTTCAAACTGTAACATTAGACACGCCAATTAATGCAGAGATACTCATGCTTTTGCACAAGATAGAGCTAAAGTACAATAGGTATTAAAACAAAATAAATAGGAAACTTAGTTGTACATTTTTTCATTCTATTTGTACATTATCTATGATATTGCAAAAAGCAAATTTGTGTCTTCCATATTTTCCCTGCTACATCTGTGTAATATCAACGTCAAATTAGTATCTAAACGTTAAACAAGGTCAGTACTACCTGCAGGCAGAGAACATAGCTACCTATATGCCAGAATTTTTTTTTTTTTTTCGCATTGGCAGGCTCCGGGAATTCAACTCGGGTCTCTGGCATGGCAGGCGAGAATTCTGCCACTGAGCCACTGTTGCCCGCCCTATGCCAGAAATTTTAAAATAACTTTCTTCTGAACCTAAAGCCAATATGTGCTTATTACAGAAATTTTGGAGTATGATATGCAAGGTATTTACGGTAGAAAATTAAAATCACTAATGATCCTACCACCCAGAGAAAAACGGTACCATCTTTTTAATTTTGTAGATTTTTTCAGGTTAACTGTGTTTGCGTGCGTTATGTGTGCACACATGTTGATCATACCATCCATAAATTTCTGGTTCCTGCTTTTTAAACCATTGATAGTGTGGGAATTTTCCCTGCCATTTAAAAGTTCTTTGTGAACATCATTTTGGATGATTATATAATAACCCATCATTATAGATGTTCAGTTTATTTTAGCCTGCCCATATTGTGGGTCAGCGAAGTGTTATGCTTTTTTTTCTTTCAATTTTTGCTCGGCACCCAAAGATTTTATACAGTTTGCCAGAATTACACCTCTTATAATAATTGCAAGTGTTCAGGCATCAATTATGTGCCAGGTACTTACATCATCACAAATACCTATAACAAACGTGTGAGATGAAGATGTTCATTACTGTTTTATGCATGAGGAAACGGAAGAACAGAAAGTTTAAAGTGACACAGCTAAATGAAAACTGCAAAGTCAGTATAGCAGGTTTTTAAATCAAAGTCTCTCTCCTCACACTACACAATGCTATGGCCACAAAAGCACTTGACAGATGGTCATTTGTCGTTTTTTAGGGGCACAAATCTGAACCTGGAACACTGTCCAGCTGTTGTGTGGCAAGAGGCCCTGAGCCAAGCACCTGGAATTTAAACCTTTAACTCACCATGGTCATTTTCTACTCATTACCTATATGCAATAACTCTAGTAAAATTATTTTTAAAACAAAAAACTCTGTGTCTTTATGCAAAATGGTCTCCTCATAGTCCATTTTTAGTGTTGGTGATAGAAATGAAAAGAAATTAGAGTCTAAAAAAGTGATAATTCAGAGCCAGAAAATGGAAGAAGATTTACACAAATCAGCCTGGCATGCCAAATTTTCTCAAGGCCCAGATTTATGATATAAACAAGCACAACCCATGTAAAAACAAGAAAGGATGATTCTGAAACATTCTGTGGGTGCTTTAGTAAGAAGGTATTTTAGCAACATCATAAATAATCAACACCCAATATTTAACAAATTAAGGATCTAAAGGAGTTAGTTAAACATTTTGAGTAACTTTCCTGCATGTCGTGAGCGAAATTATAACCTCTCATGGATTTGGAAATTTTGAACTTTGCAAAGATCTTGGATCTATACCTTGTAAAAGTCAAGGGCCATTTCTAAATATAGCCTTGTGATTGACATCTCTACAAATAAACCTTGGCTTGTGTGTCTGATTATTTCCTTAAGATCACTTTCTCAAAGGTTATTATATTGGATCAATATGTATCAGGGCAAAAGAATCTCCCAAATTCAAAATATTTCCAATATCCAGGCTTAAATGTTCCCATTCACACAATCCCTTGGGTTAAGGCAGTATTTTTAGAAAGCCTCTGAAAATGTCAAAAAAAAAAGAAGAAGGGAATTTTTACTGGAAAGAAAGTGTTCGCCAGTCATTATGATGCTGGCGTAAGAAAAGTACAATTTAATTGAGGGTTTGTGGAAGTCTATGCTGAAAAACACTGGTACACTACCTGAGATGGCAGGAGAGGAAGCTGCTGGTAGAAACGAGCTGAGGAAACGAGGGTGACCTTGGAATATAGGAATCGGCGTAACAGAGAAGGTCAAAATTCAGGAAAGGATAAACAGCAACTTCTTGTATATCTTAGTTTAATCCACGGTCAAATTTTGCCTTAAAATATATGCCAGGAGTGCAAGGGTAGTTCAGTGGTAGAATTCTCACCTGCCATGTGGGAGACCCAGGTTCGATTTCCAGCCCACGCACTTCCAAAAACAAACAAATAAGCAAAAAAACAAAACAAACAAAACAAAAAATCCAACAAGTGGTGCTGCAATAACAGGCTACTCACATGCAAAAATAATGAAAATGTGACCCTGCCATACAGCATACAAAATATATATAAATATGCCATATGAGTAAGGAAAAAAAAAGACAAAAATAAATTAAATAAATAAACAAACAATGGGGGAGTTGTGGGTATGGAATGTCTTGGATGTTCTTTTTCACTTTTATTTTTATTGTTTTTGGAGTAATGAAAATGTTCAAAAATATATTGTAATGATGAATGCACAGTTTTATGATGATACTGTGAACCACTGATTCTATACTTTGGATGATTATATCTCAATTAAAAAAATTATTGGAAAAATATATATATATATATGCCAGAGTGAAGTTCCCCCACTAGGAGACAAAAGGAAGGTTTCCCTCTTTCTCTTGGATTTCCTTAATTTCCTGACATTTCAAAATTGAGGAACTGGCCACTCAGGGTCTGGAGATGTGAGATGGAAGCAGAGGAAGCTGAGAGAAGGGATCCAGCATGGCGGTGACAGAAGGCACTTGAAAGCCTAAATACAAAGCATGTGTTCTGACAAAAGCATACACACAGGAACAGGGTATCGATGATATAGGCAGCCCTGTAAAGTGTGGATTTTCAGATGCATGGGTTAAATTATCACAAACACGCAGACATGTACATTAACATCCATCCAAGAGCTGAAAGGAAGACAGAATAAAATACTGCTTTTACCAAAATCAATCAGGCTGCCAAGAGTGTATCTTCCTCTGTATATTAGTCAGTGGAACAGAGCAGAATTCCAGAATACTGAAAGGAACCAGAGGGTACCACGCCCAACCCCCTTCAATACACATGAATTGTAATAAATCCGAAGTTTCATCTCAATTATTCAACGTTCAATTAACAAATGTTTGTTGAGTGTTTATTATGTGCCTAATACTGTGTTAGATGTCAATGGTATCATACGAATCAGGAAACTAGGTTTCCTTTTTAAATGGGAAAAAAAAAAAAAAAAGAAAGGGTCGTTTTCCATAAACCAAGAATTTTTTTAAGGATGGTTAATATTGCTAAGGAAAAAGAACTGTTTCCCTTACCATAGATCTTTCCATTAATGGAACATTTTTTAAAAGTCATTATGTTTTGTGTCAGGGTGCCTGTTTTGTCAGAGAAAACATATTCAATCTGGCCCAGTTCCTCATTAAGTGTCGTCGTTCGAACTTCAGCAGGTGTTGCTTTCCCAGCGTAATACATCTTCCGATCCCAGTTTATAAAATAACTGTGTCCCAGGCGAATTACTTCCACACTTTTATCCATTAAAATGGAAAAAAAAAAAAAAGAAACATTCCATCAATTTTAGAACATACGAAACTTTGCCAAAGTTTTCAGTGTATAGAAGAAAATGTAGATGCTTTGTCCCTAGGTTCTAATAATCTTCAGAAGCATCATAGCAGAGTCTGTTCATAAAACTTTCTAAGTCATGGCCTCGCAGCATCATGAAACAATAGGGTGTGTTAGCATAAAGTACTAGGGAATGTCCACCATCCCCTGCGTACAGCAAAGCACATCAAACAGGCCCAATGGAGATTTCTTGTGTAGCATATTCATCTGCATCTCCTCCTATCTATTAGGGGAAACCAGCCATTATTAAACACTTTTGTCAGATATCTGACCTACAGAAATCCCTAGTTCAGGAATTTCTTTCCAATGCGTTGTCTGATGTGGCTCCACTTTGCCAGAAGAGGTAGAGAATAACTCCCCTATGAAACACTTATCAAACCAGAATACAGTTTGAGTGAAAACAGGGGTGAGTTGTCAGATATTCTGTCCATTTACCAGCAAACAAGCACCATCTCCATGTTCTGGTGATGATTTATGACTTTCAAACTCTGGAAGTGGAATTTCTGTGGCCATGTCCATGAATTCCTTCAATGTTTTTCATACATAATGCCAAATTGGTTTCCAGAAAGGTTATATTTTAAGCATCTATCATCAGATTATAGAGAAGTATGTTTTACATTATGCCAATTCAAATGGTCACTCATTACTGTTTTAATTTCAATTTCTTTTTTTTTAATCAGTGAGTAGTACTTTTTTTTTCAAATTTTATTGGCCAGTTGTATTTCTTCTCAGAATTATTGAATTGTGTTCTCTGCCTATTTTTATTTTTCATTTTGGGTAATTAGTATATTATTGATTTCTAAGAATTGTATATATATTAAGGAGAGTGACTGCTTAAAAACAGTAAAATATTTTGCCCAATTATCATTTGTCTCAATTTTGTTTCCAGTATTTTTGACATGAGGCTATTTTCTCTTTTTAATCATATTTACCAATCTCATCCTTTACAGTTTCTATTTTGGGAATTTTACTTAGCTATG
Organism: Tamandua tetradactyla; assembly: GCF_023851605.1. Taxonomy (NCBI): domain Eukaryota; kingdom Metazoa; phylum Chordata; class Mammalia; order Pilosa; family Myrmecophagidae; genus Tamandua; species Tamandua tetradactyla. The sequence goes on from NC_135340.1 coordinate 64,368,757, forward strand.
TCTTACTTATGTCAAGAAAAATTTTTTTATCACCATTTGTTGAACATGACTTTTTCCCCCATTGATGCTTCTTGTGTCACATATAAATTAATTTACTCACTAGCATCTGTTTCAGGGCTTTCAATTTTATTCATTGATATGTCACTTAATGTATCTATTGTTTTCATTATTGTAACTTGATAAAACTTGGTAATGCATCAGGGAATCCCCTGATACTGGGTCAAACTTTAGGGACAACCAAATCAATAGACCGTGCCCTCAATCATGGGGCTCACTCTTGTGAAGCTTATGTAGGTAGTAGAGAAGCTTAGACTACCTACAGGCATGCCTAAGAGTTACTTCTGAAGAATCTCTTTTGTTGCACAGATGTGGCCTCAGTCTCTCTAAGCCCAACTCTGCAAGTGAAATCATTGCCCTCCCCGGTACATGGGACATGACATCCAGGGGTGAAAGTCTCCCTGGCGACCTGGGAGAGGACTCCCAGGGATGAATCCAGACCTGGCACCATGAGATTAACTATTACATCCTGACCAAAACGGAGGAAAGAATTGTAATTAATAAAGGATCAGTGACGGAGAGAGTTCAAATAGAGTCAAGAGGCTACTCTGGAGGTTGCTCTTACGTAAGCTCAGTTAGACCTTGCTGCCTATCATAACCTGCCAACCCCCAACCAGAACCATTCCAGCCAATCCTAAAAAACACCTAGGGTGATATATAAGATTCCACAAAGGATCCATGCACCAGAGTAACTTTCCAGAAACCTACAACCTCCAGATAGGTCCCTGGTCCAGATAAGTCCTGAAATCTAGCCCAGCCTCTCCAGAACATCAGGTAGTTCCATCTCCCTACCCCATATCAGTGACAGACTCTTCCAATATGAAAAATTTAGAATGACCATAGTCCTAAAATGAGGGATGAAAAGATCAAAGTAATGGTGGAATTATACAGAGAAGATATGATTTAACAAATGAATATGAATGCTGAATCATTAAATTGATCTCTTTTAGTCTCCAGTATTTTAGAGCAGCTGGAAGTAAAAACCAAAATTGTGAAATTGTAATACATGTCAAACTCTGAAATATGTTCTACAACTAGTTGCGGTGCTGTGCTTTGAAATTTATTTTATATATATGTAATTTTTCACCAAAAAAAAAGGGAAAAAGTCTATTGTGATGATAAAAAATTATTTAAGCCCTCTAGCCTCCTATATTCTGGAGCAGTTAGAAGGAAATATATGAGACGATGGCATGGTAGCCCATGGCAAACTCTGGGATCTGTCCTGTGACTACTTGTTGAAGAGTGTTTGAAAACTATCGTTTTTTTATTTCTTTGCTTTGTATATATGTTGTACTATACAATAAAAAGAAAAGTTTAAAAAGAAGAAAAAAACGCAATGAGAATAGGATAGCTTTGTAATAAATCAAGTATGATAAAATGTTAATTGTAAAAAATATATATATATGTATACACATTTTTTATGAGAAAAAAAAACTTGGTAATGCCTGTGAAGAGACAAGAACACCTTTACTCTCTTCTTTTTCAAAAATGTCTTAGTTGTTGTTACTTGGCTGTCTTTTCAACAAACTTTAGAATCAATATATCAGTTTCCTCATAAGAACTATGTGGGATTTGATTTTGATTAGGTCTATTAATTTGATTAGGCCTCAAGTAATTTGAAAGGAACCGATTTTTTTAGTACTTAAATACTACTTCAAAGAGAAGGATAAATCTTTCCACGAATTCAATTTTTAAAATGCCTCTGTCCATAAAGAGGTTTTGTTCTTTTTTTGCTTTTTTCCATATAGACCCACACCATAACTTCACAGATTTGTTCCTGAACATCATATCTGTTTATTAATGAGACAATTTCTTAAAATTTTTTGACCTAATAAAAAGCTTTTATTTTTTATATATATTGTTCACATAACCAGGCACAATCTGAATTTTATGAAGAGGTTTACGGATTATTTATTTGTATTTTCTAGTTTTTTAATCTATAAATAATATCTCTTCCTTTCTAATAGGTTTATTTCAGTTTCAGTTTAATGCTGCAATTTGTTCAATGATATTTCAGTTTCATGTCTTAGTACATTTTCACAGACACCCAGAATGCTATAAAATAGTAATGATAGTAGAGGAACCCATAGCTTGCTTCTGACCTTAATGGAAATTAAGCCTTGGCTTTTTCATCTGTAAACTGAGAAAGATGGACTAGATGACACCCCTGTCCTTTCTAGCTTTTAAATTCTATACTTCTAGTTAGGTCTCGTACAGTTCCCTCTCCAAAAGTAATATGGTGCCAGTTCATTTTCTATTTTGTTAGTAATACTTTTTTTTACCCCAAACTAAAAGTTTCACTATGACTGTGAGGAATTATATGCAATAAATATTTTTTAAATGACACTCTGCATGTGTACACATATTTTCATGTTATGGCTTACTTTTCTGTACAACCCCTTACTTCCTCGTAACTTTCTTGAAACCTGATCTGATTCAGCTTGGTTTTCCTTATTCTGTTTACCAGAAAAGCTTTAGCATTTATAATGGACCAGACTCAGTGCCTCGCCTGTCATAGGCAGTCATTCAATGTCCAAACAGTAAATCCCTACCCTCTGGTCCCTGATTTCGCCAATAAGGACATTAAGATCAAGAGAGGTTAAGTGACTAACACAAGGCCACACAGCTAATTAGCTGCAAAATCAAGGCTAGAGTCCAGGCATTTGGCCACTTCAGAATTGGCCTTAAAATTGGCCATGCACCCAAAAAATAAGAAAGTAGCATTATGCAGGTAACTGCAAATCACTAGAAGCTTTCATTTATTTGAAACTCTAGGAACTTCATGAAAACTCAAGCAGAATGAATGGAACCCAAGTTGAATTTTCTCTATTGCAGAACTAGTCAATGGCAGTACTTTAAATTCACTAGGATTCTTAGAGCTTAAAATAGTACACAGAGAGAAAGGATATCCTTTTGGTTTGGAAAAAGAGAATTTAGGAGAGTCACAATGGAACAGCTAGGCTTTTATTTTATAATAGTGGAGAAAGAAGACAAATGTTCAGAATTAGCATAATCAAGCCACTTAAGCGCTTTTTGCCCGAACACTCAAACAGCAGGGCTTATGATTCTACCCATTATGTGGCAAAACAATAAAAAAGAGTCCAATTGCTTTGGAAAAAAGAAAAACACTCAAAAGCTAATTCCTTAGGAGTACAATGGCTGTATGTCTTAAAATGACCTGTAAAAGCCCTGTGGCAGCTGGGTATGTTTTAACACCACAGATTAACAAATCAACAGTACAGAAATATCCTACCAAAATAAATATCTTTGCTCACCTGGAATTGTTGACCTTCAAAGTAAATTCTGGACTTTTATCCTCAAGTGATCTATGGCACTAATTTATTCTTCATAGATATTCAAGAGCCTATTAGAAGTTTTTGCAGATGGCTTTCATTCCTGTGAGCAGAAATACCTGGGAGTTTTCTTTCTCTGTCTCAGTCTTTGGGTCTGAACAACCTAAAATTCCTTGGAATGCTTTTTCCCTCAAGTTGAGATCAGAATTGCCTTTCTCATTTGGTGGGAACAAACATTGTCCTTATTTGGTGAGATAAACATGGTGATTCATCTTCCTCAACTATGCCTTAATAACAAATAGAGAACTTTAGCCCCTATTTTTTTTCTTGACACCTTCATTGAATTAGAATCACACATAGCTTGGCTACAGAGGGAAAACACTGTGCAAAAGGTTAGAAAAATCTGGTTTTGTATCTTGGTTCTGCTCCTCATGATCCTGAGAAAACCAATCATCAAAACTCTCTTGGCCTCAGTTTCCTCATTTGTGAAATAAGGTCAGCAATAGCTACTTGATAAGGTTCGTGTAAGACATAAATGAGATAAAGTACATGAAAGCATTTTATATAAAATATAGAATGCCATCTAAAGGTGAAGAGGTATTATATGGAGTAGAGAGGAACTCAAAAATAAATTAGTTTAATACCCTCATATTACAGAGAAGCACTCATCTGACAAGCAAGCTAAGGCTTATAAAGGGCAGATGATTTCTCCAAGGTCACACACTTTACTCTCAGTGCCAAGACCAAAATATGGGTTTGGACTGCTCCAAAGCAGTTTTCTTTCCACCACTCTAGAAGACACATTAGAGGGAGAAAGAATGCTAATCTGGAAACAAAGCCTTGGTTTCTAAAATAAAATCAATCTTTCAAATCATTAAATGAAAAATGGCAATGCACTTCAAAGAAAAAATGTACATAGAATATACTTCCTTCATGAGCACTTACAAAACTGCACATGTGCAGATGGCAAACCTCTATGTGCATTTATTATTCACTCTGGACATAAAAGGAAAGCTATAAAAGCTGACTATAGCTCTACTGGCAAAGAGCAGGATTTACTACAGACTTTCTAATTGGATATGAACATGAGAGGTCCTCAGAATCAAAGATGAGCCAGAAGGATACAGTTTAAACTAGAGCCGGCTCTGACCACAGCTCCAGAGAGCCCAAAGCAATTTGTGGTGTTGTGGCCACATGTCACTACTTGAAGTCAATTTCCCACAACTTGACATTTCAGTTTCCTGACTGCTATCCAGAACAAGGGTGGATTTTGTGCATGAAACTTTCCTTGCTTCATCACAGCTAGGATTCGGAAACAGCAAAAGAAGCTCGTAAAAATTAGTGGAGATTTAGAGCTGGTAATTTTGTGTATTGTTAAAATACTGCTGATGAGGAGTATTAAACAACCAAGTCCCATCTTGGCTCCAGGGTCTTCAGAACTCTCTGACTCAGTCTTGGTAGGATTAGGTGGGAGCTTTCTCTGCAGAACCAAGGTACAAAACCAGATATCAACAGGGTATCAGATACAAAGTCTCGGACTAACTTCAAAGCCATTATTAAATATGTGTTTGTTTGTGTGCATGTTTATAAAAGTAAATATAATAAATATACTTGCATACATATATGTATAAATGTGCAAATGTGCATGTGTGTGTGTATAACATATGGATGGAGACAGAGACTATTTTAGCTTCAGTTTGTTAGACCAAATCCAGAAACGACAGATCCAGGCATAGTGGGATTTATGAATCATGCTTCTGTTTATTTACCAATGGACAAGCACCACCAACTATATTTCAACTCCTTTGTGTATTAGTTTATAGGTACTACTAATAATAACAAATTGATATTCCTTAAGCTTTTGCAATGTGCCAGGTACTTGTCTAAGAGTTTGACATGTATCAATTTATTTATTCTTCATACAATTAATCCTACGAAGCAGAGCTCTTATTATCTCCATTTTAAAAATGAAGAAACTGAAGCACTGGGAGGTAAGATGATTCGCCCATGGTTATGGAGCTAGTGAGCAGTAGAAGCAGGACTTGAATCCAAGGATCTGGGGCCATTCCAGTGGTGGGAAAGCACCATCTCAATAGATCTCTCCAGATGATCTTCCATTTCTAATCCAACATCAACCCAATTCTAATAGATCAAGCTGCATGAGATTATATTGCAGTCCATGTATCTCAAAGGAGAACCCTCCTAACAAACCAAATCAAATCAAGAATAAAATAAAATATACTTGTAATTTGAAAACATAAAAGTTAAACAGATTAAACAGCTTAGTTTCTTTATTTCTAACAGATGTAGTAGATCACGAGCAGTTAGAATAAGACATCTACATCGTGGTTGTAACTTTGAACAAAACAATTTAAGCGAAACAAAGGTTTTTGACAAAATGGTTTCACTGAAATAAAAACCTTCATCTTACCTCACATATAGTGAAATGGGTACAACTGTATTGAGAATAATAACATATGACCAGAATGTTAAAAATCCCGAGAACACAAAGTTTTTCTCTTCTTCATTCCAAAAGAGGAAAGCTCTGAACTGGTCCCCGACTTGTTGCTCCCAGATTGAATTTCCTATTGCAAGAATAATTCCCAAGCATACCAGAAACCCAAAAATCTAAAATGAGAATAGAAGTCTGGTTAAGGTTAACTTGAACCCAAAACTAGTCACATCGTATGATTAAATTACATTTCTAATTCTAAGAAATTCTAACTCTAAGAAATCATCATTTGAAAAGCAAGTTTATACAAACCTCCTCTTACTTACTCAGTCATAGGAGTTAAATTTAACATTTTAACATGGGAACTCTGCTAAATGCTTTACATACATTTTCTCATTTAATTTTCCCAATGATTCTCTGAAATAGGAACACTTATTACTCACACCTAACAGATTAAAAAACAAAACAGAGGCACAGAAAGACTACATAACTTTTCCATGGTCACATAGTTAATAACTTCACACCCTCAACTTCTGTGAGGTACATATATTTATACAATCTCAACAATTAAAACAAAAAAAAGATGAGTAGACAGCCCTAGTCTACTGTCCAGGTGCTACATTAATGATGTCCCATTTTACCTTCAAAGATGTATGAGCAATGAAAATCCCAGCCTTGGAAAGGAAAGACACAAACTCAGTGCACATGGTATGACCTGAGTTGAATAAGGCATTTTGGGGAAGGAGAGCAGGCATGCATTTCCCTCCTAATTCTTTTTTCCTCCAAGAAAGTTTATTCAGAAGTTCCAGAACTGCTTCCTTTTTTTATTCACTCATGGACAAAATAGGCATATAAGAAGACAAACTTGGAAAAATGCTGACTGAAACCATAGTGGAAACCCATGTTACAGAAAAGGTAGTATCCCCCAGCCCTACTAATTCTGGTTTTCAGCATCGGTGTGTCCTCTTTTCTTTTAATTGGCTGATACTACAAATTAATTTTACAGCATTGAAATTGGTGGTACTTAGCAATAAAGACCCTAATTTAAGGATGGACTCTGTTTCTAACTCCCTAGTGGGTCATCTTAATTTTGGGTACAAAAATTGGGGACAGTCCTTGCTTCACAAGCAGTAATTTTACTCTGTGGTGGATAGATAAGCAATGCCCTAGAAGTGGGTTCTAGGTCATTCAAATAGGGCATTCTAGAAAGGTGGAGGGGTGGGGAGGGTGAGCACAGGCTTTGCTTGGGCATGTCCTCTTGACCCCATGGACTCTGTCCCAAAATGTTGCTGGAGGAAAGCCCAGATGTGAGGGCAATACTGAGACTAAAACACAGAGGCTGGCCAACATTTTGAACCCAACAAATGTTCATTTCCTCCCTATCTTATTCAGAGTCCAACTATTACATGTCAGTCAGGCAAATATACACTGAGCTCCAATTCTTTATGATTATTTGTGAGTCTATGATGGGGAAGGAGGAAATGTTTTAAAGTTACTGTCCTGACATTTCAGTCCCTGTCTTTAAGCTGAACTATTTAAGGAGGTAAAGCAATATTACATGAAAAGTCAGATAATCAAATCATTAGTATGAGGTAGCACAAGATTAACTGACAAAACAATGGGATATATGGAATACCTGACTTTTTTGCAAGTGAGTGGAAGAGAAAATCATTTCAAAAGATTCAGAGGAGAGAGAAAATCGCATGCAAAGGTTTAAAACCCTTCATGAAGTAGGAGAACTGTGACTTAGACTTCACAGGATAGATAAACAGGACCGTTTACTTAAATTTGCAGGGCCCAGTGCAAATAAAAATGTGGGGCCCCTTGTATAAAAATCATTAAGCATTTCAAGATAGTGCCAGCAGATCATTAAACCAAGCTTGAGGTCCTTTTTGAGTATGAGGCCTTATGAAGCTGCACAGGTGAAAAACCCAAGAAGCTGGCCCTGTCTGTAAGCTATGTAGAGAGAACTTGAACTAAGGAAACAACAACAAAAAAATATCAAACTACCTTAAAGACTGTTTTACTTTTCAAAAATGAATCCATGGAATTTGGAGAATTTGCAAAACTATCAAGTCTTCCATAAGCACTGAACGTACCTCTCATGAGAAGGAAATCTTACAGATAATCCATCAATAATGTAGAAGGTAGAGAGCAAAATAACTGAGCCCCAGATACAAACTTCTCAAGAAGAGCATAGGCTTCAAAAAGAATTCCCAGCAAATTCCAAGAAGTACATTAGGATAACCATGACTAGTGATATATTGCCTAATTTTGTGATAGTAACTGCTGGTTTGAAAGGATGTCTGTCCCCTAGAAAAGCCATGTTTTAATCTAAATCCTATTTCATTAAGGCAGAATATTCCCTATTCAATACTGTATGCTTGAAACTGTAATTAGATCATCTCACTGGAGATATGATTTAATCAAGAGTGGTTGTTAAGCTGGATTAGGTGATGACATGTCTCCACCCATTTGGGCAGATCTTGATAAGTTTCTGGAGTCCTATAAAAGAGGAAACACTTTGGAGAATGAAGGAGATTCAGAGAGAGCAGAGCATGCTGCAGCACCACAAAGCAGAGAGTCCACGAGTCAGTGCTTTGGAGATGAAGAAGGAAAGTGCTTCCCAGGAAGCTTCATGAAACCGGAAGCCAGGAGAGAAAAGCTAGCAGATGACGCCTTGCTCGCCATGTGCCCTTCCAGCCAAGAGAGAAACTGTGACTGTTCGCCATGTGCTTCTCACTTGAGAGAGAAACCCTGAACTCCATCGGCCTTCTTGAACCAAGGTATCTTTCCCTGGATGGATGCCTTAGATTGGACATTTCTGTAGAATTTTTATTTAGGACATGTTCTTGGCCTTAGAACTATAAACTAGCAACTTATTAAATTCCCCTTTTTAAAAGCCATCCCATTCCTGGCATATTGTATTCTGGCAGCTAGCAAACTAGAACAGTAACTTACCCAGAGTACGAGAGTATTCATCAATCTATCAATGCTTGTCCTTTTAAACTTAGTCTTACCACTGTTCTGCATTAGTTTAGTATCAGGACCTGCAATAAAAAGTAAATAGCAACTCTGACATTATTATATTATTTTTATTTTCATTTTTATTATTACTTCCACTCATATCAAATTTTCTCAAAAGTAAAAGAAGATTTTTAATTTATAACTTAACTTTTCATAACACCAAGCACTATTATTAACTTGTATATTATTCCCAACCCGTGGCTTAACAACAATCCTGGAAACTGCCAGATAATTGGTCTCCGCTGAATAGGATAAATCCAAACAGAACTTGTAGCTGCAAGGATTAAAAAATGTTATTTTTCCAAAATGTGTGCATGGAAGTGAAAATAGTATCTTCTAGTTTGAAGCAGTATAGGATAACGAGTCAATAAAAGCAAGGAATAACTTGAAATGTTAAAAAGAAGGCATAATAAACACAATTCAGAACACTGAAGCCAAATGGAAAGTTAAGATAAGAAATCAAACTTTGGGTCTATTTACCAAAAAAGTTTGAGGTGTCCTTAAAGGACAAACTAGAAGACTTTCAAAAAATTCATTAGCAAGTAATTTAAATCTTTATTGAATACTGTATATTATGCATAGTCTGGTGTATAATACACACTTTCTAGGGGCAAGAATTATCTTAAATCTTGTACTAGAATTATTTCAATTAAATAATACATTATCTCACAATCCATTTAATAAGTACCTTGTTGAAGGAATTCTTAGAATATTATTAACTACTTAGAGGTGGAATATCAGGTGATAGAATAGATGACTAAGGAAATTCCTTGTGGACTGAGAAGGTACTAGATAGAAGCAATTAGGTTTTAATTATTAATGACTTCTCTGGGGTTCCCTCTCCACATCATTATTCCATGATTATGAATCAAGAAAGACATTAAATTGAGGAGGAAAGAGAAAAGGAGAGAAGGAAGGCACACCGAACTGTATATCATTCTAAATATTAGGGCAGGGTAGCACATCCTTAAAGGACTTTCATTTACTTCAAAGACAAATTGAAGCAAAGGTGGTGGTCTCAAGAAAAATCATTCTTGAGTTGGAAATTGTACCCCAATGCCTATTCTCAGCTACTTGCTGTGTTAAGTGACCACCCACACTTTCTCAGAATCATTTATTAGAATCATATGGGCATTTAGGGTGGAGATCACAAAGACCAAATAAAGTTCGTGATTGCCAAAAGCTGGAATATTGACAGACAAGTTTTTTTGTGTGTGGTGAAAAAAAATGTATTTCTTAAGCACATAAACACATACAGACTAACCAGTACCTATTTTACAGTGTTTAAGCCCTTATTTAAATATATCTACAGGTGTTGATACACACATATCTTCTTCCCCTCACAGCCAAAATTCCTGAAAGAATTTATTCTTAACAGCCCCATTTTCCACTGGTTAGTCAATCTAATTTCTGAGCCAATCGCACCATCAAAACAGATGTGGTGCTGTCATCAACACCATCCCTGCCTTTTTGATCTCTAAGCAGCCTTCGACCCTGATGAAACAATCTCTTCCCTTACGCATCTGTATTATAATGTCCCCTTGATTTTCTTTTCTTCCCTTTGGTAGTTCCTTTACTGTCTTCTGTGATACTCACTCCCACACTTCTTCAAAGCCATTAAATACTAGGTTTCCTTAAGACTCAAACATAGGCTATCTTCTCTTCTTACTCAACCCACCTTCCCTGAGAAATCTCATCTAAGACCACAACTTCCATTACCATCTATAGGCCAAATTTCTATATCCAGCTTAGATTGTTCCTCAAAACTCTATTTAAACCATACATTTAATTGGCTATATAACATTTCCACCTGGATCTCTCTAAGGCTCTTCAAGTTGCCTTTGTTCAAGACAGCTCATGAACTTCCTCCAGGTTCTTTAACTCCATGCATGACACCATCATCTATGCACTTGTGATGGATGAAGCCACATCCATATATCGCCCCTGCTCTCCATGCTCTACAATGGCCTTCTTAATTTCTCTGACCTCTCCATCCTCACCTGTAATGGAGCCTTCACCCATTCCATGCCTTCTTGTCAACCTGTTCTTCCCTTTCCTTATATTTTCAAGATTCTGCAGCCTTGAGAGGAAGCTTATGTTGAGGGACCCAATCAGCCTGACATGACCACAAGAAGGCAACCTGGAGAAAAAAGTACCTTGTCCTCACTCTTCTTCCTCCCTTCGATCTTATCCCAGGGAGCCCCAACCACAGAACTCGAATAGAAGCCAAAGTTCAACAAAATCTTTTACTATAAACCACACAAGTCAGCCTCCCAGTGCAGACAAAAAGGTGAAGAAAAGAGTAAGAGTTTATCTGGAGGAGCAAATGGAAGAGATCTAGCATAAATATTAACCATGCATTAAAATGATACTGTTTCTTGCGGCCTCCTTAAATGAACAGGACTCCTGCCTTCAGCAAACAAGGCTTCCTCCTCCCCTGAATTGACAGAAGAAAACCCATTACCAGACAGGTATGGACCAACCATATTCCTTGCATAATTCTTAATGGTAAGTATAATGAGAGTAATAATAAAAAAACAAATTGTTAACATTTCATTTTGGATTGGAACTGTCAGAAAACACAGTCTTCAATTGTTAGGCCTGCCTTATGCTGCACTAAACAGTGGCCAAGTCTCTTTGTTTTGGTGTGAAGGTGAGTTTTATGACAGGTGCACATGTAGGGAACCGGAGGAGATATTTTCCAAGACCAATTCGAAGTGGGAAGGGTGATTTGAGCTTTTATAGTCTATACAGACAAAGGAATGGCCAGGGTCCAGAAGAAAGCAGAAAACAAAAAGGAAAAAAAAAAAAAAACTAAGTAAAAGTCACAGGATTCACTAAAATAGAGTAACAGTTGCCTGCTTTATTTTGTTTGGTCAGCAAATCCTATTATCTTGCAGGCCCTTCTCTATTCGTTCACCATTCAGGTTTTTCATTTTGTTCTTCAAATGGAGGAAGGTGCTGATGTTAGCCCATGTGATGTTACACCCCTGCAAACAGAGCTGAGGAGATTTCATCAATGTAACAGAAAAGGAACAAAAAGTAAACTTTTGTGATTAGGTCACAACAAACCATGCCAGCAAGGACTATAAGGCTTGAAATAACTAAAGGTTGCTTCAGTGAAGTGAGATCATAATAAATATTTTTCTAGCTACTGAAGACTATACTAAGCATTTTCCAGTTAATGGATTACATTGAGAATTTTTTTCTTAACTATCCAGATATATAAGTTAAGGGACGTTAACTTCCCCAAACTAGACATCTCAACTTTAAGAGCTCCAAGACTCTCATATGTTTAATTCCAGCATTGGTTAAACCAACCATTAATTTCTTTTTGCTTGTGATTATTCTAGTTAAGCTTTCTATTAACATTTGGACCCAAACTGAAGTCAATGCAGACATGCTCCAATTTACAAATATCCACTGGAGGAAGGTCCCATGCAAGTGGACATAGCGATTACACCACAAAAGAAGAGGGTGTCACTCCCTTGCTCTCCAAGATCCAGGGAGCAGAAAGTTTTCATGACTCTCAGCCTATAGAGCAGACAGTGAGCTCCAAAATGGTGATGAAAGAAGGAAAGAACAGAAAATAAAATTCGTCTAGCATCCTTTTCCTTTCTTATTATCTCAACGAGCCTTTACACTGGCTCTGTGATGTACTTACTATCTTCCTGTTCCAGAAGAAGAAACTAAAACAGAAAATTTAAGTAACAAAGACTAAATATCCTGCAGTTACTAAATAAATCTGAACCAACCTACATCTGTCTGATCCAAATTCTCTGAACTTTCCATTATCCTTCCCTAGAGGAAGACCTATTCAACTTACCACCACACTTCCTTCTATGTAAGAGCATTTTTCCATTGAGGCAACCTTATGAAGGAAATCTGGGCCCCTGAGTGGCTCACAGTAGCTGACCTACCATAACATGCTGTAGCTGAAATATAGTGTTCAATTAATTATTCCAAACAAGATCAAACAAATGCAAGCAACATTTTGGATGCAGACGGTTCATAGGATAGGGAGCTCCCAATTCTGTGACGACAGGGAGCAAACCAGCAGGGTTCTACCCATGAAAGTACCATGAGACACCACCCTGGAATTAAGTGGGAAAATAGAGGGAGCCTTATGTATAAATCTAGTTCTACTTTTCTTTCTGCAAGAATGATTCGAAAAAGGAGATATATGATCATAGGTTTATTTCCCTGACTAAAGGCTAAAAGCATTCAATTACAGAATTGGGAATTATTTTTCAGGTAAAAGTATATATACTGCTTCATTTCTAGGGATTTCCAAAATCCTTACAATGGCAATACCCCAAGCAGCAAGAGCCTTGCTCACACCCACAGCTGAGAGGATTTAGGAGGATTGGGAGGCCATATCCAGCTGTGGAACACTTTTAAGTCCTTATTGAACATTCTCTTGTCGTTGAAGAAAATCTGTTAAGAAAATCATATTGATTTTTGATTGCACATATAGGCAACAGACCCAAACACATCTTAATTTGGTGTCACAATAAACAGGACTTTTAAACTCAAGGGTTGGCAACTGAAGCTATGAATATAATTTCAGTGGCTTTATAAAATGTTGCTACTGTAAGCTTCCTTAGCAGGACAGTGCCACCTTGGGCACTTAGCAGGAAAAGGAGAAATGGCTAGCAAGAAGAGTCTGAGGTACCACAGCCACCCCCTTTTGCAGCCACCCCCACTCCATCAAGTCCACGCTTTCCAAGACCCACTGTCCTGTTTACAACCAGTAGAAGAAACTGCGGAGTATAAACAGAAATGATACAGGATCTCCAAAAAGACTATGTGCCCTTTTGCAAACTACAAAACTGACCCAGAGAGAGGGGCCTTCTTTCCATGCCTCCCCTACATTAAAGGAAGGCTGATTAATAAATAAAATGACAAGGAGGATTGGGATGGAGTTCAAGAAAGGGAAATTCAGCAGTAGGTATCTAGCATTTTACTACGTAATTAAGGCCCAAACATCCTTAAAAATAAATTCATGATGTCAGTGGTTCCTCAATCATTGGGAAACCTGGTACCCTGCACCTTGAAGTCAACTACAGAGCAGTAGTTTCCATGGAATAAAAGTACCGTGTTCACCCAGACGTGGAGAACTATAGACCGCTGATGGGTATCTCAGGATGAATTCACATATCACCCACCCTAGAGAGTTAGCTTTACCTGCAAAAATTACCATCCCAAAACACCAGCTGGTGTTTCTGAGCACACAGCCTCTCAGGATTATCTTCTCATTGTTGAGGGAGTACTTGCTGTCTATCCAAGAAAGGACTCCCGTGAATTTATCTAATTTGTTATTAGGTGCCTCACAGTCAACAATTCCTGTAAAAAAAAAAAAAAAAAATCCTTTTTATGACTCACCTCACACTCTCTTTAAACGCCTATGGTTTTTTTTTTTAAACACTCTAATTCTCACATATATAGTACATTTTTTCCTTCTCTGTTAGACAGCACCTTGTTACATACGTAGGATCCGTGAAGTACAAAGAGGTTAATCCATCAGATATTTTGAAACGCAGCTTTCTGCACTGTCCAAATAGTAACAGAAATTTCAAGAGCCATGGTATGCTTTTTCCTTTTAAAAAAAAAATCACTTAGCTGAACTTGTAGTTTGCGACAAACACTTTTTTGAAAAGATAAAGCAGAAATTGTCCTAAAAATTTTTCTTATTCCGCTTATTTTAACTTAACGTGAACTTTCAAGCAGGTTAAGATGGCATACTTCCAGTTTCACAACAAAGATAATCAGTTCTTTCCTTGTCCAGGATCATAATATCGGGGTTCCTACTATATTCCACCCCAGAGAAACCTGAGCTTTGTTTGCCACACATGCTTGAGAATGCGTGTGATTCCTTTCAGCTGTTCTATGCTTCTTATCTTGATTAGATTCAGAGTTCTGGAGACTCTCAAAGGCACCATATAACTTGCCCCAAACTGGCCAGAGGATGTTTCTAGTTTTTTTCTAATTCCAAGCCCCATTCCAAGCCAAGGGCATGCCCACTCCAAATCAATGAATCAATTCGTTCCATTACTTCAATACGAGAATACAAATTCGTAGTGGTGGTTCTCTAGGTAAAAAAAGAAACCAGAAATAATCTTTTACGGACCCCGTCACAAAATACAAGTATTAGATTCAAATACATTTGCATTGCCAACATTTGGGATTAAATTTTTAGAAGTAAAAAAGAAATAATGTGTACAAAAACATGAAAGGCGGAAGGGAGAGAGGGGAGGAAAAAAGAAAGGAGAGAGGAAGAGGGATAAAAAAAGAGGTTGGAGGTAGATTCACTCAGAGCTCAAGTCAGAGTCAAAAGTGTAATTGGTATCTAAAGGCTTCTCTGTCTTAAAAAAAAAAACAATAAAAATCCATTTATTTAATCAGAAACCAAAAAAAGAGGTTGAAACATGGCAACCAGCATTTGGAAAATAAAAATGGTAAGTACGGCTTCAGCATTGACCAAAGGCAATGGAGGCCAGACCAGCCTAGAGAACCTCCGCATTAAAGCGAGTCTAACAACTCACGAAGCTGCCTTCTGAATGTCAAGTGGCTTCTTACGTAAGTTCCCTTCCTTCCTGGGATGATGCTGTTTTCCCTTTAAAACTCTTAGACACAGATGACAGCAGGCACTTTTCTCATGGTCTGATCACTCCTGGCCAAGCAGCTCATTAATGTTAGTAGAGCTTGCATTAAAAAACAAAAATAAATAAACCCTGAAAGGAATGAGGGACTCGCAGCCTCAAGACTGCTTTCCCAGCTTCCATCTACCTTCCCCAACTACAACAAAAATACCCTCCATGAAGACCCTTCACTGGCAGCTTCCCAGGCTTGCACTGCTAAGCGAGGGAATGCTGGCAGGAGGATTTGGATGAAGCTAAATAATCTGTACAAGGTCATTTTTCTTAAACTTAGGGAAAAGGCTGAATTCTGGTTAGCTCCAATTATAGCCCATCACTGATATTAAAAAGTAAATAAAATGGATTGAAACTGGCACAAGTTGTTTGGACAACTAAGTTGTAGAAGAGCAGATTTTTCTAAATTCTAAGAATTCAATATCTTTTTTTCCTGACCGATAATTTTCATTCCTGAATTTTGGGGACCTTGAATAGGGCAACACCAGCAAAACCTACATAAAATAGCAGGGTTGGCACCAACCTTTAAAGTTTATTCCAGTTTCTTGACCCAAGACTCAATTTTTTAGGATTCAAATTTGGCCATAAAATAAAAATGTTCTTTGGGCAAAAACAACATGATACATAGTCCCTGCCAGCAGGAATATAAAAAACAGGCTCATTTGATCACTTTTATTGTCGCAAGCGGAGACTGACATGGAGGCAAATACAGCCCTGAATGTGTCAGCTTGCTCTTCCCTGGCCCCAAGCTCATCCTCTTCTGGCCTGGTATCAAGGGTGTGGTTCTTGATGGGAACACACAGAAAGGCCACGGAGCTCTGCCCCAATTTTTGGAGACCAAGCCCCAGTTCAGCCTTTCTTGAAGAAAATCAAAGAGATGAATGTGGTCCCAGAGATTTAAAGACTAAACAGAGGGCCCAGTCAAAACAAAATGGTACGGACAATGCCAAATCCATTTTTATCAACGTTAAGTGCTCAGCTTCCCCTTTCTTAGCCCTGTTGGCATAAGACACAAGCTCCCCAATTTTTGTTTCTGCTACTTTCCACAAAGGTGACCAGGTTGCTTTGAAGGGACCACTCTATTCACCTCTGTATTCCCATAATCTGGCATTCTGCCTACATAGCAGGATTTTAATAAATACCTACTGGATAGGTGAATGGAAAATTTTCAAATGGCTTCAACAGAAAGGTTGGGAAATGAAAAGAGTATTAGAGCAGAACTATGATGAATGGAAGGGTTGGGTATATTTCTGGGTAATAACAATAAGGGGATTAGAAGACTAAATCACCCCAGCCACTATCACCCTAACTCTACAGAGAGCCAAATGGAGCTGAGAACACTGAAAAAAGGCGGGAAACTTAAAGCTTATTAGCGGTAACTAGAAGTACATTCTAGCATAAAGTATAATGAGGACTAGGGAAAAATTGCTAATTGTATCACAGAAGAGAAAGAGGCAGTAAACTGCCAGTTTGACAATTGATGAGGAAACAGTTTAGGAAAAAACAATATCAGTTCTCACAATTATTTGTGGAAAACATGTTTACAAGCACAAAGTCATCTTTAATGGACAATGGTACAACTGGGAAAGAAATCATGTCAGTAGGAGTATAAATACAGTCAAACTAGCTAGACAAATTTGTTTGCCCCTCTGAACAGAAAAGACCTGAAAGCAGATAGCAATTTATCCAGTTCACAATCACATGGAAATGCTCTAGACCCATACTGAACAAAACCTGCAAAATCTCATTCTGGACTCTTCTCAGCACGCTACATTTAGCCAGATGTGATCAGCTGGTTAATTATCAGCATAATAAACTTCTTGAGCTAAAGCAGTTTCCTCAAATTTGCAATCTGTGCTTTAACATGACAATGGAACTTAGTACACAGTGTTCCACAATTTTCCAGGGAAGTTGACTTTATTTCTTTATGTAAATTATTATCATCACTAGTTCTTGATTATCTGCATGGCAACTCTTCCATAAGACAAATTATCCGTTGTATGCGCCATCACTATTGCTGTCCAAATCCCTGTGTCTTTCTTTTCCAGCCTGATGGAGATCTTCCTGGAATTTAGGAGATTACTCACTATTATTATCCTGACGACTGTGATGACTAGTCTATTGTTTTCTTAGAAAGAAGAGTGCCGCTGTCCTATTTTCTAAACCTCTTCCTTTTTCAGCCATCAAGCTCAACCACCCACCTCTACCACCATAAGGCACTTGTTAGCACCAGCAATAAAGAGAGACGCTATGTCCTTACACATGCCCCACGTTTCATGCAGCACTATCAGCTAGACTGTTGGACTGTGCTGCTCTCAGGTAATAGTAAAGCCATTTGATACGTAAAAGAGTCATAAGATGCTAATCAAGCCTTTTCATTTTTTTTTTTAACCAAAGAGAGATGCTTATTTTTTCTATGTTGTAATTACACACATGCTATTCTTTAGAAAGAACCACAAAAATACACAAAGATTCCTGAACGAAAGAGTCAACCTTTCCCTGGTTTGGAATTCAGTACTAACATTCATACAAAATATGTAAACTTGTCATAAGTTGCAAAAAACAGATCTCGGTCCGGTCAGTAATGTGCAAAAGATTCTTAAATGCATTTGGACAATTTATATCCGGGGCTTTCCCCCAAGCCTAAGAATGCCCCGTCTAATTGACAAATATTTCCATTTACTTATTTGTAGAAGCTTTTCAAATCCCACAAGAGTAACAAGAAAAAATCAAGGGCAACTCTTTTTTTATGTTTGTTATAAGACTCGATGAAGTTATATATCTTTTCTTAATATAAAATTCAACAGGCAACATTCTAATTTTTTTCTGACATTTGAAATGTGTGATATTTATATGAGAACTTTTCAAATAAATGGATTTACATGCCAAAATCTGACTTTATCTTGCTTGGACTGGTTTATATGTTTAACCAACTCCTCTACAAACTCTTGTCAGAGATACTGATATTTCTGAGAACATTTTCACTTTTTACAATATGACGACAGCATCGCACAGTTCTGGATAGCCTTAGACTCTGGTCACTAACTTTGTACCTTAAGATTTAAAGTATTTTTAAAATGGCATTTCTTACCCTGATGAGCTAAGCTGTTGTGCTAAATTTCCCAAACTCCCCAATGCTGCCTCTCTGCTCATGATTTAGAGCCTGAGCTTTCAGCTCCTTTTGTAGCTTTGCTGGCATTCTGGGTTCAAATTCTGGCCTTCCACCTAGTAGCTTTGTGACATTGGGCAAGTTATTCAATTCCTTTGGGTCTCAGATTCCTTATCCATACATTAGAGCCATAACAATCTCTACCTCTCAGGGCAGTAAGAATTTAATAAGGTAGTGTGTGGAATTGCTTTGCACAGTACCTAGTACATGGTGAGTACTTGCTCATGTGTCCACATCATGTTTAGGGCCTGACATTCACCTTAATCAAATCTCCTTGCATATGAGCACTTGTTCAAATCTGTCTTCTCTCCTGAACTCTAAGCTCTCTGAAGGCAAGGCCTGAGTTTGACATATTCCTCACTGCATCCCCAGGCTTAGCATATTCCTTGACACTATGTTAAATACGATTTGCTGAAACAGTGAATGGATGACTAAGTGAATAAACGAAGGAGATCGAGGCAATAAGCTCATGCCATGTCTAAGGAGACCACCAGTAAGACATTGCCTGTGGGTACAGATGCAAAAATGAGGTGGCAGGAAGACTTATCAAGGTCTTCCTAAGGCCCAACCTACCTCACTTTTGACCTCTGGTGTCCCTAGTTTGGAGGGCCAGTGGAGACTTCTCTTAAGAGACAGGACCGGGAAACTTAAGATACTGGGAAGATGCACATTATGATACAAGGACAGCAGTTGTATTTTGGTGCTAAAGAAAGTAGTTTCATATGTCTCCAAGTAAAACCACAGGGTATCAAGAAGCATAAATACTGCCATTTCCAAACTTGAACACTTAGAGCAAGCATAGGAAAGGGTGTGCCTCAGGTATTTTCATCTATTATACCTATACTTGCCATAGATAGGCAGGGCATTTCCAAATCCACACAATGATGACATCATACTTTTAATTTAAACCAAAATAGAAAATAACTAGTTTTTACCCCCATAGGAAGTCTTTCTCTAGTCACCAGAGAAGGGCCTCAAATCTATTGATACTCAATTGTGACAAAGGTGAATAAAGAAGGCAAAAAATGAGGGACTAGGAAAAGGATGGAGAAGTAAAAGGATCAAAAGAACCTTGAAATTAAGTGTGAGGAGATATTTTATAATCCTACATATTTTGTATTATATTCTTTCCTGAGAAGGTATTTAATAAATAGACTTAATATACTAATTAATATGGGGAAAGTGATGAAGACAGAAAACACAAAAGATGGTAAGTGAGAATAGAGACATAGCATGTGAGGAAAATAATTTAAGTAACACAAAGAGTGGAAGACTAAGACGGAACGAGGATAAGAAAGAATCCGAAGGGGAGAAAAAGAAAGAGGAGAGCAGTGAAATGATGTAGCTAGAGAAGCATGTAGGAAGTGTTTGCGTAAGAGAATATGCATGAGAGAGAGATGAAAAGGTGTAGGCTAGGACCACAACAGAAGGGGCTGGGGAAGAAATGGAAGACGAAAGCAAGGACTACACTGGAAAGGATTTAGGGCTTGTTAACTGTCCTTAGTCTTCCAAAGACTTTTCTACACCACATTTTGTGTCAACCTCTTGGTCCTTAAAACTGCTAACAGGAAATCTAATTTATATATTAGATTTCATTTGTTTCCCCTTAATTCACCTATTCATTCTTCAGATCAAGAAATCACATTTTATAGATTGTTTTTTTTTTGTATGCTGTATGGCAGGGTCACATTTCGTTATTTTCCCATGTGGGTATCCAGGTATCGTAGCATCGTTTGTTGTATTTTTTGTTTGGTTGGTTTCCTTGTTTGTTTATTTTGGGGGAAGTGCATGGACCAGGAATCGAACCTGGGTCTCCACATGGTAGGTGAGAATTCTACCACTGAATTATGCCTGCACCCCCAAAAAGCACATTTTAATGAGGCTAAATCCATAAACCATCTGGTTGCCTTGAACTTTCAGGCAGGTTGAAATTCAACCTACAATTTAAAAATGAAAAAGTAAACTTAGCAGAAACCTGATTCTTAGGCCAAAATTGTGCAAGCATTTTGTGTATTCTGAAAAGTGACCATGGTTTAAGAATAAATAACAGAAGATAGAGGTGAGTGTCGCCTTTATATTGACAATTTGATGAGCTCCCTATCTTGTGTGAAGTAAATTCAGGTCACACCTAGTAGGTATAATCATTAATCATTAACACACTTTAAAAATAAATTTCATGAAGTATTTTAAAAAGACTGTTTTTATATGTAGCAAGTTCCCTTAACCTCTCTAGACCTCAATTACACTCTCTATAATGAAGGGATGGGTTTAAATGAGTGTTTCCCTGCTTCTGAGAGATCAGAACTACCTTTACTGGTTTACATGAGGGACTGTGCATCAAATTTTGTTTGAAGAAACAATTCTGAAGTAAAAAACATTATAAAACCACCACGCTAGAGGATCTCAGACCAGCCCTCCAGGAGAAGGGACTCCAGTATTCTTACTTTATTCAACAAGGCCCCGTGAGGAACCGTCTTTCTCACCCTAGTGTTTCATACTCCATTTCTGATCTCTTTACCATAGGCCCTTTTTCTTCCCTTCCACTTCTTTCAGGGCCCTGACATTGATTCTATCTCCTACTTGCTGACCCTTGTGGCATTCATTCATTAGTTCTAGTATTTATTGAGCACCTACTATGGCCAGACATTGTTCTTAGAGATTGACATATATTAGTGAACAAAACAAAGATCCCTATGGTACATACATTGCAGCAAGTAGAGATGGACAATAAACAATAAACTTAGAAAATAAGTAAATTATAGAATATGCCAGATGGTGAAAAGTTATATAAGAAGAAAAAAAAGTCAAGCAAGGTAAGGGAGACTGAGAGTATGAGGAGTCACGGTGAAGAGGGAGACACTTGACCCAAGTCTGCTGTTTCAGGTAAAAAACCACCTAACCCGGTCTGCCCCTTTACACACTAAAGTGATGTCAACCCACATGTCAGAGTTCTTGGAGGGTATGGTGTGGCACTCAACAAATATCCATATTTGTTATTTTCCAACTTCCCTCACAATTAGGATGGAGGCGTATGACTTATGCTGGCCAATGAAATGTGAAAGGAAGAGGCAGTTAAAAGCCAATGTGAGCAAACTAACCCCAAAACAAACAGAATGAAAGAAATAGCAAAGATAAGAGTAGAGATAAATGAAATTGAGGACATGAAAATAATAGAGAGAATCAACACAACAAGTTGTTTGTTCTTTGAGAAAATCAGTGGACTCCTACCTAGGTTACCAAAGAAAAAAAAAGAGAGGATACAAATAAATAAAATCAGAAATGGCAGCAGGAACGTAACTACTGACCCCACAGAAATAAAGCAGATAATGAGAGGGCAACTATATGTTAACACACTAGACAACTTAGATGAAATGGGTAACTTCCTAGAAAAGCATGAGTAACAAACATTGGCTTGAGAAGAAATAGATGACCTCAACAAACCAATCACAAGTAAAAATATTAAATCAGTCACCAAAAACCTCCCAAAAAAGAAAAGTCCAGGACCATATGGCTTCAAATGTGAATTCTACCAAGTGTCCAAGAAAGAATTAGTACCAATCCTGCCTAAAATCTTCAAAAAAATTGAACAGGAGGGAAAACTACCTAATTCATTCCATGAAGCCAACATTATTCCAATACCAAAGCCAGTCAAAGATACTATAAGAAAAGAAAATTACAGATCAATCTCTCAAATGAATATAGATGCAAAAGTCCTCAATAAAATACTTGCAAATTGAATCCAACAACACATTAAAAGACACATCAGAGGATAAGAATAGAAGGTAATGTCCTCAACATGATAAAGGGAACATATGAAAAACCCACAGCTAACATCATACTCAATGAGGAAAGACCGAAAGTTTTCCTTCTAAGATCTGGAACAAGCAAAGATGCCCACTGTCACCATTGTTATTCAACATTACGCTGGAAGTTCTAACCAGAGCAATTAGGCAAGAAAAAGAAATAAAAGGCATCCAAATTGGAAAGTAAGAAGTTAAACTGTCACTGTTTGTAGATAACAAGATTCTATATGTAGAAAATCCCAAAAAATCGACAGCAAAGCTACTAGAGCTAACAAACAAGTAAAGCAAAGTGGCAGGATACAAGATCAACATGCAAAAATCAATAGTCTTTCTATACACTAGTAATGAGCAATCTGAGGAGGAAATCAAGAAAAAAATTCCAATTACAATAGCAACTAAAGGAATAAAATATTTAGTGATAAACTTAACAAAGGACATAAAAGACCTGTACATATAAATCTACAAAACATTGCTAAAAGAAATCAAGGAAGGCCTAAATAAATGGAGAGACATACTGTGTTCATGAATTGGAAGATTAAATATAGTTAAGATGTCAATTCTGCCCCAAAATGATTTATATATTCAATACGATACCAATTAAAATCCCACCGACTTACATTACAGAAACAGAAAGACAAATAATCAAATATATTTGGAGCAGTAGGATGCCTCAAAAAGCTAAATATAGCTTAAGAGGAATGAAGTGGGAGGTATCACACTACTTTACTTTAAAGCATATTACAAAACTATAGCAGTCAAAACAGCATGCATGGTACCAGCATAAAGATACTGACCAATAGAATTGAACTGAATGTTCAGAAAAAGACACTCTCATCTAAGGATAATTGATCTTTGATAAGGCAGTCAAGTTGACTCAACTGGGACAGGGCAGCCTCTTCAACAATGGTGCTTGGTGAATTGGTTATCTGTATCCAAAAGAATAAAAAGGATCCCTATCTCACACTTTATAAACATTAATTAAATGGATCAAAGACCTAAACATTAGAGCTAAGACCATAAAATTTTTTAGGAGAAAATATAGGGAAATATCTTAAAGATCTTGTGGTAGAAGGTGGTTTCTTAGACCTTGCATTCAAAGTGTGAGCAATGAAAGAAGAAATGTATAAATGGGCTCTCCTTAAAGTTAAATACTTTTATTCATCAAAGGATTTTGTCAGGAAAGTAAAAAGGCAACCTACACAATGGGAGACAGTATTTGGAAACCACATATCAGATAAGGGTTTAATCTCCAGAATATATAAAGAGATCCTACAACTCAACAACAAAAAGATAAACAACCCAATTTAAAAATAAGCAAAAGACATGGATAGATACTTTTCCAAAGAGGAAATACAAATGGCTCAAAAGCATATGAAAAAATCCTTAACTTCACTAGTTGTTAGAGAAATGCAAATCAAAACCACAATGAGATATCATCTCACATCTGGTAGAAACGCCTTTATCCAAAAAAACCAGACAACTAGAAGTGCTGGAGATGATGTGCAGAAATATGTACTTATTCACTGTTGGTGGGAATGTAGAATGGTGCAGTTGCTCTGGAAGGCAGTTTGGTGGTTCCTCAGGAAGCTAAGGATAGAACTGCCTTATGATCCAGCACATCTCATTATTAGGTATGTACTGGGAAGAACTGAAAAGAGGGACACAAATGGATATTTGCAAACTGACATTTATAGGAGCATTATTCACAATTGCCAAGAGATGAAAACAGTCCAAATGTCCATCAAAGGATGAGTGGTTTAAAAAGCTGTGGTATACACATACGATGGAACATCATGCAGCTGTAAGACAGAATAAAGTCATGACACATGTAACAACATGGATGAACCTTGAGGACATTATGTCGAGTGAAATTAGCCATTCACAAAAGAAATAGTGCTGTATGGTCTCACTTAACATGAACTAACTAGAATGAGCTAACTCTGAGAGTTAAAGTTGAAAACACCATTTGTCAGGAGACAGTGAGTATTTGATACTGAAGGAATACAGAATTTTCAACAGGATTGATTGTGCAGATTCAGAAATGGCTAGCATAATACTGTGTGCTTGTAGCACAATATTTGTAAGTTTAATTCACAAAGCTGAGTGTGAGTATGGTTGAAAGAGGAAGGCTATGGGCATGTGTGATATGGGAAGCAAACATAGACAATAAAAGCTTAGACTGTATAACTTAGCAAAACCTGGAGTGGACAACAATGGTGATTAAATGTACAAATATAAGAAAGTTTTTACATGAGGTAGAACGAATGAACGTCACCATTGTAAGGTGTTAAGAATGGGATGGTATATGGAAAAAATGCAATTAATGCGAACTAGTGTCTATAGTTAACATTGTAATATTCTCTCATTAATTGTAACAAAGGGAATATTCCAAAGCTAAAATGTCAATACAAGGGGACTATAAGGAAGGGGTATGGGATTCTTGTGGCTGTTGTTGTTTCTCCTTTTCCCCCCCTCTTCTTCCTTCTTTGCAGAAGAAATGAAAAGATTCTCATTGGATTGTGGTGGTGAATGCATAACTATGTGATTATACTGGGAGCCATTGATTGTGCACTTAGGATGGATTCATGGTGTGTGAATAGGACCGTTTAAACAGAAAACTACAAGTGCTGGGGGATAAACAGCCAGTATGTCTCCTTCATCTCACCCTTCCCCTGCCAAGGTGACCACAGAGGCCATTAGTCTAGATACCATAACGACTAAAGACCTTCCAACATGCATCAGAGAATGACATGAAAGAGAAATAAGCTTTTACTGTATCTAAGCCCCTAAGACTCAGCACTGTTTGTGACTGCCCCATAGTCCAGGCTATCCATGTCAACAACTGTGAGAGGGAACCAGACAACTGTAACTATCATTTGCTGCTTGTCCTTGGTAAAGAACACTAAAAATCATCTATTTCTACCTCCTTGTATATTGATAGAGGTATAAAAAACTGAGTAATGGTCGATTATATTTAGGTTGTCCCTTCAGGACTCTATAAATACTAGAGGAGGGATTTTAAGCAAGTATTTTGATTCATGAACACAATTCACTTTTCTTGGATTCATGTAACACTAAAGTTCAATGAAAAAATTACCTAATAGAAAATGCATAATTTGTTTTAATCTAATAAAAATATTTCTTGGACCATTCAAAGTTTTCTGGTTATTCCCCTGATTTAAGTCTCAATCTAAAGGAATATTTTTTTCTATAAACATTTGCCATTAACAGCGCTCACTTAAGAGAGATTAAAATATTGACAGAATCCAGCTGGAGCTTACAACAAATGCAAGGCACAGGCAATTTAAACTCTAAAGTATGCATTTAAGAAAGTTTAAGACATAATTTTAACTCACAGAATCGTGCTGAAGTTCTTGGCCACATTTTCCTTTAGTGGCTCACAATGAAAACACTATGGAAGACAGTCTCAACACATAAAGACTCATAAATAAATAAAACTGATCTGTAAGTATTAATACTCAGGGCCAGACTTGTAAGGGAATAAAGCAAGAGATCACTGAAGAGTGACAAGAAGACTCCAAAGAGCCTCCCCACAGCCTGCCATGAAGCTTTAAAATTCTACTATTAGTGATTCTGTCCTTTGACTCTCAAATAATTTTCTTTCTCTGTGGTCTCTTAACCATAAAATATAAACATTCGCGGAATAGAAACTATCTAGAGCTCATTCCATGAATATTTAAGAAAGATAGCTTTACTATAAGCAGCTATGTAATATTAGATAAAATAAATTCCTGAAATCAAAAATTTGAGACCGTTTAGTAACACAGCTCACTAATATAGCAAAGTTGATATCTGTAATAATTTTCCACTTGATATTTTGAGAACGTACATAGTTTTGATAGTTAATCAAATGGTATTTAAGACAGTGTTTAACACTTAGAATCTAAGAAACCCTGATATCCGCATCTATAGATTTTTTTCATTCCTTACTTTAATTTTAAATTGGCTTGTAAAACATATTATGCAAACAGGCTTTACAATGAGTACTTAGATATTTTATTTAAATATGCCTGTGGATAAGCTAACTAAGATATCCATTTTAGGTAGTTAAGATTTTCATGCACTAATTATAAAAACATTTGGATCTTCATATTTTCTTGAAATCAGGAAAATGTTTAGTAACATAGACCATTACTATAGCAATGCAGATATTTGTAATAATTTTCTACTTGATATTTTGAGAACATTCACAGTTTTGACAGCTGATTGAATGGTATTTAAGTTAGTATTTAATATTAAGAATTTAAGAACTTTTGCTATCTGAATTTGTAGATTTTTTTCCTTTATTGCCTTAATTTTAAATTGGTTTATGAAACTTCCTGCACAAACACAGGTTTTACAAAGATTATTTATATACTTTATTTAAATATGCCTATGGTTAAGCTAACTAAGGTATGCATTTTTGGCGGTTCTAAGCGTATTGTTTATTTTCTTAAATTAAAAAAAAATTTAAAGAAAAGAAGAAGGATAGCTTTAGTAGAGAAGATACAACTGGAACAGAACAGGCAAGGGAGCCCATGCTGAGGACTTGGGGACTAGATTGCATGGTGTGTGGATGGTGATAACAAAACCATGTTCTAAAATAAAGCTCTCAACTGATTAATAAGTCAGAATATTCCTAGTGAGTATCTGGTGTCTTTGAGATAACATGCCAGGCACTGTGCAAGACTCAGAAACATGACACAGGATTGCAGTCATCAGGAAGTTTGCAGTCTCCTGTTTGATCTTCATTATGGAACCAGGAAGTGTATGGATGGTTAGACCTAAAGCTAAAGGTAAAAGCATGGTCTGTACTCCTCAGCAAGCCTGCATGGAGTTTCAGGGAAGCAAGTGCAGGCAAGTGAAGGCACTATGGGACTAGAAACATAGAGATCTAGAGAAGATGAAGCAAGGATGGAATGAACGATGAA
The DNA here is from genome assembly GCF_023851605.1 of Tamandua tetradactyla. Classification (NCBI taxonomy): domain Eukaryota; kingdom Metazoa; phylum Chordata; class Mammalia; order Pilosa; family Myrmecophagidae; genus Tamandua; species Tamandua tetradactyla. The sequence continues at coordinate 64,396,142 of NC_135340.1, forward strand.
CTGATAAAACCATTCTGCCCTTAGTAAAAGTTTTTATTCTTTAGCGTGAGAAGAGATTACAGGCTTTGATGCCTGGGGAAATTTATGTCCTTCTACCAAACAAAAAGAAGCATAAATTGGATCTCAGATAATTCATTTGTTACATTGTGTTTGGTTTTGGGATTTTTGTTTGTTTGTCTGGTTTAATGACTTACCATCAAACTTTGCAAGCCTGCTAATGTCTGCTCCAAGTTCTGAGGTAACTGATAGCGCATGGCGAACTTTTAGGTTGGTTTCCCTGTGAAATCAATTGACATGACATGAATTTTTATGTGGAACAGCCAGCCCAACAGCATCTTACAAGAAACGGGGTAGGTGCAGCACACAGAAAACCCAACCCCAGAGATTTAAGAAACTCCCTTTGAATGTCGTGCACGCTTCTCACGTGGTGGCTCAGGAAAGTGGAAAGACTTCCTGCACCCCTAAGGGTTGGCATTCCACCACAGCACATCTGCACACCAACACAGTAATCTGTTTTTCTATTTGAAAGAACAGAGGACATAATAAATAGAGTTTCGTTCAAATCTATTCAGACATCATGCGTGAATTACAAAACTCGGTAGGAATGAGAACACAGTTGCCAAACAAGGAAGGCCAATAGCATTCCAAGCCTACTATCTCCATAGGAGGTTTGCTTGCAAAAGACCGTCATGGCTAATTTCACAGTAGCTGAAATTTAAATGGAAAAAGGAATATAGTTTTTTTTTCCTTGGAAAAAAAATAGACAAGAATCCCTGAAGTCTAGAATTGTAGAACCAGATGGGAGCTCAGCAGATGACCAAGATGACTGCCGGTCATCTCCTTCCGGGGAGGACCACACACACATCAGACATATGGCTTTCCGATATTCATGAAATGGGATGGCCAGCAGTGAAGATTTTATGACCATCCTCATGTCATGGATTGAAGTGCTTGCCATCCTGGTTTTCTCACAGTGTTCGAACTAATTCTCATCTACTATAGGTTAAGATGATTTGTCCAAGTGCTATCTTTTCTGGAGTGGGTTTATTTAAGACAACAAATATTGCAGTCATTCATGATACTTAATGTTACCCTGAGAGAATTACCGTCCTCTTGTTCCTGAGGGAAACAAATGGTAGGTGAAAAAGAAAATATCACCATTTGGAATTACATGTCAAATCATGAAATAATACCGTTTAGGGAACTGAGAAACAGGTATTTGAGAGGGTATTCAATCTAACCTTCCATAAATGAGTTTCACAGTGATATGAGAACAATGAAAACACAACTCGAAGGAATCTCTATTGGTGCTATAGTTTTCTGCAGGAAACACAAGATTGGCTATATAATTAAAGTCATTTGTTAAAAAGTAATCTCATTAATCCTAAAATCTGTAAATTCCTAGGAAGCAGAAATGAAAAGGGACTAAGATAGTCAGGAAAATGTTTAGAGACAGAAGAAACTAAGATGGACTTGATGGATAAAAGTTAAATAAGTAGTGTGGAGGCTAAAGGACCAATATGTCTATCCACTTGAGCAACTTTTCAGAAAACTGAAATAGTCACTTACACAAACAAGACCCAACAGCCCTTGTTCTTTCACCATACCCTATACATCATGCCATTCATCAAAACTTGTCATCACTTTGGATTAGTTCTGCAGGATTCTCTCCAATATCTCATTCCACCCTTCAAATGTGTAAACTAAAAGGGGGAGAGTATTACACGTGTACATTGTTTATAATTAAAAAAATATTTTTCCAGACTCCTGATTAATGCTTTTAGTGGCATGTCACACTCATCCTTAGTCTGCCTTAGTATCTTGATAAACTTCAAAATAATTGTCAGCATTTGTGAGATTCTTTTTTGGTGTAATGTCTTTATCGTAGCTGGCGGTTTCAAAAAGAATGTGATAGGTAGGAGAAGAATGCACTTTGATTCAGTACAAAGCTATTGAATATCTTCCATGCGTCAAGGAAAAAAAAAATCCAGATAGCCGAAACACTTTGCTAATGGGCGTTAAGAAGTAGGGTCAAAAGAGCAAAGAGTTTGGGATTTGGTCTGTTTGATGTTCTGCCTTCAAATAGGCATCATAGCCTTCAAAGGGATGAAACTGTGTCCCAGGTTCTTTCTTCAAGCTCCAGTAGCTCCAAGGACACAATGCAGCCAGAGTTAGAGAAACCAAAACAGACAAGTGCCATAAAGCAAACACCTGGTGGTTTTACCATTGAACGTCTGATTCTCACATGGTAGCCTGGATCACAGTTTAATTTGCCATAACCTAAAGAAAAGACTCATGTTTCCAGTTCAAGAGTCCAAGGTTTCAGAACTCTGAGCCTTGCATTTTGGTAACCAAATCTTTCAAGAATGTAAAAACTCACCCATTCAGACTTCTAATTTTCTAAAGTAAATAGACTTCAAAAAGCATATTCTCTTCCAGTTACTTATATGAAATTATCCCTGGACTCGGGGCACAGGCAAGGCTAGCCTAAATTGAGTAGGAAATATGACCTTAGTGGTATAATATGAGGCCATCAGGAAGATTATAGATATGTTCCAACTGACCTAAAACAGCCTGGAATGCTAGCATTGTCAAAAAAACCTATTTGGCTTAACAAATATCCTCTCTGATGATGCAAATATCCTGAAGTTAGTTAACTTACTAACCTGGTTATCATTCACATCTTGTTATAAATTAGTTTGTATAGATCACATTATCCCTAACTGAATGGCTATACTGGGAAATAGGATTTCTTGTGGGAAGAGAGGAAAATATGTAGCAAGGGTAATTTTGGAAAATAAAGATCCTGGCCCGAAAGAAGGGACTCTGAGAGAGCACTTTTTGTGTAGGTGTGTGGTAGAGGGTTAGAGAAGTGGAGAAGGGGAAAGATGGGGCAGTGTAAATCAAAGCAACCATAGGAAGGCACCTGGAGAAGGAGACAATTTTCTTCATATAAATATAGTGGGTTACTGGAGCTCTCTCATCTGAAGAAATTTGGAAAAGTAATTGCTGCTCAGGCCTTTTCCTGTACAAATATCTCAGGGAATGGAAAGGATTCCTAGATATGCATCTAAAACTTAAACAAATCTAAAAGAATAGTCATTGAAAGAACAAAGTATTAGGCTGTTCCCAAGACGTATGGAGTCATTTTTCTTCATCCGATCCCTAGGAATTCCACTGAGAACATGTCAACCAGAGCCCAAGGATGTCCTGCGAGGGCAGGAGAGTAGGTTAGTAGCAGGTTCCTTCCTTCGAAGGCAGGGACTGTGGCCTATTCATTGTTAAAACCTCAACACCTAGCACAGGGTTATTATCCTGGAGATGCTAACCAAATGTTTGTTAGGGGATGGAAGGAAAGGAACAGGGAAGAAAGAGAGGGGTGAAAGGACAGACAGACATCACTTTAAGACAACCTTTGAAGCTGTTCAACAAAGAAAAAGAACCTTTCTTTTCAGCTTGCTTGTTTGAGAGGAGTAAAGAGAAGGCACATCAAGCAACATAACCACGTTGCAATCTAAAGGAAAAGCTTCCCAGAGTAAAAGGCAAAATATCTGAAAGTGTAATATTTCCAAAATTCACAGGCACCAGCCTTGGAGCACCAGATTAGATTCACACAGAGAAGATGGTCACCTCCTCAGGGTGATTTCAAAGACACCATGAAGAATCCAGTTCAGTCCCTGGTGAAGGCAGCAAATGAGGACAGTGACCATCAGCCACCAGCTAACCCTGTTTATGTTATCAATTGTAGAAGAGACCTTTGACCTCCTCTTTCAGCATAGCTGCATTTTAGTGAAGAGACATCCAGATACTTTCTAATTGAGAACCGCAAATTAATCTAGCAGAGCCTCCCCTCAGAGCAAATTTATTGGGAGTTGGAGTGCGAGGTGGGAAGTGGATTGGGGGCCCGAGCCCAAGTACAATAGGTGAGCATGGCAAAGATTTGAATCAGGAAGGGCCAGCTCCAAAATTCCTTTGGGATTATGGAGAAAAAGGAGACTCACTGCTTCTCAGTCCGTATCTCTAGACTAAATCAAAGGGCTTCCCTGAATGGAGAGCAAACTTTCACCAGTCCTCAACCAGCAGCCACCATCTTGGTTCAACAGTCTCTAGGATGTGCCTCCATACCCATTTCCAACCAATCAAACACTGACTCTTTGAAGTGAAGTGCTAGGCAAAACTTCTGATTACACCCCAGTATAACAAGCTCCGTAGACATAGTACAATATCACAACCAGGACACTGACACTCATACAGTCAAAATATAGAACACATTTCCATAACCACAAGGATCCCACACGTTATGCTTTCAAAAGGCACAACCACTTCCTGCCCACCCCCACCTGAATCCATTCCCCATTTAATACTAATCTGCTCTCCATTTCTATATTTTTGCTATTTTAAGAAAGTTATATAATTGGAATCATATTGTATATGGCCTTTGAGATTGACTTTTTTTCACTCAGCATAATACTCTGGGGATTCATCCAGGTCACTGCATTTATCAATACTCCATTTTTTATTGCTAAGTAGTATTCCATGATACGGATGTATCACAGTTTGTTTAACTAGTCACCTGTTGAAGGACACCTGAGCTGTTTACGTTTGGGGATACAATGAATAATGTTGTTGTAAACTTTCATGCACAGGCTTTTATGTTAATATAAGTCTTCATTTCTCTGGGATAAATGCCTAGGAGTTCAGTTGCTGGGTCATAGGGTAGTTGCCCATTCACTTTTTTAAGAAACTGCCAAACCATTTTCCAGAGTGACTGCACAATTTTATTCCCACCAACAATGTATGAATGATCCTGTTTCTCTGCATTCTTGTCAATATCGTTGTCACACTTTTTCATTTTAGCCTTTCTGGCAAGTGTATAGTGTCATATTGTAGTTTTACTCTGCATTTATCTAGTGACTAAGGACACTGAATACCTTTTTACGTACTTACTTGCCCTATGTATGTCCTCTTTGATGAAATGCCTGCTCATCATTTAAATGCTCATCCAATTCTAATCGGATAGTTTAGTTTTTTATTATTGCATTTTGAGAGTTTTTTAAATATTCTAGATAAAATGTCAGATAGATGGCTTGCAAATATTTTCTTCCAGGCTATAGGAGAAAATATTATCTTAACAGGATCTTTCACAGAGCTGCGTGAAATATAGAAACCTTAACTCCTTTGATGTCCCTTTATTCTCCCCAATTTATAATATAATATTCCAAAATATTTCCTCTACATAGACCTAAAACCACATTAGGAAGTGTTATAATTTTCACTTCAACCATCAAACATAATTTAGAAAAATCAAGAATAGAAGGAAAATCCATTGTATTTACCTGTATTTTTTGTTTACCATGATGTTTTTCTTCCCTGATGTTCCCCAGTTCCTTCTTTTTCCTTTCTGTCTAAAGAACTTCCTTTAGCCACTCTATGAGGGTAGGTGTGCTGGTGACAGGTTCTTTTAGATTTCCTTCATCTGAAAACATCTTGATTTCCCCTTAATTCCCAAAGAACTTTTTTTTTACTGGGTTTAAGATTTGGGGTTGAAGGTTCTCTTCTTTAAGCATTTGAAAAGTATTATAACACTTCCAAAAAGTTTCTGATGATTTCTGATGAGAAATACACTGTAACTCAGATTGTTTTTTCCCTACTGGTAAAGTGTCATTTTCTCTGTCTACTTTTGTTTTGGTTTGATACTGCTGCTGGAATGTAATATACCAGAAATACGTTGGCTTTTACAACGGGGATTTATTAACTTATAATTTTCAGTTGCTAGGCCATGAAAATGTCCAATTCAAGGCATCAACGGGATGATACTTGGACTGTGAAGACAGGATGCTGGCATTTGGGACACCTCTGTCACATGGGACGGCACATGGCCAGCATCTGTTGGAACTTCTCTCCCAACTTCATTGCTTTCAGCTTTTGGTTCCGGTGTCTTCATATCTGACTTTCTGTGGGTCCCCTCTTATGTTTTCAGGGCTCTTCTCTTAATTTCATTTCTCAGCTACTATATGTGTTTCATCCATATACATAATGTGGTGGGTCACATCTCAGTTGAAATAATCCTGAAATAGGTCTGCACCCACAGGAATGGATTAAAAGAACATAGCCTTTTCTGGGGTACAGAACAGCTTCAAACTAACACAGCTTTCAAGATTTTTTATTTGTCTTTAGTTTTCGGATGCTTATGATGTGTCCTTTGGGTTCATTTTGTTTGGGGTTTACTCAGCTTCTTCAATCTGTAGATTTGTCTCTTGCCAAATTTGGGAAATTTTCAGCCATAATTTCTTATACTTTTTCAGTCCCTACCTATTTCTCCTACCCTGAGTCTTCAATGACATAAATCTTTTCTCTCTTATTACATCTCTCAGGTTGTTTTCATCTATTTTTTAGCCTATTTCCTTTTTTTTTCTTTTTTTATATCTTCTATTTCTTTGCTGAAACATTCTGTTTCATTTTTAGAGCTTTCTATTTTTATATTTGTTCCAAACGTGGTTGTAATTGCTGAAGTATTTTTATGATAGCTAGTTTTAAATCTTTGTCAACTATTTCTGACATCTCCATCATCTCAATTTTAGCATCTAATGATTATCTTTTTCATTTAATTTGAGATCTTCCTTGATGGTATGCCGAGTGAATTTTTTTTGAAACTTGATTGTTTTCTTACTATGTTATGAGACTGTGGATTTTATTTACATCAGTTTTGGCTTGCTTTCCATGATACAGCTTGAGGAGTGGATGGAGGAATGCTACCTCACTACTTCCAGATAGAGTAGAAGTCTAGATGTCCAATGTGACCTCTGTTGACACTGATGAGGGGTACAAAGGGCAGGGGTAGCTACTCATCAGCCCTGGGCAATGGGGAAGTTTCTGATTCTCTACAAGCCTTCCTCTAACACCCAGCAGGACGGGTGCCTCATTATTTCTAAGTGGGGTTATAAGTCCAAGCTCCCCACATGGTTTCCATTGACACTACAGAGGGTGGTGATCTTGTTACCAGCCAACAGGGATGAAAGTCCCAGACACCTACTTGTCCTTCTCTGACACCACCCGGCGGGGGTGTTGGGGCACCTTGTTGAGCCTCACAAGGATGATAATGGAGGCTTCCCATTCAGTCTTTCTGTCATGGGTAGGGGTGGTGCCACAATTTTTTCTGTGGTGTTTGGTTGGAGTAGAGTAGTATTGTCTAAAAGTTTTCTGTCTTGCTAGGCTGTCTCTTTACTGGGCCTTTGGCAAGAGATTATAGGCTTTTGTTGGGGCTTGTTTTATCCACCCATTGGCATAGCTGGGTTGCAGTGTCTTGCACTTCAGGTCTCGGATATATGAGACAGAAAGAAATTCCAGGAGACTCAATACCAGTCTTTCTTCAGGTTCCATGTTCTCTAGCCAGCCTGCCTTCTTCTCTTCATCTTTCAGAGTCATCTTATATCTGTTTTATATATAAATGTCCAGAGTTTTTTTGTCACACTTAGTGACAAGAATAAGTTAAAGCATGTATACTCCATCTTACCAGAAGCAAAAACTCCTCAAGGGGTTTTTTTTTTAAGGCTACCTGGAAATTTCCCTTCATGACTTTTTGTTTATTCAGCAGAGATTCTGTAAAATGTTTTTGTAAGACTAAATAAATTGATCATGTGAGCTATTCATATAGACAACTTACTATAGCACTCTTGGTCTATAATCATGATTGTGGAAGGACCAAAAATAGCCCAGAACACTTCCAAGCCCTTTCTGGTGGCACTCATGGTCAAGTCATAGTTGTCCTGTGGGTCTCACCAGGCTGAACTCTCTTTTCTTCTTAATTTATAATTAGAGAGGCTGTGGGTTTACAGAACAATCATGTATAAAATACAGGATTCCCATATACCGCCCCAACACCAACACTTGCATTGGTGAGGAAGATGCATTACAATTGATGATAGCACTGTTTTTGTGATTCTGCTATTATTTTAACATTAATTACATTTGTTACAATTGATGAGAGATTATTGAAGTAGTACCATTAACTACTGTCCATGGTTTACCTAGTGATATTTTCCCCAATATTCCCAACTTATTATTTTTTGTGTGCTCATGTATATTTTATGACTCATCTACTCATACACTAGATAAAAGGTGGGGGGCAGTCACAAAGTTTTTATAATCACATGGTCACAAGATGAAAGCTATATAGCTATACAATCATTATCAAAGATCAAGGCTACTGGATTACAGTTCAACAATTTCAGGTATTTCCTTCTGGCTATTCCAATACACTAGAAACTGAAAAGAAATATCCATATAATAAGTCAGTAGGCATAATCATTTGTTAAATCCTAATTTCTCAGTTACAATTTCTCCCTCTCATTTGAGCATTCTCTCAATCTTCAGGGACATCTGGGCAGTGACAATTCTAACTGCATGCTAAAAAGGGGTGTTGGCATTTTGAGGTAGAGGAATGAATCTGGTTGATGTTCTTGGAGAGACTGATACCTCTGGGTTTCAGGGCTTATCTGGCAAAGGAACAATATGAGGCTTTAGGCTTCTGTAAAAATAAACTTATAGGTAAAACTTTTATAGAGTCACTCAGTGCAAGCCCATAACTCAAACTAAAACAAAAAGGATGATGAGTGTGCTACTTCTGATCCTACTATCAATTGTTTGGAAATGGTCAGTCACTTCCCTCTTAATGCCTTCATTATAGTATTCCTTCCACAGCTCAAGCCAAATTTCTATAAAATCCATAAGACAATATAATAGAAACACATATTAAAAGAAAATACTAATACTATTCAGTATTTACTACATTATATACCTGTACTAATTGGTAATAGGGATATTAAAATAGTTCACATATTTACAAACTAGGGTTTTCTACATATGTGACATCTTTTGTATTATGTAGCTTAAATTTTGGCATTAGAATTATGATTAAAATATTTCTCCTGAGATATTAAAAAAAAAAACTTTTTATAGAGTCATAGTAGAGTCCAGGGTATTCCTTACGGTTTTCAGGAACACTGTTGAGGCTAGGCATAATGTGACAGTTTGTAATGTCTCGCTGAAGTTCACAAAAAAGTAACCTCCAGAATGACCCCTCAACTCTATTTGAAATCTCTCAGCCACTAAAACTTTGTTTCATTTCTCTTCTCCCTTTCGGTCAAGAAGGTATTGTCAATTCCATAATGCCAGGACGAGGCTCATCCCTGGGAGTCATGCCACACAATGCCAAGGAGACTTATACCCCTGGGAGTAATGTTCCACACAAGTGGGAGAGTACTGAGTTTGTTTGCAGGGTTTGGCTTAGAGAGAGAGGCCACATCTGAGCAAAAAAAAAAGAGGTTCTCTGACTCAGGCAAAATTATACGTAGGCTTGGCGTGCCCATTACAGAAACAAGTTTCACAAGGGCACGCCTAAAGATCAAGGGGCTGACCTATTAAATTGGGCATTTCCAATGCTTGTGAGATTATCGGAATTCCCCACTGGGGAAATTTAATAGTTCCACATTTTTTTACCAGACCCTCAAGGGACTTTGCAAATACTTTTTTATTTTCTGCCCAAAATATTCTGGAACACATCAGGGTATTACAATAACCTGTACAAAATAACAAGATCTCCTTCCCTAATCTAGGTTCCCTGTAATTAGGTTGTTTAAATAAAATGACCAGACAGATTAAATTGAATAGTGTGCTATAGAAAATTTAAATATTAGACAAAATAAATATCTTCCTTTGGTCTCACACATAAGTCGATGTTTAAAATATTGACATCATCATGCTTTTTATTCTATATTCTGATTTATCTTAGTCCTAACCAGATCAGCTTCATTTATATCTCTAATTTTAGTCTTGAACTCTATTTCAATAATAGTGTAATATGGCAATGATCTGGGAAGCAATGGTTAAAAACATGGGCTCTGGTGTCAGACTATCAGAGTTTGTGTACTGGCTTCATTCCTCAGAAGTTTTGAGCAAATTCTTTCTAAGCTGTGGCTTTCTCATCTGGCCAGTGGGGTTTATATAGATTAAATGACAAAATCCATCTAATAGACATATATAGTGTCTTTAAAATGCATTCAAATGTTTTGAAACAAATTGACATAAAATCTATAATTTAATTCTAAATTAACATCAATATCAAAACTACATTATATCCCATTTCTCTCTTCTTTCGTTCTGTCTTCATTTCATATGGTTGCAAAAGGTTGTCTCCTACAGTAACATTGGTCCTTCCTAAGGGAATCTTGACCTCTAGACTCTCATTTACTTAAAAAAAATTACTTTAAATTAAAAAAAAAAATGTATAAATGTGTCTAAGGAATTTCAGTGAAGTAGTCCCATGTAAAATTATTCACTTACATATGTTTACCTGACTGTGAAGGAAAGTGAGTTTCAGAGAAAAGACAGTTTTAAAAAGATCAGCATAGTTAATAACCTACGGATTTTGCAATATAGACTTGTATTTTCCCCCAAGAAAATGAAATAAATAAATAAGGTTTAAATCATGTCTCTAAAGACATTCCTTTTAAATAAATTTAATATCAACTGAATTAATTAATCTAATTTTAATAACTTACCCATCAAGCTCAGCAGTTTCAATATAACAGAGGCCATGTGGCTCACTACTTGATAGAAGAAGCAAATCAGCCTATTAACAAAAATCATGTTAAAAGAATACTTGATATGGGAAGATTGGTTTAAAGTCCTTTACTACAAATAAATCAGGCAAGCCTTAGGAAAAAATATTACAGAGGTGAAATCCTGCCCCACCCCATGTCACATGCCCCAAATCAAATCCTTCCTCTGCTTCCCTGCTCTTACTTTGCATGCCCCCGACCATGGCAGCATAAGCAAGAGCAGGGCATAATTTATACATTAATAGTCACTTATTTATCTTTTTTGAAACAAATATAAAATAATCTATTGCCTTGCTTTAATCACAACTAATGGAAAACAGAAAAAAAATATTAAATAAGTAGGATAATTGGAAATACAGATATGCACATAATTTAATTTCCCACTGTGATCAGTTAAAAGCAGGGAGCAGGCAAAGGAGATGGAGGAAAAAAAGAGAAGTGACAGAGAGGGAAAAAAAATGAAAAACAGAAAAATTAAAGAGATGCAGGAAAATGAAAGAAGAGAAAAAGATTAAAAGAAAACAAAATTAAAAAGATTAGTGGCTTCTGGTTGATCAGGAGGGCAGTGTTAGATATTTCAGGATGTTGTTCCCCCATAGACTCTTTGAACAACTAGCAAAACTGGCAAGGCCATCTTGTAGAGTCATCACCCTCAAAACTCTAGAGAACAATTAAAGGGTTATAGTAACTGACAAGTGCCAAATTAAGAAAATGCAGCTTTAAAATGGTAGAAGAAATTTGTAGTCCCCTTCCTAGCCCCTTTTCCTACCCTTTCAACAGCATGGGATGAGCCAGCGTGCACTCCTTATGTGGGTCCCTGGCCCTATTCTGAAGGAGCAGAGTAACCTCTATGAGCATACTTAATACCTGTATGTTAATGACAATTTAACAGGTGGCAACCTATCAGGAAACTCTTCTCTGGCTAACTCTCCCAGAAATGTCCTTGCAACAGCTAAAGCAGTGTAAGAAACAATTATGTCAAATAAGGCAAAAAATTACTGGCTTTATGTCATACAATAGAGCATCAAGGAGTGGGGAGATAAAGTTTATTTAGAGGGAGTAAGAGGGACATTCCAATTCCTGTAAACAAGACCACCAACAAACCAGGACAAGACAAAGGGTCAGAAAACACAGAAAGGGCCCTGCACTTCACAGTCACCTCAGACTGATTTTCTTGTAGAAGGGTTAATCTCTGAAGGAAAATACCAGTCTATGCAAAGCAAATTTGCAAAGATTGTGAAATGTGTTTTTTTTTTTTAATTCAGTTTGCCTGAATAAATCTGTCTCATCGCTAGACTGGATAGAAACATAAGGAACAGACATCTCAGGGACTAAATCTTAGAGTCAACACTTTAAAATGTTAAAATGTTCACTGTGCAACAAAGGATTGCAAGACAAAGAAACAGAAAATGATGCCCCATCAAAACTGTTAACAAAAAAATCAGACTTTGGACATACCAGGAAAAGCTTTTAAAATATATGCCTGGGCGGGCCACGGTGGCTCAGCAGGTAAGAATGCTCGCCTGCCAAGCCTGAGGACCTGGGTTCGATTCCCGGTGCCTGCCCATGTAAAAAAAAATAATAAAAATAAAAAAATTTTTAAAAAATCTATGCCCAAAGAGATAAGGGAAATCTCAAGAAAAAAAACAAAAGAATAACAGGAAAATGATAAATGAACAGTATGAGATCTCAATAAAGAGATAGAAATTTTTAAGAAGAACCAAACATAAATGCTGAAGCTAAAAAACACAATAGCTGAAATGAAAAAATCCCTAAGAGGTTCCTCAGCAGACTGGAGCCGACAGAGGAAAGAAACCATAAACACAAAGACAAGACAATGAAATGATTCAGGCTCAGAAACAGAAAGAAAAAATAATGAAAAAACTGAACAGAGGCCAAGAGGGCTGTGGAACACCTTCAAGTATGCCAATATGTGCACGATGAGAGTCCCAGGAGGAGAAGAAAGAGAGAAAGGGAAGAAGGAATATTCATAGTAATAATGGCAAGTTCATCAGCATGGCAAAATAAGACATCCCATGGAAAAGCCTTTCCTCAGAATCAGCTAATAAAATGACAATCCAACTTGCTTAGAAATATCGAGGATGATGGAGACTGGAGAAGGACTCCACAATCACTGAATCAAAGAAAAAGAATAATAATTTACAAGAGCAGGTAGGAAATGTCCGTCCCAGACTTGCTGGTCTGTACCACTCTCCCTCACTCAGTCTCGCATAGCTTAGGAATTGCAAAGAAACAGTGTGGTCTGTGTCCCTCCCACAGTAGACAGAAACAGTACAGCCACTTAGAGCAGCAAGTTAGAATCCCATGCAAAGGGACACAAGTCCATGGGAACCCATGACAGAACACAAGTCACTAAGTCATGCTGCACACAAAAGCACCCTCCCCGCCGCCCCACCGGGTTTGGTGGGGAGACAGATTGTGGCAAAACTATTGACAAGAAGCACACTTATAAAATGCAGTTTATGTTGGCTGTACCACTTAAATGTAAAACAAACTTTTCTAGAGTGACCCATGTTTTCTACGTTGATTCCATCTGTCTCCCCAGGGTGGGATACCCTTATGGAGAAGAATCCAGAGGAATAAAAGCCTCACAGAAAAAGGGGCAGGGGTGGTAAATGGAACTGCTATAGACAGGAGGTTTCAAAATCTGAAAACTGTAAGAAAAATGAGATCCTGAGAATTTTTAAAAATCATAGGACTGGGGAGAAAATTCTACACTAAAACAGAACAGATCAAGACCCCCATATAAGTTACAGAGGAAAGGAAGTTTTCTCCTAGAGGTGAAACAATTGCACAAGTACTGCAATCTTTAAAATTGTACGATATATCCAAGGCAAAAATCAGATGAAGAAAAGCTGAGAAAATCTGAACAGTTAAACACATGCTATTCTAAAGGTCTAGAAAAGGGTGGACCAAGCATCCAAGGAGAGCCTTTAGAAAAAGCCAATTAACAAGAAAACAAGAGGGAGAAACTGAGCTTCAGCATTAACTCATCAAGATAATCAGATCCCAGACATCAGCAAAAATGTCAAAGTCATACTAAGAAACAGGAAGATATGACACAGTCAAGGAAACAAATTAAAACTTCAGAGGAGGTGCACAATTTGGAACAACTGATGAAAGAAATTCAAATAAAACTTCCAAATTAATTCAAGGAGATGAAGGAAAATATGGATAAAGATCTAAAGGATATTAAGAAGACAATGTGTGAGCATAAAAGAGAATTTGGATGTATAAAAACAGACAAAACAGAAATTAAAGGTAAGAAAAGCACAATAGCAGAGATTAAAAATAAACTAGAGGCATACAACAGCATATTTGAATAGGAAGAAAAAAGAATCAGCAAACTAAAAGACAGGGCAATCAAAATCATATGATTAGAAGGACAGATTGAGAACAGAATAGAAAAAATTGAACTGCGTCTTATGGTTTTGAATAATTGCATGAAGCACACAAGTGTAAGCACCATAGGTGTCCCAAAAGGAGAAGAGAAGGATAAGGGGGCAGAAAGGATATTTAAGGAAATACTGGTTGAAAATGTCCCAAATCTTATGAAAGATATAATTGTCCAAGAACCACAACCTACTCCAAATAGAAAAAATCCTATTAGACCCATTTCAAGATGCATACCAATCAGAAAGCCAAATGCCAAAAATAAGGAGAATTCTGAAAGCAGCAAGAAAAAAGCACTTTGTCACCTATAAGGATCCTCAATAACACTGTTCTGATTTCTCATCAGAAACCATGTTATATTTAAGATACTGAAAGAGAAAAACTGCCAGTCAAAAATTCTTTATCTGGAAAAATTGTCCTTCAAAATGAGGGAGAATTTAAAACACTCACAGATAATATTTTGTTGAAAAGACAGAAGAGAGTGACTTGGAGATGTGTGAGGAAATGAAGATTCAGAGAATAGGTGTGCTAGTGAAGTTAAGTTGGTATCTTTTTAAACCAGTAGGTTATAGATACAGGTTGTTCATTATAAACCCCAGGGTAACCACAAAAAAGTTTTTAAAAAATATACAGACGTTCCAGAGACTCAGGTTCAATTCCTGGAGCCTGCCCATGTAAAAATATATACATATATAAGTTTGGAAGGTCAAGATAGCAGTGTAGGGAGGTGTGAATTTAGCCTGTCTTCTAGGGTAGCTAGTAAATAGCCAGGAACTGTCTGGAATAGTTGTACAGGGGACTTAGGAGACAAGACGCACATGGTACACCAGCCAGGAACAAGTGGAAGGGTCAAGACTGATAAATCATAACACAGAACTGTAAGCAAATTTCCATGCTTTGGAGGCTGGTGTCCCTCCCCCACTGGCATGGAAGGCTGACTAAGAGTCTCTCCCCAGTGGGAAACAGAAGGCTCCCCTACCAGGAGTAAGGGAAGGGAAGCTCAACCACACTTCAATTGTGTATGATTTTTTTTAATTGGACTCCTGAATACCAGCTCCAAGCACAAACAAATCTACAACATAAACAAGAAATAAGCCAAGAGTTCTGTATCAGACCCACTCTCGGTAAGAAGGAGGCAGCAAGGCTGTTGGAAAGAAAAAAAAAAAAAACAGTGACTTCTGGAGATGGCTAAGTACAGAATACTGGAAAAGGGCTATGTACAAGAAAGTGGGCACACAGAGCCAGTACCAACTCCAGCTCCTGATCAAGCCTGATGGGGAAAAGGAGGTATATTTTTAATAGCTCCTGGCTATGATGCTTTGGATGTTGACAAAATTGGGATCATCTAAAGTGAGTCCAGCTGAAAAATTCTAAATATGAGGCTTTTTACCATTAAAAAAAAACAATGGAAGGTAGGCCATGGTGGCTCAGCAGGCAGAATTCTTGCCTGACATGCTGGAGGTCTGGGTTCGATTCCCAGTGCCTGTCTAGGCAAAAAAAGAAACAAACAAACAAACAATGGAGATATACAACAGTAGATTTGAAGAGGCAGAAGAAAGGATTGGTGAACTAGAAGGCAGGAAATCTGAACTCATATGCAGAAAGTAACAGACAGGGAAAAGAATGGAAAAATATAAGCAGAGTCTCAGGGAATTGAATGTGAACATGAAGTGGACAAATATACATGTTATATGTGGCTCAGAAGGAAAAGAGAAATGAAAGGACAGAAAGAATAATTGAGGAAATAAGCACTGAAAATTTCCCAACTCCTATGAAAGAAATAAAATTACAGGTCCATGAAACACAGTGTACTCCAAACAGAATAGACCTGAATAAACCTACTCCAAGACACTTACTAATCAGATTGTCAAATGCCAACGACAAAGAAAGGAGCAAGAGAAAGCAACAAGAGAAAGGCAATTCATCACATACAAGGAAAGCTTGATAAGACTAAATGCATATTTCTCAGCAGAAACCATAGAGGTGAGAAGACAGTTATGATATATTTAAGATACTGAAAGAGAAAAACTGTCAATGAAGAATTTTATATACAGTGAAACTGTCCTTCCAAACTGAGGGAGAATTGAAATATTTACAGATAAACAGTCACTGAGAGTTCATGGACAAGAGACCTTGTGGAAATGAAGAGTGTAGAAATGAAGATTATCACAAAGGGCAACTAAAAGGGTAAAAGGAGAGAAAAATGAGATATGACATAAAATCCAATGGACAAAATCATTGAAGAAAGTACTGCCCTGTCCTAGTTTGCTAGCTGCTGGCATGCAATATACCAGAAACAGAATGGCTTTTAAAAGGGGGGATTTAATAAGTTGCTAGTTTACAGTTCTAAGGCTGGGAAAATGTTCCAGTTAAAACAAGTCTGTAGAAATGTCCAATCAAATTCATCCAGGGAAAGATATCTTGGTTCAAGAAGGCCAATGAAGTCCAGGGTTTCTCTCTCATATGAGAAGGCACACAGTGAACACAGTCAAGTCTTCTCTCTCAGCTGGAGGGGCACATAGTAAACACGGCATCATCTGCTAGCTTATTCTCCTGGCTTCTGGCTTCTGGCTTCATGAAGCTCCCCAGGAGGCATTTTCCTTCTTCATCTCCAAGGTCGCTGGTTCATGGACTCTCTGCTTTGGGGTGCTGCAGTATTCTCTGCTCTCTCTGAATCTCTTTCATTCTCCAAAATGTTTCCTCTTTTATAGGACTTCAGAAACTAATCAAGACCCACTCAAATGGGTGGAGACATGTCTCTACCTAATCCAGTTTAATAACCACTCTTGACTGAATAGGGATTAGAAGAAACAGCTGCCTTTACAAAATGGGATTAGGATTTAAAACATGGCTTTTCTAGGGTACATACATCATTTCAAATCAGCACATTCCACCCTCTGGCCCCTAAAAAAGACATGTTTTCCCCATGCACAAAATACATTAATTTCATAACAATATCAGAAATCCTTAAACCATTTCAGTAGCAATACAAATGAAATACAAAGTCAGAAACAGTACAAACTCCTATCAAAGTTAATTACAAGCATAGTCTATTCTAAGGCAAAGTTCTCCTCTGGCTCTGGAACAATAAAAACTCAAAGCAAGTTATTTGCTGCCAACATACAAAGGAGGAACAGTCATAGAATACATATATGCATTTCCATAGGGAGGAAGGAACACAGAGGTCACCGGACCCATACAGTCTCGAAAACCTGCAGGACAAAGTCCATTAGATTTCAAAGTCTAAGAGTCATTTATCTTCAGGGCTTTTGAAAGTGGCAGTCCCACCCTTTCCAAAGTTCTACCTCTCTCCCAACGCAACTCCTGCCTCTCTCCTGCCTCTCTCCCAACGCAGCCTTGGGGGACATTGGGAAGACCACCTTTTTCTCACCTCCACCTTCTCCAAGCATTGGAGTTTCACCCAGACTCTCTGCCATCTCCAGGGCACCACCTTTTTCTCAGTTCCACCTTCTCCAAGCATTGGAGCTTCACCCGGACTCTCTGTCATCTCCAGGGCACACTCTCAACCCCACCATGTGGAGGCAGCCAGGCTCTCTCCAAACCCCAAGGAATGTGCCTCACCCTCTCTAAGACCTAAGGCAGCATGACTCTCCACTGCAGTGAGGTGGAAGGCCCATCCTCTGCCTTCAGGGCAAACTCACCCTCTCCATGGACTTGGGTGGGTCTGCTCTCCTGGCCCGAGGCTTCTTGATTTCAGGCCTCAGTCTCCATGGCTTTGCCTCTGAAGTTATTTTCCTCCAATGTGTCCCTTCTCTGAATGCCCCAGTACTGACCGGCAGTGGCTCTGTTTATACAGGTTCCACAGCACCCTCATTGGCTTTCTATGCAGTAGTCTTGGATCACGCCCATCAGACATAAGGAGTTTCCACAAATCCTTCCTGGATAACTCCATGTCCGATCCTGGCTTTCTCTGAAAAGGCTGACTATTTCCATACTTGGTAAAATCTTCATGTTGGGCACTATTCTCTGGAGTCTCCCTTCCAAGAATCCCAGAATTCTCCAGAACATCAACTTCTGGTTTCTTTGTACTCAAGAGTTCAGTTCTCAGCTTATCTCTTTCCTGTTGCATTTCACTATAAGCTTTGAGGAGAAACCAGGCTACACTTTCAACATTTAATTTGGAGATCTCTTCTGTTAAATATCCAAGTTCATGGCTTTTAAAATCTGCTTTCCAGCCAAAGCCACTAGTCAACTTTGCCAGATTATCTGCCATTTTAAAACAAGGATAGCCTTCCTTCCAGTCTGTAATGACACACATCTCATTTCTGTCTACAACCTGATTAGCGGTATCTTTAGAGTCGACATTTCTACCAAGAGTCTCTTCAAAACATTCTGGACCTTCTCTATCAAGCTCCTCACAACTCCTCCAGAATCTTCCCCTTATCCATTTAAAAAGCTGTTCCAACATGTTTGGTATTTGCAAACTGCAGCAGCAGCATCTCACTCTCTGGTATCAAAATCTGTTCTAGTTTGCTAGCTGCTGGAATGCAATATACCAGAAACAGAATGGCTTTTAAAAGGGGGGATTTAATAAGTTGCTAGTTTATAGTCCTAAGGCTGAGAAAATGTCCCAATTAAAACAAGTTTATAGAAATGTCCAATAAAAGTCATCCAGGGAAAGAAACCTTGGTTCAAGAAGGCCGATGAAGTTCAGGATTTCTCTCTCACATGAGAAGGCACATGGCGAACAGTCAGGGCTTCTCTCTCAGCTGGAGGGGCACATGGCAAACATGGTGTCATCTGCTAGCTTTCTCTCCTGGCTTCCAGTTTCATGAAGCCCCCCAGGAGGCATTTTTCTTCTTCATCTCCAAAGGTCGCTGGCTCATGGACTCTGCTTCGTGGTGCTGCAGCATTCTCAGCTCTCTCCATATCTCCTTCATTCTCCAAAATGTTTCCTCTTTTACAGGACTTCAGAAACTAATCAAGGCCCACCCAAATGGGTGTAGACATGCCTCTACCTAATCCAGCTTAACAACCACTCTTGACTGAATAGGGATTAGAAGAAACGGCTGCCTTTACAAAATGGGATGAGGATTAAAAATGGCTTTTCTAGGGTACATACATCATTTCAAACCAGCACATGCCCTTATAATAATAACATTAAATGTTAATGGATTAAACTCCTTAATCAAAATACATAGACTGGCAGAATGGATTTTTTAAAAAGTATTTATCTATATGCTGTCTGCAAGAGACTCACTTTAGACCAAAGGACAAAAATATGTTGAAAGTGAAAGGCTGGAAAAAGATATTTCACACAAACAACAACAACCAGGAAAGGAGTGGGGGTAGCTATACTATCAGACAATTAAACTTCAAGTGTAAAAGAATTAAAAGAAGGATACTATGTATTAACAAAAGGGAAAATTCATCAAAAAGAAATAACAACCATAAATATTTATGTACCTAACCAGAGTGCACCAAAATACATGAGGCAAACACTGACAACACTGAAGGGAGAAGTAGACACCATTAGAATAACAGTCGGAGACTTCAATACACCACTCTGGTCAATGGATAGAACATCTAGGTGGAGGCTCAATAAGGAAGCAGAGGTATTGAATAATATGACAAATGAACTAGACTTAACAGACATTTACCGAACACTGCACTTCACAACAGTAGGGTACACATAACTCTCAAGTGCCCATGGATCATTCTCCATGGTAGACACATGTTGGGTCACAAAGAGGGTTTCAATAAATTTTAAAAAATTCAAAATATACCAAACACTCATCGGATCATAATGGAACAAGGCTGGAAATCAATAATAGTTGGGGGGCAACTCACAAATATTTGGAGGCTAAACAACATAATTTTAAACAATCAGTGGGCCCAGGAAAAAATTATAAGAGAAATCAGTAAATCTCCCATGGCAAACAAAAATGAGAATACTATATATCAAATTTTATGGGATATAGCGAAGGCAGTGATGAGAGGGAACTACATTGCCCTAAATACCTATATAAAAAGAAGGAAGAGAAAATATTGAGGACTTTTCACCTGGAGGAACTACAGAAAGAACAGCAAACTAACCCCAAAGCAACCAGAAGGAAAGAAAGAACAAAAGTTACAGCAGAAATAGAAGTTGGTTCTTTGAGAAAATCAATGGACCCTTAGCTAGGCTGACAAAGAAAAAAAGAGAGAGGATACAAATAAGTAAAAGCAGAAATGTGAGAAAGGACATAACTACTGACCCCACAGCAAACAAAGGAGATATTGAGAGAATACTGTGAGCAATTATATGCTGACAGACTAGACAAGTCAGACAAAATAGACAACTTCTTAGAAAAGCATGAGCAACCAACATTGACTCAAGAAGGAATAGAAGCCCTTAAGAAACCAATCACAAGTAAAGAGAATGAATTAGTCATCAAAAAACACCCAAAAAAGAAAAGCACATGACCAGAGGGCTTTACATGTGAATTCTATCTAACACTCAAGAAAGAATTAGTGCAATCCACCTCAAACTCTTCAAAAAAATTGGAAAGGGAAAGCTACCTAACTTTTTCTATGAAGTTAATGTCATCCTAATTCCAAAGCCAGCCAAAGACACTACAAGAAGAAAAAATTTACAGACCAATCTCTTTAATGAACATAGATGCAAAACTCCTCAACAAAATACTCATAAATAGAACCCAGCAGCACATTAAAAGAATTATACACCAGGACCAACTGGGATTTATTCCAAGTATGAAAGGGTGGTTTAAAGTGTGGCTCAACACAAGAAAATCAATTACTGTAATACACCACATCAATAAATCAAAGGGGAAAAAACACATGATAATCCCAATTGATGCAGAAAAATTCAGTATCCTTTCTTAATGAAGGCACTTCAAAGCACAGGAATGGAAGGTAACTTCCTCGATATGATAAAGGGTACATATGAAAAGCTCACAACTAACAGCATACTCCATATGAAAATTTTCACTGTAAGATCTGGAACAAGACAAGGATGCCCACTGTGATTCAACACTGTGCAGGAAGTTCTAGCTAAACCAATTAGGCAAGAAAAAGAAATAAAAGTCATCCAAATTAGAAAAGGAAGAAGTAAAATCTTCACAGTTTGTAGATGATATGATTCTGTATGTAGAAAATAAAAAAGAATTCATACCAAAGCTACAAGAGCTAATAAAAAGTACAGCAAAGTAGCAGGATACAAGATCAACACACAAAAGTCATTAATGTTTCTATTCGCTAGTAATGAGCCACCTGAGGAGGAAAACAAGAAAAAAATTCCATTTACAGTAGGAACCAAAATAATCAAATATTTAGGAATAAACTTAACCAAAAGACCTAGACACAGAAATCTACAAAACAACACTAAAAGAAACCAAAGAAGACCCAAATAAATGGAGGGACATTCTATGTTCATGGAAGAATAAATAATATTAAGAACTGAAAACAGGTACTCAAACAGGTATTTGCACACTGATGTTCACAGCAGCATTATTCACAAATGCCAAAAGATGGGAGCATCCCAAGTGTCCATCAACATACAAATGGATAAACAAAATGCAATATGCATAGACAGTGGAATATTATTCAGCCCTAAGAAAGAATGAAATTACAATATGTGTCAAAACATGGAGGAACCTTGAAGAAATCATGTTGAGTAAAATAAGCCAGACACAACACAAAAGGACAAACAGTGTATGATCTCACTGATATGAAATACTTAGAATATGCAAATCCATGGGGTCAGAAACTAGAATACAGGTTATCTGAGGTGATGGAGTGGGCAGGGAATGGGTAGTGAATGCTTACTTTGTAAAGGGTTTCTTTTGGAGTTGATCATAAAGTTTTGGTACTGGATGGTGTTGGTAGTGGCACATCATTGTGAGCATAATTAACAGCACTAAATTATATATTTGAATGTGGTTAAAAGGAGGAAATTTTAGGTTATGTATATGTTGCTAGGATAAAAATTTTAAAAACCATAGGACTAGGAACCCAAACAGTGAACCCTAATGTAAACGATGGATATAGTGGATAATGTCACTACAATATATCATTTCATGACTGCAGTGAAGGTACTACACTAATACAAAGTGTTAATAGTAGGGAAAACTCAGGGGGAAGGGTAGGCTATAGGAACTTCATATTTTCTGCATGATTTTTATGTAAACCTACAACTTCGCTAATAAAAAATAAATTCTAAAAGAAATAAACACCCACTAATATACACACAGAGGGTAAGAAGATAAGAAGAAAAAGAAAAAGATGATAGGGAAGAAGAAGCAAAGGAACAAAACAGAAAAGAAAATAGAGTCAAAGATAGTGGAGAAATATCCAAGCCTGAGTAGTTTATCTTTTTCAGAGATAACTAGGTCAGTTTTTATGTCTGTTTGAGCTTTGGAAATTAACTGTCACAATTTAGTTTTAGAATGCCAGTATCTTTCTATATTGGAAACAGCTTATCTATTTTATTTCATATTTCAAAATTTATCTTAAAATAAAAAATTTTAATTAAATTCTGAGGGGTGTGAAGGTCTAAAAATAATTGACTAAAATTTTAACAATCGCGAAACCTTAGCCTAACCATTTTCTAGACAGGCCTGAATTTACAGTTGGCATTGTCAATCTGGAAAATACCTTACCTTTATATTTTAAAATATTAGGATTGCCTCATTTTCGACTTCCAGAGGGTATATTTAGATCAGCCCACTCATTACATTGTCTCAAATGCTTAAATTTCCAAATAACATTTAGGCTTTGTGTGTGGCATGTGTGTGTGGGTGCTTTTATCCAAACTGAGATAAAACCGAGCTGAAAAAAACCAAGCCCCTGAAGGAATAAACAAATTTGCATTGCCAGGTTTGCATTGTCAAGGTACTTCAGCAACTCTGAATGAGCCACCGGTGGAGGGAGAAATTTTCTGACTTTCCACAGTGTGACCAAAATAAAGCCAACATAGAAAAATGTGTCAAGAGTGTACACCACCAAAATCACCCATCCCTGTTTTAAAGGAAAAAATTAAATTCTTGGAAATTCACCTGATTTTAATTCCCATATTCAAATTTCAGTGATTAAAGGCACAAGGCACTAGCAATATAGCTTGAGGCTCTTTGGGCCTATGCCTCTCCTCCCCAGAGTTTAAAAGGAGTATTAAAAACAAAAAGAGTCTTAGAAACAAAATTCAGAATTCAGAATTCTCTAATTCTAATAGTCTGTGATTGATATTAGTTATGAAATAAAGAGGAAAAAGTTGCTTTTCTTCAAAATTCTGCATAGTAAGAATGAGCAATGTTTCTGTTTAATACTGAGCTCAGCTGTGTTAATGATTATGTATTTCTTGATAAACAAGAAGCATGCGTTGTCTGGCAGCTGGCTCAAGGCATGCGACTGAGGCATCACCGCCCCCTGGCGGCTGGATTGTCTCCTGAACGGTGACGCAACTTCCTAGAGGCTAAAACTGACAACCGTAACCCCCCAGGACCTGGACTAAGTGTTCCTGCTACCTCTATTCCCTCGGAACCTGGAACCTTCTACCTCTACTTTCCCCAACTCTTCCCGTCTCCACCCCGCCCCCACCGCAGTCACCTTTTTCTTTGATGTCCTCTGAACTTTCTGCCTGTTTTCCCACTCCCTGTTCTCTGCCCTGCCCTTTCCTCATTCATCCTCTGTTCCCGCAGCCCAGGGCTGAGCCTTGGTTTTCTCTCCTGCAAACTGCTCCCTTTAAAGTTTTCAAGTTCATTCCAGTTGAGGAGGGAGCATGAAGGGGCGGGACCAGCTATGCGCAGAAGGCAGCCCTCCTGTTTTCTAGGGCACACAGTGATAATTCTGAAAAGGAACGGGCAAGGCTAAAGGGCAGAAATCACCCTGTCCGTCCCTGTCACCCTCTGTCAGAGGCGGTGGGCCGCAGAGGAGCGACCGGCACGTGGGTGGGTTTAGCGCTCCACCAGCCCGGGGACCGTGAGTCTCAGATCAGGCCTCCTCAAGCTGATCTGAATTCAGATCAAATTTGTCTTTTCTAGCCCTATCATTTCTGAAAGGTGAAATCTTCAATTCCTGTCATAGACACATAAGTTTTTCTTAAACCAAAAATTGTACTCTAGACCTAAACCTTGAATGCCTTTTTGTGGAGGGGAGAGGGAAGGGTGTTTTCAAACACACTGAACAACTAAATTCTTGTAATGTTCAAATCTGCTCATGTTCCTTAAGGGTTTATTCCTACAGCCAGATAAGTAAAACAAAACAAAACAAAACAAAAGCATTGCTGTCAAGTAAAGGAGGGAGGTATGCCCAGCCCCAGGGGTCCAAGTTCTTTTGGTATCAAGTACTCTGCTGTGTTTGGTTCTTCTAATGCAAGTCGATCTCATTCTGATATTTAAATTATACTCTGCATTGTTTCCTGATTCCAAAATGAAACTAGGAGCTTTGGAAATTCAGCCAGAAAGTGTTTTAGAGTTAAAAAATAAATATAGGGGGGATTCCATCATTCAGTAGTAGATAAGGCATTCAAAATACTCAGTTGAGTCTCAACTGAATTCATGTATTCATTAATCCTAAACATATTTTACTGACCACGCCTCTGTACCAGACATAGCGCTCCAGGCTAAAGTGAGAACAAATGTAAGTAACTTTTGAACCTGCTGGCTAATTGGTAATTTCAGGTGAGCTCTTTTCGCTGCTTAACATTTACTGATAAGCAGACATAAATCAGGTTTGAAACCCTAAATTTGGACAGCTAGAGGTTGCTTATCTGAATTACGTGAATTCAGATAGCTCTGTGTAAGAGATTGGATGGTGTCCCCCAAAATGATATATCCAAGTCCTAACCCCCAGTACCTTTGAATGTGACCTCATTTAGAAATAGGGTCTTTGCAGATGTAATTAAGTATCTTTGGAATGAGATTATCCTGAATTTCAGGTGAGCCCTAAATCTAATGACTAGTGTCCTTATAAGAGAAGAGTGGGAAATTTGAGACACAGAGGGAATGGCCATGAGAACACAGAGATGGAGGTCAGAGGGATACGTTAACAAGCCAAGCATTGCCCACAGCCACCAGGAACCAGGAGAGAGGCTAGAACGTTTTACCCCTCAGAGTCTCCAGAAGGAACCCATGCTGCCAACACCTTGACATTGGGCTTCTGGCCCTATGAGAGAATAAATTTCTGTTCTTTTAAGCCACCAAGTTAGTGATGATTTGTTATAGCAGCCCTAGGAAATTAGTACATTGTGAAATTCAAACTCAGGGCAATTAGAGCCATTGCTCTAACGAGTCAGAAGTGTGTGGGGGGAGGGGAGGCCTGGAGCCAGGTTGCCTGAGTTCAACACCTGGATCTCCTATTGGCACCCTGTTTTCCCATCTGTAAAGTGGGGACAATAATAATAGTATATAACCTACTCTCCTCAAGTTGATATGAGGATAAAATCAGTTAATTCATTTCAGTGCTTAGAATACTGCCTAGCATAAGGCATCTACTCAATAAATGCTAGTGATCTTTATCATTATCTTCATGACCTTGTTTTCCAAGAGCTATTTCAGGGCAGTCAGTCCTAAATGGCTGTCTTTCAGACGTTGCTCCCCAAATATAAGCTCCCCGACAGCTGATGCCAGAGGACAGGGAGGTATATTAGTACTTTTGAGTGACTTTAGCAGTTACCCATAGAAACATGTGCTTGCCCATTAAATGATTTTATAAATGCCAAGTCTCCAGACATGGAAAGACAGAACAAAATGGTCTGAATCAAGAGGCAGCGTTTTGGAATTTGGGGGACTCCCTTCTTCACTTATCCAAGGATTAAGCTGAGTGCAGCTGTAGGCCAGAGATTAATGGAGACCAAAATATTAATTTGTTACTGGTAAAAGTATTGGGGACCACACTTTTGGTCTGTGGGCTGAATGGGCTTACTAATGCTTGACCCCTGATAGATAGAGTCATCAACCCAGTGGAAGTTCCAAACCCCAGGCTTCCCACCACCCCACCATGGGGGTTTGCACCTGTAAAATTGATGCCACAGAGAAGCAGGACAGAATGTACTCTCTGTACACAGGCAGAACCCAAAGAAGAAGAAGGAAGGAAGAACTGGGCCAGGCACTCTTCTCCCTGCTCCCAAACTCACCAAAGAAATTGTTCCTAGAGGAGGAAAGTGATCAAGGAGCTACAGAAAAGCTCAGAGTGCTACTTTGGGGCTGTTCCTCCAAGTGAAAATGGGAGGATCGGGGACTAAGGAGAAAGGGGGATAAGCATTCTCACCCTAACATACAACCACAATAAAAAAGCCACATGTGTGCTGTTCAACAATAGCCATAAGTCACAGGTGGTTATTTAAATTTTAATTAATTAAAATTAAATAGAATTTAAATTCACTTCCTCAATTGTGGTAGCCATATTTTAAGTGCTCAGTTCTCATATGGGGCTGCTAGCTATCATATTGGACTGCACAGATAAAGAAACATTTCCATCATTGCAAAAAAGTTCTTTGGACAAGGATGGAACAGTAGTGACTGCATTGGAACTTCTCTACATGTGTGATTCATTTTCAAACCAGTGATAACAATGTACCCTTATCCTTGATACTTGCACTTATCCCTGCCTCGTTACACTGAAGATTCTGAAAGCAAACAAGCAAACATACCATAACACAGAAATATATAACTAAATTTAAAAACAGGATTGAGGGAAATATAAATTAGAATATCAAGACTAGAGGACAAGTTAGAGCACAGGTAAGCTGGCCATAAGCTCTTATGGAGTTAGGAGATTGGCTCCTGCTTTTCTGGAACTCAACCTTAAGAATTTGTGGTAGACCTACTGAAGTGTCATAGCAGAGAATGAGCAAGTTCAGTCTAAAATTCACCCTGTTGGAACATATCCATGGAGCTTTTTGAATATATTGTTTTTAGTGAATACTTGAAGCAGAAACATACTTAGCATTTTCCCTGAAATATTCAATTCCAAATAAATGATGGTTAAATGTGCAGCATACTTTATTTTATGGTAATTCCTATATAGTCTAGAACCATGACGTGCAAGGAGTAATTGCCCCCCAAAATGTTGAATGTATACATCTTACAATTCCACATATGGTGGTTTACAAAAAAAGAAAAGGAAATTGAAGTTATCCACTTAGAAGCACGTAAGTCTTTCTTTGTAATCATTTTAATTGAAAATAGAACTAAAATAAGTTACATATAGCCCTTTCTTCTTAAACAAACAATCCTGAACATAATGTGATCTTTTCTTAGTCAAGGAACATAGATCTGTTTAGTAGTACCTCATTGGTCAAGAACACCCTTGTATTAGTTAGGGTTCTCTAGAGAAACAGAATCAACAGGGAACACTTGCAAATATAAAATTTATGAAAGTGTCTCATGTGACCGTAGGAATGCAGAGTCCAAAATCCACAGGGCAGGCTGCGAAGCCGATGACTCCAATGGATGGCCTGGACGAACTCCACAGGAGAGGCTCACCAGCCAAAGCAGGAATGCAACCTGTCTCCTCTGAGTCCTCCTTAAAAGGCTTCCCATGATTGGATTTAGCATCACTAATTGCAGAAGACACTCCCCTTTGGCTGATTACAAATGGAATCAGCTGTGGATGTAGCTGACGTGATCATGACCTAATCCTATGAAATGTCCTCATTGCAACAGACAGGCCAGTGCTTGCCCAATCAGATGAACAGGTACCACAACTTGGCCAAGTTGACACCTGTCCCTAACCATGACAACCCTGAATGTTGAGAATTTATATCCACTTTTCTTTCTATTTTTATCTTTATTTCTACTTTCCTTCTTATCAGAGGCTGCTGTTCATTCATCCAACCAATATTATCGAATGTCCCCATGATCCATCATGGTGCTAGATTTTAGAAACCAGGAAAATCAACATGGGTCTATGTCTTCAAGAAGCTTGCAGTCTGCTTTCAGTGTAAATATGGAATAATCACATGTAAGGGCTGAATGGGTTCTCTGAGACCATCTAGTGTCCAACACCTTGATTTGACACATGAACTCAAAAGGAAAGAGGATGAAACATTTGTTGTCACTGAAGAAATGTAACTAAGACTTCTTATTCCCCATCCAGTGCCATTACACAGTATTTACCTTGATCCTACAAACAGGGTATGTTCTTCTAACAGATGCCATCCCTTGATGTACTGTTCCTAATCTTTAATGACATGAAAAATAAGCTGGACAAGCTAATTTAAATTGTGTCTAAAACAAAAGTAAGTAGATTGTAAGTAAGAACCTAACAGGTTCTCCTCCATATAAGAAGCCCAAATCATAGTCCCTGGACTCTGAGACCTCTGTTTTGGCTGCCCCAACACCTTTTTGCTTAATTCTTCATTCTCTACTCAATATTCCAAAAAGTTGAGGTTTCCAGAAAAACAAGCACTTCTCTACTTAACTTTGAAATCTTTTGTGAAGAATAGTCTCCTTAGTATGGGCTGGTCTAGAAAATTCAATGTACTAAAATGA
Source organism: Tamandua tetradactyla (assembly GCF_023851605.1). NCBI lineage: Eukaryota > Metazoa > Chordata > Mammalia > Pilosa > Myrmecophagidae > Tamandua > Tamandua tetradactyla. The sequence continues at coordinate 64,424,625 of NC_135340.1, forward strand.
TAGATTAATGAAAGACTGTTTCTAAAAGTGAACAATTAGGACACTTAACTGAGTTGTTTCTTAAAATATGCCTTTGGTCTAAATTTTTTTCCATGGGAAAATATCTCCAGGTTAATGAGGAACACAGTTTGATATGCAAAATTGTGCTTAATACAAAAATTTTTATAAATGAATCTGATATATATTTGACAAATACTACAATAATTTGAATGTTCTATCTCTTATCTGGATAGCCTTTGTCACCCTAAATTTAATTTGAATGATAATTAGTCACATAAATGCTAGTGATAGAACTGAACCCTTGAACTTTATTAAGTAAATTTTAACATAGGTAGCTTAAGGTTATAAATTCATTAATTTAATTAACACTTTATTAATCCAGAACATGGATATACATTTTCTGATTGGATTATTTGGGGAGGAGCATAAGTTTTCTCTCTCTAACTCATTTTTCTTCAACAGTACTAAACACATTATTGAGGGAGAGCATTCAAAATAGGTGAGAACAAACTGTTTCATAAGCATTTTAAAGCTTTTATTTAATGACAAGTGAATTCTGATTGAAAAATTTTATATCTATTAATTTGAAAGGTTTCTAAGGAAATACACAAAGTGGTAATCAAGAAGGTATATCTGAGTTACTATGTTATTGAAAGTAATATATCAAGGTATTTTAAAACATTTATCATTGAGATTTTTCTCTAATACATACTGTCTTCCCTCCTTACTCTGAATTAGTATGAATTTACTATATATATAAATGTAGTAAACACTTCAGTATCTACATTATTTCAATCTGAGATCAATTCTTAAAACAATATTAAGTACTCACAGCAACAAATTGGTTATTTTCAAGTTTAATGATGTCTCCCACTTTCACATTCATCCATTTTTCATTCTGCAGTCTAAGAGCAAAAAAAAAAAAATTAATTATTTTCAAGAACCGAGAACAATCAAAAGGAAATTCAGAGGAATGCACTAACAATTGAGTAACAGAGGAAGCAGACAGCAGTTTCCCAGAATATTAAAATTAAAAGGAGTTCCGGGAAGCTGGCAGAACAGGATAGGCTGAGTTCACCCCTGATCCAAGCAACACTTGAGAAAAACTACCCGGACAGCGATTCCAGGGTACAAGTGACCACAGAGGACTTCTGCATTACATAGGGAGGTCCTGGATGAAAAAGCGGATGAATTACAACTGAGAGGACAGGGTGAGTTTACTTAATAGTGGCTGCACCTGGGGTGAGCTGCAATGCACAGGCAGGAGCTGGTGTCACAGGAGCGCCATGCTCCTGCACTCCTGCTTGCCTCCGTATCAGCTTGTGTAATCTTCTCTCTCAATTCTGCACACAGGAGTTCCCATGGAGAACCCAGAAGCCAGCAGACTTGGTTTACATATGCCCAGAGACCTTGCTGCTGGTGTACAATACCTACCCCATACAAAGGAAGTGAAATAAGACTAAGTTTGGACTACTCAACAGGTACCATGGAGGCAAGAAAGCAGTGGTATGATATATTTAAGATTCTGAAAGAAAAAAAATTCCAGCCAAGAATTCTTTATCCAGCAAAGTTGTCCTTCAAAACTCAGGGGGAGATTAAAATTTTTGCAGACAAACAAATGCTGAGAGAATTTGTTAACAACAGAAAAACCCTGCAAGAAATACTAAGGGAAGTTCTGTCAGCTGGAAAAAAAAACAAAACAGGAGAGAGAAGTCTAGAAAAGGTCACAGAACTGAAAAGTATTAATAAGAGTAACATAAAGGATAAAAAGCAAGAGAGGAAAAAAATATAGAGATCTGACAAATAAAAACCAAAGGATTGTGCTTGCTTTAGCAGTATATATACTAAAATTGGAACAACAGAGAGAAGATTAGCATAGCCCCTGCACAAGGATGACATGCAAATTCATGAAGCGTTCCATATTTTAAAAAAAAACAAAGGATAAGATAGTAGATTCAAGAACTGTCTTTGCAGTAATAAATTTGAATGTTTATGGAGTAAACTCATCAATTAAAAGGTACAGATTGGGGCAGGCAATGGTGGCACAGTAGCAAAGCTCTCGCCTGCCATGCCAGAGACCTGGGTTCAGTTCCCAGTGCCTGCCCATGCAAAAAAAAAAAAAAAGCATTCAATTTATAAATGGAGGTAGTAATTTAAAAAACAAAAGATGCAAATTGGCAGAATGTGGGGTGCAAGGGTAGCTCAATGGTAGAATTCTTGCTTGCCATGTGGGAGACCCAGGTTTGATTCTCAGTCCATGCACTTCCCCAAAAATAAACAAACAAGCAAAACATAAAAACAAAATTTCAACAAATGGTGCTGCAATAACAGGATACTCACATGGAAAAATAATGAAATGTGACCCCACCATACAGCATACAAAAAAAAAAAAAAACATACAGATTGGCAGAAGGGAATAAAAATATGATCCATCTATATGCTGTTTACAAGACCTTCATCTTAGACCCAAAGATACAAATAGAAGGAAAGTGAAAGGAAGGAAAAAATAATATTCCATACAAGCTATATCCAAAAGAAAGCAGGAGTAGCTCTACAATATCAGACAAAATAGACTTTAAATGCAAAGATATCATAAGAGACAAAGAAGAGCACTATATATTAATAAAAGGGACAATTACCAAGAAAAAATAATAATCATAAATGTTTATGCACCCAATCAAGGTGCTCCAAAGTATATAAGGCAAACATTGGTAAAACCAAAGGGATCAATTGATTTTCTATAATAATAGTGGCAACTTTGGTACACCACTGTCATCTTTGGACAGAAAACAAGACAGAGAATCAATAAGAAAACAGAGAACATAATCAATGTGATTAATGAATTAGACCTAACAGATATATAAAGATCATTAGAACCCAAAACACACTGGGATATACATTCTTCTCTACTGCTCATGGAATATTCCCCAGGATAGATCATAGGCTGGGGAAAAAAACAGGTCTTCATAAATTTAAAAAGATTGAAATTACTCAAAGCACTTTCTCTGATCACAGTGCAATGAAGCTGGAAATCAATAACTAGCAAAGAACCAGAACTTTCAAAAATATATGGAGATAACACACTCTTAAACAATCAATGAGTCAAAGAAGAAATTGCAAGAGAAGTTGGTAAATATCTGGAGATGAATAAAAATGAGAATACAGCATGTCAGAACTTACAGGACGTGGCAAAGGCAGTGCTGAGAGGGAAATTTATTACCCTAAATGCTTGTATTATAAAAGAAGAAAACAAAAATTGAGTACTTAACTACTCACCTGGAGGAACTAGAAAAAGAACAGCAAACTAACCCCACAGCAAACAGGAGAAATAACAAAGATTAAAGCAGAAATAAATGAATTGGAGAATGACAACAAAAAATAATAGAATCAATAAAACCAAAAATTGGCTGTGAGAAAATCAATAAAACCAATGGGCTTGTAACTCAACTAAGAGAGGATGCAAATAAATAAAATCAGAAATGAGGGTGGGGTCATTACTACGGAATCTGAAGAAATAAAAAAAAAAGAAGAAGATACTATGAACAACTATATGCCAACAAATTAGATAACTTAGATGAAATGGGCAAATTCCTACAAACACACAAACAACTTAAACAACTAAACTACTCAAGAAGAAATAGAAGACCTCAACAAATGAATCACAGGTAAAGAAATTCAATCAGTTACCAAAACTCTTCCTACAAAGAAGGTCCATGGTCAGACGGCTTCACAGGAGAATTTTACCAAACATTCCAAAAAGAACTATCATTCCTGCTCAAACTCTTCCAAAAAACTGAGGAAAAAGGAACACTACCTAACTCCTTTATAAATCTAACAACACTCTAATACCAAAACTGAATAAAGACACTACAAGAAAAGTAAACTACAGGCCAATCTCCTTAATGAATATAGAAGCAAAAATTCTCAACAAAATGTTTGCAAATCGAATCCAACGGTACATTAAAAGAATTATACCCCATGACCAAGTGGGGTTTCTTCCAGGCATGCAAGGGTGGTTCAACACAAGAAAAACCAATCAATGAAATATAACAAATTAACATGTCAATAGTGAAAATTCATATGATCATCTCAATACTGAAAAAGCATTAAAAATATTCAGCATCCTTTTCTAATAAAAACATTTCACAAGGTAGGAATCAAAGGAAGCTTCCTCAATATGACAAAGGGCATATATGAAAACCCACAGCCAGCATCATATTCAACAGTGAGATAATGAAAGCCCTTCCCCTGAGACTGAGAATGAGACAAGGATGCCCACTGTCACAACTATTATTCAACATTGTGCTAGAAGTTCTAACTGAAGCAATCAGGCAAGAAAGAGAAGTAAAATGTATCCAAATCAGAAAGGAAGTAATAAAGCTGTCATTATTTTCAGATACATGATCCTATACTTGGAAAGTTTGGATCTACAGTAAGGTTACTTGAGCTATAAATTCAGCAGAGTGGCAGGATACAAGATTAATGCACAAAAACGAGTAATGTTTCTACACACAAGTAATGATGTAACTGAGGGATTTTAAAAATTCCATTCACCATAGCAACTAAAAGAATCAAGTATCTATGAATAAACTTAACCAGGTGTGTAAATGATCTGTACACAGAAAACTACAAAGAAATTAGAAGAAGACCTAAATGAGTGTAAAGACATTCCATGTTCATGGATATGAAGGTTAAATTTCAGTAAAATGTCAATTATACCCAAATTGATTTACACATTCAATGCAATACCAATCAAATTTCCAACAACCTACTTTGAAGACTCAGAAAAGCTGGTTTTGAAATGTATTTGGAAGCAAAAGGGGCCTTGTATTAGTTTGTTAATGCTGCCAGAAAGCAATATACCAGAAATAATGCTGCCAGAAAGCAATATACCAGAAATAATGCTGCCAGAAAGCAATATACAATAGAAGCTTTTAAAAAGGAAATTTAATAAGTTATAAATTTACAGTCCTAAGGCCATAAATATGTCCAAACTAAGGCATCCAGAGAAAGATACTTGCCTCAAGGAAGGCCTATCTGGGAAGGCATGTGGCTGGTGTCTACTTGTCCTTGTTCCTAGTTTATCGTTTTCACTTCTTGATGCCAGTGGTTTCCTATCTAAGAATCTGTGGGCCTTCACTTAGTTCCTCCAGGACACAACTTTGGGTTCTAGTTTGTTTAGCATCTCATGGGAAGGCACATGGTGATGTCTCTTGGGCTCTGTCCATGTCTAGGCTTCTGCTCTCTCTGTTCACACTCAAAGCATCTCCAAACATCGATGTCTCTGTCATCTCTGAAGCAACTGTTTTCCAAATATCTGCATCTGAAGTTCCTCCAAAATGTTTCCCTTTCTAAAGGACTCCACTAAATAATCAAGACCCACCTGGAATGGGTAGAGGTGCATCTCCAGTGAATCAAAAGGCCACACCCACAACTGGGTGTATCACCTCTCCATGGAAACATTCTAATCTAAGTTTCCCACATGAAACAATAGGTCTGGCCCCACAAGATTAAAAACATGGCTTTTCTGGGGTACAAAACAGTTTCAAACCAGCACAGGCCTCAAATAGCCAAAAAATCCTAAAAAAGAAAAATGAAGTGGAAGGACTTAAACTTCCTGATTTTAAAGTTTATTATAAAGTCACAGTGGTCAAAACCACATGGTATTGACACAGCAATAGACATATTGATCAATGAAATTGAATTGAGAGTTCAGAAATAGACTACCAGATCTATGGTCATTTGTTCTCAACAAGGCCCCCAAATCCACTGCACTGGGACAGTGTTCTTTTCAATATATGGACCTGGTAGAACTGGATATCCATAGCCGAAGGAATGAACGAGGACCCCTACCTCACACCCTAAACAAAAGTTAACTGAAAGTGGATCAAAGACCTAACTATAAGAGCCAGTACTATAAAACTTGTAGAAAAAAAAAATAGAGAAACATCTCTAAGACCTAGTAATAGGAGGTAGCTTCTTAGATATTATTCCAAAGCATATACAACAAAAGAAAAAATAGATAAATGGTAACTCTTCAAAATCAAATGCTTCTATGTCTCAAAGGACTTTTTCAAAAAGGTAAAGAGGCAGCCAACTCAATGGTAAAAAATATTTGGAAACTATATATCAGATAAGAGGTTGATATCCAGTATACATAAAGAAATCATACAATTCAACAACAAAAGAACAAACAACCCACTTATAAAATGGGCAAAAGACATGAATGGACATTTTCTGAAGAGGAAATACAAATGGCTAAAATGAGAAGATGTTCATCTTCATTAGCTTTAAGGGAAATGCAAATCAAAACCTCAATGAGATATCATCTCACACAAAGAATGCAGCCATTAAACAAATAGGGAACTACAAATGTTGGAGAGGATGTGGAGAAATTGAAACACTTATTCATTGCTGGTGGGAATGTATAATGGTGCAGCCACTGTGGAAGACAGTTTGGTGATTCTTCAGTAAACTAAACATCAAGTTGCCCTAAAACCCAGGAATACCACTACTGGGTATATAGCCAGAAGACTTGAAAACAGTGTCATAAATAGATATTTGCACACTGATGTTCATAGCAGCATTATTCAATTGCCAAAAGATGGAAACAATCCAAGTGTTCATCAACACATGAGAGGAGAAACAAAATGTGGTGTGTGTATATATATATATACATATAAATTTATACATATATATTTATATATACACACACACATATACACACATGATGGAATAGTATGCAGCAGTAAAAAGAAGTAAGATCCTGAAGCATATGACAACATGGATACAACTTGAGGACATAATACTGAGTGAAATAAGCCATACAGAAAAGGTTATGTACTGTATGATTTCACTGATATGAATCCCCTGGATAATGTAAACTCAGAGACTTAAAATGTAGAATACAGGGTACCTATAGATGGACAGAAGCTAGAGAAGGGGGAATGGTTACTTAATATGTAAAGACTAGTTAAGGAGGTTGATTTTAAATGTTTGGGAATGGTTAGAGGTGATGGAAGTTCATTAGTGGGTTTGTAAGTAATAATGCCATATTGAAGGTGAACGTGATTGAAAGGAGTTGTTCAGAGCCACAAACTCACCAATGAACACTACAAATATAAATAAGTTCTTACATGAACTATTTCAAAGGTGTGACACTTGTACAAAGAGTTAATAATAGAGGGGTATAGGAGAAAACTACTTAGTGCTTTCTCAAGTCTATATTTAACAGGAATACATCACTAGTATAACAACAATACTCAAGGTAAATAATTGGGGGGCAAGACTTAAAAAGAACTTTGGATTTTCTCTTTGGTTTGGGGTGTGTCTATCTGTTTTTCTCTTTGGAGCAATGAAAATTGTCTAAAGTTGACAGTGGTGACGATTGTACTAATAGGTGATGATACTGTGAAATATTGATTGTTATTTTGGATAGAACACATGCTATACAAATATATCTCACCAAAATCTGCAGATTCAACATAAATAAATAAACAGAAAGATTAAGTGCTAGAGAAAATGTGGAGAGAGGTATACCTATCAATGTTGGTAGAGCAGCATAATGACAGCCCCTTCAGAGGGTAATGTAGTGGACCACAGGAGGCTAAGTATAGGGTTGCCATATGACTAGGCAAACCTGATACTGGGAATATACTCAAAAGAACTGAAAGGAGGGATAGAATAGAAATTTGCACACTGATGTTTATGGCAATATTAAATAAGATACTTAATGGATGGAGGTAGCCAAAAAGAACATTGACTGTGAAGCAGAAGGGAAAACTGTGGTGTGAACATATGATGAAATCTTGTGTGGCTACAGAAAGGAATAATGTCACGAAGTATGCAATGCATTGAATGAACCATGAGGACATTAAATTGACCAAAACAAGCCACAAACAAAAGAACAAATATTATATGGTCTCTTTTAGAAAATACTTATAAGAAAATTGAGGCCTAGATTGTCACTGCTTACAGCGATCACATTTATTCCTGAGCTTTAAGTGTTATTTCTAAATTCTGAAATGCTGAGCTATATGTGTATAACTTGGTATTCTTCTGGAACTTTGGGAACCTGGGTGATACCTCAGATTCAGAGTTGGAGCTCTGCAGCTCTGAAAGTCAGCATCACTACATACAATAATGCTAAAAAAGTTAAAAAAAAAAAAAAAAAGAGAGAGAGAGCGAGATCAGGCTTCAATTAGAGATAAGAACAAAGCTGATCTGGTTGGACCTAAGGTAAATCAGAATATAGGGTAAAGGATGATTTTGTCTGTATTTTGAGACTTCACCCACTGTATGAGACCAAAGGAAGAGAGGATTTTTTCATCTGCCTAAATTTTCTGTAGTACTCAATCTAACTTACTCTGTCTAGCCAGTTCAGTTAAACAACCTAAACACATGGAGCCTGGAATTGGAAACAAGATCTTACAATTTTGTATAGCTTAATGTAATACACAGATACATTCCAGAGTATGTGGGGCAGATAATTTAAAGTATTGGCAAAGTCCTTTGAGGGATTAGAGAAAAAAATATGGAACTTTTAAACTTTCCCACCTGGGAAATCCCTGATACTCTCTCAAACATTAGGGACTCCTTAGTTACTAACCCAAGCCCTTGATCTTGAGGCTTGCTTCTATGAAACTTATTTCCATAATGGAGAAGCTAAGCCTACCTATAATTATGCCTAAGAGTTACTTTCAGAGAACCTCTTTTGTTGCTCAAACGTGGCCTTTCTCTCTCTCTCTAAACCCAACTTTGCAAGGAAAATCATTACACTCCCTCCTACATGGGACATGACATCCAGGGATATATGTCTCCCTGGCAACATGCGACATGACTCCCAGGGATGAGTCCAGCCCTGGCACCATGGGATCAACAATATCTACCAGACCAAAAGGAGGGAAAGAAATGCAATAAAATAAGGTATCAGTAGCTAAGAGAGTTCAAATAGAGTCAAGAGACTATTCTGGAGGTTACTTTTATGCAAACTTCAGTTAGATATTGCTAATTGCCATGATATGTTAAGCCTCAACATACCTGTAAACCCTAAAGAATGCCCAGGTCTCTAGCTGAGATTCTATAAGAGTCTTATTCACTAAGTTTATGTTTCAGAGACCTAAAACCCCCAGATGGTTTGTAGGCCTGATAAGCTCTGAAACCCAGAGTTACCACTCTCTTCAAGAACATCAACTAGCTGCATCCCCCTACACCATAATGTTGACACCCATTTTCAATACGAAAAAGTTAGAATGGTCATTGCCCAAATATTCCTAAATCTTGGGAGAAGGATGAAAGGAGAAGGAGGAGTTGTAAGAGAAGATAGGAGTCAACAACTGAGTGTGACTATTGAATCATTATATTGATATTTCTTCTTAGTCTCTAATGTCTTAGAGCAGCTAGAAGTAAAAAACTAACATTGTAAAAATGTAACACAAACTCTATATTGACATTTGTTCTATAACTACTTGTTAAAATATACTCAGAAATTTATCACTTTTTTGTATATATATTTCACAGTAAAAAATGTTACCAAAAAAAAAAAAAAATCAAAAGGGGCCATACACAACAAAGTCCTTTATCAAGTGATGGGTGATTTGCCCAAGGATACCCAGGGATTTAGTGGTACTCCTGGGGGTAAACTCCAGATGCCTAACTCTTGGCTGAGTGCTCTTACCACCACCCTATGGTTTCAGCTTTAAGTAGCAGCTAATAACTCTTGTTTGCATTTCCTTGACCAGAAAACAAAAAAAAAATAAGAGGCAAGAAATTCAGTCATTGACATTCATTTAAAACTCTATAATGAAAAAATATACTTAAAATTTTTTTTATTAAAAATATATATTTTAAATAAAACTCTGTAGTGATAAAGAAATGTCACTTTGCCATTGTCTCAGAAGTTCACTTAGCTGAAGTCAAGAATCAAAGGAGGAGCTTCCTGGAAGATGGCGGCTTAGTAAGACGCGCGGATCTTAGTTTCTTCTCCAGGACACCTACTAGGGGAGTAGAAACGATACAGAAAGCGCCCAAAGCCACAACAGAGATAAAAAAGACAGCATACCCCATCCTGGAACGGCTGGCTGGCTGAGAGAAGCAGCTCGGGTGAGATCGCCGAGGCGCGCGGGCCTTACCGGGCGGGGTGGCAAGCGGCCGGAGTTACTCCCTTCCCCCTTCCCGGGCCGGCTGGGAGAATTGGAGAGGTGGTCCCCTGAAACCAAGGCGACTGGCACCCACACCACGCGCAGCCCCCGGACCAACTGAGAGAATTGGATCGGAAACCCCCAGGCTGCGGAGAACGGTGACCTCGTGACTCCCGGGGAACGTGCACTCTCTCGGGCGGGCCGCTGCTGCTGGCGCCCTCCCGCCACGCTTGTTGCCCAGGGCCGACTAGGAAATTCGGACGGGCTCTTTCCCTGGCTGCGGCGACCAGCAACCCTCCCTGCGTTCGGATACCCTCCCTGCGTTCGGACCCCGGGCCGGCTCAAGCCTCTTCGGCTAGCGAACCCCCAGGACGGCGAGAGTTTTCCAAAGTTTAAGGTCCCACAGCACCTTTTACTGGTGGGACCCGCAGACAAACGTGTGCCACGAGCGCCACCTACTGGGCAGGATAAGAAAAACAGAACCCAGAGATTTCACAGAAAAATATTACAACCTTGCTGCGTCCAACACCAAGAGAAATCTGAATAAATGCCCAGACGCCAGCAGCAGAAGATAACTGTCCACGCTCAAAAGATTGAGAATATGGCTCAGTCAAAGGAACAAACCAATAGCTCAAATGAGACACAAGAGCTGAGACAACTAATGCTGAATATACGAACAGAAATGGAAAACCTCTTCAAAAATGAAATCGATAAATTGAGGGAGGACATGAAGAGGACATGGGCTGAACATAAAGAAGAAATAGAAAAACTGAAAAAACAAATCGCAGAACTTATGGAAGTGAAGGATAAAGTAGCAAACATAGAAAAAATAATGGATAGCTACAATGATAGATTTAAAGAGACAGAAGATAGAATTAGTGATTTGGAGGATGGAACATCTGAATTCCAAAAAGAAACAGAAACTATAGGGAAAAGAATGGAAAAATTTGAACAGGGTATCAGGGAACTCAAGGACAATATGAACCGCACAAATATACGTGTTGTGGGTGTCCCAGAAGGAGAAGAGAAGGGAAAAGGAGGAGAAAAACTAATGGAAGAAATTATCACTGAAAATTTCCCAACTCTTATGAAAGACCTAAAATTACAGATCCAAGAAGTGCAGCGCACCCCAAAGAGATTAGACCCAAATAGGCATTCTCCAAGACACTTACTAGTTAGAATGTCAGAGGTCAAAGAGAAAGAGAAGATCTTGAAAGCAGCAAGAGAAAAACAATCCATCACATACAAGGGAAACCCAATAAGACTATGTGTAGATTTCTCAGCAGAAACCATGGAAGCTAGAAGACAGTGGGATGATATATTTAAAATACTAAAAGAGAAAAACTGCCAACCAAGACTCCTATATCCAGCAAAATTATCCTTCAAAAATGAGGGAGAAATTAAAACATTCTCAGACAAAAAGTCACTGAAAGAATTTGTGACCAAGAGACCAGCTCTGCAAGAAATACTAAAGGGAGCACTAGAGTCAGATACAAAAAGACAGAAGAGAGAGATATGGAAAAGAGTGTAGAAAGAAGGAAAATCAGATATGATATATATAATACAAAAGGCAAAATGTTAGAGGAAAATATTATCCAAACAGTAATAACACTAAATGTCAATGGACTGAATTCCCCAATCAAAAGACATAGATTGGCAGAATGGATTAAAAAACAGGATCCTTCGATATGCTGTCTACAGGAAACACATCTTAGACCCAAAGATAAACATAGGTTGAAAGTGAAAGGTTGGGAAAAGATATTTCATGCAAATAACAACCAGAAAAGAGCAGGAGTGGCTATACTAATATCCAACAAATTAGACTTCAAATGTAAAACAGTTAAAAGAGACAAAGAAGGACACTATATACTAATAAAAGGAACAATTAAACAAGAAGACATAGCAATCATAAATATTTACGCACCGAATCAGAATGCCCCAAAATACGTGAGGAATATACTGCAAACACTGAAAAGGGAAATAGACTCATATACCATAATAGTTGGAGACTTCAACTCACCACTCTCATCAAGGGACAGAACATCTAGACAGAGGATCAACAAAGAAATAGAGAATCTGAATATTACTATAAATGAACTAGACTTAATAGACATTTATAGGACATTACATCCCACAACAGCAGGATACACCTTTTTCTCAAGTGCTCATGGATCATTCTCAAAGATAGACCATATGCTGGGTCACAAAGCAAGTCTTAACAAATTTAAAAAGATTGAAATCTTACACAACACTTTCTCGGACCATAAAGGAATGATGTTGGAAATCAATAATAGGCAGAGTGCCAGAAAATTCACAAATACGTGGAGGCTCAACAACACACTCCTAAACAATGACTGGGTCAAAGAAGAAATTGCAAGAGAAATTAGCAAATACCTCGAGGCGAATGAAAATGAAAACACAACATATCAAAACTTATGGGACGCAGCAAAGGCAGTGCTAAGAGGGAAATTTATTGCTCTAAATGCCTATATCAGAAAAGAAGAAAAGGCAAAAATTCAGGAATTAACTATCCATTTGGAAGAACTGGAGAAAGAACAGCAAGCTAACCCCAAAGCAAGCAAAAGGAAAGAAATAACAAAGATTAGAGCACAAATAAATGAAATTGAAAACATGAAAACAATAGAGAAAATCAATAAGGCCAGAAGTTGGTTCTATGAGAAAATCAATAAGATTGATGGGCCCTTAGCAAGATTGACAAAAAGAAGAAGAGAGAGGATGCAAATAAATAAGATCAGAAATGGAAGAGGAGACATAACCACTGACCTCACAGAAATAAAGGAGGTAATAACAGGATACTATGAACAACTTTACGCTAATAAATACAACAATTTAGAGGAAATGGACGGGTTCCTGGAAAGACATGAACAACCAACTTTGACTCAAGAAGACATAGATGACCTCAACAAACCAATCACAAGTAAAGAAATTGAATTAGTCATTCAAAAGCTTCCTAAAAAGAAAAGTCCAGGACCAGATGGCTTCACATGTGAATTCTACCAAACGTTCCAGAAAGAATTAGTACCAATTCTCTTCAAACTCTTCAAAAAAATCGAAGTGGAGGGAAAACTACCTAATTCATTCTATGAAGCCAACATCACCCTCATACCAAAACCAGGCAAAGATATTACAAAAAAAGAAAACTACAGACCAATCTCTCTAATGAATACAGATGCAAAAATCCTCAATAAAATTCTAGCAAATCGTATCCAACAACACATTAAAAGAATTATACATCATGACCAAGTAGGATTCATCCCAGGTATGCAAGGATGGTTCAACATAAGAAAATCAATCAATGTAATACACCATATCAACAAATCAAAGCAGAAAAATCACATGATCATCTCAATTGATGCAGAGAAGGCATTCGACAAGATTCAACATCCTTTCCTGTTGAAAACACTTCAAAAGATAGGAATACAAGGGAACTTCCTTAAAATGATAGAGGGAATATATGAAAAACCCACAGCTAATATCATCCTCAATGGGGAAAAATTGAAAACTTTCCCCCTAAGATCAGGAACAAGACAAGGATGTCCACTATCACCACTATTATTCAACATTGTGTTGGAGGTTCTAGCCAGAGCAATTAGACAAGAAAAAGAAATACAAGGCATCAAAATTGGAAAGGAAGAAGTAAAACTATCACTGTTTGCAGACGATATGATACTATACGTTGAAAACCCGGAAAAATCCACAACAAAACTACTAGAGCTAATAAATGAGTACAGCAAAGTAGCAGGTTACAAGATCAACATTCAAAAATCTGTAGCATTTCTATACACTAGTAATGAACAAGCTGAGGGGGAAATCAAGAAACGAATCCCATTTACAATTGCAACTAAAAGAATAAAATACCTAGGAATAAATTTAACTAAAGAGACAAAAAACCTATATAAAGAAAACTACAAAAAACTGCTAAAAGAAATCACAGAAGACCTAAATAGATGGAAGGGCATACCGTGTTCATGGATTGGAAGACTAAATATAGTTAAGATGTCAATCCTACCTAAATTGATTTACAGATTCAATGCAATACCAATCAAAATCCCAACAACTTATTTTTCAGAAATAGAAAAACCAATAAGCAAATTTATCTGGAAGGGCAGGGTGCCCCGAATTGCTAAAAACATCTTGAGGAAAAAAAACGAAGCTGGAGGTCTCGCGCTGCCTGACTTTAAGGCATATTATAAAGCCACAGTGGTCAAAACAGCATGGTATTGGCATAAAGATAGATATATCGACCAATGGAATCGAATAGAGTGCTCAGATATAGACCCTCTCATCTATGGACATCTGATCTTTGATAAGGCAGTCAAGCCAACTCACCTGGGACAGAGCAGTCTCTTCAATAAATGGTGCCTAGAGAACTGGATATCCATATGCAAAAGAATGAAGGAAGACCCATCTCTCACACCCTATACAAAAGTTAACTCAAAATGGATCAAAGATCTAAACATTAGGTCTAAGACCATAAAACAGTTAGAGGAAAATGTTGGGAGATATCTTATGGATCTTACAACTGGAGGCGGTTTTATGGACCTTAAACCTAAAGCAAGAGCACTGAAGAAGGAAATAAATAAATGGGAACTCCTCAAAATTAAACACTTTTGTGCATCAAAGAACTTCATCAAGAAAGTAGAAAGACAGCCTTCACAATGGGAGACAATATTTGGAAATGATATATCAGATAAAGGTCTAGTATCCAGAATTTATAAAGAGATTGTTCATCTCAACAACAAAAAGACAGCCAACCCAATTACAAAATGGGAAAAAGACTTGAACAGACACCTCTCAGAAGAGGAAATACGGATGGCCAAGAGGCACATGAAGAGATGCTCAATGTCCCTGGCCATTAGAGAAATGCAAATCAAAACCACAATGAGATATCATCTCACACCCACCAGAATGGCCATTATCAACAAAACAGAAAATGACAAGTGCTGGAGAGGATGCGGAGAAAGAGGCACACTTATCCACTGTTGGTGGGAATGTCAAAGGGTGCAACCACTGTGGAAGGCAGTTTGGCGGTTCCTCAAAAAGCTGAATATAGAACTGCCATACGACCCAGCAATACCATTGCTAGGTATCTACTCAAAGGACTTAAGGGCAAAGACACAAACGGACATTTGCACACCAATGTTTATAGCAGCATTATTTACAATTGCAAAGAGATGGAAACAGCCAAAATCTCCATCAACAGAAGAGTGGCTAAACAAACTGTGGTATATACATACGATGGAATATTATGCAGCTTTAAGACAAGATAAACTTATGAACCATGTAATAACATGGATGGACCTAGAGAATATTATGCTGAGTGAATCCAGCCAAAAACTAAAGGACAAATACTGTATGGTCCCACTGATGTGAACGGACATTCGAGAATAAACTTGAAATATGTCATTGGTAACAGAGTTCAGCAGGAGTTAGAAACAGGGTAAGACAATGGGTAATTGAAGCTGAAGGGATACAGACTGTGCAACAGGACTAGATACAAAAACTCAAAAATGGACAGCACAATAATACCTAATTGTAAAGTAATCATGTTAAAACACTGAATGAAGCTGCATCTGAGCTATAGGTTTTTGTTTTGTTTTGTTTTGTTTTGTTTTGATTTTACTATTATTACTTTTATTTTTTTCTCTATATTAACATTCTATATTTTTTTCGGTTATGTTGCTAGTTCTTCTAAACCAATGCAAATGTACTAAGAAATGATGATCATGCATCTATGTGATGATGTTAAGAATTAATGATTGCATGTGTAGAATGGTATGATCTCTAAATGTTGGGTTAATTTCTTTTTTTCCGTTAATTAAAAAAAAAAAAAAAAGAGAAGGAATAATTGGAGATGAAGGGATACAGACTGTACAACGGGACTGGATATAAAAACTCAGAAATGGACAGCACAATACTACCCAATTGTAATGCAATTATGTTAAAACACTGAATGAAGCTGCATGTGAGGTATAGGTTTTTTGTTTTTGTTTTTTTTGTTTTTTTTTCTTTCTATTATTGTTTTAATTCTTATTCTGTTGTCTTTTTATTTCTTTTTCTAAATCGATGCAAATGTACTAAGAAATGATGAATATGCAACTATGTGATGTTATTAAGAATTACTGATTGTACATGTAGATTGGAATGATTTCTAATTGTTTTGTTAATTCTTTTTTTAATTAATAAAAAAAAGAAAAGAAAAAAAAAAAAAGAATCAAAGGAGGAGAAAGTAGCAAGGGAGCATGGTCCAGGCTAATAGCTCTGAAATACAAGTAAGAGGAAAATAATTAAAACATCAGAAAGAAGAAAAACAGCAATGGGTGAGAAAAGAACCATTGGAAGAAATAAATGAGAAAGACCACCTACGAAAACATTCCCAGCATTGTGGCTAAAGGATGGGCCTTGCGACATTCTAATTGGCCAAGACCAACGGCCCAGAATCGAGAACAAGGCCAAGATGCTGCACAGCTCTCTATGATAGAGTTCAAAGGAGTTTGTGATGAAAAGCTCTTGTGTCCAGTCGGTCAGGCCCCTGTAACAAGTTGGGCAGGACCGCCCAAAGACAGCAGGCCCTCTGGAGATGCAAATCACCCCTTCTAGAATTCTCTGAAACATAAATTAGCCTAGTTTTCCTAGTTGGTAGAGTTCATCATACTTCTTTCTCATCACTTTCCTTTTAGGAATACAGGAAAGGATGAACAGGGCAGGTTTCCCCAACAAGTTAATGTGGGCAGGTTAACTTCATCATGCAGTTTTGTTTGGTTTTGTTTTTAAATTACCTAATTTACTTGTTTTATAGGCTGGAAAATAGTTTTAAATATTTACACAACTGCGAAATGTGCCTCACACTGTCGACCCTGCTGGGTCATTTGGCTTAAAATCTCAAATAATTTTTCTTTAATACAGATCCAAGTACATGTTGTTCTGGAATATTTTCAATTGCAGCATTTTCATCTCTAGCCAGAATTCAATTATTTTTCCAATGCCACAGTTTTCTGTAGTTTATCTAGTTTAATGACAACAAGAGAACCTAAGCCACCTCCTAAATCTCATTTTATTTATTTTTACAGGTATGGATAATGTGTGGGTTTATTTCTTCCAGAGATTTGTGGTATTTCTCGGGGGAATATATCTCAGAAAAAAGTCGATGTGAAGTGGCCAAGATGGAGGCCATATCTTTATTTATGGAAATTGCACTGCTACTGAATTGCCCTGAAGTCCCTATTGAAAGTACATCTGCCTAAATAAGAAGCTGACTGATGTTATATTTCATTTCCAAACTCTTATTCCTATTACCTTTACAGTATAAGCCCCAGGAAGCACCACACGCTACCTTTTCCACTCAAATGGAAAATCAAGCAAATCAAAAAGGGGCCTCTACAAGAGCTATTAAACATTTAAAAATGTATTTTATAGTTACATTTGCACCAGGTGCAATAGCCACTGTGTGGGAACAAACCAAAACTTGAGTTCTCTTAAGTAAATTCTCTTTCCATTGTTTTGCTCAAGTGAAGTATCATATTTCCCCTGTAAAATGGAAGCAATTGGAAAGAGTTTTTAAAAGGGTAGGTGGCATCCATGGAAATTCTACTGAATTAACCGATACACTTGGAAAAATACTAGAACAAAATCTCTTTAAGAAAAAAATCTGTGAAGCTCCAGAGCATGCAAAGAATCTCTGAAATGGATTGATTTGATGTGGTAAATGTGAAATCTTGTCAGGACAATATAGAGAAACAGATATAACAGGGCAAAATACCTTTCCTCAGTCATATCTTCACACCCATTTACCTCCTTCCTACTCACCTGCTCCCCTTACTGTATTTTTTCTTTTCCTTTCTTTTTTTTTTATTAGAGAAGTTGTAGGTTTACAGAAAAATCATGCATAAAATACAGACTTCCCTTAAACCACCTTGCATTAGTGTGTTAGTTGTTAGAATTCATGAAAGAACGTTTTTATAATTGTACTAATAACTATAGTCCATTGTTTACAATAGGATTCACTGTGCTGTACAATCCTATGCTTGGTTTTAAAAAATTTTATTCTAGTAACATATACACAATCCCCTTTTAACCATATTCAGTTGTATATATATATATTCAAATACATATTTCAGTGCTGTTAATTATGTTATACTGCCATTGCCACCATCCATTACAAAACTTTATTTCCAACTCAATAGAAACTCTGTACAATTTAAGCGTTAACTCTTTCTTTCCTATCCCTACCCCGTCCCCTGCTAACCTATGTTCTAGTTTCTGACTCTATGAAAGTATTTCATAGCAGTGAGATCATACAATACCTGTCTTTCTGTGTCTGCCTTATTTCACTCAATATGATGTCTTCAAGGTTCATCCACATTGTCACATGTATCATGACTTCATTCCTTTTACGTCCTATCCACCTGCACCCCTACCTATATTTTAACCTCTATTTTCTAAACCACCACGTATTTCCAGAAGTGGAAAAAGTTTCAGAAAAATTCATCTGGTCTTCCCTTGCAAAAGTCTGACCATTAATTCTCTAATGTCATTTGAAGGGCCAGTAAAGCAGAAAATATCTTTAATCCCATATATGAACTCAGCCTCTCTTTTATCTTATCCTAGTCCTCTTTCTATCTTTTTCTCTCTTGCTACCTCCCTGCCCTCTACCCAGAGCATCTACTCACAACCTATCAATTTCTCCAAGCTCTTGTTCCCAAAAGCCCCTTTGCTACTCCAGACATCTTGACACCTGCCCTACCCTTGGTAAAGTCTGCCCTTCAAAAGGAATACATGCTCTGCCTACAAAGTTGCATGAGTAACTATGTTTGAGATTCTAAAAACTTTCCAGAATGTGCACATACAAACTCCACGGGCCACATATCACCTCTGTGATGTGTGGGCTGCAGAAAAACTTCTCCAGGCAACATAACAAAGTATATCTCAACCTCAAAGCAAAATGTCATTGGGAAGGTACGCAACCAAAGGAAGAAACTTCCTCAAAATAAATGTTACACAAAATCAATGATCAATCTGGCAAGAAACAACAAGGAGAATTCCTTGGATGCTGTCCCTAATCTAGCACTATCAAATTATCAAGAACCTAAACAATAGACAAGTGGACATATCTGTTAGATTTGTGGACAGCATCCTAACCAAAAAGAGAGCATAACTCTTAAAAAGTAAGATTATGAAAGAAAGCAATCTCATGACTTGAAGAAATTCGCAGAAAATTAAATGAAGAGGAAGAGGCAGGAATGCAATATAGATTTAAGAGAGGAGAAAGTGATACTCTACAAATGTAATTAAAGAATTGCAGGAAAAGGAGCTCTTGCTAAATCATGTGTGAGGAGTTCCTAGATAACCCCTATTTGAGTATATACCTGTAAAGTAGTCAGTGCGTGTAATACAACAGAGGAGGATTTTCCTCTTTTTAATTTTCTTTTCCATCATACCTGGTAATATTGACTGCATTTGACCTGGACCTTAAGGTATATTTCAATGCACATTAATATTTTAAGGGGCTTAACTACAGACATACTAAACATACAAACATACTAAACTGATGAAGACTTCAAAATGAATTTAAATAGTCTTTATTTTAAATCCAATCATTTTTCTTATCCTAAGTGCTACCACCAACAAGGACAACAGTACAGTGTCAAAGCCTTCCCTGGATTGGGCAGGGGAAACCTTCAGACCTTAATGCAGACATGGCACCTTTTCTAAAAGCCACAGCCTGCTGACCACTTCTGAGGGTTCTCTTTGAATGTCAAAACAATTGTCCAAATGAAAGAGGTGGAAGCAGAGGCTGAGGTCTGAGCGGCCCCCAGGATGGAGTGGGTGACCCATATCTCAACACTGGTGTTGGAGCACCACCCACGGGGACATACAGTAAGGGGAATTCTGGAAAAGGAGAGGGCCCTATTGCAACCTTATTAGCCTTACCCCCCTCCATCTCCTCAGCAGAGAACAAGCTACCATAGCTCCTTTTTCCCCCAGGAGCAGCACCAGACCCTGGGTCTTTCATTGGAGGGTCCCATGTGTCAGGGCTTCCTGGCATTAGTGTCTTAGTGCTGCATTCCTCTGGCAGCTTCCTTTTTTGGGTTATTTCCAATCTGTGTTTCAATTAGGCAGCTTCCTGGTCTGCTCAACCATCACTCTCTCTAAAGCACAAGCTCTGAGCCAGTTGTCATGAGCTTTCTCCTCATGAAGAGCCATCTGTTGCTTGTAGGAGCACTGTGCATGCTGCATTTTTTGTTCCATTTCTTCACTTCCTCACTTACGGTCCTGTCCTTCCTCTGCAGCTACATTTGCTTTTTCCTCTGCAGCTGACAGCTGAGCCTGGCTTTCTGGCTCTTCGTGCACCTTCAATTTGAGCTTCTCTTCTGTGGCCATCCTTCTCTGCTCAAAGATTTTGTCAAGAATCTCTACTTTCACCTGGTGGGTTTTGCATTCTGCAGCTTTTGCAGACCTCAATGAGTAGCGATCACCTTACAATTCCTCTTTACATCCTTGCAGGTTATATTTAGTGGACATAAAGGATCATAGCTAAAATTTTAATTGTTTCAGATCATACTCAACTGCTGATATGACTTTTTGTAACCAAGAGACATCCATCATTGGTGCCCATTGAATTTTTATCTTCACGTTCTCTATTCATATCTGTCTTTTTTCCCTAGCCACATATTCAGAGACCTAATTCATCTGGGAAATGCAATTAGTCAAAACAGCAATATTATTACATTTTTCAGTCAGAACTCTTTCCAAATTTTCTGTCTTCTCAATGACTGATTTGTTCCCAGAGATCAGAGTGCTGTTTTCTTTGGCCTTCAATTTCCTGCTGCAACTGCCCCTTCTTGATCTTTAGGTGAGCATTATCCTCCCTACAATATTAAACTTAAATTTATTTACTTCGTCAGATGGAATATGGTTGTGCCTCTTTATTTCTTGTGTCCATTTCTTTGATTCATTGACCTTCTGTTCCCAACTACATATTTTTTATAGAAGTTTTATGTCTCCCTCTATGCAATTCTTTGTCTTTAAAAAAAATTGTACTGTAAACTGACTATATTTATTCAAGGCTTTACTTAGAGGACAGAGCTGCAGGTGAAAATGGCAAATGAAGTTATCTGCAAGTAGGCAGCAATAATGATAGGCTTCCAAGGAATTCCATAAAAATCAGGACCAGGATAAAAACCATCAGGCAGAGTATCAGCCAGATTGAATGGGGAAGCATAGGTATTTTCTTGTATATTCATTAATTACCTGAATTAAATGCTTTGTAAAATTTCCAGAAATACACTCAACACTCATGGTTGGGTGACCAGGAGATCTGAGTGGGAAGA
Organism: Tamandua tetradactyla; assembly: GCF_023851605.1. Classification (NCBI taxonomy): domain Eukaryota; kingdom Metazoa; phylum Chordata; class Mammalia; order Pilosa; family Myrmecophagidae; genus Tamandua; species Tamandua tetradactyla. The sequence continues at coordinate 64,446,115 of NC_135340.1, forward strand.
TCCAAAGGAGCAGCCAGGGTGCCTCTATGTCCTGGCCCCTGTGGGGCACTGGGGGCACAGGAGGAAAATTTGCTTGGAAGCTCATGTTCAAAATATTTCTAGACTTCTAAGATTTTAGCTTGTATTGGGTTTCACCATCATCCTGAAACAAAGAAAACAGACACTCCCTGGCTCTCCATGTGTGGTGCATCTGTTCTCAGGGCTCATGTCAGAAGAGATCTTGTATCATAACTTGGTAGAGGGAGAAAGAATGATCTCATGGGCTATGAAAGTGACACTTGGCTCCAGAGACTCAGCGCCTTCAAACTTTGCTTTTCCATTGCCAGGGAAAGCCCTTCTGCGCTACAGCAGAAATTACAGTCTATGAATATTCTGAAAGCAAGCTAATTCATTTAGTTGCACTGAATCAAGAAATTCCAAGATTTTAAAATATAGTTTAATTTTCAGGATCATCATATAACTATCTCTAGATTTAAAATGGACATAATCCAGTTCATTCTTCTTTAAACAAGATCTCTCAAAAAAAAAAAAAGTAAGTCCATGAAATAGTCTCTACCTTAGTAAACTCACAAGGCCAATCACGAAATAATAAGTCAAAATTCAAGAAAAAGAGCCAAAAATTTAAATATCAAGAACACCATGAAACATACATATGGAGTGCAACTGCCACAGAATAACAAATAGAATTACTTTAAGAAGAGCAATTTTTTTAAAGTACAACCACTCACTGTCTATCTGATCTCATTACATCAGAGAATCTCAGTTCCAAGAAAAGGAAGTAAGAGATACCAACTGCTAATAATTTTGGTAAGTTGGTCAGAACCTGCTTCTTCCTGGTGAGAACAGCGTGTTAAGAGCTGCTAGACTTTTCTGAAAACCTCCCTAAGATAATGCAAGCCTGAGAGTGAGATAGTGCCCTATAACACTCCATGTCACTGAACTGCTGGTTCCAGAGGCTTGAAATCAAGTATTTACCTTGGGCCAGATACCAAGTCCACTGCTGAGGCTTAACGGACAGCGGATGGGAGGACTTTCAATGCACCCTCAGAGCTCCTATTATCCTTACCATACTCTAATGATCCCGATTGCCCTTTAGCAACACAGATTTCTGTAAAGAGGATTTCCTCAGAAGCTACAAAAGAAGAAGTTGAGGTACTACAGAGAGAAGATAACATATTGACCTTCCTTGGTAAATAAAGCAATCCACATACTGAGCCTGGCTTCTTCTTTAGCCTCAAGCCATGTAAGCCTTATAGCATCCAAAAGTCCTCTGTTCATAAAGACTTGTTTTGTTCACCATGGTATCCTCAAGCCCTATAATAATGCCTAGTTCATAGTAAGCACTCAATAAATGTTTATTGAATGAATGCGAAATGAATTCATCAATATAGAATCATTATTTCCAAAAGCATTTGTTGAATGATAGCATTTCCCTGAATGACTAATAAGAGTTATGGCAGCCAACTCTTACTTAGTGCTTACTGCATTCCAGGGACTGTGCTGATCCCTTCAGTTATAGGGTTGCCAAATAAAAATATAAAGGATACCCAATTAAATCAGAATTTCAGATAAACAACAGATAATTTTTTAGTATAAGTATGTTCCATGCTGTATTTGGGATATACCTATATTAAAACATGATCTTTGTTTATCTGAAACTCAAATTTAGCTGGACATGATGTTTAAGTTGCTAAATCTGGCCATCTTATTCATGAACTCATCTCATTTAATCCTCCCCTTAAGCATTCGAGAAAGGTACGTTTACTGAGTTAGGTACTTCTTTTTTTCAGATGAGGAAACTGAGGTTCAGATAATTAAGATATTTGATATATTTTCTAATACCTATCAACATTTTAAATGTCTGCATACTTTGATATAAAAATTTCACATTCAGGAATTTATCATACAGTTGCTTGAAGACATTTGAACACAGACATTCATTTCAGCATCGTTTTTAATAGCAATCATTTAGAAGCAACTAAAACACCCATCAAAAATAATTGCATAGGGGAAGAGTAAAGATGTAAAATGGCAAAGTAGGAAGTGGTGCAGTTTATTCCCTCCATTAGGTATATGAAAGAAAGAAAAGGATTGGAATTAACTAGGTAATAACTCTAGAACCAGAACTGTACATTTGGAACAACTACAGGAGTGGCAGACAAAGTGAGAAGCTGCCAAGAGTTCAACTTTTATAAGTCAAAGTGTGAATCAGCAACCAGCCCCCATTCCCCAGCTCCTTGGAGCAGCTATGGAAACTGCAGTGGCTGCAAAACACGTCTAGGGCCAGGGCAGTCAGAGGATACCTTGTCCTCCAAAAGCTGCATTTGAAGGTTGAGGTCATTCTGGGGAATCCCTGAAGGACCAATGTTCCAGTTTTGGCCCTCTGGGTAGCAGTGGCTTCCTGCCTCCTACCAGCTTCCACCAGGATGTAAGGAGCCTGTACACCTCTTGGGTTGTTGTGGGTTTTTTTGTTCTTCTGTATGTGAGGGTTTCTTGGTCTGGCAGATTCCCAGTGGACCAGCTTGGATGCTAGACTAACTTTTGGTCCTCTAAGTAACAGCAGTTCTGGCCTCTCAACAGCATCTCTTTTTTAAATTAAATTCATATTAATATAAACTCAATTGTGATACATTTAGGGCATTAAATGTAAGCCCCATAATCACTATAAAGAAAATAACCAAAACACTTACACAAAAGAAAATGAGAAGTGATTCAAAATGGATCATTATAAAAGATTATCTAAACCAAAAAGATAGTAATGGAAGAAGGGAAGGACAAAAATAAGGGGAAAAAAGCTATGTAAGGCCTACAGTGAACCAGTTAACAAAAATGCAGAATGGATAAAGAAATATGACCCAACTATATGCTAATTACAGGAGTCTCATCTTAGATCCAAAGACACAAATAGATTGAAAGTGAGAGTATAGAAAAAAACATTCCATGTGAATAGTAATCAAAATAGTGAGCAGATGTGTCAGCTACACTATCAGACAAAATAAACTTTCAATCAAAAACTGTTACACAAGACAAAGAAACACATTGTATATTAATAAAAGGGTCAATTCAACAAGAAGCTATAACCACCATAAACATATGAGCAAGTAACAATAGAGCCCAAAATATATGAAGCAAATATTAGAAAACTGAAGAAAGAAATAGGTATGTTTCCATACCGCTTTCAATGCTGGATAGAATATCTAGAGAGAAGATCAACAAGGAAATAAAAACCCTGAACAACACGATAACCCAACAAGAGCACAATACACATTCATTGCAAATACACAAGGATCATTCTCCAAGGTAAACCAAATGTTAGGGTACCAGATAAAATAAGTCTCAATAATGTCAAAGTATTAAAATCATTCAAAGTGACTTCTCTGGCCACAATGGGATGAAGACAGAAATCAATAACAGAAGAAAACTGGAAAATTTACAAATACTTGGAAATTAAACAATATACTATTAAACAAGCAATGGTTAAAGAATAAATGACAAGGGAAATTTAAAAAATACTGAGAGACAAATGAAAATAAGGGCACAACACATTAAAACATATAGGGTGCAGCAAAGGTAGTGCTCAAACAGAAATTTATAGCTATGAATGCCTCTATTAAAAAAAAAAAACTCAAATTAATAACCTAACATCACACCTGGAGTAACTAAAGAAGAGCAAAGTAAACCCAAATTTATCAGAAGGAAGGAAATAGTTAAGATTACAGAGATAAATGAAATAGAGAACGGAAAAACAATTGACAGAACCAACAAAAAGTTTTTCTTTGAAAAAACTCAATAAAATTGACAAATGTTTAGTCAGATTGACAGAGAAAAAATGTGAGCAACTAAAATCAGAAATGAAAAGAATAATATCCTACTGACTTTGCAGCAAAAAAAATTGTTTATAAGAGAATATATCAAAAATTGTATGTCAGTAAATTAGATTATGTAGGTGAAATGGAGAAATCCCTAGAAATACATAAATTACCTAAATTGACTCAAGACGACGTAGAAAATCTCAACAAAACAATAACAAAGACATCACAAGAAAAGGAAATTACAGAATTATTTCCCCTTTAAATACAGGTACAAAAAATAATTAACAAAATATAAGCAAACCAAGTCCAAAAGGATTTTTAAAAGATTACATATCATGAGAAAGTGGGATATATCCCAGGAATGCAAGGGTGGTTCAGTAAAAGAAAAGCAATCAGTGTAATAACCACCTAAATAGAATGAAGGAGGAAAAGAAAACATGATTATCTTAATAGATGCAGAAAAAGCATTTGGCAAAATCCAACACCCTTTCCCGACAAAAATAGTCAGAAAACTAGGAATAAAAACTTTTTCAACATAAGAAAGAACATTTACGAACACCCACAGACCATATCATACTCAACAGTGGAAGATTTCTAGCTTAATCCTTGAAATCAGGAACAAGACACAAGAAGCCTGCTTCCACCGCTATTATTCAATATTGTACTAGGAGTTCTAGCCAGAACAATTAGGATGAAATAGAAATAAAAGGTACCTAATTTGAAAAGCAAGAAGTAAATCTATCTCTGTATGCAGACAACATGATCTTATATACAGAAATTCCAAAATCCACAAGAAAACTACAAAAGCTGATAAACAATTTCAGCAAAGTTCATAAAAAACTACAAGGGGCCCCAAATAGCTAAGAATAAAGGTGGAGAACTCACACTTCACAATTTCAAACTGTATTACACATTTAAAAGAGCGGACCCACCCAAGCCGTGAAGAGGGTGAGTTTGCCCTGAAAGCATAAGATGGGTCTTTTACCTCGTTGCAGTGGAAGAGTCTGGCAGCCTCAGGCCTTGGAAAGGGTGAAGCACATTCCTTGGGGTTTGGGGAGAGCCTGGCTGCCACCACATGGTGGGGTTGAGTGTGTGCCCTGGAGATGGCAGAGAGCCCAGGTGCGGTCCCAATGCTTGGAGAGGGTGGAGCCGAAAAAAAGGTGGTCTCCCCAATGTCCCCCAAGGTTGCATTCAGAGAGAGGCAGTCCTCTGTGTAAGACCTTGGAAAGGGTGGGACTGCTGCTTTCAGAAGCCCTGAAGATAAATGATTCTCAGACTTTGAAATCTAATGGATTTTGCCCTGTGGACTTTCAAAACTGTATTGGTCCAGTGACCCATGTGTTCCTTCCTCCCTATGGAAGCGTGTATATGTATCCTATGACTGTTCCTCTTTTGTATGTTGGCAGCAAATAACTTATTTATGAGTTTTCGAAGGTCCAAAGTCAGAGGATAATTTTGCCTTAGAACAGACCATGACAGTAACTAACTTTGATAGGAGTTTGTACTGTTTCTAACTTTGTGTTTCATTTGTATTGCTACTGAAATGGTTTAAGGATTTCTGATATTGTTACAAAATTAATGTATTTTGTATATGTGAAAAACATGTCTTTTTTAGGGGTCAGAGGATGGAATGTGCTGGTTTGAAAGGATGTATGTCCCCTAGAAAAGCCATGTTTTAATCAAAATCCCATTCCCTATTCAATACTGTATGTATGAAACTGTAATCAGATTATCTCCCTGGATGATGTGATTTAGTCAAGCGTGGTAGTTAAACTGGATTAGGTGACAACATGTCTCCACCCATTTGGGTGGGTCTTGATAAATTTCTAAAGTCCTGTAAAAGAGGAAAATTTTAGAGAATAAAAGATTCAGAGAGTAGAGCAGGAAGACATAGCCACAAGAAGCAGAGTCCACTGGCCAGCAACCTTTGGAGATGAAGAAGGAAAATGCCTCCCAGGGAGCTGCATGAAACAGGAAGCCAGGAGAAGAAGCTAGGAGATGATGCCATGTTTGCCATGTGCTTTTCCAGATGAGAGAGAAACTCTGACTGTGTTCGCTACATGCCTTCTCACTTGAGAGAGAAACCATGAACTTCATCAGCCTTCTTGAACCAAGGTATCTTTACCTGGATGCCTTAGATTGGGCATTTCTATAGACTTGTTTTAATTGGGACATTTTCTTGGCTGTAAACTAGCATCTGATTAAATTCCCCTTTTTAAAAGCCATTCTGATTCTGATATATTGCATTCCGGCAGACAGCAAACTAGAACACACAGCAATCAAAAACTGTGATATTGGCATAAAGATAGATGTATAAACCAATGCAACAGAATCGCAAGTACAGAAATAGCCCTACATATCTATAGTCAATTGCTTTTCAACAAAGGTGCTACCTAAGTACATGCAATGGGGAAAAAAATAATCTTTTCAATAAATGGTGTTGAGCAAACTGGATATCCACAAGCAAAAGAATTCAGTTAAAGCCCTACCTCACATATGTACAAAAATTAACTCAAAATCGATCAAGGACCTAAATATAAGAGCTAAAACTATAAAAACTCTTAAAAGTTAACAAAGATGCAAACCTTCATGACCAGGAATTCAATAATGGATTCTTATACATAACACCAAAAGTATGAGCAACAAAAGAAACAATAGATAAATTGAGCTTCATCAAAATGAAAAATACTTGTGCATCAAAGGACATTATACAAAATGTGAAAAGACAATCTATAGAATGGGAAAAATTTGTTGTAAATCATATATTAGATAAGGGTTCAATATCTATAATATATAAAGAACTTTTACAATGCAACAACAAAAAGATAATCTGATTTAAAAATTGGAAAAGTACTTGAATAGACATTTTTCCCCAAAAAAGTATACAATTGACTAATAAACTTATGAAAAGATGCTCAGCATCATTAGTCATTTGGGAAATGCAAACCAAAACCACAATGATAACTATTTCAGACCCACAAGGAGGGTTATTTTTTTTTAATGTAAAAGAACTAATTTTGAAAAGGATAGGGAGAAAATTGTGCATTGTTAGTGGAAATATAAAATGGTGCAACCATTGTGGAAGCAATATGGCAGTTCTTCAAAGAGTTAAATATGAAATTACCATTTGACCCAGCAATTCCACTTTTAGGTATATAACCAAAAGAGTGAAAACAAGATTGCTAACAGATACTTGTATACCATAGCTTATAGCAATATTATTCAAAATAGCCAAAAGTTATAAACAACCCAAGTGGCTATCAGCAGATGAATAGATAAACAAAATGTGGTACATACGCCCAGTGGAATATGTTTTGGCCATAAGAAAGGATGAAGATATGAGACATGCTGCAATATGGAAGAACCTTGAAAACATTATGCTCAGTGAAATAAGTAAGTTGTATAAGGGCATATATTGCATGATGCCACTTAGATGTCTAGAAGTAGAAAATTTGCAGAGACAGAAAGTAGATTAGAAGCTACCAGAGATATTGGTGGGGGTATGTTTGATGGATATTAAATATCTGTAAATAAAATTAATTTAAAATAATAAAAATAATTGGATTGATGTACCATGGTACACCTATTCAGTCATGGTCTGTCTGCTCCATGAAATACAATGCAGCCACTAAACAGAATAAGAGACATCTATATGTGCTGATATTCAATGTTTTCCAAGTTGTATTATTAGGTTAAAACCAATCATGTGCAGAACACTGTATATGCATAGTAAGGTTCCAAATATGCTTTGAAACAAGGCTATATACATCCATATGCCTATACACAATGTATATAATATATGACATACATTTTTATATACATACTTTTTTTTATATACACAGAAAATTTCTTGAAGCACATAAAATAAACTGTTCAGAGGTTGACACTAGAGAAAAGAAATAAAGAGAACTGGGGTGGAAGAGGGGGTTCAGTTTCATTGCATAGTCTTTTGTACTGTTTGGATTTCTGGCATTACATTTGTTGGTATTTTAAAGGCAAACTGGGGAGGAAAAAAAAACAGAAGGAAAGTAAAACTTTCTGCACGTCCCATTTCCAGGACTGGAACCCAAATGTGTCTGACTGTAAAGCCCAAGCTCTTAATAAATCTACATTTATTGTTCTTTTAACTCCATATTAAGTAGCACCTATTTGGAAAGCAAACACATCCTAAGGAGCTGAAGGGATTCAATCACTGCAATAGTGAGTACTCCCACTCTTTAAAACCATCTAATGCCAAAGACAAGTTGCAGACATGATCCTCTGTCACAAATCAACAGTGGACAACAGCAATTTCTGTTTCTTTTCAATCACGGCACTGAGAGCCATACTAGAGGAAGACATATGGCTTGGCCTTAATCCCCTAAAAGTAGATTGATAAATAAGATCTCATTACATTGAGAATGAACCTAATGCTCATATCTTTGGAATCTATTTATTTTAAAGAATGCAGGTGTTTGCCTTCCTTTTTCTCTCTTCTTATTAGCAAAATACTTATGCAGAAGCAAAATCACATGGGGAGGTCTGTGGTCAGTTGAAGATGCTCTCTCACCAATTTTGCCAAAGAGAGGGGTGAGAAGAAAGGGAGATGATAAAGATAAAGTCCTGCAGCATGGGTAATCTAATTTAACAATATTTTGTAAAAATAGTAATCAATCTTTTAAGATGTCCTGCTTAATTTATATAAAGTTTGGTAGATCCTATCATGCATCATTTCAATGCAGAAATATACACACAATTATCCTTCCTATTTTAAAAATGATCAACTCACTTATTAAATTTTTCCATGAACAATATATCTGATTGAGATATATTGTGTAGAAAATGTACTCTCTGGGATCATTTCCCAAACTGAAACTTTTCCTCCCAAATCAGTCTCCTTAGACCTTCTCTGTTGTTCTGTAATTTCTTAATAGGATTTCATTAATAGTGATGAAACCACGGGAAAATCAGAAGAAAATAAGTTCAAAGGAAGATTATTACATCTGCCCTCACATATGATGTAGTAGGAAAGAGCTTAAATCAACCATGGAAAAAAACAGAGTGTTTAGGTCTAGGTTGGGGTGGTAAATTGAATTATATACCCCAACAAGGTCATGTTCTTAAAATTAATCCAAGTTCTCATGAATATGCACTCATGTACAAAGGGCCTTTTGATGATGTTATTTTTAAAGCATGGCCCTATTGAGTCAGGGAGAGCCTTAATTTGTATTAGTGGAGTCTTTTATAAGCAGAAGACATTCAGATACAGAGGAGCCAGAAGCTGGAAGTTAATGGAAACTGGAAAAGCAGACCTCCATGTAATAGGAGGCAGAGAAGCAACCTAAGGAACTCCAAAGGTTTCAGGAAACCATACCAAAAATGCTACAAACTTCAGGGAGAAAGCATGGTCTTGCCAAAACCTTGATTTTGGACTTCTAGCTTCTAAAAACATGAGACAGTAAATTCCCATTGCTAAAGCCAACCCATTATGTGGTATTTGTCACAGCAGCCAGGTAAACGAAGACAGATTCACAAGAACCAGATTCAGAGGGAGTTTTATGTGCAAGAAGTTTATAGGCAGGTTCTCTTGGGATTAACACCTGTCAGGGAGTGAAGGTAGCAGAGTTTGGCAGAGGGAAGAGTTAGACTGCAATGAATTCACAACAAAGGCTTCTGCCAACCCCATGGGGAGCTCTGCAACTGGGACAGCATCTCAGAGTTCAGATAAGGGGTCTAGGCCTTTACCCCAGGTGATCTTTCAGTCATTAGATGCAGGCTAACCCCAAGGCAGCACTCCTTCACTAAGGGCAATTCCCAGAGAGGGCTAACAGCTGAAGGTTGTAAATGGGTGTTCTAGTTTGCTAGCTGCCGGAATGCAATACACCAGAAACAGAATGGCTTTTAAAAGGGGGAATTTAATGAGTTGCTAGTTTAGAGTTCTAAGGCTGAGAAAATGTCCCAGTTAAAGCAAGTCTATAGAAATGTCCAATCTCAGGCATCCAGGGAAAGATACCTTGGTTCAAGAAGGATGATGAAGTTCAGGGTTTCTTTCTCAAGTGGAAGAGCACATGGTGAACACAGTTTCTTTCTCATCTGGAAAGGCGCATGGTGAACACAGTCAGGGTTCCTCTCTCATCTGGAAGGGCACATGGTGAACACAGAATCATCTGTTAGCTTTTTCTCCTGGCTTCCTGTTTCATGAAGCTCCCCAGGAGACAGTTTCCTTCTTCATCTCCAAAGGTCACTGGCTGGTGGACTCTGCTTCTCGTGGTTGTGTCGTTCTGTTCTGCTCTCTCCGAATCTCCTTCATTCTCCAAAACGTTTCCTCTTTTATAGGACTCCAGAAACTTATTAAGACCCACCCAAAAGGGTGGAGACATGTCATCACCTAATCCAGTTTAACAATCACCCTTGATTAAATCACATCTCCAGGGAGATGATCTGATTACAGTTTCAAACATATGGTGTCGAATAGGGACTATTCTACCTTTATGAAATGGGATTTTGATTAAAACATGCCTTTTCTAGGGGATATACATCCTTTCAAATCAACACAATGGGCAACACTCATGGTAGCTCTGCAGTCCTGGCAGGGGTGTGCATGAAACAGCAGCACATCCACTACAAACTCAGAGATCATTCTCCAGTTTTGCTGATGACATGTTTATATAATCATGATTTTCATTTTTAATTCTAAACTACTTCACCTTTCTTGAGTTCTAATTTCAATTTTATAAAATCAGTAACAACAGTTGCCATGAGTCCCTGTGCTTTTCTACTCTCTACCTCCCGCCCCACCCCCATTGAGACACCTTTTGGGAAGAAAATCTGTAAAATCTTGAGTCATCTGCTTCATTCCCATTGTCACTGGCTAATGAAGTTGAAAGATAAATTTTTAATACTTGTCTATTAAAAATATTCTATAGATAACCACTGACTATCCAAATATCCTAAGATTAATGTATATTAGAAAAATCACCATTCCTTAATATATTTCTTACAGGGACATATTTTAATGAAAATGATTTATAAGCAATCACCTTCACCTGAGTAGATCACCCATTCTCTTCACCTAAGTTGCCATACCTTATTTTGAGAAACCAGACAATTTGTTCTCACCCAGCTCGATAGTTAATAACAACACTGCTTCTCTTTTAGAAAAACTCCCATTCCCCGAAAAAGATAGCACCCAATGGAGGACAAGAGAACATGGATATCTTGGTTCCAAGATTAAAAGCCTTATATTATGTTTTCCTATTGCCTCTAGTAGCATTTTTAATCAATTTTTCTATATAAGGTCATATTAAGAAAGAATCAAATGTCCATTAAACCAAAAAAAAAGTATTAGGTGCATAATGTGCCAAGTAATAATTTAAAAAGCCAAAGAAAAGTGTATCTCAGTGGTACAATTAGATTTGATGTGGTCAGAGAGTCTAATATTTCTGGAAATAAGATTCCTGATTTTGCAACACAAAATACAGCTAAGAGTATCACAGGAAGAGTATGAGTTTATTTATGTACTAGATCTGTAGAGTCTTATTTGAAAATTTTTTGAAGTTACTTTAAAGCGTGTTGTAAGGTTTATCATTTTTAACTCAGAAATAGCATAGCCTGTCATAAAAATTCTTAATTAGATGATCATACACTGGGGTGTGAGAGAGTCCTTCATTAATGAGTTCAAGCGGCTCTGTCCACAAAAATCAACACTCTGAGACAGCCATTGTGCTAAGGTCTGGGGCTGCAAGTGCAATTAGAAACAGACTGTGGTTATCTGGAAACTTTGACACGAGGGGGGATTTCTAAATCTGGCTCTTAACCTCAGCTAAGTCATCTTTGCCTTTTGTTGCCTAGTACATATGGATATTCTTCCAGTCAACAATGAAGAATACCTGTGTTTCAGGAGAATGACCTCAGCATTAGCTTGTTTGCCATACAGCTGTCATCAGAAGCCCGGGGTGGGGGTAGGGGTGGGAAATGATAGACCAGAGAGATTGTCTAATAAAGGGTATAACTCTCATTCCATAAGATGTTCCAAGCTTTGTCCCCTTATACACTGAGCTCATCAGAAAACTATATGCCTGTACTATATTACTCTGGTCCCTCTAGACTTATCTTCCCAGAATCATAGCTTAACATCATGCCAACAGATTTCAAGTAGGATTTACTGATGGTCATGAGTAAAATATCTCTGCTTTCTGAGGCTTCAATCATTGTGTCATTCATTTTTCTCTCAGGACCAGGATAAAGTTTATGGCTTGTGGTGTGTTTGAATACTTCCTTTCCCTGGACCATGGGTTTTGTACCCCCAGTACCTTCACTATGCCAAGTCACTGAGGTCAAGATAGTGTTTCAAATTCATGAAATGATTGTTTAAACAAAAACTAGGAAATTTTGTAATGAGACCGTCTTTGAGGATGACATTGCAGGGACAAACTTAATACTTGGAGAAACAAAATATTGTTCAGTAAAAGACCAGAATTTGAATCAATTAAAACAAACAAAAAAAAAGTACATTCTTATACCTGTTTATGAAGGAAGTGATACAGCATAGTAGAAGCAGTCCGTGTTGTAGGTCAGAAGACATGGCCCAAGCTTCATCACCAACCAGCCATGGGACCTCAGGCAACAAAGTGGCCGAAATTGTGACCCCCCACTACAATCTATAAGAAATGGTTCTCACCAGCTCCTCAGAATGCTTCTCTATTTATAAGACTCAGGTCTTTAAAATGGGATACACTCACCTGACATCCTATCTCTTGACATTCGTGAGTTTCAATTTAGGTAACATCGATGAAAACATGTTGTAAAGTATAAAATAATGAATGTTTAAAGTGTTATAACAGTCTTTTATTATTATGGAGCATCCTATTATAAGAATGGACATTCGGATTTTTATTTCAAGTCTTCAAAAGAGCTATCTACACTCACTGTCTCTACTTCTTTATTCCCACACTTTCTCCAGTCAGGTTTTTGTCTCTCCCCTCTGAGTACACCCACTCTTGTCATCCTTCTGACTGTTAAATCCAATGACCAGTTCTCAGTCTTCACGTCACTTTACAGTTAGCCACTCTCTCCTTCAAATACCTTCATTGCCTTAATTCCAGAGCACCATATTCCCTGGGTTTTCTTCTTACTTCATTAGATCTCTCCTTCTCAACCCTCAGTCAGCCCTTCCTCTTCTTTCCATCTTCAAACCTTAGAGGGCACCCAGAGAGCCTCTCTTCATTACCTGGAGTCTAGATTCTCACCCTGGGTGGCCAGATGACTCCCAGTTTATGTCTTCAGCCCAGACCTCTCCCTTAAGTTTCCATTGCCCATCATACATCTTTATAAAATATCTCAATAGAACTCTGATTTTCCAGCCCAGGGTAAAAAAAAAAACCTCCACCTCAATAATATACTCTTTCCCCAGTTTTCCCCACGTTAGAACCTCAGTTAAGAACCACAAACTCCTCCTGATTCCTCTCTTCACATATACCCAAATACAACAGCAACTCCAATTGGCTCTGTCTTCAAAATACATTTCAATCTGTGGGTATTAGATGATATTAAGGAAGCATTGCTCTTTTGTTAGATATGGCAATGGTATTAAGACCTCATCTGTGAAAGGAGGAAATATTAAATTTCCCCATCTGGGGAATTCCTGATATTCTCACTAGCAGTGGGGATAACCAAGTCAATAGGCTGAGCCCTCGATGTTGGGATTCATCCCTATGAAACTTATTCCTGCAAAGGAGAAGCTAAGCCTATTTACATTTATACCTAAGAATCACCCCCAGAGAACCTATTTTGTTGCTCAGATGTAGCCTCTCTCTCTAAGCCACTTCAGCAGGTGTACTCACTTCCTTCCCCCACTACTTGACTCCCAGGGGTGGAAATCTCCCTGGCAACATGGGACAGGTCTCCTGGGATGAGCCAGGACCCAACATCATCAGATTGACAAAGCCTTGTTGACCAAAAGGGGAAGAGAGAAATGAGACAAGATAAAGTTTCAGCAGCTGCAAGATTTCAGAGTCGAGACTTTATCCTGGAAGTTATTATGTCTTATATAGATACCTTTTTTAGTTTATGATGTATTAGAGTGGCTAGAAAGAAGTACCTGAAACTGCTGAAATGTGTCCAGTATTCTTGATTCTTGAAGACAATTGTACAGCTGTATAACTTTTACAGTGTGACCATGTGATTGTGAAAACTTATGTCTGGTGCTCTTTTTATCCAGGGTATGGACAGATGAGTAAAAAAAATAAGAATAAAGAATAAAAAAAATTGGGGGGGATAAAGTATAAAAAGAATTGGGTAGATTGCAATATTAGTGGTCAATGATAGGGAGGGGTAAGGGGTAGGGGATGTATGGATTTTTATTTTTTCCTTTGATTTCTTTTTCTGGAGTGACACAAATGTTCTAAAAATGATCGTGGTGATCAATACACAGCTATATGATAATATTGTGAGCCACTGATTGTATACTATGGATGAACTGTATGTGTGTGAAGATTTCACAATAAAAATATTTTTAAAAAAACATAACTGGGAGAATGGAGCAATTTTCCAGCTAAAAAGTTCATTCCTGTAATCCTGGCAAATGTAGTGCCAGCTTTCAGTTTCCTTCATGGGTAAGTATGGTTTCTAGGATTTCTCTGACCCAAGCCTCCCAATGTGTAAATGGCAGCAAAAGTCTCCTCTTAGGCACCCCCCTCCCATATTAAGCTTCTGGTGAGCCCAGTGAATGTGAGATTTACTTAGAAAAACCAGACATTAGGACATCGCAAGCAGCAGGTGAAAATGCTACTTGTCTCACGGCATCCAGATGCCTATATGTGCAGGGTCTAGATCTTTGAGTCCTCTTTGGTTCCTGAAGCACACTGACTGAAGCAAGTCTTAAACAAAATAATATAATAAAAAAAATTATTATTAACTTTGCCAGAATCAACAGTCCTAGATGAAATCTCTCTGTTCTTAGAATGTCTAGAACAGTTTCAGACTGGGCCATTCAAGAGCTTATGTCATAGCCCTGTTTACAGTGTAACACCCATCTAGCACATTTATCATCAAACTTTGCTCCAGATCATTGTATGTTCAAAGCTCTCTTCTAAATTGTACAAAAGTTCCATGCACTATGATCACTTTCCAGAAACCTACAACCTTCAGATGGTTCCTAGGCCAGATTAATCCTGAAACCCAGACGGGCCAGCCTCTCCAGAACATCAACTAGTTCGTTTCCTCTATACCATATGATTGACAGCCCTTTCCAATATGAAGAAGTTAGGGTGGGCATAGCCCAAATACCCCTAAAGATTGGGAGAAAGATCAAAGGAGAAGGTGGAGTTACAACAGAGAGGATAGGATTTAAACCAATGAGTATGACTGCTGAATCATTATATTGATATTTCTTTTAGTTTCCAGTGTCTTGAAGCAGGTAGAAGGAAAAATCTAAAATTGTGGAACTATAATCCATACGAAACTCTGAAATCTGTTCAATAGCTACTTGTTACATTTGCTTTGAAATGTATTGCTTTTCTGTATATATATTTCACAATAAAAAAAGTTTAAAAATAAAATAAATAAATTGTGAACAAAAAAACCTCATTTGTGAGAGACAAATAAAGTATTTATTGATAACGTGAAATGACATACAGGATTTGCGCTAAAACACTCCTGAAAATAAAAACTGAGGATGGATTTAAATGAATCAAAAATAGCAGGATGTTGAGTGTTGCAGCTGGGTAATAAATAGATAGGAGTTCATTGTACTGTTCTATTTTTGTGTTGATTTAAAAATCTACAAGATGATATAGCTAGACAGAGGTAGAGGTGTACAGACACTATCTCCTACCTCTTATCTCCTTCACTACTACCATCCATGTCTGTGGTATCAACTCACCTGGACAACAGTAAGACTCTCATAAATCTGTCATCCTTATTTCACTCTTGTTCCACTCTGATGTCTGTGGTTCACGCAGCAGCCAGAGAAATTTTTTTTTTATTTCCTGTCACTTTCCAGTTTAAAACCCTGCAAAGGTTTCTCTTTACATTTAGTACAAAATTGGAATTCCCCACCATGACCTACAAGAATGGGCCCTTATAAATCCTTCACAACTTCCCTTTATGCACAATATTCTAGCCACAGTGGACATCTTACTGTCAAGGTCATTTCTACTTTGGAGATTTTATATTTACCCCTCCTTTTACTCAAGATTTTGGCATGACTAGCTCCCTCTCAACTCAATTATAACCCCCCTCAAGGAGCCTTCTCTGGCCACCTATTAAAAATGATCTTTCCATTCTTATTATTCTATTTTCTTTGCTGCACTTATCACTACCTGAAATAATATTTCTTATTTATATTTTTATTGTCTGTTTTTTTTCACTAAAAATAGACTTATTAGATCAGAAATTTTGTCTGTACTGCTCATTTCTGTATCTCTAATATGTACGGAAGTGCCTGGCCAATATTAGGGGTTAAGTAAATTTTTGTTGAATGGGTATTTGAATGGACTAGCCTGCTATGTGGTCACTCATGCTCTGTGCTTAGCATAGTTAGCTTTAGGGCTGAAGTAAGCAATGATTTCATAACAGCTACATCCGGTGGGAAGACCCTAGAAAGTCTAGCAGAGATAACAGCAAAGTATTGAAAGGGGGTAGGGACAGGGTATCATTGCAGGGCAAACGACAATAGTTTAGAGAATGAAAATATTATCATTTTCCCCAAAGAGTGTCCTCCTGATTTACATTTCATATAGCTATCTGGCAAAATGCTTAACCCACAGGGACTCTATCTTCAACTTCTTTTATGCCTTTAAATTTCCAATGCTTTATTATAATATATGTCATGAATGTGTGATGCTAGTTGAGTCCATGGATTCCAATGAATTCAACAAATATTGAGCACCTACTATACGTCAGGCAGTACCAAAGCAGTAAAGATAAACCAGCTATGGCCCCTAACGGGTACAATATGCTATAGGAGCACAAAGAAGATTCTGGTCATTCTAACGGCCTAAAGTAGGTATTGAAGAGATTTCCAGAGGCAAAAAAAATAGGAGCTTAGCCCTGATGGATGAAGAGGAGAGAAGGGAGATAGCATAATGCAGGTTTAAGAAAACCAAGTAGCTCAGTATGATTGTAGACTATGTTAGAAAGGCTAGCTGGAGGTTTAATTGGGTTAGGAGCTTTGATGGAGGAAATGGTGGTGAGGGGTTACTAAAGAGTTGAGCAGGAATATGTTTTCATCTGATCTGTTTTGTGGACAGCATACTGGTAGGATTGTGGAAAGCTCAGCACCACCTAGTACTGCTTAGAGAAACATCAATGTGCACTCTGTATCAGAAGTCCTGAAGTGATATCTCAAGACACAACGTAGGTATGTTCTTGTTTTCCAGTGAAGAAATTTATTAGAAGACAAAATTTAAAGTATGTTTCCAAACGGAAGACAAAGAAATATCATAGTCAAACAATAGGCAATGGGCATAAATAAACACGTCACAGAAAAGAGAAATAATGCCATCAGTTTACAAACATTTGGAAAAACACTCTCACTAAAAAACTGAAAGCTTTAAATCAAGACACCTACTCATCAAACTAACCTTGATATTTTAAAAGATTAACACTCAAAGTTAGGAGGGAGTTTTGGGTATAAAAAAAAAAAAAAAAAAAAACAACTCTCATCTGTTCAGATAGGAGGAGAAATTGGTGCAAACTTCCTGGAAAGCAATGTGACTCAATACATATCATTATGGGTTGAACTGCATCTCCCAAGAAGACATGTTCAAGTCCTAACCCCTGGTCCTGTAAACGTGGTCTTATTTGGAAATAGGGTCTTTGAGAGTCTGTTAGTTATGATGAAGTTAAACTGAATTTGGGTGGGCCCTCACCCAATATGACTGGTGTCCTTTTAAGAAAGAGGGAATTGGACACACAGAAGAGGGGAGAATGCCACATGATGACTGAAGCAGAGGAGGCATGGACTGCCAACAAATCACCACCAAAAGCCAGGAAAGAAATGTGAACAGATCCCCGCACACACAGACTCTAGGTAAAGCATGGGCCTGCAGACACCATACCTTGATTTTGTGGTCTTCAGAACTGTGGGACAAATTTCTGTTGTTTTAAGCCACCCAGTTTGTGTTACTTCATTATAGCAGCCCAAGCAAGGGAAGACGAGCATTTAAGAACCTTCCAAAAAAATTTCAAATCCTAGATTCTTTAGAAATATAGCCTAAGGAAATGGAGATGTACATGATATTTGCATTCAGAAATGTTTCTCTGAGAGTTATTTATAAAAGCAAAATACTAAAAACAACCTAATTATCCAACAACAGAAAATGATCATTGTCATGGTCAGGTTCATATGTCAACTTGGCCAATTGGTGGTGCCTGTTTGTCTGGCTGGGCAAGTCCTGCCCTGTGTGTTGCGATGAGGATATTTCATACAATTAAATCATGATCACGTCAGCTGCATCCACAGCTGATTCCATTTGTAATCAGCCAAGGCGAATGTCTTCTGCAATGAGTGATGCTTAATCTAATTACCGGAAGCTTTTTAAGGAGGATTCAGAAGAGACAGGCTCTTCCTTCCTACTTCAGCCGGTGAGCCTCTCCTGTGGAGTTCGTCCAGACCCTGCATCAGAATCATTGGCTTCACAGCCTGCCCTGTGGATTTTGGACTTTGCATTCCCATGGTTACATGTGACACTTTTATAAATTTTATATTTGCAAGTGTTTCCTGTTGATTGTGTTTCTCTAGAGAACCCTAACTAATACAATCATCTACAACACATTTATCTGATGGCCTATTATGCAGCAATTGAAAATATGTTTTCAAAAAAACATGGAGAATTTTAATGGCACATATGCATTATAATGTCAAAAGAAAAATGCAAAACTGTATGCTGCATGGGATTTTTTGCATATGTACATACTTTCAAAAATCAAATGCACAAATACAGAAACAAGGGGATCCTACTTCTCTCTAAAGAAATGGAGATTTTTAGTTGTCTGAGTTTGGAAACTGTTTACTTGATTAATTTTAAAGATTTACCTCCTCTAGGAAACCTTCTGAGACCACCTGGCTGGCCTAATTACCCCCTCTTCAATACTATGAGGCAGTTCCAGAATATTCCACCATGGCATATGTTATATTGAAACTATCCACCTGTTTTTCTCCCCCCAACCCCCATAAAATGTGAGTCCATGAAACCAGAAATAGTTCATGGATTATCTGTGGTAAATAGAAGGTACTCACTAATATTTGGGGAACTAAGACAGACCTTAAGATTGCTTTTTGGTTCAGAACAGTCATGCTATATCTGGTCTTAATAGTGCTGGGGAAAATAATTCAAACGGCTCCACAAGATTTGTTCTATTGTTGAGCCCTATCAGGCCTTCCCAATCTAAACTGATAGGATGGTGTGTAAGGAGGAACTGGGACACCCTTCTCTGCCCCAATTTATGACATAAACTAGAGCTTAGTTTATCCACACTTCCTGGACCCTTCCTGGATCTGCCTTGTGGGTAAGATCCTAACACAAACCCTGCCCTACACCCCACAAACCACCCTGGAACAGTGGATAACCTTGGGTGGAGGGTTGATTATATCAAACTTTGGTTCCATTTCTCATCAGATTTTAGAGGCAGAAGGAATGATGTATTAGTCAAGGTTCTGTAGGCAAACAGAACCAATAGGAGATATCTGTAAATATGAGATTTTATAAAAGTGCCTTACACAACTGTGGGGATGAAGAGTCCAAATTCTGTAGGGCAAATTGCAGGCTGGCAGCTCCAATGAAGTTCTTAATAAGTCCCCCAAGTAAGGTTGGCTGGCTGAAGTGAAGAGAGAGATTCTCTCTTCTGACTTCTCCTTTAAAGCCTTCAGCTGAGTAGATTAAATGTCACTAACTGCAGGGACACTCCCCTTGGCCTACTGTAGCCATGTATGCAGTCAATGTGCTGATAATTTAATAAACCAGCCTTCTAGTTTATTAACCAGCCATGAAATGTCCTTGCAATAATGGTTAGGCCAGTGCTTACTTGACCGGACAACTGGGTACCATCACCTGGCCAAGTTGACACATGAACCCAACCATAATAGATGATAAAGCCCTTCTACTGTAATTCCTTTATTTCTTTCTGATATTACCCAAATCCTCAAATCTCTAGATTTTTTTTTTCTCCCTGGATATATCTAGATGATGGTATTTTGCCTCAGCTAACTTTCTTTATTAGAGAGATGGATTTCTCTGTTAAAAACATGAAGGCTTTCTGCCAGAATTTTGATTTTTAATTTCTTTCTGGAAATTGTCCTACATTCTGACTCCACTCAGTTCACGATGGAGTTTTACAGCTTCATAGCCATGGCAGGCCAACCTCACTTCTCCAAGTCCTCTCTGCTTTCTAGTTGCCAGGAGGTTGCCAGGTCTTATGGCCTTATTTATGATCTGTGCAAATATGTCTAAATACATATATAAGCAATCTTCTCTCTTCTGATCACAGGAGCCACTGCTGGGAATTGTATTTTCAATTTACTTAAATAGGAGATTTCATGCCAGATATAGTGGCCAATTATTTGGATAGAACTTATATTAGCTTGACATTATTAGCAGCAGATTTGAAACTGAGCATTAACAAGTCTGCACACCAATTTTAAGCATTTATGCTGTAGTCCTTTGCATATTTATTTGCATAAGCTTTAATCTCTACATTTTTAGATATCTAATATTCCTAAATGTTCTCTATTTTTAAAGCCTATAATGAACAATGTTTTCCTATTGTTCTGTTTATCTCAATTCCAGGGTTCTCTTGTTTACCCCCAAAGAAGAGTTAAAAAGAGATATAAAGCAAGGACAAAATTTGGAATACAGAGAACGAAAGAGGAATCTGAAGATACTTTCTAAAACATAGAATTTCAGTATGTCCATAATAGTCTAAATGTAAGAAAACTTGATAGTTTATCTATTCCTCAGCACCTAGAAAAATTTAGACCAAAGGGGGAAAAAATGTCTTTTGAAACTGCTTTCTATAATTAAGGATCAGGTAGAGAAGAGAAAGGACAACAAAGAAAACAGGACATATGATGAGAAATATTTCTCCAATGTGAGAAATTTGATTGTAATGCATTAGTTAATCTGACCAGGCTCTTACTGGAAAAGTAGGCTCTGTTATTTAAAGAAATATATTAATCTATTTGCATAAACCGTGTTTCAAGAGGAAGTAGTAAGTACAAAAAAGCAAATTCCCAACAAAATTATACACCTAGAAACTTAAGTCATGGTACATAACTGTGACTCCAAACCCATTTCTAATAAAGCCAGTGTTTGCAGAACTGAATATGCAAGGGGCTTAAACCGAGATATTCCAGCCCCCACTGAAAGACAGCAAACAGACTATGATAGAGGTTGGTAATTTCCAACAGACACTTAATAACTGAGCCTAGAAAAAAAAAAGGCTTAGCCTCAGCACTCCCCTTTTGGCAGAAAGCTTTATTTTTTTACATTTTAAAACTATTTATGGTTCATATGGTTTCCAGACCCACTCCCAGAAGCCAGGGTACAGTCCCCTGCCTGGGTCTCAGCTCTCCATATGTAATTTCTCAGGCAGCCAGCCAGGTGAGCATTTTATTTGAAAAGTAAGCCTTAGGTTGAGTTGTGTGAAGGGGAAAAGGATGTCCAAACACAAATACCTAAAACAGGGGCAAAGTAATCAGATGAGGCAAGCTGGGTTAACATGACTGATTTGTCCAAAAATTCAGAAAGTCCTGCTGTGAGGGAAATGTCTGAGGCAGACACAAGAAAACCCATTTCTGCATTACCAGCCAAGTGTCAAGACCTGCTCAGGTTCCCACATTTTTGTTTCTCCAGCATCCTGCGACCCTGAGTGGGGCAGGGTAAGGGCTGCAAATGAACCAGTGTAACATAAGCATTGCTTCATAACCGTCTTGGGCTCTGCTAATTTAGAAATGAAGACCAAAGGAACCTAGCCCTCTCTTTTAAAGAACATTGTTATACCATGCACTTTAAGGTATAGCAATGTTAAGACTCCCAGTAACAGAACACTGAGATTAAAGATGCGTTTGGTATCCAGTGACCCCAAAGCCAATGTCATTCTCAAATGGCAATGGTAGCAGATAATAATGTGCACAGAAATGCAATATATGGATAGCCTTCTCTTGACCCACATCAATTACAGGGAAGGAAGAAAAGAAAAGAAAAGAAAAAACAAAAGATATTCTACTTTTGCCCCAAAATGATTCATTTAACTCACTTAAATGCAATTTGTTCATCCAACATGTATTTATTGAATTCAATTCTCAAAGTTTGCACATTATAGTTAGTCCATGTTAGTGAGGTGTTACAATATTTGTCTTTTCATTTCTGGTTTAATCACTCAAAATACGGTCCTCAAGTTTCATTCACCTTATTGCAAGCCTCACAACTTCATTCCTCTTGCAACCATTCAATAGTCCATTGTATGTATACAACACAGAACCCCCTTCCATTCCTCAGTCGATGTACCCTTAGGCCATCACCATCCATGGCAAATCAGGAACACTGCTACGGTAAATGCCAGTGTGCAAATGTCCATTCATGACCCCACTCTCAGTTCCTCCAAGTATACACCTAACTATAGGGTAGAGGATCATATGGCAACCCTACCTCTAGCCTTCTGTGGAGCCACCACACTGCCCTCCAGAGGGGCTGCACCACTCTCCTTTCCTACCAACAGTAACAAGGTACATTTCTCTCTCCACATTTTCTCCAGCACCTGTATTTCGCTGTTCGTTTTTAAACAGTTTTAGTCACACATCATACAATCCAACCTAAGCTAAAAAAAAAATCAATGGTTCCCGGTATAATCACATAGCCATACCTTCACCACCATAATCTATATGAGGACATTCCCATTTCTTCCACAGAAAAATCCAACATCCCTCCCCCAAACCCCTACTTATTGACATTTAGCTTTGGCATGCTGTCGTTGCTACATTTAATGGAAGAATATTACATTGTTACCATTAACTATAGCCCCTAGTTTGCACAGATTGTATTTTCCCCACATACCATCCCATTTCCAACACCTTTCAATTGTTGATGTTCATTTGTTCTCCCTAAAGCAAAAGCAGTCTTAAATTTGCATATTTAATCACCATCATTGTTCACTCTAGGCATCACTAAGTTATACTGACCCATTCTTTAGCCACTCATACATTGAGGCACATTGTCTGTTTCCATTTCTTGGCAATCATGATTAATACCACAATAAAAATCAGAGGGAAAATGTTCATTTGTGATTTTGCCTAAAGTTTCTCCAAATATATAGTAACGGGATTGCTGGATCATATGGCAATTCTAAACTTGACTTCCTGAGGAACTACTGAACTGCCTTTCAGAGTGGTTGCACCATTCTACATTCCCACCAATAGTGAATAAGTATAACTATTTCTCCACATCCTCTTAACCACTTGTAGTTTTCTGGTTTTTTGATAATGGCCATTTTAGTAGATGTAAGATGATATCTCATTTTGGTTTTAATTTACATTTCCCTAATGACCAGTGAAGACGAGCATCTTTTCATATGTTTCTGAGTCATTAGTATTTCCCCTTCAGGAAAGTGTCTGTCCATGTGTTTTTCCTATTTTTAATTGAATTTTTGGTCTTTTTGTTGTTGAGCTGCAGAATCTCTTTATATTCTGGATATTAAACCCTTATCTGATATGTGGTTTCCAAATATTGTCTCCCACTGTGTAGCCTGCCTTTTTACTTTACTGACGAAGTTCTTTGATGCATAGGTGTCTAATTTTGAGGAGATTTTATTTATCTAATACCTTTTCATTGCTCAAGCTTTGGGTGTAAGTTTCAGAAACCACCTCCTATCACAAGATACATAACATATTTCCCTACATCTTCTTCTGAAAGTTTTATGGTCTTAGCTCTAATGTTTAGGTCTTTAATCCATTGAATTAATTTTTGTATAAGGTATGAGATAGGGGTCCTCTTTCATTCTTTTGCAAATGAATACCCATTTCTCCAAACCCCATTTATTGAAGAGGTTGCTCTGCCCAGTTGAGTCAGCTTGACCACCTTATTAAAGCTCGATTGTTTATAGATGAGAACATCTATTACTGAACAGTCAATACAATTCCATTGGCTTGTATGGCTATCATTATGGCAATATCATGCTGTTTTGACCACTGTAGATTTGAAACACGCTTTAAAGTCAGGTACTGTGAGACCTTCCATTTCATTCCTCTTTCTCAAGATATTTTTAGTTATTCAGGGTACCCTGTCATTCTAAATAAATGAGGTTGTTGGTTTTTCTGCAAACTAGTTGTTGGGATTTTAATTAGTACTTCATTGACTCTATAAATTAATTTAGGTAGATTTGACATCTTGACTACATTTAGTCTTTCAACCCATGAACACTACATGTCTTTTCATTTATTTATGTCTTATTTGATTTAACAATTTCTCATCGTTTTCTGTGTATAAGTCTTTTGTGGCCTTGGTTAAAATTATTCTTATATATTATTTCCTTCAGTTGCTATTATAAATGTAATTTTTTTCTTGATTTCCTCCTCAGAATGTTCACTACTATTATAGATAAGCTACTGATTTCTGGATTTTGATATTGTACCCTGCCAATGTGCTTTATTCATTTATTAGTTGTAGTAGCTTTGGTGTAGATTTTTCAGGATTTTCTACATATAGACCCTGTCATCTGCAAACAGTTAAAGTTTTATTTTCTCTTTTTCACTTTGGATGCCTTTTATTTCTTTTTTTTTTTTTCCCCTCATTGCTCTGGCTAGAACTTCCAGAACAATGTTGAATAACAATGGTGACAGTGGGCATCCTTGTCTTTTTCCTGATCTTAAAAGGGAAGCTTTCAGTCTTTCCCCATTTAGTAGGATGTTAGCTGTGGGTTTTTCATATATTCCCTTTATCATGCTGAAGAAGTTCCCTTCCATTTCTATCCTTTGAAGTGTCTTCATTAAGAAAGAATGCTGAATGTTGTCAAATGCCTTTTTTGTATCAATCAAGATGATCACATAGTTTGCCTCCTTTGATTTATTGATGTTGTGTATTACATTAATTGATTTTCTTGTGTTGAGCCCCCCTTGCATTTCTGGAATAAACCCCACTTGGTCATGGTGTATAATTCTTTTATTTTAATGTTCTGATGCTGGATTCTATCTGTCAGTATTTTGTTAAGGATTTTTTCATCTATATTCATTAAAGAGATTGGTCTGTAATTGCCTTTTCTTGTACAATCTTTGACTGGCTTTGGTCAAATGATGCTGGCTTCATAGAATGAGTTAGGTAACATTCCCTCCTCTTCAATTTGTTTGAAGAGTTTGAGCAGGATTGTGTGACTTCTTTCTTGAATTCTTGGTAGAATTCAAATGTAAAGCTTTCTGGTCTGGACTTTTCTTCTAGGGGAGCTTCTTGATGACTGATTCGATCTCTTTACTTGTGAATGGTTTGTTAAGGTCATCTATTTCTTCTTGAGTCAATACTTGTTGCTCGTGCTTTTTTAGTAAGTTGTCCATTTCAACTACATGTCTAGTTTATTAGCATATAGGATCCTCTCATTATCTCCTTTATTTCTGTGGAGAAATAAAGTAATGTTCCGTTTCCCATTTCTGATTTCTGATTTTATTTCTTTGAATTCTATTTCACTTCTTTTTTTTGGTCAGCCTACCAAAGGATCCATTGATTTTATTAATTTTCTCAAAGAACCAACTTCTGGTTTTGTTGATTCTCTCTATGGTTTTCATGTTTTCAATTTTATTTATTTATGCTATAAATTTTGTTATTTATTTCCTTCTGTTTGCTTTGGAGTTAGTATGCTGTTCTTTCTGTAGTTCCTCTAGGTGAACAGTTAATTCCTCGATTTTTGCTCTTTCTTCTTTTTAAAATATAGCATTTAGGGCAATAAAAATCCCTCTCAGCACTGCCTTTGCAGCATCTATAACTTTCAAAATGTTGCCTCAAGATATATTTACTAATTCCTCCTGTAATTTCTTCCCTGACCCACTGATTGTTTAAGAGTGTATTGTTTACTGTCCATATATTTGTGAATTTTCTGGTCTTCTGCCTATTATTGATTTTCACCTTCATTCCATTATGATCTTTGAAATTGTTTTGTGTAATTTCAATCTTTTAAATTTATAGAGACTTCCTTTTTATTTCAATCATTTTTAATCTACTGAGACTACCAACATGTAGTCTATCCTGGAGAATAATCCATGAGCACTTGAGAAAAAATGTGCATCCTGTTGCTGTAGGGTGCGATGTTCTGTAAACGTGTTAAGTCTAGTTCACTTACTGTTCAAAATCTCTGTTTCCTTATTGATACTCTGCTCAATGTTCTATCCATTGATAAGAGCGGTGCATTGAAATCCCCAATTATTATTGTAGCAGGTGCCTACTTCTCCCTTCAGTGTTGTCAGTGTTTGCCTCATGTATTTTGGTGCACTTTGGCTAGGTGCATAAATATTTATGATTGTTATGCCTTCTTGATGAATTGTTCTTTTATTAACACATAGTGTCATTCTTTGTCTCTTTTAATTGTTTTACATTTGATGTCCAATTTGTCTGATATTTGTATAGCTATCCCACTCTTTTCTGGTTGTTTGTATGAAATACCTTTATTCAATCTTTCACTTTCAACATATTTTTGCCCTTAAGTCTAAGTGAGTCTCTTGTATAAAACATATAGATGAGTCTATTTCTTTAATCCATTCTTCCAGTCTGTATCTTTTCATTGGGGAGTTTATTCCATAAATATTTAATGTTATTACTGTAAAGGCAGTACTTTCTTCTACCATTTTATCTTCTGGATTTTATATATCATGTCTGGTGTTAGTTTGTTCCTTTGACTGGGCCAGATCTCATTTTTCCTAGTATGACTCATAATTTTTTGCTGGTGTCAAGGCATCTGATTTCCTTGGTTAATTTTTTCTAGAGGTCATCTTCACTGTTTTACCTATGGTTTTCATGTTGGTTGGCTTTGTTTTCCATGTTTTTTGGCATTCAGTTCAACTTATTCTAGACCTCAACCATAGTTTCTATTTAACTGTTCAGAATTTTT
The DNA here is from genome assembly GCF_023851605.1 of Tamandua tetradactyla. NCBI lineage: Eukaryota > Metazoa > Chordata > Mammalia > Pilosa > Myrmecophagidae > Tamandua > Tamandua tetradactyla. The sequence goes on from NC_135340.1 coordinate 64,472,988, forward strand.
CAGCTCTTGTTTTTTGGTTCTTATCCTGGCTATTTGGAAGCTTTTTTTGAGGATCTCCCCAGTTATGATAGACCCCAATCAGATTTTCCCAGACCGGACACGCCCAGGTCTCAGGAGGAGGGTGCAATCAATATCAAGTTTACCTGAGTATGAGACTTACAGGTTTTCTGGCTTTCCTGTGGAACCTTTAATCTCTGTGTTTTTCCTATCCTGCACAGCAGATGGTGCTTGTCAGCCCAGAGCTCCCCATTGGCATAAAGTAGAGCCTTTAATTTTCAGCCTGCCAAGGGTGTGGTTCAGACAGAGGCTGAGGTGGAAGGCAAGCTTAAACTGTTTCCAATTTCCAGCCTCTGGGGTCTGAGTGCTCTGGAAAAAAAGAGGACCACCACTTGAGCTCCACCCCACCTACCCCCTTTTCTTGGGGAAGATATACCCTTTAGGGAATTACTTTCTTCACCCTATTTGTTACTTTGTCTCTCATACCTATCTTAACTCCACCTTTCCCTGGTTAAGTGCTGACAACTGAAAGTGCCTGAGGCTTTCCTAATGAGCTGTCTAGTTTGCTAGCTGCGGAATGCATCACACCAGAAACAGATTGGCTTTTAATAAAAGGGGATTTATTTTGTTAGTTCTTCAGAGGAAAGGCAGCTAACTTTCCACTGAGGTTCTTTCTTACATGGGAAGGCACAGGATCGTCTCTGCCGGCCTTCTCTCTAGGTCCCTGGGTTCCAACAGCTTTCCCCAGGGTGACTTTCTTCTGCATCTCCCAAGGCCTGGGCTGAGCTGCGAGTGCTGAGATGAGGAATGCTGAGCTGCTTAGGCTGTGCTACGTTGCACTCTCTCATTTAAGAACCAGCCAATTAAGTCAAACGTCCTTCATTGCAGCAGGCACAACTCCTAGCTGACTTCAGATGTAAATCAGCAACAGATGACATTCATGTACCATTGGCTCATGTCCACAGCAACAAAACTACGTACGCTCACCTGGCCATATTGACAACTGAATCTAACTAGCACATGAGCTACTTAGAATACTTTTTTAAAAGGAAAAACAAAAGAAATGAAATAAATATCTTTTCAGAGCCAATCCCCAGCCTCCAAGATTCACCAGTTCCAAAAGCCAGGTTGGCACCCAGCTTTTTAAAGGGGCACAGCCATTTTCCTACATTCTGAGCTCAACCAACTCCAAAGCCTCCATTTTTGTTTTTGTTTTTTTTTTTCCTTCAACAGCCCTGTGTCCTCTCTCCCAGGGCAAAGAGACTGCAGGGTTCCTTTCCTGCTTTATCTGGGTTTATCTGTGCTTGGAGTTTGTATTCAGTGGTCCTAAGTTGTTAATTAAACTGCAATTGGAGCTTGGTTGAGCTACCTTCCCTTGCTCCTAGTAGAGTCTGCTTCTTTTGCCCATCAGGAAGTGTCTCCTGCAGCCTGCCATGCCAGTGGGGGAGGGTGCCAGCCTCTTCAGTCTGAGAATTTTACTTACAGTTTGTGCTGTGATCTCACCCCTTCTACCTGTTCCAGAATGGTGTATGATGGGTGTCCAGTTACAATGTCCCCTAAACCATTGTTCCAAACAGTTCCAGCCATTTACTATATGTTCTAGAGGACTAACTAAATTCCACATCTCCCTATGCTGCCATCTTGCCTTGACCCCAAGAGAGTTTCAAATGTTTCATATAACTTTGTGTATTTATTACTTCCATTGTCATCCAAGATACCTAGGTCCTGGCTTCAGAAGAGTCTGTTGTTTTGGTAAGTGGCTGTGATGGTTTGGAGTTCAGAGCAAAGGAAGAATTAAATTACTCTGAGTAATAAGTAGGAGATAAGTATAAGGGGCCCCAGCTGACAGCAGACTGGAGCCAACTACTCTGAGCACTGAATGGGGGAAGGAAAGATTAAAAAAAAAAAAAACCAAGCAACAGAGAAAGAGAAGTTTGGGAAAGAAAAATGTTAAAATGGGATTTCACTTTGTTTGATTTGAAATTCATGAAATAAACTTTTTTTTTTTTTGGTGGGATGGGGTGGGGTGCATGGTTTGGGAACTGAACCCGGGTTGAAATAAACTGTTATCTCTCCTATAACATCTCCAGTCAGCTCTACCTGGTTCTCTAATGCTTTTATATGAGATGATTCTTTGAGGGAGCTTTTAGAGGAAAGAAAGTGAGCAACTGACATCAGGGTTACATAAACTTTAAAAAGAAATTAGGAGATGCCACTGAAAACCCCATGCACAGAGTTTCAAAAGTGTTAGAATTTCCTGTTATTCCAAGATGCACCTCATTTGGGGAAATAGTCACTATTTAAAAATCTAAGACCTAGAAAAAATTCCATCTGTGCCCTATAATTGATAACAATGGAATATCATTTGTAAGAACTATAACAGTATCACAAATCACATTCAGAAGCCAGCTCATTGGCAAATGGACCCTTCCATCTGCAAAGGTGACAAAGAGAAACTGCCCAAAAAATTATCAATCCAAGATTTAGAAAGTCAAATTAATTTTTATAAGATGAAACTATTTTTAAACACTTTTACTGTGTGTTAGCACCGTGAGTTAAAAATTAAAACAATTTTAAAGCACTTTCGCTTAGTACAAAAACTATCAAAATGAACTTATTATTATGCCTATTAAAGTGTGTCTTATTAATAATATTAAAAAAACAGAATCAAGTTTTCCTCCTCAAATTTTCCTTTCAAATGTGCAGTTCTCTTTAAAGTCCCAAACAGCTCCCTAAGACCCAGTGATACCATCACAGCATATAAATAGTCTGGGTGGGCAGGAGATAAAAGGCTCAGAGGATTGATCCTCTTCCTTTCGTTTAACCACAGGATTCTCTACTTCAATTGAAAGCCCATGGGTCCTAATGAAGACAAGATAACTCAATACAGGGTGCACCAATTCTCCTAAGTGATCAACAGAATCACAGAATCCTTCCATATATCCACTTTCCTGCTTACAAAAGCACACAGACACAGTAAGGTTGGGTCAGTTTCAGACTCATTCAGTTCAATGGTCTTTATATTTTTGTTGCAGGTTCTCAAGTGGGAACATATTTAATAAGAAAAATAATGTATTCTTACCCAAGACTGACATTTGGATAAAATCCAATAGAACAATGTTCACATGTGAAGAACTCCCCCATTTATAGGTAAGTTATTTCTAAGAATTCAGTAGTAAATGATAGATCTCTCGGTCTTCAGTTTACACACCTCTAATCTGGCAGGACAAAAAGGATGGGAAATAGTTCCATCACATCTACCTAAAGGACTTGCTTGATACACTTCTGAACCATTGCTCAAATTTACTATGGGAACTCTACCCAGCAGAACAGATGCATATACTCACCTAAGTTGGTAATTGTAATATTAAAATTATATTAAAGCTGTTCCAAATTATCAATGTTTGGGGATTTATGTGTGTCACTATTATATTTTGTAAGCGGAACATATTGGCTTGTTCTTTTTTCATGTCATGCTCTGTTTATGAAAAGATTAACTTGGAAACTGTTTCCCATTCAGGAAATCCCTGTGTTTGAAGGAGCTGAAACTTCTCACAGTTCACACAGTACGCCCAAACTGATCCTGCTCAAACTTAAACCCTGGATATCCTGGCAAAGATTGTTGTGGGTCAACTCAATAATAATGCTTCAAATTCTAATTACTCAATATAGGAAATAGGTTCATGTAACCATCTCGGATAAGTTTTACAAATATGTCATGATAGCTCAATTCTATGAAGAAGGGTAAATTTAAATTTAGAAAGTTCAAGAAATTATATTTTGAAATTGAAATCAGACTAAACTTCAAACAATAAGTAAATACCTAAGTGTCCTGTGAGACGTATTCAATGGAGTGCTATGCACCACTTAAAAATTATGTATCTAAAGATCCTGCCATGATTAAGATGGAAGACTAAGATACTTCAGAGCTCCATCCCCTCATATAAGTTTTGAACAACCAACAATAACAAGCTGAAATGCTCCAGAAAACAGTTAAAAGATTATAGTAACAGGGAGAGCACCAAATCAAGAAAAAGGCCACTTGAGAGCAGTACGATATTGTGGTACCTAGCTGGCCCCTCCTCTATCCCCTCAGCAGCTCCATGTGAACCTGGCCCATGCTCCCAGTGGGGGTCCCTGAGCCCATGTGTGTAGGAAACAGAGTAACCCTCATGTCCATACTGGGAGCACGTAGCTCTGGCCTATTTTATCCAGTGAAGGCCTGAGGGACTTGGTCTGGGACTTGCTGCCCCAGAACTTGCCCCACATGTAAAGGTAGTTCACCACATTCTCCTACAGAGCTCTTCTGGGGGAGTAGTAGAGTCATGCTGTCTGGGGCAAGGTATTGCTGGTTGTAAGACAGTCCATGCAATGTCTAGTATCTTGAGAAAACTGTTTTCTAGGGAGCATAGGACATTCTTATCCATATAAAACAGGGAGGGGAATTCTTAGGGCCACACCTGCATTCCAAAGACAAGAGATAAGTGCAGAAAGGATCAGGAGGACCCCTAGGTATTGGCCTGGAGCTATTCTCCAACTCATTCTATGGATAAGTCCTAAAGAAGCCTGTTCATCAAGCTCAATATGCAAACATTGAGAAAGATGGGGGTTTTTGTTTATTTGTTTTCCTTTTTTTTTTTTTTGTATAAAGTCTTGACATTCAAGTAAAACTGTCATAATACTAGCTGGATACAAGCTTAAAGAAAAGATGCCCAGCATCTAAATTGCAGTGATACATTAAAATATTGAAATGTCCAGGTTTCAACAAAAGATTACAAAACAAACAAGAAGTGAAATGATGGCCCAGGTAAAAGAGAAAATTAAAGCATTAGAAACCATCAATAAGGAAGATCAGACCTGGGACATTCCAAAGACTTAAAAAATGGTCCTAAATATGCTCAAAGAACTAAAGGAAATCAGGAAAACAACAGATGAACACAAAGGGGATATCAGTAGAGAGATGGAAATTATAAAAAGGAACCAAATAGAGCTGAAGACTACAGGAACAGAAATTAAAAATTCCCTAGAGGAGTTGAAAAGCAGATTGGAGTTAGTAGAAGAAATCATCTGTGAACTTGAAGATAATGTAATTGAAATCATCCAGTCTGATGAGCAGAAAGAAGGAACAGAGAAAAGTGAGCAATGCCTGAAGAATTTGTGAGACACTATCAAGCAAACTAATGGACACATTGTGAAAGGAGAAGAAAGAGAGAAAGGAAAAGAAGGAATATTCAAAGAAATAATGGCAGAAATCTTCCCAAATTTAACAAAAGACATGACTATATACATCTAAGGTGTTCAAAGAACTCCAAACATGGTGTGGTAATTAGGTTCAGGTGTCAACCTGGCCAGGTGATGGTGCCTAGTTCTGTTACTGGGGACTTGAATCATTAGCATATGAAACTCATCTATGCTGAATACATCTTCAGTCGGCTAAAGGACACACCTTCCACAATGAGTAATGTTTAATTTAATTAGCTGAAGGCTTAAAAGAGAGAGATCAGAAGCACACTCAATGCAGCATAGACAAAAAAGCTCAGCATACCTCATCTGAATACTTCAGCTCAGCCTGTCGTTTGGAGATGCAGAAAGAAATTGCCCTGGGGAAAGCTGTTAAAATTTAGAAGCTAGGAGAAAAAGCCACCAGACATCACCCTGTGCCTTCCCGTGGAAGAGAGAACCTCAAAGGAAAGTTAGCTGCCTTTCCTCTGAAGTATTGTAAGTTTTTAACTAAATAAATCCCCTTTTATTAAAAGCCAAATAATATAACATCTCTGGTGTGTTGTATTCTGGCAGCTTTGGCAGACTAAAACACAGAGTAAATCCAAATAGATCCCACCTCCATCATATTTTAATCAAACAGTTGAATGCCAAAGAGAAAGAGAATTCTTAAAGCTGCAAAAGAAAACCAGCATGCCATATACAAGGGAACCTCAAAAAGATAAAGTACCAATTTCTCATTGGAAACTATGGAGGCCAGGAGGTGGGGGCGGGGAGAGACATATTAAAAGTGCTGAAAGCAAAATATTGACAATCAGGAATCTGTATCCAGCAAAACTGTTTTTTAAAAATGAGGGACACATTAAGACATTCCCAGCTAAACAAAAGTTGAGGGACTTCATTACCACTAGCTAGCTCTACAAGAAATGCTAAAGGGAGTTCTTTAGGTAGAAACGAAAGGACACTAGACAACTGACTGAAGCCATATGAGGAAATATCTCCAGTCAAGATAATGACATGAATAAATATAAATACCAATACTACCGTATTTTTTATTTTTATCTGCACTTTATAATTCCTACAGGCTCTGAAAGGCAAATGCATAAAATGTTGTGGTAAATCAATGGTTTTGAACTCATAATGTATAACTATGTAATTTATAGACACAAACATAAAGGTGGGGGGACAAAGGGGTATAAGAACATAGTTTGTGTGTACTATTGTTGGTATCAAAGCAAACAACATTGTTATATGTTTAGGATGTTAAATTTAAGCCCCTTGGTGATGACAAAAAAAAAAAAAAAAAAAACTAGAAAATACGCAAACTCATAGAGACAGAAAGAAGAGTACCGGCTACCAGGAAAGGGGAGAAGGTGTGATGAGGAATTAATGCAAAAGGAGTGTAGGATTTCTGTTTGGGGTGGAGGAAAAGTTAGTATTGATAATGGCAAGGATACTGCAACATTGTAAATCCCACGGAATGGTATGCAGGGAAGGGGTTAGGATGGTAAGATTCAGGTTGCACATGTTTCCTCAGTGGTAGAAAAAGGAAAGAAAGAGAAACTAAAGAGATAATGACAATTAAATGCCAGTACATAATACCGAATGGGACAAAGAATGAAGGAGAAACATCTCAAAAGGACATTATTGGGACATAAGAAAAAATGGAATATAGAATATAAGTGTTATATCAACATTAAATTTCATAAACTTGATAACTGCACTTGAAGTGATTGCATAAGTGAATATCCTTGTCTGTAGGAAATATACAAGGAAGTATTATGTATTCAATGAATATGATATATGCAACCTGCTCTCAAATGTTCATAAGATAGCTAGCTAGTTAGAAGATTAGATCGATAAATGATAGAGGATAGAAGATGGCTGGATAGAGAGAGAGACAGGGAGAGGAAAGAAAAAGGAGAGAAAAAAAGGAGAAAGAGAAGGAAAGATAGAGATAGCAAAGGTGGCAAAATACGAAAAGGGATAGACATGGGCATTTTGAGGTGGGATGGGGGCATGTCTGGGTTCTCTTGTATGGGGTTTGTCTTATTTTTGCAAGCTTACTGTAAGTTTAAAATTATTTCAAAATAAGGGGCGGTGCAACGGTGGCTCAATGGCAGAATTCTCGCCTGCCATGCAGGAGACCCAGGTTTGATTCCTAGTGCCTGCCCATGACAAAAAAAAAAAAAATTTCAAAATAGGAAGTTAAAATATTATGTAAATAAACACATGGAAAATGGAAATGATATTATGTGATGTGAAAACAGAAGAATAAAAATTTATATACAGGGCGGGCAATGGTGGCTCAGTGGCAGAGTTCTTGCCTGCCATGCCAGAGACCCAGGTTTGATTCCCAGTGCCTTCCCATGTTAAAATAATAATAATAATTATATATATATATATACACACACACAACACACACATATATACACACACACGCATACACACAATAATAAGAAATCTTGGCATTAGAAAAAGAAAGAAAATACAAGAATACAGTAACAACAATTACTTTCAGATAGTGAAAGTATGGGTGATTATTTCCTTCTTTCTACTTTTCCTTATTTTCCAGATATTTCTTAATGAGCATGTTCCTTTTACAATGGAAAAAAAAAGTAATATACTAAAGAAAAAATAAAACGAAATTTTGAAATCTCAATATCCAGTGGGAGTCATCAAACTGGAAAGGCCCATTAAACAAAGAGAAAATTTGTTCCCACTGAAATGGTACATTTGTTCCCATAATTATGGTGTCTAGAGGTACCAGACTTAAATTATGCAGAGATAATAGTCCAGTAGAAAAAATAAACCCCTATCTCTACCTATAAGTAAATACAATGTTCAAAAGAAAATGATTGAAGGAAATTGATGGGAATGAATCTGTGAAAGAGCATGGGAGATTTAAGCAAAGGTTACCAAGCTCAGGAAAATAAAAGGTGGAATATGTTGCACAAAAAACTGATGATCAACAAAAGGGGGAAAAGAAGTATAATCAATAAAGTATCAGTGGCAGAGAGAGTTCAAATAGAGTCGAGAGGCTACTCTGGAGGTTGCTCTTATGCAAGTTTCAGGTAGACCTTGCTATCTATCATAACCTGCCAACCCCCAACCAGGACTATTCCAGCCAATCCTACAGAACATCTAGAGCAATATGTAAGATTCCACAAGGGTTCCAAGCATTAGAATAACTTTCCAGAAACCTACAACCCCCAAATGGGTCCCTGGTCCAAAAAAGTCCTGAAACCTAGCCCAGCCTCTCCAGAATATCTGATAATTCCATCTCCCTACCCCATATTAGTGATAGACCCTTCCAATATCAAAAATTTAGAATTGCCATGGCCCAAACAACCTCTAAGAAAGGGATGGAAGGATCACAGGTGATGAAGGAATTATACATAGAAGATAGGACTTACATGAATATGAATGCTGAATCATTAAATTGGTATCTTTTTTAGTCTCCAGTATCTTAGAGCAGCTAGAAGTAAAAACCTAAAATTGTGGAATTGTAACCCATGTCAAAGTCTGAAATATGTTCTATAATTAATTGTGGTACTGTGCTTGGAAATTTTAGCTTTTTTGTATGTGTTATTGTTCACCAAAAAAAGAAGGTTATAAAAAAGTCGACTGTGATGATAAAAAGTATTTAAGCCCTCTAGTCTCCTATATTCTGGAGCAGCTAGAAGGAAAAACATGAGAGGATCGTATGATAGCCCATGACAAACTCTGGGATCTATCCTGTAACCACTTTGTAAAGAGTGCTTTGAAAACTATTGCTTTTTTTATTTCTTTGCTTTGTATATATGTTATACTATACAATAAAAAAAGTTAAAAAAAAAAAGAAAAGAAAAGCAGGGAAATCAAAATAATCTATTTCATGTAAAGTATTGCTTTTTCTTTTCTTTATTATTCAAAATACATATTTCTGACTTTCTTGAGACAATGTTATTTCTGAAAGCACTGGGAAAAATTAAACTGCATAATTATTTAGGCCCTACCATTTAGATATCTTAAGGATATTTTCACAAATCTCAAACATCAGCTTTGTTTTTAATATTTATAGAGTGCAGAATAATTGCACTGAAAGATCTTTCCAAGTAAACGTACTTAGCAGATCCTTCCCTTTTTCATTACTGGAAATGAATATAGCATTTTGATTATCACCTTTATTGGTTTGAGCTATTCTACTGTAATAAATACCAGAAGGCCTGAATGGTTTAATTATTATCACCTGCCTTTAGACTGCCTTTAATTGCCATTTGAAGATATGGCATTTGAAGATAAAGCATTTGAAGTTGTATTTATTTGTTTTCTATTTATACGTATTGGGGATTTGTTGATTATTCAAAAAGAGGAAAATGAATTTATACTGGAAAATAAATTGTTACATTAATATACATTAATATTTATTAAAAGGATTTGAATGAAAAAAACAAACTGATGGTCAAGTGCAATTTGAAATCTAAAGAAGCATCCTAACTGAAAGATGAGTAATTGCACTGGAGCATCGAACTCAGTCTGTTCCACTGCAAACGTGTAAGTTCAGAAGATGTTAGAAAAGTAAACATATTAAGAGAAAGTAAAACTGACTCTACTTGTTAACAGTGACAGAAACCATGGATGCTGGCAGCCTGAAGGAATGAACAGAAAATCCTGGGCTGGCAAGCAGGAAGCCAGGTTCTTAGCACATAGTTCACTTCCCCTCTACTCAATTCTCTTGTGGTAACTGAAGGTGTTGGATTGAGCGTCACTATCCAGTAGAAACAGAATGCCAGCCACAAAAAAATTTAAATTTCCCTGTAGCCACATTTTTAAATGGTAAAAAGAACCAGGTAAGGTTAATGATAACATATCTTATTTAACCCAATGGAAAAAAATATATAATTTCAATATGGAAAAAATACAAACGAATTATTAACGAGATAGTTTTCATTCTTTTTTGGTCAGAAGTCTCCAAAATCCAGTATGTATTTTACACTAACAGCGCATCTCAATTTGAACTAGCCACATGTCAAGTACTCAGTAGCCCAATGTGAGTGGTGGCGACTCAATTGGGCAGCAAAGGATCCCTGCATGCCTCTCCATGTCAAAAATTTGAAAGTAGAAAATTTGGTAGGATAGGATAATAGAAGTTGGAAATTGGATAAATATGGGAACGCTGACAAATGATTCCATGTTGAAGACAACACATACAATAGGGAAAGAAATAAAAGATGAAAACTGAAAAAAATTAGAATTTGAACTTGTAAAGGAAAGAAAATATAGCAAAGAAATTATTGATTAGCGAAGTGCTATATGAATTTTTTTAAAGTGAGTCCTACTACAAAAAAAAAAGTAAAAATGCATTACAGGATTATTCCTTTGCAAGTATAGATATTTTTTGAAAAAATATGCTTATTTTAAAAAGAAATGGAATTTCCTTCCTTGGATGTCCTTTAATAGTAGAGAGAAATAGGTATAGAGAGGCAGATGGGCAAGGAGGTGGCTTCAATTAGATGTTCTCAACCCTATGCTCATCTTAGAAACCAAAACAAAAAACACTAGGGATTCATCTCTAAGACCCTTATTTAACTGCTATGGGGTGTAGCTGGGGTACTGATTTTTTTTTAACCTCCCCAAGTGGTTTTAATGTGCAGTCCAGGTGCAGCAGCACTGGATTAAATGGCCTCTGCAGGAACTTTCATTGTCCCTCTCAGAGCCACTCACCTGCCCAGTCCCCAGTCCCTCCCATGGGGAACAAGGGGAATAGCACTCAAACATGTTCTGTGTGAAAACTTAAGTATTGTTTTGATATTCACATATTCAATCAACAAATGGTATTGCATAGCCTGGGGCTGAGAAGGGTAGTTCCTAGACAGCATCACGTTAAGTTCTACAATATGAAATCATGCTGCCCCTCCTTCATTTTAAAACTAAAGTCATCAAAAGATTTTATCAAAGGCTAACAGCACACATTTCTTCAGCACCCTCACATATTATAAGAGAGTGGCACGATGCAGGAAATTGATCATGATTTGAAAGGAATTGGATAATAAAACCAAAAGAATGACTAAAAGTTGAATTGAAAAGGAAGGGTTTCATGTCTACAATTATTTTTTGGCTTAGGGTTACAGTGTTCATTATTATAGCTTGCACAAAGCTGAAAACATTGATGAGTAATGCTCCAGGGTGTGGGTGTGTATATAAATGTAAACCATATTTATACTTATAGAGATAAATGGCATACATAATTACATACATAATTGTATTTGTATATTTATATGCAAAGCCTTTCAACCACAAGACAAACAGTGAAGACACGATCAGACCACAAAATGCACACTTACACATGGCATCACGAATGGGCAGGAGAACTCTAATTTAGGCTCTTATTGGCCATAGAAACCTGGGCTAGCCACTATTCTTTCTGGAACTTGACCTCATCATCTTAAAAATGGGGACACTATTTCTACAGCTTGGGGTTTGATGAGAGTGAAATCTGGGAGCACTGGGTACCATACCTGGTAGCTGCTCAATAAATACACATTGAATCTGAACATGGCCACCCATTTTCCTTGCCTCTGAACACAGGAGAAGGTGGCCCTGAAGCTCAGAAGAAAAATGAGTTGCTTAAAGGCAACAGCAGCTGACACACCTAACAGGACCCAGGTTTCCTTTCAGCTCTCTCCCTCCCCCCAGGGTCCTTCCCCCTGAGGCAAGCCATGCTCCTTCGTGCATTTGATACCATTTTCCAACAATCAACTCTACAAGCCAATAAAGAAACATATGTACACATTAGGTTATTAGTGATCAGTTGACATTTTTTTATGAAAAGAGATTAAGGACTTCAATCTCACCATTCACTGTCCAGGCTACCTAAACTCTCCTGATATTTTCATAATTTCTTGGAATTTTCCCTCACATGTAGTTAATTCAATTGATGATTTTTCCCTTTAAAACTGACATTGGCAGTATCTAAATGATTCAAAAATCATTGGTCAATATGATTAACTAGCAGATTGAGGAAATCTTTAGAAATAATTGCGACATGTTTGGGAAAAGGACAAAGAGAGTAAGAAATAATGGAAGGAAGTTTTGAAGGTGTTTCTGCTGTTTGTGAGTGCATGTGTGGATGTAAAGCACTCTAGTTTCAAGAACTGTTCCCACAAATAGTATTTCTTTACTGATGAAAGAACTAAAAAGTGATGAAAATGTGGGTGTTATGGTGGATAATCACTCCAAATTCCAGCTATCAAGTGACTACAAAATTCTTTTTACTATTGCTCAATACACTAATATGTCAGAAGTCTCCCTTGCAATATTCTCCAGACATTCCCAAATGGCTTAGTTCAATCAAATGCTCATGAAATTTCTAGATATTAAATGTGTTCCAATTCTAAATAGTATTAAATCTAGACATGAAAAGTAACAATGATACATTTGTGTTCCACAAAAGAAATGTCAAAGGAACTTGAAGTAGGAGTTGAGTGAGCAGCAAAAGCATTTTCTGAATATAAAAAAGCCATGAAGAGAAAATGGAATTCTATTTCAATTTTTAATAGATTAAATAGAGGAAAAGAAATATACATGGAACTAAAAGGAAAAGATACAAATGTCACGACTTGATTTTTGGTCCCAGAAATCTTAAGAATAATCAAAGAATATATTTCTTACTTGCCATCGATGAGCACTTCAGACTGTCGATTATTCACTTGATTGTCACTCTTGTGACGAAACTGAAAAAATCAAAAAAAAAAGCAAAAATGCTTTAAAAATCATTTTTGGCCAGCACAAATAGGGATATTGGATATACTTTTGGGTTCAGCCACTTGGACAATACTGCCATCAGTCTAACACTTACAGTTACTTTGAACACAGCTCCACCTGTTCTAAATCTGAACCAAGACCCTTCTCACCAAGCCAGCTGAACAAGTCCAACCATATGTCCTTTCAATTCCCACACATTTTTTGGTTGCTTCCAAGAAGACAATGAGCTCTTGACGCTGCTACATCGTTCCAGAGAAACATACACTGTTGATGTCTTCAGCAAGGACGGGGTCTTCCATTTCTCTTACAGATGTTCTAAATACTTTATTGGAACATCATTCCTCCTATTTTATGGATTTCTTTGAAGTCAACAAATTATTTTTAATAACATGTACTTTTAATCCCCAGAAATTCTAATTGTTAACCATGATCTTATGAAATACTGAGCATTTAAAACAAAAATCAGAATAAAATACCAAAGCACATTGGATGTGGATATGTGTTTTTATACCAAAGTGATCTTGTTTCTAATTGTGTACTCCCAGAAATGTAAACGTCTTATATTGCTTAGACTAATCCAAATATTATGAGCGCTCTACTAGATTCATAAATTAGCAGCCATTCAGATAAGACTTTCTACATGAATTGTCATGATCAGATGTTGTAATAGGTTAAAATAGAGATAAAGTGTTATTTTGACTAATTAGCCTAATTAAACAGATGAATAGGAGGTAACATCAGGACACATAACAATTTGATTTCACAGGTTATAATCATCAGGACTAATGTTTTTTCCAATTTTTTTTTCTATTTAAAATGTTGTATCATTTTCACAATATGTAAAATGCTTCAACCAGCTCTTTGCTTTTTCTGTACCTTTCCCAAACATATCCCCATCTTTCTGGTACATAAAATTACACATAATGTCAGGTCTAAGATCATGTCTATAACCAGGAAAAACAAGAAAACAAATATTTTCAGCATTGGTTAACATGAAAATATTTTATAATATTGGTAGAGGACTCAATTAAGTCAGCCCACCCACTGACATACAAACTCCTCCCCACCAAACAGAACAGCAGGAATGGAAACATTATTTTATCTGAGTGGTGTCTGAGTGGGGTGCAGGATATTCTATTTGTTCCTCCCCATTCTTCTCCACCCTTACCCTATGCCCTGGGGAGCTGACTTGCATGGTCATTGCCCTCTGGCTTCTGGCTGGGTTTGGACAAGAGGTGAAACCGGCAGATCAGAGAACCAGAGGGGAGTGAATTGTGTATCCTCTGGCTTCCTTCTAGCTGTGTTAGCAGCATCTGTTTCCTCTGCAGAAAGCCCCAGCTGCTCAACTACAGCTCCAAGTTCACTGCTGCTTCCTCCCTTTGCCACTTCAGGCCTAGAAGCAGTCTTGTCATCCTTCCTGCTCTCCCCCATGGTTCACCATGCTTTTCTGCCTGCACCTTTTTGTAAATTGTCCCTTCATTATTAAACTTTCTCTAATGTTCCCCCATTTCAGAGTGACATCTGTATCCAGCCAGACTCCTGATTGATGAAGATGGCCAGTATATTTAACTGGCACACATTATCACGAAAATAAGTCATATCTAAGCATTAATTGCATCAGAGACAAAAGAAGGCTTATGTGTAAGTTGCACCCACAGCTAACCTGAAACTAGCCCCATAACTTGAGCAGCACGACATCCCAGAAAAGAGCCAATCAACTCATCCCCTGAAAGTTGAGCGACCCACTCACTAGGCCCCAAGATTGGGTGACTCACACTTTCTGGGTAGTCTCTGCCAAGGAATCCTAATATGGGAGCAGATGGAGTCCAGAAGGATTAGCAACGGTAGTCTCAGACCCAGCCTAGCTCTCCTTGACAATTTCTCCTCTAAAAATACATAGGAAGTCTTCAAGGGGAGGAGCCCGAAGACAGGAAGGGAGCTAGTATTTATTGTGCATCTGCTATGAGCCAGGCTCTATCCCAGGCCCTTCACACACATCATCCCATTTCTCTTCCCAATAGTGCTAACAACATTCAATATATTATACAGACAAGGAAAGTTCAGAGAAGTGCTTTGCCTCATGTCACACTGCTAGTACATGTAGGAAAGATGTCTTTCTCCAAACCCCACATTCTTTCTACTCTACCATCTTTCTTTCCTATAGGTATGAACTATAATAAATAAGACTTTAAAGCCAACCTGTAGGAATTCATGTATCTAAATGAGTACCATCTCCCTGAAAGATCAATAATATGCAGAAGCTACATTTGTACTCAAAGATGTCACAGCTCAAATCATCTTTGAAATATCCTCTCCTAGAATTACCTCAGGAGCTTTTAGCCCATTCTTTGGAATATCCTTTATCCTTTGACGATGGAACTCTTATCCTTTGAAAGATAAGATGGAGGGATGTCTTATGTTTGGAAATAAGAGAAAAACACTCTTAGAAACCAGGACTGGTGAATACTGTTTGTGATTGGTCTGAGAAATGGCATTTTGTTTCAAAAGTTAGGTGAAAATAAAGTCATGAAATTGGCTTTCTTCTGTATCTTGTAAAATGACCATGAAGGCAGTACTCTAAGAGGTGCTCCCAAAGTATCTTAAACAATGACAACCTCACAGGAATGGGTAATGACCACTTTAAAGTGACATTATTTATCAGTATGGATAACTCCTGTGTATTTGTTAAAAATCTAGTCTCAAAGGTTTTATTTGCAATGTGCACCATATAATGTTAGATGTTTTAATAAGAATGAAGACAGTTGTATTTTATGTATCCTTTCCAGATGTGTGATATAAAGCCAGATATGTATATACAGGCAATTTTCAAGTAAGTTACATCAAATTGTTGATTTATCAAAATTGTACATACAGCACCTATGAGGAAGGATCAGATGAACCAACTTAATAAGTACAAATCTCTCCTTCTCAATTTCCCATATTTAACTACTCTTTACAAGGTTTGGTTGCACTTTCTCAATTAAGCCTTCCCTAATTCTCTCTCTCATATCCCACCTACCCTACCGATGCAGCCACTAAAATGCATTTTTCCTCCTGCAAAGAATGAAAGCACTTTGTTTCTTTCTTATGACCCTGACAACTTTTTTATCTTATATTATTGTATCTCATGTGCAGCTCTTCTTACTAGATATATGTTGTTGTTTTGTTTTGTTGTTTACTTTAGGGTCTATGTTTCATTTTAGATTCCCAAGAGAGGTATGGTGAATAAGGGTCACTACTCTGAAGCCAGACTGCCCCAGGTAAACTATGATAAGTTAAAGATATGTGTTGTAAACACCAGAACAAACATGCACACAGTATACCTATTAAAGTAACAATGAATGGAATCATAAAATAATCTAAAATGAGCCAGGTAAAAATGAACAAAGAACACATGGAGCATACAGAAAGCTAATACCTAGATGATAGATGTACACTTAACCATAGATGATCAAATTAAATATATACGATCTAAACATCCCAATTAAAAGGCAACAATGGTCAGATTGGGGGGGGGGGGGAGAAGAATGGCCCAAATATAGGCTGGCTGTGAGGAACCCACTTTTAAATACAAAAATGCATTTAAGCTAAAAATAGACAAAGGAAATATGGGTTTAAAACTCAGCAGAGCTAGGAATATACATATGTAAGTCATTGGCATAAAGATAGCTATTGAGGCTAGGGCACATGCAACCATCCAGATGAGACTATAACTGGTCTGGGTTCAGAATATTTGTTTATCCCAGACTGTGTTTTAAATCTTTGAATCTGAATGCCTTTCTTTAGGGTACACAGACTTGAAAACGCTTTATTGTCTTACACTTCACTTATTTACATTAAGATATGTTTGGGGTTCTAATTCTGGTCTTATCACTAATTACTTACATGATCATTAGCAAATTGTTAGCTTTTTATGGGCCCTAGTTTTCTCACCCACAAAAGGAGGGAGAGAGTTATTGAGGTCCTCTACCTTTTAGTTTAAACATACTCTGGTTCTAGGACACCTGGATTAATCACCAAATGGCAAAAGGTTTTATGGCATTGATCAAAAGAGCTTTAAACAAAAACATGCAAGTGGATCTCCATTTTTTTTTCTGAGAAGCTACAATTGAAATTGAATCTTCAGGAATGCTCAAGAGCAAACACTCACATAGTCATCTGTGGCATCTTTGACAGCTGTCATGGTTATCACCAGAACCAAAGGCACAATGGTGGTAAACCACGTCAAGGAGGAGATTTCTGGAATCAGCTGAAACAAGCATTACAAACAGTTTAGGGCTTGAAAAGTTATAAAATATATCTCCTAAATATATCTTGTCATTCAACTGTATAAGACTTGGCAGAAATTAATGGGCTTATATTCAGTCATTTGTACAACTTGTAGAATGACTTTCTATAATGTAAGTGTTTGCATTCAGTTCCAAGGCACACAGAATAGAGGCATATTGAACCGGTTTTCACACTACCTAAGAAAAATGAAATTTTTACAACTAATTGAGAAATAAGCCTTTTAAAATCTTTCACAGATGATGATCTTTTCCCACAATGCTAGGCATCCCCTGCCTTTCTCAGCTTATCATCTCAACTTTTAACGATTTTGCACTCCTCATCTACTAACAAAGAGAGATCCTTTGAGCATCTACCTTGTGCCGGGCACTGTGCTAGGTACTTTCTGTATTATATCATTTGGCCCTCAGATAAAGTTCACTGAGTTAGATTCTATTCCAGTTTGCTTTGCATAAACCCACAGTGTTTGTATTTCTTGTAAATAGCACAACACAGAATACATTGTAAATGCTTCCCTGAAATCAGGAAATGCTGCAACCCTGAGGATCATTTTTCCATTTTATAAATGAGATGTATTTTATAAACTGAGAAGTCAAGCAACTAGGCAAGGATAGACCACTAAAATGTGATGAAGATCCATTTGACTACAAAACCTATTCCCTTGAACCTCCAAAACCACCCCCCCCCCCCAAGAGAGATATACCTCAGTTGATATGACTTTCTCAGACAGGTGGTTTTCAAATGAGGTTGGATTTGGAGCTTGTGCAAGGCCATCAAGGCAGGGAAGTATGGGCATGGAGACCGGGCTCCATTAAAACAGCTCTAAATTAGATAAATTTTACAAAATAGCTTCCACATAAATTTAATAATTAAAGAGACACACACAGATACAAAACCCTCTAAGATAACAGCAAAAAATTGGGCTGGATGCCAGAAAAACTGAATTCTGGTCCTAGTTCTAACATTAACTCATGGTGAAAGCTTTACATATCATCTAACTTCTCTGGGTTCCTATTTCTTCATCAATAAAGAAAGGAGGATGGACTAAACCATCCCAAAGGTCCTGTCCAGACATAAAGTTGTGGGAACAAGAGTCTTTGACCATAAATGAGAAGGCGATTAGAGGAGGAACAAGCTCAAAAACCTGGAATGGTGTAAAGCCTTACATGAAGAAACCAAAGACAGAAAAAGAAACAAAGAGAGAGAGAGGGAGAGAGAAGGAAAGAGGTAGGAAGGAAGGAAGGAAGGATCTTTAACTCTAAGGATTCTTTAATAAATAGCCAGGTAGGCATTCACTCTTCTTTTGTTTTGTTTCGTTTTGCCTGTTCAGCCTCCAATTCTTCTCAATTATACCCGTATTTCCTTAGGAAAATCAGTCCAGGTAACTTTGGGGAATTCCATCTGGATTCCAGGTTTAGGCATGTGATCTAGGTCAAGCCAATCACAGCATTAATGCAAAGTGATTGGCTCCGGGGCTGGGATGTGGCTCAACACGATCCAATCTGAGCAAATCCCAGGGCTTCTGATTCATTCTCTTTCCCTCGCCCCTCGCCCCTCCCCCTTCCCCTTCCCTCCCTTTCTCACTTTCATGTGGTGTTGAAGCTAGGAAAATAAAAGTGTGAGGCGGCCAGGGGACACCAGGTAGAGAGGGCCTGTCGGAGAGGCGAGGCCAATAGGAAGGAAAACAGAGCAAAGAAAAGCCACATCCTGATAACATTGTTTGCCCATATGAATCCAGCCACATCTGAACCGGTTATACCTCTGAATATATTCACTTTTTGCTTAAACTAATCTAGGTTTCTACCACTGACAACCAAAAGAACTAACCAACAGTCATTCAATTAAACATACGTGTACTCAGAGCTATTAATCTACATTGCACATTTCTAATCTGCCTTCTTATGCCCTACAACTAACAGAGCCCAACACATTCTAAATCCACCAATGTGATTGGATTAAATTACTCTAAAATAAATACTAGGTAAGTAGCTGGCTAATAGAAAATGTTAAATTCCTTGAGGCTTTAATTTATAGTCATGCCTTTTTCTTCCCAAAATACCAACAAAATCTGAAATTATATTATAGCCCAAATTTTAATCAGATGGGGGGAAGAAAAGAAAGGTTATTACATGCCAATTAACCACTCAAAACTGTAAAAGGAGTATTGCACTATTGCTCTAGTTAATAACACATAGCACAAATCATTTACTTGAAGTATAGATAAAACATGTCATTGTTCTTAGATAAAAATGAAATTTGTCAAATTGAGACCGACAAACTACTCATCTAGACTCTGCCTCAACTCTGCAATCCCTGCAATATCAATGTGAGAGGACGAGTTTTAGAAGAAAAAAAAAGAGAGAGAGAGACTATAAACAGTAATTATCAGCCTCTGGTTTGGTTCAAATAAAGTGCAAAGTTGCATTTTTAAATGACCTCACTGCTTAGAATGATAAATGCACTAGTTTTTACCCATTCCTCACTCTCCCTCTCTTGTGAAGAGAAACAGCAATAATAATCTTAAAATCTGATAAGGGTGGTTTTACCTAATCATGAGCACTTAGCAAAGTAAATTAACTTATTTTTCAAATTAAAGAATACTTTTAACAAATTGGTAATAAAGATGATGAAGAAACACAACCTGAATGTTACCTGTAAAATCAGAAGGAAGAGGAAATAGGCATTTGCCACTCTTTGGAACTGTTCAAATAAATTAATTGGCAAGAAGGTGAGAACGTTGTACTTGGATGTATGGATTCGATTATCCTGAAAAACAAATGGCATCATGTTAGTTTGGGTCAAGGCACTGCTCCTTATCAGATAAAGCTCTGAAACTTAAGAAGCTGAGCATGCATTATGCCTGAGCCAGACATTCCCAAGGCCCTCAGCCATTCATTCTCCATGACTTATTTTATAGACATCCCTTCCCGATGAGTCTTTTCTGGATCCATCCCCATTTCTCCACATCTCTCTTAAAATATGATATCCAGAATCAAACAAAAATTTTAGGTTTGGCTTAATTAGTTCAAATACAGCTGGGACTTTCATGCCATTAGTTCTGGACTATTATGGTAACGTGCCCTGAGAGTTCCTTAGCATTTTGGTGACTGTATCTTACTGGTATTCATATCTATTTTTTTCTTTCTTTTTTTTTTCAAAAAAAATATGGAACGCTTCATGAATTTGCATGTCATCCTTGCATGGGGACCATGCTAATCTTCTCTGCCTCGTCCAATTTTAGTATATGTGCTGCCAAAGCTAGCACAATTCACATCTATTTTGATCCATTAAAATCTCTAGATCATTCCTACATAAAACACTATTAAATCAGTTCTCTTCCTTCCTAAACCTTTACAGATCATTTTTAAAATATCAGTGTTTAGGACCTTCCATATATTCATATTACACCAACATAATGAAAATAAAACACTTTTTGAATCCTGATATACTATCCACAGTATGACATATTCCTCCAAGCTTTGTGTCATCAGCAAATTGCAAATGGAGATATCTTTTTATCTACGTTTCAAAAGATAGAGCCAAAAACAAACAAAAATTACAGCAAACAACTAGAATCCTTTCTACAGATAGCACATTTTCCATATATTTGTGTTAACCGCCTATAAACCCACCTAACAATTCTTCTTGAGGCTTAACTCTATCTTATCTGCAAAATTAGCATGAGATTTGGGGTGAACATGCCCTAGCATTTTCCTTCACTAGTATTTTTTTAAATGAGGTTAGTTTGTTCTGTTAGGCGAACTTACATGGCTTCTAATAATCACTGCTTCCTTTTTTAAGAAAATACCAATCTGTTAAATGAGCAGTTTTAACATTTAACAAGGAATCAAAGAGCCCAGCTGTGTGCTGTAAGTTGTGAAAGAGTAAAAGCAGTGTCAAAAGAAGATTTTCCAGTTGGTCTGCTGCACAATTGTGCGCTGAAATTGTCTTGTAAGCTGATGTGACAATTTTCACAGTGCTTTCTGCTCAAGAGTTGGGCTGGGAAGGAATCCTGTGGGAACTGTCAACCACGACACATTTTTCTACAGAAGAGACTTGGGGAAAATGCTAGGGAGGAGGAAAGCTAAGGAGTCAAAGCAGTTGACTGAAAGAATCACATATTTCCAATTCTTTTTTTCTGTGTTCCTTCTAAGTTGAAGCTAAGATATAAATTAAGCCTGCATCTTACTTAAGGGACAGATACTCTATCAGTAGGGACAGTCAAAACTACACAGGAATTTTAAAGAAAGAAAACTTTCCTACAAAATCAAACTCTTTATGGTGAGTAGCCAATTTATGGGATAAAGTGATAATGCCAACTGGTGACTTTGGTAATTTTCTCCTATTTACTTAACTTGACCTATAACAATGATTGTATTTGTTCTCTTGCTCTGTTGTGACTTCACAAATGATGCAAACCCTTGCAGCTTTAACTGGAAAGGAGGAACAAGGGCTCCCCCTCCTGGGGAGTTTCTGGATCCATCTATTTTTCTTTGTTTTTCATTCAAAAGGAAAAGATATTTCCATTTTCACTGCCCTGTCCAAGGATGTGAATATTGATAAGACTTTAGAGCAGGCATATTAATATTTAGTCATTTAGTTGAACTAGCCTGTCAAGTTTTAGCACAGCTCATTCTATAATGCAACTTGGAAGATATTACCCACTATCCTCTTAACACTACTTTTCCACCACGGACTATTAGAAATACCCCAACCCAGTACGGACTTCATCCTCATTTTTTATCAATACAACAGATTTGCATATGTGTCCTGCGTTTACCTTCATTATCCTTTACCTTCTTCAGTTTGGTTCTCAACCCTTGCATTCTACAGCAACTATTCTAAGAAAATTTAATACCCTTTTTGAGTATCCAAGATTTATATATTGTGGACTACCATCCAGATTCATCTCTAATATTGACTTCAAGGCTCGAATACACACCTGCTTTGTTTCCAACCTCTCTGACCAGTCCCATTGTGTTATCAAACCTCCTGCACTACTGATTATTGGTTTTCACAAGGTTCTATCAGTTACTCTACTCTCTATGTACAAAAAAAAGCACAAATCCAACACTGACTCAAATTTAATTGCACTCTATATATGAGCGTCACCTAAGTCTACTTGTTTAGCTTTTTGTTTGACCTTCTTGATTTGGTACCATATATTACCTTGTATTTCTTAACTCATTCACATACACAACTATCAACTCAAAATCAACATAAAGTTAAAAGAACCCAAATATCTGCCAAATAATGGATGAACAAACAAAATGTTGTATATCCATACAATGGAATATTATTGGGCAATAAAAAGGACTGAAGCATTGATACATACAGGTGAAGCTTGAAAACATTGTTAAGTAAAAGAAGTCAGATGCAAAAGACCACATACTATATGAGTCCATTTATATATTTTCACATAGAAACAGAAAGTAGATTGGTGGTTTCCCAGAGGCTGCGATTGGGGAGGAAAGTAACCGGGAAATAAATACTAATGGGTACTGAGTTTCCTTTTGGCAATGTTCTGGAAATAAATAATGGTGATGGTTGCGCAACTTAATGAATATACTAAAAACTATTGAACTGTACACTTTAAAAGAGTGAACTTTATAGTATGAGAATTCTATTTCAGTTGAAAAAATAGAAAATAAAAAGCAAGAGAACAATTAATACCAGAGTAAAAATAGTAGCTACCTTGGGGAGGGGGGGCAGGGAATAACCAGACGGCATCAGTAATTTGTGAACTCTTAAGTAGGAAGGTAGGTTATTTTATTTTTTACCTTCATAGGTGACATATATACCACCCTTATTTCTTTCTAATTGACACATATTTTCTAATTAAATATATTTCCATCCTCCTCCAAAAAAATCCAATCTTTCCTTCTTCCATTTGCAAAATACTTGAGAATTTAATATGTACCAGACCCTGTACTTGGAAATTGAGCAGTGAACAATACAGATATGGTACTTAAAATATAGCTGGGAAGAAAACCTTAAGCAAGTAGCTAAAAGTATATTAAGTATTAGAAAGAGAGATTTGGGTGCTCTGGGAGAATAGAATAGCGAGACATTCCCTAGTCTAAGGACTTGAAGGATAACTAGGAAATAACAGGCTAAGTAGGGAACAGCCCCTTCTAAGTCCTGAAAAAAGACAACATTATCAAAGAAGTAAGAAAAGGAGTAGCAGTTGAAGGATTCATACTGCATGTGATAGAAGCCAAGCTGGAAGCCATGGCTTTGGTTTATTAGCCAGGAGGACCCGTTACCTGACCCCATGACCAGGCAGGCTTAAATACACTGTCACAGACAATGTAGGACATAAGCAAGCCTCCTGTGTAGTGGAGAAGAGCCTACCTGGAGGAGCATCAGAGACCACCTGCTCTCTGTGGGCTGCTCACTTCCCAAAGGAAGAAGGGCAGAGGTGAGCAGATACAGTCTCTCCTCCAAGATTAATCATCAGTACATAACTCCACCTCCCATGGGGCAGAGTGAGTAAAGGAGTGGAGAGAAGAATCATAGCCGTGAAGAGCCTTCCACTTGGAAGGCAACATTGGGGTGAAGGTAAAGCACTGCTCCCCCAACATGTACTAATGCAAGACCCTGCGGTGGGGTAGAAAATCACACACTCCGGGACCTAAAACAGCAACTACATGGACTGGGCAAGAGAGGTCAGCACAGACTGGGCTCCAAGAAGTTCCTTGGAGTCCATAAAAAGAATTTCAATCTTGAAAGAGATTGAACTTGAAGAGATTTCCATTTTAAATGATAACTTGGCTACAAAAAGGCAAACCAATTGAAGATGATTCAAGAATAGATGTAAAAATGCCAGTGAGGAAGGAAGCCTTTGAATTAGTCCAGGTGAAAGATGATAGGCAGCGTGGGTCAAAGTGGTAGAAGAAGGGATGGTGACATACAACAATAACAATAATAATAAATAATAATAAAGGTTGATATTTATCAAGCTCTTACAGGGCGTGCTGTTCTAAGAACTTTACATTTCATAGCTCATTTTATCTTCACAACAGCCTTATGAATTAGGTACTATCACTATCATTCTGTAGATGGGAAATCCAAGGATCACAGAGACTAAGTAACTTAGGGTTACACAGCTCATGAAGAGTGGAGCCAGGATTTGAACCCAGACACTCTCTCTCATAGCCCACATAACTTCACCACTCTACTGCTCCACTCACAGCCCACTTCACAGGTTCACATTCTGCTTTCAGAGTAATCAGCCCTCACTCTCTCTTCCCCTTTGCATTTCTAGCCTTTTGCCATGTTCTCACAAAGGGAAATACTGTACATCTACCTCTTCCTCTCTAGTCAACCTCCTTAGCAGGGGACCTGGTTATCTGTTACCTGATCTACGATTACAATTTCCTTGTATTTCCTTTCACTTCTCCTCAAGAGTGATTCTGTTGACCCCTGCAAAGCAATATGCAGACAAATCATGTGACATTTGCTCTCTTAGTTTAGCTTTCCAAAGTCCTTTAAATTTTCGGCATCAATGCTTGGTGACAGTAAAGAAGACCTTTGTTATATTTACTAAATGATAAATTCTTTAGAGATGGGCCACCAATTAAATATTAATAAATGAGAAAGCATTATTTTTATAATGAGATTCCATTATGTAAACATATTGCTTAAGAAAACAAAGCATACAGAAAATAACAAACATTGGTAAATTAGTAAACAGAACATTTGGGAGAGTTTGCCTTAATTCTTCCAGTGGCAAAAATTAATAATATTTCTCATCTATACATTTAAAGGCCAAGCATGGAGATGAGGTGAGATCATAAATGTGAAAGCATTTTTGCTAAGTTGAAAGAATTATACAAATACAAGATTTTTGTTTCCTTTGACCAACTGTGAGGGAACCTCAAATGATCCAAATGGATTTAGGAAATCCAATGTACTAGGCAGGATGAACTGGGTTACATCACATTAACAAACAACTCCAAAATCTTCGTGGCTTAACACAATAAGAGTCTATTTCTTGTTCATACTACTCATCTAGTATGAGTCAACAGGAGAACTGCTCAGGGAGAGTCTACTCATCACAGACACTTGAGATGGCACAGCCACCACCTCAAACATTTCCAGCTGTAGGACCAGAGAGAAAGAGAAAGCACTAAAGAGTCTTCCATCCACAAAGAAATGCCTCAAGTCATTGATCAGAACTATTCACCATGACCCCAAAAGACAGAAATCCAGAAACACTTATTGGTCATGGTTACCACAACCAGAAATGAAACTAATACTAATATTTTTGCAATGTAAGACATATCACATACTATATATATATATATATATAATATATATATATATATATATAATCCAACCTCAGTGCCCCAAATTGGGTCCTCTTTTAATGCCAGGTGTAACCAATATTTGACTATTTTTCCTTTCCCTTCAACTAACAGTGATCCAAATTTCTTAGTCCTGTTGTGTGGATGAATTCAACTCCCATCCATAACTCTGGGGTCAGACCAAGATTAGCTTAAGTCAACTGTGCACCCACTCTCCTAATTACAGTTGTGAATTCAGGGCTAGACACATGACCTGTGACAATTCTGGGAATTTGAACTTCTGGAAAAATAGGCTTTCTCTTTCTTACTGGATTCCAAGCTGGAAGCGGGTGTCACCAGAGGTCACTGGCAACATCTTAGGACCACGATGGTGAGGCTTCCAAGAATAAAACCTACACTGTAGATGGAGGGGGAAAAAACAAACTTTTCTGAGGCTAGCCCCGTCTCTGGATTTTTTAGTTATATGACTGATTATTTTATAGTTTACGTTCACTTGAGTTGATTTTTCTGTTACTTCCAACCAACTAGAATCAGGGTGGAGTACTAATAGCTAAATATTAAAAGTTAGTTTATCTCTTTATATAATAATCTATTTTATCTTTGTGTTTGCCTTTAAAAATGAGTCAGAGAAAGCTAAACTTAAATGCATTCATTGGTTGTCCAGGTCATCACTGCCTGCATCTGTGAATCCCACAAGCCAAACCCCAGAAGCTTTCGCAATAAGTACCACAGTTTCAGCATTATCAGAAGATCTTCCCACATTTGATGAAACATTTTTAGTGTCATGACAGCTATAAAAAGTTAACTATTAGGAATCTGAAGGAAAAAAATTTCCACTTTCTTGCCACAAGAGAGGCATATACAGTATTCTTATGGTACAACCTGGATTCCAGAGAGAGACATAATTCTGACTCTTTAAGAGAGAAATTACCAAACCAAAAAGTGTCTGTGTCCACAGGCATAGTGCATAAAACAGGAAATGGCCAAAAGACATCTGTGCCACTCAGGAAATAAGTGAAACCCCCACGTTTATGCAAAGCCACCAGAAGAACGTATGTACGGGCAAACGGGTCTGGAGCTTGGGCAACTGGCCCTTCACTGATACCACATTTCCTCAGCATTAGTCAAATGTTGCCCAGAGCAGAGTCCTCGGACACTCAAGGATGGGAGGAATGGAGAAATGATGGCGTTCCTCTAAGAACACTGTAGGGGAGGTCAGTCCCCAGAAGAGTCTTTACCATCATCATCATCACCACCACCACCACCACCATCGCAACATTCTCCTGAGCTTGGACTTCCAGCCTTGAACAAAATACATTTATGGGGAGCAAAAAGCAGAAGCCACATTTTCCCCAACATTCATCCATTCATTCATTCAACTGCTTGGTAATAGCCTTCTGTGTGTCAGGAACTATATACTATGAACCAGGGAAACAGATATGGATAAGCAAACTCCCTGCCCTCATCGAGTGTGCGTTCTAGTTGTGGGGTGAGAGGCAGGGTTAATCAGACAATAAATTTGTAAACTGATAACACAACTTAAGAAAGTGATAAGTACTATGAAGAAAACTGAGCAGTAGAGCAGGATCACCTTGCCTGCCATGAATCCTTTAGGAAGGCGGCTTGTTTGATTTTCCAAGTTCAATGCAACCCTATCTGACCAGATCAGTGGGGGTATGTGTCCCCCAGGGGGGGTGGCCAAAACAATCCTTTGGGCTGTCACAAAAAAGAACTTCTATGTATATTTTAAGTAAAAATTCAAAAGTTAAGGTTACTAATGTCTAATACATAGAGTATCTTATTTACATGTTTGTGTATAATTTGTAAATAAATACATACATATTGGGAAGGTTTTCTTTTTCCAGGTAAGGAACATGCTCAAAAAGCTTGAAGACAGCCCAACTAAACATTGTGATAGAAGGAAATGCGTACAACCCATGTTCACCAAGCCAGCGAACAGAGAGGAGAATTTATGATTTTCTGTGTAATTATGTCTCAGTGTCAAGTTACTGCATACAGTGACCAACATGTTTTGGCTCCTTACATATACCAAGTACTGCACTGAGTACTAAGCATGCATTATCTCGGGTAGGTAATCCTCAAAGAACCCAATGAGGTGGTAATACTTCAGCACCATTTTATGGATCAAAAAACTGTGGTTTTTTTTAATGTGGTTACAAGCAGGTTTGCCCATAAAAGGAATGTTTTGTGGCATTAAGCGTTCCCCCAAACTGAATGTGTTTCCTGTGAAATGAATCAAAAACAGCGTTTCTTGACTCCCTCTTGATTAATAAACTTACTGACCCTCTCAGAACATTCTTCACCTTGCTGAAGAAAAGACTCTGTAAAGCACAGTGACGAGCTCGCATTAATTCAATCAGCTCAGAGCAGTCACTTTCAGTTCTTTCAATCTAGGGAGAGAATTGCCAGTCTTGTCTAGGGAGCTTAATTTCCCATCTATGCGTCAGAAATGCAGATGATGGCTGTAAAAGCTTTCGGATCTCAATCTCCCACCAAAGCAAATTTGACAGTATCACAGACCTTGCTCCCTTTTCCATCTTTCAGGCCTTAGTTTAGTGTTCCAGCATCTCTATGTTCTAGAGCTAGAAATGTCCTGGAATAGAAATTTAGTTGTAAGGAACTAATTTTGGACAATTACCAGGGGAACAAATTAAATTTCCCTCTGAGATTAATTTGATCATGCTAATATTTTTCTACCCCTGGGGTGTTTAGGTGCATACAACATATAAAGACTTTTGGGTAATTCCAAACAAAATGTTAATCTTTCTTTTGTGTTTTCTGGGAAAAGGCTGATAATACCCTTAAAATAACACAGAAGGAAAGAGAGACTTAGTATATGCCTTCTCCAGAGAGATAAGAAGTAAAACAAAAAGAAGGTAAATAACAGAAAAAAGGAAACAAATACTGGATTTCAGTGGGACGTACATAGCACATCCCTAGTGATTTGTTTTGTCTCATATTTCTGCTTTTCTATACCCCTTTCTTCTAGATCTGGTATCTGTTAGGGACTAGACCCTCAGCTTTGGCCCATTAGTCCATCTCAGTCTAGTGTTTTAGAGGCTTTGGACACCCAGAGTAGAGATGTCTTTGAGATGAGGTGGGGCAGGCTTGCTCAGGGCCTTTCCTTAACTACAAGGGATGTTAAGACAGCTTAGTGCATACTGAGATGCTTTGTTTATTAAGACGAAATATTAGGCCACATTCATGCTACTGTGCAGTCTGGAAATGGAACCACATTTCAGGCAGTACCTCAGTGTTTATGACGGTAAAAAGGCACAATGGAAAAATCTGGTTCATAAGGAAAGACACCCATAAAAAATTTCCCAAAAGACTGTGGGTCTATAACAACACACTATGAAAAATCTAATCCTTCTGAGGACTTTACCTCTTACACTAGGTTTCTGTGTAAATAACAACAGCTCTGGGGTGGCTATGCAATTTTCTCCTGAACCCTGGGGATCAGATGGGAAGAGCAAGCAGCTCTGAGGCCCCACCCCGACAGACTCATGCAGATTCCTCCTACAATCTCCCCAGTCTTTCATGGTCTCCAGCCCTCTAATAGCCAGGGTTGGGTGATAAACCTAAACTTATACAAACCCACATCCCTGGGCTTTAAGTGTTTTGTTTGTTAAGTGTTTTTTTTCTTTGTTTGTTTGGAAGTAGAGAGGGTTAAGAGAGAGAATAGAGAACTGGGAAACAGGAAAAGAAAATTCTCTACATGGGAATGGAAGGAGTCTTCAAAAACATCTTCTGGCGGGCCATGGTGGCTCAGCAGGCAGAGTTCTCCCCTGCCATCTGGAGACCCGGGTTCGATTCCCAGTGCCTACCCATGCAAAAAAAATAAAAAAAGATTTAAAATAATAATAATAATAATAAAGCATTTCTATCATTAAAACACAACAGGTATAATAATAACTTATACATTGACATATAAGTCTTTTATTTTTGTGTGATTATGTCAAGTATAAAGGGTTTGATAAATTTTTACCAACTTTGGAGGTTGTGCTTGGGGTGGTCTAAGTCAAAATAAAGTCTACCCTGAATTTGCTTTGGGGAACTGACAATGGTGCTCCCCAATAACATAAATACCAGACAAGTTATATTCTGTAGGAGCTGATGCAGAAGTTCAACAGGGATCCATCTGAGTCCTAAGTAGAGCAGGAGTTGCCATCACATGAACAGGAAAAAAGAAAAGAAAAAAAACCCAGCAGTTTCAAATGTGAGTCTCCAATCAAACCTCACTAAGACAGATGCTCTAAGTCATTGAACTGATTTGCAACAGAGCTGCTTCTCAAAGGGACAATTCTAAGTACCAAGCTCCAGGGAGAGCAACAATGGGGATTTATTTATTTCATAGCTAATGATCCACCCAAGTGTCACTGGGGAGGCCAGCTTGGAAGAACAGTGACTGCACAGAGCTGCTTTGGAACAAAGCAGATCAGATCCTTGCCCCTATTTTCTGAGTGAATGAATGAATGAATGAGGGGCTCATGGGTGCAGGGCCTGAACTTTCTCTGCCATCTCATCTTCAACCTCTTCCCCAGTACATTCCTCCTTTATTTTCTTCCTACTGACTCAAGCCATCTGAAGGCAAGGGTTGAAGAATGAAGTTCATGCAGAACTCTGTGCAAGAGTGGGAGTTCCCAGGAGGAATCGATGAAAGAGGTTGGGGGGTTGAAAGAACAGAATCAGGAGGTGTCTCATGGGAACAGGAGACTATGCTCTGTATATCTCCTACTGAAGGTTGCCAGCAGCCTTAAACATAGACCAAGAGATCTGAAGGAGGAGAAAGAGGGAAAACCTAGGGGCCAGACTACAGATGTGGCCCGAGGCCATTTTTAGAAACCAATTTTCTCCCAATTGTTATTGCTTATATTTAAAGCAACAGAATGTCAAACCTGCTTTAGAGATGCTCTTCCCACAACACTCCTTTCCAGTGAAATAATTTTCTTTACCCATAGTAAGGAAAGAGACACCAGCAAGGCTGAGCACATATAATCTCCTGAGTTTCGAGGTAATTCTCTGATTCCAGACATGAAAAAAAAGTCCCCCCACTAAAAGTGTAAACTTCTTGAAGGCAGATACCACAGCATCCTCTCCAGTACTACATACTTCATTTCAGTGCCAAACATGCAACTGTTGCTTAATAAATAAATATATAAATAAAATTATTCCATTGGCCCATGATTTTGATATCAATGAAGATACAGAAGACATGCTTATTAAGACCACAAATGACACAGAATAGAAGTTTAATGACCGAATGAGTGCCTTTTATGTACCAAGCCCTACAACAGGCAAGATACAGAGATAAGTATGACATAATCCTTGTTATCATTAGGGCTGCCAGAGATGTCAAGACAAGAACATCAGCAGCTAGAGATTTAGACTGCTGATCTACACATGAGAGTCTGGTTGCTGTCCTTTGCTTACTTCCTCAAAGAACAGTCTCTGATCAAGCCAGAACGTTTTTGCAAACACACACACATCTTTACAAGCATGCCCTTACCTACATGTACACGCTCACATAATACACACATATTTATACACACATATATAGCCCCTAAACAAATCTTGGATCATTCTTTTAAGCATCTTCAAGTTTAATACTCAAATAGTTTACTTTTGTATGAAACCAAATACAAAGCCAGATGTAAAATACAACCGAAATCTAAGCGCTGTTGTCGTAATAACGGACATGAATTTGAGACTACATTTTTAACACGAATGGTTTTATTCATCTTTCAACTACAGAATGTAAAATCTGATAATTACCATCTTTTGTAATATAATTCCCAGAACCAGACTATTCAGTCCAGTAAAGAAAATTGCAAAACAAGATAAAAACCACTTTGCAACTGTTGGAGTTGGTGGTTTTACCGTTAACCTCTCAACTGTTACTAGACTTATTTCACCCACATGGTTGATTTATGGATTACCTTCACAATCTGCTTGTGAACAAAGGAAAGTGCATTTGTAGCTTTCTATCCACAACAGAAGTTACCTTTCTTCCTACTCCATCTTTTCACTTCTCAGTCTTAGTTTAAATTTATTTTAATGTAACAAGGCTATATAACATGGAGCTGCAAAATTCTAACATCAAAATTAGCATATTTTAACTCTCTAAATAGTTACATGTTGTTTGGATAGTTTCCATTTCATAACAGTGCAATGATAAAGTAAAAAAAAAAAAAAAAAGATTTAAACCAAACCTGTGCAACTTTATTTAAAATTTAGTGCACATAGCAGATGGAGTGGAAATAGTTTTTGAGAACATTGAACTTATCTCAAGCCTGGGACAGGTAAATAACAAACACTTTAGAGTTTTAGAGTTTAATTGGGTTATTTAATTACCTTAATGTGCTACTTTAGAACATTTCAGAAAGGAATTCAGAGGCTATAAGAAATTATTAAAATAGACCAACCATATTAAGGAAACAAGGAATCACACAAATGCTTAGCCAAAGATTAGCACTATTTAAACAAATCAGAAGTCGAAAAGATTAAATGTTTATACTTTTAGACTCTCGAACCAAAGAGAAAATGAATTTGAGAGATGTCCAAAAAACATCTTTTCTCCTGAAAGTAAACTATTTATAAAGGAAAAATAAAAACCTCTGTCATATAGAACTTAGAAAAATATACACAGATATTAACAGCACACAATACAAAAGGCATTTTCAATGTTTGCTAAAAAGCCACTGTTACTATGGTGATGTCCCAATACAAAAATGCAACAACCAATAACCAGAAACCCATAACAAATGCAAGTTACTGGCACTTTCCATGACTAATTCCAACTTGTCACACTGCTTGTCATCATCTACACTCTTCGGGTGGTGCATAAATTGCTCTGGTTACCAGGCCTATTGGTAAAGATAAACAGCATGTCAGCAGTGAAGCCATGCTGCTCAAGAAGAAATGAAAGAGAAACCTAAATTTCCCATCAGGCTGGGGATTAGAGCAGGCCTGGGGTGTGTCCCAGCATGTTGGTATCCTAAGAGTCTCCCTAAGCTGACCTGCCGTGGACTTTATGTACTTTAAAAACCAAAATATGTCAGAAAATTCATTCAAAAAATGCTTCACTGAATTTCAGTGAACCTGAAAGCTTTACCCTATTTCTTTCCTTTTTCATTGCAAATTCTTAATTGGGTGGGCTATACCCCAGTACCTTCTTTTTTTTTTTTTTGGCCAGGGTTGGGGGTGGGAGGTGGGGTGCATGGTCTGGGAATCAGACCTGGGTCTCCCGCATGGAAGGCGAGCATTCTACCACTGAACCACCCTTGCACCTCAGTTCCTTCATTTTTGCATAGTTTTTCTTTCCTGTTCTGTTCCACCCCCAGCTTTTTTTTCCGTTAAAATTGTTTCATGAGGTCCTCCAGTCACTTCCTTCTGCTGTAAAGATGTTTTTCCTTAGTTCTTAACCTCATGGGCCTCTAATATGGATCCGGTTAACCACCAGTTATTTTCTGAGAACTCAGGTCCTTCCTGGGGAGACTTCATCTCATTGTCCTCTCTTATTTCTCCCTAATCCTCTCTGCTCTCCACTACTTCTTGGGCACCCTTCCTCCCACTCTCTGAGTTTCCACCCACAATCCCCACACTTCAGTCGTCCCTTCTCAACCAGTTTTATTGTTCTCCTAGCTTTAAGTATCTCCTTCCAGTTAATATCCTGAAGTCTACAGCTCTGATGCCACCCAATTTTCATTTCACATTAACCTGGACATTTCCATTTCAATATCTGGCCTATTTAATCTGGAGGCCAAATAAAATCCTTTCTTACTTTATGACTCCCCAGCTCCTGAAAGCCTATTCCCTCACATTGAAGTTCTTTTTCCTTTTTTGTTTTTTCAAACAACCTGAATCAGAATTTCTCATGCACATCCCCCCACCTCCAATTAAGTCTGACTTCAGGCCTTTCTTTGCTCATGCCATTCCTTCCTATGGTTGACTGTACAACTGAACAAACAAGGTTCGAATCATTTCCCATTTCTTCTGGCAAAAGTCCCGCAAACATTTTTGCTCACACTGTCTCTTCTTTCCCTAACACAGGCCACATCACACAATTGAAATTTAGTACCACCTTCTTCATTATGACTGATTATCAGTTTTGTTCTCATATGCTGGTCTTCCTTCCTGAGGAGATCATATGCTCCTTTAAGTGCAAAAAGTAGAATTTATAGCTACTTAATAATTCAAGGAGCACTCAATACACTAGGTGCTTCCAGAGTGTACTGTGGGTGTTCACCTAAAAGTACCCTGACTGTCCCAGTTTCCTCACACAGTTTGTCTCCTTGAGCTTCATATACTTTTTGTATATCGCCTCGATCCTCTTTGGAAAGTAAATAAGTCAACAAATACCATGTTGCTAGGCATAGGGCAGACACATTGGGAATACTGAATTTTGAAAATCACTTTATTTCTATTAAAAAGAAAAGGGGGACAATGAATCCTCTATTTACCTCCACACACAGGAACATAGAAGTTTCCTGTTCTGCTAGTCTGGTGTCTGAGAAATACAAGCACCTCACTGTAATTTGGGTCTAAGAAGTCCAGTGACTGTCCAACGTCATACAAATATAATGATGTGGACCAGCTAGTTCTACTCCACTCTTAGCCACTTTATTCTGAATTAAGAGAAAAGAGAAGATACCAAATCATGTTTAAAGGGATGAGAGGGAAAGAAAGGGACTCCTGTTGAAGGGCTTAGTACAATCAGCTGAGATTCAGGACTACGTTTGCTGCATCAAATGAACACACTTTGGAAAACCCAAAATGATCATTATCCCACCAATCACAATAATCATGAGAACAACAATAGATTCCATCCAATAATCAAATATCAATAAGGACTTTTAAGATTCTGGGAATAAATTACAGTGTTAGAATTACGATTTTTTGCATTGAAAGCTTTCATTACAAGCATGCAAAATCATTTGGTTAAATTTTACCAATTTATGTGAGCATGCGCTGAATCCTGAATAGGATCAATAATTCAGATCAGAAAAAAAAAATCCTTTAGAAACATTCCATCTACCTTTGTACGTGACATGCCTTCAGACAAAGCATTGTTCAGCCTTACTGATGTTTCTGAGTTTGAGGCAGGATAACTTTCTCATCACTCAAATGAGGCCATCTCCGTTCTCAAGTACTGTTAAAGTTCAAGAGAATTCAAAGGGTATGGATCATGTGTGTCCCTATGTGAGAGAGAAAAGGACTGGTGGGAACAAATGCTTTCAATGCCATTTCGTTATTTTTTAATTAATTCCAAAAAGTAACAGCTCTGCAAAGACCCTTTCTCTTAACTTTAAGTAGTTCCTAAAGAAGTAGGAGCTGATGAAAGTCAAATGTCATCATGGGAAGGGAATTTTTTTGCTACAGAGTCACAAAATAGAGCAAAATAAACCATATAGAAGTGCCCAAAGACGTCATTAGCCTGATGGTTGTGGAGCGAAAGGTGTTAAGTCTAAACAACCCAGGCAGAGTGATGAGAGCTCCACATGATGAGGAGGCAAATAAAGGCAAATGAAAATACCAGTACAAAATACCAGTTTGCTAGCTGCCTGAATGCAACACACCAGAGATGGATTGGCTTTCAATGAAATGGGATTTATTTAGTTAACGTATAGTCCTTCAGAGGAAAGGCAGCCAACTTTCAACTGAGGTTCTTTCTTATGTGGGAAGGCACAGGGTGATCTCTGCAGGCCTTCTATCCAGGCCTCTGGGTTCCAACAACTTTCCCTGGGGTGATTCCTTCCTGTATCTCCAAAGGCCTAGGCTGAGCTGTGAGTGCTGAAATGAGGTATGCTGAGCTGCTTTGGCTGCACTATGTTGAGATCTCTCATTTAAGCACCAGCCAATTAAATCAAACATCATTCATTGCAGCAGGTATGCCTCCTAGCCAACTGCAGATGTAATCAGCAATAGATGAGGTTCACATGCCGTTGGCTCATGTCCACAGCAATAGAATTAGGCACATTTGCCTAGCCAAGTTGACAACTGAATCTAACTACCACAGTAACCATAATTTGCCCAATGCTTTTCCTGACATTCTTTTACATCAACACACTTTAGCACAACTACAACTGTTTTCACTGCTGCAACCATTCACTTTGAACTTCATTTAATAAGGATAATGAGTCTCGCTGTTGGCTCACTCATCATTTTTCTAACATTTTCACCATTAACATATTTTAATACAACTGTTTTCATTACCTCTATTATTCATTCCTATTATTAACCAGGAAAGCTTTGAACTCTCTTCTAATGAGAATAATAATTCTTATGCTTGGCTCACTCTCCCAACTCACTCTGTTTTCCACATCTTGGCATTATTAAATCCCTTCTGTAATTTTACAGTCCTACGTTATGGTTCTCACAATATCATGTCTAATTTACCAGTTAATTTTACTTAAAATCATTAACCTTGTCTTTTGTTTATGTCTCTCAAAAGTACTTTTGATTGTCTTTTTTAAACGTGTGTCATGTCCAATATAATGTGCTTTGCAGTTTAGGGTTTGTGGATAAATTGTTTCTCTAGATATTGAAATATCTTCCACCAGTCGTCAGAGAGAAAAGTTTGCTTGACCAGTCTCAGTGCTTGTAGAAATCGCATCATCTATCTGAGCTCTCTGTACAGGTTTCTCCCAAATTCTCATCTACAAATCTTGAGGTATAAGACGTAAGGTTATTCTTAGCCTCACATTGCAAAATTTATATCTCATTTATTTCTAGCAGTGGCAAGACCTTATCTTTGTCCTTAAAGTACAAAAACTTTACCAGGCAATATATGGGAGGAAGAGAGAAGGTTTTTTTTGTTTTGTTGTACTGTTGTTCTTTTCAGGATTGGTCAAAAGAAACAGCATGTCATGATGAAAAAAACATGAGCTTGGGAATCTGGCCATCTGAATTAGAAATCCAGCTTTGCCACCTATTAGTTCTGTGACCTTAGACAAGTTACCAAATGAAGGCCTGCCTCCCACAATCTCCCTGGGTTTTGCAGAGGGTTACAGATATATACAACGTGCCTGGTGCACACACGTCACAGCCATAGTCAATGAATCTGGCTGTGTGACTTTGAACAAGTCACTTAAGTGAGATCTCCATACCTCAATGTTTTCATATATAAAAGTGAGATAATAAAAGCACTCACTCCATGGGACTGTTATGAGATTAAATGAGTATACTACAATATGGCGCTTAGAACCATGCCTTTCATATGGTAGGTACTATATGTATGTAAGCTAATTATCATCTTTATTATTCTTACCATTATTAATCATGTATCATGAATAGCCATGATGAGATTGTCAGGAAAATTTCCAGAATTCATCAAATGCTTTGTAGAGCGCAGATAGGAATCAATAACATTTATCTCAAGTTTGAATTATTATTCCCAAACGGCTTTTTTTTTTCTATCTCTACTACCACTGGTAGTCCTCCCATTTTAGGTGCATTTGTTTCTCTACTATTGCATATGTGGGTAATTTATCAGCAATTTCCATACCTTCAGTATCACAGATATGCTAACTTTTTTTGGTGTGCTATCTGCTGCAGGAGGTTTACATGTTTAGCCAATTTTCAGTGTGTCTTTCTCACTGATACCTTATCCAGTACTTTATAGGAGATCTCATTTGTTGTGAAAACTCACCCACAGCCATGTTTAAAAAAGTAAAAGAGATAGGGCCTGGTATGTGGTAATCACCAAATAAATATTTAACTTAGTCTTACTATTATCAAATATTTCATATAAATTATATTATTAGTCCTTTAATAAATAACACCTACAGGAAAATTCCCCATTTCATAAATGAAATAACATACTATGAGAAATGCAGATCAAGACCACAAGTAAGCAAATAAGAGAGAGATGGTCTATCTTATCCCAAAACATTCTTTCTACCATATTTGAGGGGCTTTCACTGTTAACATTTTTCATAAGTTTCCATTTATACCTGTTTCCTTTGCAGCCTTAATGTGGTAATATCTCTTCTTTAATGGTTATGAGCATTTTCCTGGGATCTATTGGGTTCTTGCCAAATCTATTACCACCAGGGCAATACTCTTTAAAGCTGGGTAACACTGAGCAGAAAGTCCCACACTGCTGCTTTTCTTAAAAAGGATATTCCATATAGGAAGTTATTTAAGAGCTCTGGAATTAGATAGAGGTTCAAATTCCAGCTTTGCATAGAGTAGCTCATAGGGTTACTGTGTACTATCTACTTTAATCCTTACCATAACTTATGTAAAAGGAAATTTGAGAAGACCGAACTTAGAGCCTAGTAAACTGAGGCTGAAAGGCCCCACAGCTCCCTGTATGGCCAGACATGCTATTGGGAGTTTCTTAATCAAGGGAACAACAGCAGTTCTCATGAGTCCGTGGGGAGCCACGTTCATTCCCAAGGGCCCGGAAGCTGCTCACCCCCTTTGAGCCACAATAGTGGTCATTCGATCTGGGATAACTGTGCCCCTTGCTGCTCTGCAGCTTCCCTTTCTCAAATCTTGTTACCATGCTGGGTTTTGACATCACTTAATGGTTTTGTTTTTGCCATGGTGTGTTTCGCTTACAGAGAGGGAGTGGCCCTGTTCAATCCACACACGAGGCCACAGAATACTATTCCACTGTCCAGCGGTTATTAGGAAGCCCCACAGAAAACACAGCCACAGGTACACATCTGCACGCTTTTGTTCAACATCAGGAAAGCTTAAGAAAAACCCATCTCTGATTTCATTAGCATTTGATTACTTTTAAAAGAAAGATCTGAAGCGGTTATGGCAACGTGTTGACATCTAGTCAAGCTAGGTGGTGGGTGCACAGGTGTCAAATTATTTTCTATACTTTTTCTAAGTTTGAAGAATGTCATTAATTAAAAGTAAATATAACACTATATGTAAAAGCGTGGAACATCATCTTACAAAACACAAGCAAAATATGATTTGCCTTATAGAATTACTACTTACCCACAGAATGAAAATACTTGTGATACGTTAGAAAACAAGAAATGCAGCCAAGTACTTAAATGCATAATTACACCATAGTAAATTAATTATCATTGGTTTTCCCTCCAAGGTCTTATAATAGACAGGTCTACTCCTCTGACTTAGGATGTGATGGTTAAGGCTTTCAAAGTTCACCCACCGCAAGTTAAAGGACTGGCAGCAGAATAAATGGAAAGGCATGGGGCCAGGCCAAGTCTGGTGATGGAGGAGCTAAATGACTAGATATCAGGAGGTCACACCAAGTGGCCTCCATCACTTGGGGAATTATAGCCCCTCCCAATCTCAGGCTAAGAGATTCCTTCTCTCAAGGGTGTACTTATTCTAACCAAGCTTACAAGACCGATGAATAAAATCAGAGTACCAATGTATTATTTTATAATGAGAAATCTTTCATAGAGAAAATGTACTGCCTCCTTTTAGGGAACCCTACATTGAAAGTCAAATTATAATCACAACAAACTGTGGTATATACATACGATGGGATATTATGCAGCTCTAAGACAAAATAAACTTATGAAGTATGTAACAACATGGATGGACCTTGAGAACATTATGCTGAGTGAGATTAGCCAAAAACTAAAGGACAAATACTGTATAGTCTCACTGATATGAACCGACATTAGTGAATAAACTTGGAATATGTCGTTGGTAACAGAGACCATCAGGAGATAGAAATAGGGTAAGATAGTGGGTAATTGGAGCTGAAGGGATACAGACTGTGCAACAGGACTGGATACAAAAACTCAGAAATGGACAGCACAATAATACCTAATTGTAATGTAATTATGTTAAAACACTGAATGAAGCTGCATGTGAGAATGATAGAGGGAGGAGGGATGGGGACATAAATGAAATCAGAAAGAAAGATAGATGTTAAAGATTGAGATGGTATAATCTAGGAATGCCTAGAGTGTATAATAATAGTGAAATGTACAATGTACAAATTTTAAAAATGTTTTTGCATGAGGAAGAACAAAGGAATGTCATTATTGCAGAGTGCTGAAAATGGATGGTAATTAATACTTTAAAATGTCACCGTATGTGTGAGACTAAAGCAAAAAAATGTTTGGTACAAAATTTAGATTTTGACTAGAGCATTTCCTAATATAACTCATGTAGATAGTTTGATTGAATGTCATAATTACTTGGAATCTCAGGTAGCACGTGAGATTTTGTTGGTTTGTCCAGAGTGATCCCCCGATAAATCCCAGAATGATTTGATCAGTGACTGGAAAAGTATTTGCAAGCCCCCTTCAGGGAATGGTGAGAGTGGGGAGAAATTCAACTTCCCCAAGATGAATTCTTGACACTCTCACAAGCAGTGTGGACAACCAAAGCTATAGGCTGAGCCCCCAGTCTTGGGGGTTGTTCACATGAAACTTAACCCCACAAAGGATAGGTCAAATCTACTTAAAATTTAGGCCTAAGAGTCACTCCCAAGGGAGCCTCTTTTGTTGCTCAGATGTGGCCTGTCTCTCCAGCCAACATGACGAGCAGTCTCACCACCATACCCCTCTCTGCGTGGGACATGACTCCCAGGGGTGTAGACCTTCCTGGCAATGTGGGACAGAGATCCTGGAATGAGCTGGTACTCAGCATCAAGGGACTGAGAAAAACCCTAGAATGAGCTGAGAATTAACATCAAGGGATTGAGAGAACCTTCTCGACCAAAAGGGGGAAAAGTAAAATGAGACAAAGTGTCAATGGCTGAGAGATTCCAAACAGAGTTGAGAGGTTATCCTAGAGGTTATTCTTACGCATTAAGTAGATATCACCTTGTTGTTCAAGATGTAGTGGAGAGGCTGGAGGGAATTGCCTGAAAATGTAGGGCTATGTTCCAGTAGCCATGTTTCTTGATGATGATTGAACAATGATATAGCTTTCACAGTGAGACTCTGTGAATGTGAAAACCTTATGTCTGATGCTCCCTTTAGCTACTATATCAACAGAAGAGTAGAACATATGGAATAAAAATAAATAATAGGGGGAACAAATGTTAAAATAAATTCAGTTTGAAATAGTGGTAAATGAAAGCAAGGGGTAAGGGGTATGGTACGTATAGTCTTTTTTTTCTCTATTATCATTTTATTTCTTTTTCTGTTGTCCTTTTATTTCTTTTTCTAAATCGATGCAAATGTACTAAGAAATGATGAATATGCAACTATGTGATGATATTAAGAATTACTGATTGTATATGTAGAATGGAATGATATCTAAATGTTTTGTGTGTTAATTTTTTAATTAATAAAAAAAGTTTTAAAAAAATTATAATCACAACTTTACATGATTAGCACAGCATCAGAAAAGAGGAGATGATAGCTAGCTCTGTTGAATATTTAATAGTGTCACACTGAAATGGCCCAAAGTCTCTCACTCCACCTGGGAAACATCTGCCAATAGTAAATCCATTTAGTATTTTGACAAAATACTAAAAAATCCATTGACCAAAACACTCTTTCCCATAGCTAGTGCCTGGATGGACATTGCCAAAGGTTGTCCCAAGACTCTCATATTTCTATGCTTTAATGGCCTTCCAACCCCTCTTCAGCCTGAGACTTTCTTTTATTAGATGTGCTGGTGTTGTCAATCTCACTGCAGATCTCAGAGGCCTTGAAGCAATTCTGCCTCTTTATATGGTATCTGCTAATTTCTGTTCCAATCTATTGTACATTAATTTTTTTAATTAACTTTTAAAAGAAAATCTTATTTCCAAGCTTGTGTAAGGCAGGGAGCAAATATTATAAAGGTCAGCATGAGGAGAAATGCTTAAAATATTTACTAATCAGAGTTATTTTCTAGCAAAAGAACTGGTGGCTGGCAATACATGAGAATGAAAAATGTGCCCACGTGTCCCCTATAGAATTATTTCTACTGGTTATGTGTTTTAAAGCTTGTAAAATATACCCTGTAGCGATTTTGATCAAGTCATGGAAGGATGAGGAGAATTTTATGAGGCTACGATATAATTCATCAGGTTGTTTATTAATGTATCCCAATATCCTAGAACAGCAACAGTCACTTAGTACACGCTTAATAAAGATTTCTTATTTAAATGAAAAAAATCCCTCATTAAAAAAAGAAAGTAAAACTAATTCAGTATAAGCTTAAAGCCCTCATTCTAAATTAATCATTCTTGCCTCTCATTTTATAAACACAATCATTACAGATTGAGGAACTTTACCATACATACCATTTCCCACATTCAGTCTGAGTTCCTTAGATAAAGCCCCCAAAATGCTACTCATCACCCATCATCCATCAATACCACTTCCATCTGCCAGTACCACAATAAAGGCCTATTTCATGTTGTTCCTGTGGATTCTAGTTCCCCAATGAGCACCCCAAAAATGAACTAAGTATGGATTCTTGAGAAAGGACTTCTGTTATCCTCTAACCATGCCAATCATTCCAACCACTGCTAGTGTAAAAAAGTCTCACACACGCCATATGGATGCCAGAGAACTCTAGAGTCTGCACCAGCGTAACTAAGATCTATATTTATGAAAACGTATTGCAACTTGCTATTGAAATGGGCCAAAGAAGATTTTTATTGAGGTCATAAAGTTCTAGAAGGCATGGACCACATCATCCCTAAGGTAAGACCTACTCTAGCATGTGTGTGCTTCATGTGTTTTACTCACTGCGTACTGGAACCTTTCATTATATTCACGGTCATTGGCTTTCACTATCCGTTCCAATTCTAAAAAGAAAGAGAAATTGGATATGAAATGAGATTTTAGACCCAGAGAAACTATAACTCATTAAACTAACATCACTTAGGCTACCTTGATTGTTGTCAAGGTTGCAAGAATTCTTTCCTTTGAAATGTAAAGGGCCCTGACTTTTTGCAGCCTAAATATTGGAACACGTGTTGGGAAGTCCCATAATGGAAAGCTGAAATGCTGCTTCTTGTCTTTCTGATGCCAGCCATAAAGCGAAACATTGTGTGTCTCCAATTTCCAAGTACCTTCAGCTCCACAAAGACCCTTTCTCTTAACTTTAAGTAGTTCCAAAAGAAGTGGGAGCTGATGAAAGTCAAATGTCATCATAGGAAGGGAATATTTTTGCTACAAAGTCACAAAATAGAGCAAAATAAACCATATAGAAGTGCCCAAAGACATCATTAGCCTTATGGTTGTGGAGCAAAAGGTGTTAAGTCTAAACAACCCAGGCAGAGTGATCAGAGCTCCACATGATAAGGAGGCAAATAAAGGCAAATGAAAATACCAGTACAAATAGGTAAAATAAAAGGACAAAAACCCAAAGATTATGGCAGTACAAAAATGAAAATTTGCAGAATGCAAGCTAAAGCAATGTTTTTGTAATAAAAGTAATAATCTCTTGTACAACATTAACTACATATTAAATTGACCAAAAACTAAGATGCAATAATGGGAAGAAATTCAGCAAAGTAACCACCAGATGTGAATGTTGAACTCTTACTGTACATGATTTGACCATCTTTCTTTGGGTTCTCTTAATTCCATAGTTCTACACCTGGGTAAGTGACAGGTGTTAAAAGGTATGGGGAAATGAGTAAGAATTTGAGTTTAGAAAGAACACATATAACCACAGAGATAAGGAAACTGCAATGTGAAAAGTAACTTGGAGACACATGTTCAGGATGGGGGAGAGGAGAGGAAGAGGAAAGCAAAGAGAAGAAGAGATGAAAGTCAAAGGGAAATGAGAAAGATGAGGAAAAAGGAAAGGAAGGAGAGAAGATATTTTGTAACACCCACTCTCCAATCCCAGGCACCATGCATTGGAAGAACTGACTAATTTTTCCCAAAAGTCCAAGAGGAATCTAAATGTCCCTGCAGCCTCTCTCACTCTATTCTTACGTGAGAAGTTCATCTCTGAACCTTCTCCTGCTCTTGAAAAATAATACCCTGACTTTGGTTATGGTTGTGTCTTTTACTACTTTGTAGAGTGTTTTCTCAGTTTGACATCTACCTACATGGTTTCTTTATTGCTTATCCAATAGTCTGTTCCCTGTGATTAATCCTGTTTTCCAGTCTAATTTTAAGTCATATTCCTGATGGGAACAATGTTGTTCTAATAGCATCAGCTGGTGACACCTGAGTTTGCTTGCCCCTAATGTGTATAATCCT
Organism: Tamandua tetradactyla; assembly: GCF_023851605.1. Lineage (NCBI taxonomy): Eukaryota > Metazoa > Chordata > Mammalia > Pilosa > Myrmecophagidae > Tamandua > Tamandua tetradactyla. The sequence continues at coordinate 64,516,678 of NC_135340.1, forward strand.
GAAAACCAGAACCCACCAGGAAGCAACCTCTCAATCAGTCATCCACAAAACATTTCAAAATCTGGCTACACAGAAACAAAAGGACAAATATTGTATGGTTTGTTTTAGAAAATACTTATAAGAAAACTGGGACCTAGATTGTATGCTTTTACAGCAATCACATTTATTTCTGAGCTTTAGACGTTATTTCTAAATTCTGAGATGCTGTGCTATGTATGTGTAACCCAGTATTTTCCTGGAACTTTGGACACCTGTGTGACACCTAAGATTCAGAGTTGGAGTTCCTGCACCTCTGAAAGTCAGCATTCCTATATACAGCAACTGTTAAAGAAGCCAAAAAAAAAAAGATCAGACTTTCCATAGTTCTCCACCTGGGTAAGTGACAGGTGTTATTCCTCCACTTTGGTAAGTGACAGGTGTTATTCCTCCACCTTGGTAAGTGACAGGTGTTATTCCTCAAATATAGGGAATATGAGGTAAGAACAAAGCTGATCTGGTTGGGACTAAGGTAAATCAGAGTACAGGGTAAAGGATGATATTGTCTGCATTTTAGAACTTCACCTACTGTATGAAACCAAAGGAAGAGAGGTTTATTTTGTCCAAACCTAAATTTTTTATAGTACACAATCTGACTTAACTTGTCTGGTCAGTTCAGTTAAAAACCTAAACACTTGGAGCCTAGAACTGGGAATAAGCTCTTGCAGTTCCACATAACTTAATGCAATGCCTGGATACATTCCAGAGTATGTTAAGCAGATAATTAAAAAGCATTGGCAAGGTCCCTTGAGGGACTGGAGAAAAAATATGGAACTATTAAATTTTTACACCTGGGAAATCCCTGATACTCTCTCAAACTTTAGGGACCCCCAAGTTAATAGGCCAGGCCCTTGATCTTCAGGCTTGCTCTTATGAAACTTATTTCTGTAACAGAGATGCTAAGCCTACATATAATTATGCCTAAGAGTTACTTCCAAAGAACCTCATTTGTTACTCAGACATGGCCTCTCTAAGCCCAACTCTGTAAGTAAAGTCATAACCCTCTCCCTGTGTGGTACATGAGGTCCAGGGGTATAAGTCTCCCTGGCAACATGGGACATGACTCATAGAGCCGAGCCTAGCCCTGGCACTATGGAATTAACAATATCTACCTGACCAAAAGGGAGAAAAGAAATATAATAGAATAGGTATCCATGGTTAAGAGATGTCAAATAGAGTTGAGATGCTATTCTGGAGGCTACTCTTATGCAAGCTTCAGCTAGATATTGCCATGGTATGCCAAGCCCTAAACAACAGTATTCCTGAAAACCCTAAAGAATACCAGGGATCTATCTGAAACTCTATAAAAAAGTTTCACTCACTAAGTTTACTGTTCAGAAACCTAAAACTTTCAAATGGTTCCTAGGCCAGGTAAGTCCTGAAACCTAGAGGTGCTAGTATCTCCAAGAACATCAACCAGTGGCATCTCCGTACCCCACAATGTCGGCACTCCTTTACAACATGAGAAGTTAGAATGGTCATTGCCCAATATCCCTAAAGACTGGGAGAAAGATGAAAGGAGAAGGAGTTGTAACAGAGAAGATAGGATTTAACAAATTAATATGACTACTGAGTCATTATATTGATATTTCTTTTTAGTCTCCAGTGCCTTAAAGCAGCTAGAAGGAAACACCTGAAGTTGTAGAACTGTAACCCATACAATACTTTGAAATTAGTTCTGTAACTACTTGTTAAAATGTACTTTGAAATGTATCACTTTTCTATATATGTTATATTTCACAATTAAAAATGTTTTTTAAAAATCTGGCTATGAAAGCACCAACCGGGCGGGCCATGGTGGCTCAGCAGCAGGCAGAGTTCTTGCCTGCCATGCCAGAGGCCCGGGTTCAATTCCCGGTGCCTGCCCATGAGGAAAAAAAAAAGCACCATCCCCTTTCTTGCTGATTCCCTAAGAAAGAGCAACACTATCTGTGGTGGATTGTTTAGCCCACTTCAGACATGTTCTTGGTTTGGGTCCACATACTAGCGGGTGTGGACCCATTGTGAATAAGATCTCTTCAAGATACTACTTCAGTTAAGGTGTGGCCCAACTCAATCAAGTCGGGCTTTAATCCAGATTGCTGGTGTCCTTAATAAACATAGTGAAGGTCAGACAGCAAGAGAAGCCACGGGGAGCAGACAAAAACCAGAAGTCAGTGGAAACCTGAGGGGAAAGAAGTAGACCCTTCATGTGCATTGTCATATGAAGGAAGAGCCAAGGAACCCCAAAGATTGCTGCCCAGCCTGAAGGTACCAACCCCAGAGGAAGTGAGCCTTCCAGCCTCTGAAATCGTAAGCTAATAAATTCCTGTTGTTACATAAACCCTTGGTAAGGCATTTGTTTTAGTAGCTTGGAAACTAAAACACCATCCAACCTCAAAATAGTATTCAAGAAGGAGAGGGGACTTCAAAGCTTAAAAAGCAAGATAATTTATTTAAACAAACCCACATTAACCCAGGAGTAGTTAAACTACAGATATCAATTGGGAGTACAGGAGAAGGAGAGGGTCTTTCTCTTCTGCTTGCAAAGGTTAACCTAGCCCACTGGCAGACTGTATGTAACTTATAGATTTATTTTAGTTGTAAAGTTAAAAATCAGAAATGCCCATTTGAATATTAGTTGGCTTTAGTTTAGAACATAGGTATTCAGGTGATGACCTTTTTTTTTTTTAATTTCACATTTGTGTGGAGTAAATCCAAGTACAGTTCTCTTCTAGTTCTATTCACTCCAAATACGAGAATCTTGACTCTAGGAACCATCTTGTCCAGCACCTCCATGCAACCACAACCCCCAAGGACTGGAAATAACCTTTTGCCAAAGTGGCCAAGGGAACACCTTCTGCGTTAAGTCAACTTGGTTCTTCTCCTGGGTGTCAGGGTTGCTCTTAACCCACAGGACCCATTTATAGCCAGGAAGACCTCCTTTTGCTTTGGATCCCTTATTGTTAAGTCTTAATCTATGCCCCCTGCATTTCCTGTAAATATCATCCTTCTGAATTGAATCTACTTGGATTACTTCTAGCAGAAGGTTTTGCTTCCGTTCATTAAACTCTGCAAAATTCTAGCTTTGGTTCTAAATCCCTAGAGCTTTCTGCCTTTAACCTGACTATGCTGGGGCTGAATTATCTTTGCAGGAATCAACATTTTTTTCATGTGCTACAATAGTGTGTGAAAGGATATAAACCTCTCTTGGCAATAAGTCACATCCTGAAAGAAGGGGGAGCTAAAAACAAATCCCTCCTAAATATTGAGACTGGTTCAGAGGTTCAATGACTTAATATCTGATATTACACAGGCATCATAGGACCCTTCCAGATGCTAGAGTAATGAAAGGAAAGTAGTCACCAAAGGATTTATGATCTTCCAGTGTAAACTCACTCCTGCACAATTGTTATCATTGCATTTGCCTGGTTCCAAAAAGAAGTAAAGTGACGGTCAAGGAGGTACAAAATATAGTAAGCTAGCATATGTTTAAAGTGAAGTAAAAGAGCTACCAACCCAAGATGGCAGATTAAGGATGCAATTCTATCTCCCTTCCCTCTCAGATCCCACTGAAGTGACAGGAAATATTTTTTAAAAGAATGAAAACATGGCAATACTGGAAAACGAGAGTGGGAGCTAGCGGAGATTCATGAATCTTGAAGAAAGCACAGACAAAAAAATAAAAAGCAGATGGGATCATTTTAATCCAAAAATAATAAAGATGGGAAAAATTTCAGCCAGAAGAATTAGAAGAGTAGTGTTTCTCAATGGTGCCCCAGAGAAACTCCAAATTCAGAATGAGTAAATACTAAAGCCAAGAGTGTTATAGATAGGGTGTATTTTAGACATGATTGTTCTGTAACCCACAACTGCTCCAACAATAAAAGTATTATTATTTTTATTATTAGTATTATTATTATTGTGCCAGTTGGGCCCTCCCACCTGCCCCTCCCTTGCCCACTACAGGAAATAAGCAACACAGCTAGGAAGAAACCAGCAGTGGATGTTTTGACCTAAGAGAAAAGTGACTTTGAACCTCCACAAAAGCTCTAGCAGAAAAGTATGCCAAACCCCTAGTAAAGCCTGCCTTACTTTGGCAATTTTGGATGTTGCCAGATTGCCTGACTGACCCACAGAGAAACCTCTGTCAGCTTGCTACATCACCATCCTCAGATACTACAATCAGCCCTCCCATTTAAAGAAGAGGCCTGGTAGGGGAAAAGAACTTTGCAACTGCTGTAATCAATCTGGTCCTTCATTTGTACATATAAATCAGCAACTTTCCAGAAGTCACCAATTACCTGAGAAAAGCCAATAGCACAAAAGAAAAGGACCCAAGGGGAAAAGATAATGCTGAAAACAGAAAGAAATGGTGAGGGATTAATTCTAATTAATACTGCAAAGCTATTCAAAACCACATGGCATCAATGAAGCAAGAACAGCTGATAAAAATGAAGAAAACAGAGAACACGAAAGAGTTCATGGAAATTTAAAATATTTAATGGACAGACTTTATAATAGGATGGACAGGACAGAAGATAAGATTGAAAAAATATATTAAAATGTGTAACAAAATGAAATAATAGTTGGCAGAAAATAATCAAATAAACTGAAGAAAATTTTCCCTGCACCAAAGTAAGAACATAGCTCTTCACAGTGAAAGGGCCACCAAGTCCCAATCAGGATGAATGAAAATGGACCCACAAACCGTCATAAAATTTTGAGCTCCAAGCACAAAGAAAAAATCCTAAAAAGTTTCAGAAGAAAAAAAATTCTCATCACCAAGAGGATACTAGAAGACTTTGGAGTGATGCCTTCCCAGTTTTGATGAAAAATATTGAACTTAGAATTCTATACCCAGCCAAATAATCAATCAAATGAGAAGGGAAAATAAAGACATTTTAAGACATGCAATGGCTGTGTTTACATCCAAGACCCACCTCCAAAACAACTACTCAAAAATGTACAGCAATTAAAAAATCATCTAAAATTTAAAAGTTGAGTAGAGGAAGAAATAGAAGCAAGGGTGATGATCAACTAGAGTCAAGAATGAGAATAAAAATTAATGACAATGACCCATACCCTACTCCAGAAGGGCCCTAAATTCTACAGGAAAAGTGAAAAACTATCAATTTCCCTTTATTTTACACAGTCTGTTAGGTAAAAACAAACCAATTTCTCTGGAAAAGTACAATCACTAGTTCTTGGCTCAGACAATAATTTCTCTAAGGGGTTCTCATGAAGAAGTCATTGTGCAATGTAAAGAACAAAAATGAGTTTCTTAAAGCGGTATCTTATAACAGCCCTAGGGATATATCATTCAAAAACACAACTCAGAGGGATCAATGATATGTTCTTTATACTCAGTCTCTGCTGGTTTGATTAAATCCAGGAATGTATGTTAGGATATTTGGATGACAAAATGACCTCCATGTCCTTCAAGCAATCACCCAAATTATCCTTCCTCTCAACTGCATGTGTGCTAATTACTAAGTGGCAGTGAGTCTGACATTGAACTTCCCAGCAAATGAGACTGAATGCAGACCCATTAAGACAGAAGATCAAGCTGGGAATAGTAGTCATATTTTTTTGGTAAAAGCTGAAGAAAGGAACAAAAGTACGTGCCTAAATAGAAAGCCATCACTCTGCCATTCCATGTAAGCCAAAAGAATAGTCACCAGCTGAGGCAGAATTTTCTTAGACATTTGGATTTAATCTGCTCCAGAATATAGACAAATAGGTAATTAAGTCTTCAAAGTCCTACTCCATACAATATAATGGAAATACCCTTCACTCCCACAACGTCATAAAGGCCAGTGTAATTTGATGTCTGTGTCAGTCAAATAAAACATCAATAAATTCTCATAGCATGCTTATCTTTTAGCTATGCACTTCCTGGTATATTCTCCAAGATACCTTACTTGCAAAATGTACACCAAAACAATTAAATAAGGTTTAATTTATGAAATTAAATTTATTTAATTTATGAAAATAAACCTCATTTATTTTATGAATTGGTCATTTACAGAACAGTTAGATGTTAGGGAACATTTAACAAAAAGAGTAACCCTAATTTCAGGATGATTGACCTGTAAGCTTTTCCCTCTTGGAATAGTTATCTGATTAGGGCCAATGGTCTATTTGGGCTACTCCTGGTTTAAGATAATAAAGCCATATCCACTGATGTAGGCATGCATGCTTGTCTTTACATTTAGTAGGGAGAGATGCTTACAGAAGATCCAAAAGTGTGGTATCAGATTACTAAGAAATAAGTTTAAAAGATATGAGATATATAATACTACCCTGCTGGAGATTTTTAATTGCAACCAAAAAATATTGATCCCTGGTTAGCAAGACTTTTAGGAGTCATAAAAGTTAAAGGTTGATCAAAGAACACTCAAAAAAAAAAGAGAGAGACGCCTGTATTTGAAGCAAGATGCCCCAGATCTCTCTCCAACAACTCTCTGTGTGAGCACATTTTAATTTATAACTGCTCCTCACCTAAGGGTCCTCAGTAAAATAATGACACTGTGTCATAAGTATTAAATGATGAAATATTTGGAAAGCACCTTGTGAACAGAAAATACTAAAACAAAAAAAAAACTATTAAGGGAAAAAAAAGATGAAAAATCAGAAAATAAGCACAAAAAAGAAATTATCTAAGCTTGGACAGTGAATCTTAAAATTGCGTATATTATTACTTCCAAAGAGAGTTTGAAGTAATTTTCTGTGGAAATTGGCAAATGCCCATTAATGCTACTCCAGGTCCTTGAAGGCAATACCCAACTGCTAATCTGGCCTCTTCTCCTTTAATATAATAAATTATATATTATCCACCTTGCACTTCCAGTAGGCAAGAGAAGACAGTCATTTACATATTTTTTATTAGTTTGACTGGATAAAATTCATAACACCTTGGTCTTGAAGACAACTGAGTGAATGCAACAGCTGTGTTAAGACCGAGAGCCAGGGGAGAGGTTAAAAGTTACAACTGGACCCGGATGATCACAGCAACAATGAATTCCTAATAAATGAACACAACTCTCTTTCTTCAGTTTGTCCTTCACCAAATGTGCTTTGGGAAACAGCCTTCAGGTACTTGGCTTTAGACCCCCCCCCCCCCACCCAGACCCCCAATCATGAAAGGATAAGCAGCAGGGAGAATCTGGGGTCTCTGCATAAAACCCTGAAGCTCTACTCTGGCCTAGGCTGATATTTCCTAAGCAAGGTTGGTACTGAGCCAAAAGCTGAAGAATGTTTCCAAATATGGAGTGTCATTTGGGATTTTGAGTTGGTGGTGGTTTATGGGTTGGGTCAGAAATCTCAGAAAAATTCCCTCAAGCCGAATCAATAACTTAAGCTTTTTCCTTTCTTGATTTTTTTTCACTCTTCACAATCTGGTCTGGGTGGTTGGAAGCCAAAGCAATTCATTAAAGACACGAAGAAAGAACAATGAGTGGGGAGAGCTTTAAAGAAAAAAGTCCTCCAGTCTCCAAGGTTTCCTGATTTGACTCCAAGAGCACATTCTGATACAATTGAAAAATATGATCCCGAATTGAGGCTTCCTATTAAAACCCAGTGGTGATCTGCAGCTGCCGGGACTTTTTGACATTTAAGCAGCAAACTTAAGAGAATCAAGACAAAACAAACAAACAAAAAATGCTTCTCACAATTTTAAAAAATTCTTGTCCTCCCAAAAGATCTTAAAAACAGAGGTAGGGGATTCAAGCAAATACTAAAGTGCCTTTGGTGTTTTGTTTTGTTTTGTTTTGTTTCCTCTTGTTTGAGCCAATTTGCTCATCAGTTCCAGATATTTGGAAATTTTGATTTATTGGGAGCTCTTTTCCTCCCATGGCTTACTATAGCATAACAAAGAAATGAAAACTTTTATCAAGTTATCCTTCTTCTAGGGTAATGAACTATATTAGACAAGTTAAAACTAAAATCGATAAAATCATCAAATAAGCCTCTCTGTAAGCGTAGATTTTCAACTTGAGATTTATGTAATGTAATAATACCAGCTAACATTTATAGAGCATTTGTTAAAACCATGATACTAGATAAAGGTTCTTCATATGCATTATTTCACGACCTACAGAACAACCCAAAAAGGCATATTTGCACTACTTTATAGATAAGGAAACAAATTTCTAGCAACATTAAGCAATAGACACAGAATTCAAACACAAAGTGTGACCCATGTAAAAGAAGACTTGGAGAGATTGTGGGTATAAGGAAATGGTGAGTGGTATGGTGGTATGCAGAGATGACTGGGAAACAGCAAATTGGTGTTTGCCTGTGTCCAGAGGTCAAGGAAAGGAAGAAGAGGCCACACTCATCACATCCAATACTCCAGGATGCACTTCAAGTCACACACCCCATCCCAATTAGCCTTGTGGCCCCGTGCCCTCTTACATTTCATTGCTTCCAGGCTTGGTCTCTGCCCCAGCCACACATTTCCAGTGTAGGTCTCATTTGTCCTCTCCCTAGAGTCTTTGAGTAGTCCCCGCCTCCTCCTGAGAAGACATTCCCAAATTCCCGTTTAAAATTTACTGCTTTCTTTGAAACCTCTCGTACATTGCCCAGTTCTAATCTGTTCTTTTGCATTTATATTCTTTTACAGTTTGATTATCTAAAGGAAAAATTGCATTTTTATGGATTGGGTCAGGATGAGAAAGCTTCCTTTAAAGATGGAAAATAGACGTGTCTTTCACTCTACAGTATCATCACTCAAAAAGAGGAAAAAAAATCTGCCCAAGGATCATAGTAGCCTAGAAGAAGCTGGAAGATATTTAATTTTCCACTCTGAGATACATTCCAACCACCCAAGGGAAAGCAAGCCACCTGACATAAAGTGAGAGGAAAGAATCCCAGGAAGAAAAGAATAACATGGAAAAAAAAAATCTGAGGAGGTCTCTTATCTGCTTGAAACCTCGAGGGTCGCACAGGGAGCTGTTTTCCAAACCTTGTGTTTGTCATTTTGAGATGCAAGAGGCTATAGAGTACACACTGGTTTCTGTATATCAGCTCCCTGAATTCATGTGGCAAATAAAATCTGCTGAGCCAAGTGAAAGTGAATTTTATTCCAGAAATATTTATTAAGCTCCTTTCAACAAAGCTCTATTCTAAGCAGTAAAGGAAAAACAAATGAAGTGGCAATTTATAAATCAGTTAAATATTAGGGACGATCTATCAAAAACAGTAACCTTAGTTTCAGGATAATTGACCAGTAAACCCCACCCCATTCCCCATAGTAATTATCTGATAAGGTCAGTTTGAGCCTTTGAAGGGTAGATGGGACCACAAATACCTGAGCAGCAAGGCTCAGAGTGTCATGGGAAAGGAGAGAAAGGAAAAGTCAAGCCCAGATGGGTGACCAAAAGTCACCCCAACCTGTCCCGGGAAGGGAGCTCACGTAGCTGTGCAAACAGTAGAGTGCAGTGAGTTGTTTCGCCATGACTTTTGGCAGAAAAGAAAAAGGTATTCAGAATCTGGCCACTTTTTACTCACCACCTCTGCCCTCACTACGATCCAAGATACCGTCACCTCCCTCTCTGCAATAGCCTCTCCGCTGGGCTCCCTGCTTCTACCTCTGCCCTCTGTAGTCCCAGCAGTTAGAGAAGAGTTGTGGTGGCCCCGTTAGAATCACCTGATTCCACTGCTCAAAGTTAGCCAGAGACTCTCCAACTCCGGAGAGAAGCAAGAGTTCTTACACAGGCCTTCATGTCTCTGCTTAAACTTCCACACACACTCTATTACCTCTCTGATCTCATGTCACGATTACAGGCAGACTTACCACGAAACGGTTATGTCACTTTTCCAGATTTTGGGATGCTTGTGTTATTTTTCAGCTTTACGAAATTTTTAATTTGTTGAGATTTCTTTACCCATTCAAAATAAATATTCCCTATCATACCTAACTTTGTATTTTGCATTAGCTTAAGGGCTCAGAAACCCCGGATCCAGCCCTAACAAACACTCTCCCTGGTGTTCATTCAACACCAGCCACAGTGGTTTCTTTATTGATCCTTCAGCCTGCCAGGCACACTTCACCTCCAGGGCCTTTGCACATGCTGTTCCCTCTGCCTGGAATGCCCTTCCTCAGGTATCTGCATAACACCAGCCCCCCTGCCCCCACTTCCTTCAATCTTTGCTCAATTATGTCTTTTTCAATGTGGCCTTCCCTGACAACTCATTTTAAAACTGTACCCCTCCAGTGCACAAGACTATTTATTTATTCATTTATTTTGGTTACTGTTTATCTTTCCCTCCACTGGACAAATGTAAGCTCCATAAAGGTTGAGGGTTTTTATTTTCATCTGTTTTGTTTCCAGTTTTATCTGCAACCTCTAGAACTCATCATAGATGTTCAGTGAATATTTACAAAATGAATGGATAATATAGTAATGAATGAATGAATTACCAATCAGAGTTTCTGATTGGCATGAGACAACCACCACGACCGCAAAAAGATGATCATTTCAGCACAAAGTCACTGCAATGTGATGTTTTAATTAGCTCACTTACCTAGATGAATTTATGATCCACAGTAGGCTTTTAATTTCTGAGTAATTAATAGTACTTTTCTTTATAGAAAATACTATGTTTTGGATCACTCATAAGTTTTAAGGTTTTTTTTTTAATTTTGGATAGAATATTCTAAATACAACTTCTTCCCTTACATATGCTAATGTCCAGTATATGTCATTTAAGTCGCAGCAATTGGATATTTTCTACTTTAACAAGTGACAGAATAAAAATATGATTAGAATGCTTCCACATGCTTTTAGACACCTTCAACTTGCCATATTTAAATATGCAGCTTCAGATTTCTATCATTTTTGTTTTATTTCTTTTTTTGTTTTTGTTTGTTTTATTCTTTTTTTGTTGTTGTTAGATTTCTATCATTTTTAAATATTTCTGCCTTACTCTTTTGTTATTAAAAAAGGTTGTAGGTTTACAGAGCAATCTTGCATAAATTGCAGGATTCCCATATACCACCCTATTACATTTGTGCCAGACCCTATGTTAAAGACACAGGTACTTCCTTCGTGGAGCTCATAATGTAGGTGAGACACTGAGAGTATAAGGACCATGAACCATAATGTATATTAAAAGAAACTTGCAGACGTATAATCAGAAAAGAGAAAAAGTCTATAGAGAGGTCTTCAACCATTTAAGAATCTTTAATGTAGATGGCAGAATAGGCATTCTGTCTTATTCCAAAAGCCAGAACAAACAGTGAACTTTGTGAGGATGCGAAATTCTACTTAATATCATGGAGAGTTTTCTATAAATTTACAATCAAAACAAAAATGAAGTCATCTCCTTAATTAGCTCCCTAACTACCTATAAGAGCAAATATTCAAGGAAAAGATTCAGCAAAGCTGTAAAAGGAGATTAAGTTGATACTTCTCATTCTCAGGTTTTACTATTGCATGCAACCTAAAGCTATATGAATAGAACGGTTAGTCAAAGGCAGCAGCATTTGTAAACAAAGCAGAAGGTTAAGGAAAGATGTCACGTGGACACTGTAGATTTAAGAGTAATCTGCCGACCTGCAGGAAGAAAAGCGTAGAAGGCTGAAGCCGGGGTCCAGTGAGGGAGACAGAGTCACAGTAGGCAGACAAGGAAGAAGAATCTCCCAAGAGCTGAGGGTCCTGGAGACCAAGAACGGAGAGCGTTTCATAGACAGGATTGTGAACATCCCCAATTCCACAGAAAAATTGAGAGCAGATGGTAGTGAGGAGCAGTCCCTGGGCTTCTCAGAGACTCAGGAAGTCTCTCGTGGTTGGTCATTTTTTACAGCAGCATAACCTAGCCAAGATCCTGAGCAATAAAACATCAGATGCTCTGAGTCTACATAATACCTCATCTGAATAAAGTTAGAGCAGCACAGAAACTGGGGAAGTGTGTCAGAGCCAGAAGTCATCTCTATTCTATACTCTGGCAACTTCGAACAATGACTATGATGGAAAATTTTTTAATATTTAGTATACCCTCTATGGAGAAAAAGGCTTCTGTTTTAAAGTGATTCACAGCATAAAAGTCTAGAGCACCCATAGGATTAAGACACCAACGCCACCTCATCCTACTCTCCCAACATTAAAGCTGATGTGGCTCAGTAGCAGAGTTCACCTGCCATGCAGGAGACCCAGGTTCGATTCCTGGTGCCTGCCCATGCAAAAACAAAAAAAAAAAAAGAAAAAACAAAAAAAAGCTGATAAACCTCTGAATGCATTACATATGGCCTGCAATATTTATAACAAGCAGATTTCTGAAATAATTTCTATCATCTTTTTGCACAGAATGAGTATTAATAAAACAGAAGGGATATGGCATTTCCCCCTCATTGCCATTAGAGCCCAAGAAAATTCCCTGTGCCTTTTCCCCTATGACCACTAAAAAGTTATTAAAATTTACAAGAGAACTTGATAGGAAACACTGCCCTCAAAGTTATGAGAGAAATTTTGGAAAGCCAGGCACCGCCTTAGATTGGAACTACATTTTGAATTCAACTAAGAAAATAGATGACCTTGGAAAAAAATAGATACAATTTTACAAATTACCATAGCAGACAAAAAGCAAGTTCAAGCAAAAACTAATTCCTTTAAAGTTTAACTACAAATACTACTTGAGAAAATGGGTTTTGGGTTTGTTGTTTATTGTTCCGTAAGGACAAACCCAAGGAGAAATAACACTCTTTAAACATGCTATACATGTATTTTTACACACATTTATATGGTGTCTGAAAGGGTAGGTGCCATGTCTTATTTTTCATCACTAATCCTCTACCACAGGGCCAACACAGTGTCTGCTATACATATTCTCAAAAAAAAGGCTTGTGGAGTTAAATAATTAAATTATACAGAAACACAAAAGCATGGACTTTATTCTCCCACTATTAAATCCAAAATGCTTTCAGCATTGAGGCTCCATGACCCCTGAGCCCTATAACTGCTTGTTTGTTTGTTAAGCAGACATGATAGTGCAGCATTTATTCTAGAAGAAAAGTCACCATAAATGCCTGTGACTCAGGGATGCAAACTTCAAGCAAAGCACAGCCTCATCTCAGGTCCTATCTTTGTGCCTGAAACCTTACAGCTGCTTCCCACAAGGGAAATAATGTGTGCAGTACTTTATAGAGCCTCAAATTCAAGGACTCAGAGGGTGTCCAAGTTCATTGGAATCTTGCAAATAACTTTCATCCAAGCCCTTCTAAGATCCTGGAAACCTAGAGGGGAAACATGACCTACGAGAGGTCATGCAGCTCAGAGCAGAGCTGGGCCTAGACCCTGGGCTCCTGGCCCCCTGGCCAGTGTGCTGTTCCTACCACAATGGTGGGTATCTGCAGAGTCACCATCATAAAAAGCCCTTGTAAAATCAGCAATCCCAGAGAGGACCAGAAGAGGCTCCCAGGGCTTCCAGAACTCAGAGCCCCATACAAAGTAACCTCAGTAAATAGAAAATGCTACCCATAATGTCAGCCATGAAACTGGACTAAGCCACTTTTGCAAAACCTGGAATTTCAGGAGAAAAACCCTAAAGATTATTTAATGTTAATATCTATTAATTAGATAGGTATCTAACATCTATCAATGAACTGATTGCTATCTATGAATTCAGTAATGTCTAACATTTGTCCAGTGTTTTTTCAATGCATAAAGCACTTCACATATATTATTTCATTTTATTTTAATATAATAACTCTTGGAAGTAAATAATAGTCCTATTTACAAATAAGAAGGAAAGAGACTCAGAGAAAACAGAGGTTGGTAAATGGAGAAGCCCAGACTCTTTTCTATCTCTTCTGACCCAGAGAACTTTCTACTGCACCACCACTGTGCCCAGAGGAAAGGACAATTACAGAAAATTAGCAGAGCTTATACACCCACAATGTCCATTCCAGTCAAATCCAGTAATTATGACTGCTCTGCAAAACACTCAACATTTTTTCTGCTATTGATCTAAGCGTACCGTGTTATGTCATAACACCACAGCCACCTCCATTCAAATAGTATATACAAAGAGGACATGAAAAAGCCTGGAGATTTTGTTTGTATAGCAATAATACATTAGTAACATACAGTTCCATATCTTCATAGGGTTTTTAAATTTATGGTAGCAACAATAACTTAAAAGGGCTATTAAATATCACAGCAAGCACCCTTAACAATTTTCTATATGTAGGTTCACAAACATAAACACAAGGCACTGAGAAGTTGTGTCTCTTTCCTGGGAAGTCTGGAGTTGCTCTCTGGAAGGCTATTCAGCTCTGAAGGCATCTAATTCAGAGCCAACTTAACCATGGGCTCAATGCCTAAAGCCCACAATATGTCCAGAGGCAGGCAAAAAAAAGTTTTAATTTTTGTTTAAAATCAGAAAAATATATATACAATTAAAATGATGAATATATAATCATGGCCTCCGCCTGGACTACATTTGTCTTTGTATTGATACAGTCATAGAATACAATTTTTAATATTTTAATTGAAGAAGAAGTCCATAAAGGTCCAGGGCCCATGAAAGACATAATGCAGGTTTCATCTGATTCTTCCTATCTTGCCCACCATAAGTATAAGGTCTTCCCTGGGAGTCCCACAATCTCCACATTTCGGAATCAGTAGGCTTTAGCTAGTTTAACGAACACCTGCAATTATCTACTTTTTCAGGCTCCCATGTAGCCAAACAACGTGAGATCTGAGTTAGGTACTTTACACGTGAACCACACATTCCTCCTGATTGCTTTGTAGAAAAGCACACGCACGCTTGGACGCCATTTGTCTTTGGGCCCCCCACACAAGCTGTTCAGAAAGGGAGAATAGTAATCACAGAAAATAGGCTGTAATGGTAATGTTTTAAATATTTGAGTCAGCTAGCTGGACTTTTTCACATCTTAAAAACTGCGCAGGGCGGAGCGATGGTGGCTTAGTGGCAGAATTCTCGCCTGCCATGCCAGAGACCCGGGTTCAATTCCTGGAGCCTGCCCATGCCAAAAAAAAAAAAAAAACCTGCAATTTTACATGAATATGGAGATGATAAAGAATAAAACATATCTGTGAAAAAATTATTGTTTTCCCACAATATCCATGGCTGGCTTGGTATATTGTCAGATATATCTTCAATGACCTTTCTGACGATGTTGCGGAAGTTTATACACATACAAGTGCACTCCTATTTAAATTAAACTGGCAGTTATTAAATATTTCGTAATTTCTACATAATTTTCCCCCAACCACCCCAGGCTGATTAGGGGGTCTCTAGTCTGAGTTTCTTTGGCAAACATACCACTTGCAGTGATATTTAGTAAAGTGTTGTTAATTTAACATTGCTACTGTAAATATAAACATTGTGTGAGGATATATGTGTTCTATTCAATTGTAAAAAGCTACTTAAAGTCAAAGAAAATCTCTCAGTCAGCATTACCTAGAATATCACAGAGTCTCAAAAAAATGTTTGTGGATTGGCTGACTAAACGAATGAGCACTGTGGATTAAAAATGTTCTCCAGTCACTAGGGGCTGGGGGAAGAATAGGTAGGGTGTAACTATTTCATAGGTACAGAGTTTCTGTTTGAGGTGATGAAAAAGTTTTGGTAGTGATGGTAGCACAGCATTTGAATGCAATTAAAAGCCACAAAATTATACACTTAAAAATGGTTAAAATGGCAAAATTTATGTTCTATATTTTATGTTTTATATATACCATATATAGGTGTATATACAACAAAATTTGTGTATATATATGTAAATATATGTGTGTGTGTGTGTATAAAAGCTTTCCAGTCTATTACTAGATCCACAGAAACTGATGTAACCCAAACATTCATCATTCCCAATCATGATGATGCAAATAATGTTGACACAAATATCAGTCCCTCAAGTTATGGAGCCATTATCACAAGCCCAAAAATAAAGGACTGGCCTCAGCTCTCTCCTCCAGTCAGTGCCAGGGAGCAGATAATGGCATAGCTGTGTAACCAAAACATTTAGCCTCATTATACAATTATGACCACTGGTCTGTAAGGTGAACTTCTATATAAGGAGAATTAGCAAGTTGCATTCCTAACCATAAAATGGTCAATTAACTAAATGTCCATTAAAAAACAAATATTATCTATATAGTATGTGTGCCAAAAAGTGTTTAACCCCAAAGAATTAAATTCTAAATCTCAAGGGCTTTAGGAGTAATCAACTAAACCAATTCAGAATGTGGGACATGCTATAAAACAGCTGGACTGGATTTTTCCAAAATTCAATATAATGGAAAATCATTCTAGATTTAAAAGAAAATAAAAGGATTAAAAACCAAATGCAATATGCAGACATTGATTGGACATTGTACCAAAAATAAAAACCAGCTATCTCTATAAAAGATGTTTTGGGGGACAATTGGAGAAATTATAATTATGGAATGTATGTTATTGTTATCACATTGATGTTATATTTCTTCTGTGTAGGGATGATTCTGAGATTATGTAGAAGAATTTCCTCTATCTTAGGAGATAGGTGCTGAGGTATTAGGAGATAGGGGTATAGTGATGTCTACAACTTAATTTCTAATGGTTCCACAACAGCAAAATGTGTAAGTGAGTGTGTGGAGAGAGACAGACAGAGAAAGAGAGAGAGAGAAAAGAAAATGTGGCAAATGTTAATAATTGTAGAATTTAGATTAATGGTATGTATGTATTTGTTGTATCATTCTTGCAATTTTCCTATAGGATTGAACATTTTCAAAATAAAAAGTTGGCTGGAAATGGAGAAAAGAACAAAGTTAAAGAGAAATTTTTAAAAGCATAAAACATATGTATGAGTATATGATAAAGTTTAAAAGTAGGTTTCAGAATAGTGTACAGCATGATTGCATTTGGGGATGCATACTTGATGAATAGACACAAACACACTGAGAGTTCACTGTGGTCGGTGCTCTCTAAAACTGCACAAGACAGCAGCCTCAAGTGGTTGTCTCTGGGTTGCAGGGTGATAGTCTCTTCTGTCTTCTTATTTCTGTTTATCCAAAATCGCTTTTCTATTGATGCATTCATATATGTGTAAATCACTTTGAAAGAGTCAAATCTGGACCTTAGATCATGGCCTTAACATCTCAAAACCCCAAATACTCAGTTCTATTGGAAAATGGTACCTCTTAAAGCTGGTTAATCTTATGCTTACACTACTAAGCTGATACCAGTGACTTGAGTATAAATAAATCATTTCATTTGAAAAAGAACAAAAAATTGTGACAATAATTCTGGACTCTTTAGTTTGGCATTAGGAATATGAAAATATTGCCCCGGAGAGCATAACTCATGGCCTTTGGGTAGGCTACACTGAGACAGATTCCAGTTCATTATGAGACTGAATGTTGCAATGAGTCTAATAAGGGAACAGACAGCATCATGATTTAATTACTGTCAAAATATTAAGTACCTGGTAGATACGTGATCAGAAGGAATGACAGGGCATTAAATAAACTCTAATCCAGGCTTTAGTATCTAAAATATCTACGGTTAAAAATAAAGAAAATAGCAGGAATAAGTTGAATACATGTCCACTGAAGGAAAAAACTACATAATAGTTTGCTCCTGACTAACTGGAGACAAAAGAGAATATCAATACTCTCTGCTTGGTGGGCTCTAATAAAGAAATTGGAATATTGTTAATATTGTTCAACTACTCCAATTACTCAAACAAACAAAAAACAAAATGTGTTTCCTGCCAACATAACCCAAAATAAAACCCAACTTCATGAATTCAGTTTTAAATGTTGATATACTGATACAATGAAATATTGCTTTGAAATAAAAAATGAAGAACCACTGTACATGCAGCCTTTGGATGTATGTCACAAACCATATGCTGAGCAAAAGATGCAAGACAAGAGAATACATACAGGTTAATGCCATTCATACTAGTTTCAAAAAACAGTCCAAACTAATTTGGTAGAAATCAGAAAGCAGTTGGAGTGAGAAGCAGTTTAGGGGGAATGACTGAAAAGGGTCCAAGGGGACTTACTGGGGTGACAGAAATGTTCAGTCTTGCTTTGGGGTGGTTGTTACACAGATATACACAATCATCAAAGCTCACTGAACTGAACACTTAAGATCTGTTTGTTTTATTTATATAAATTACACTTCCATTTTTAAAAAAAAATGAAGATTTTTTCATCACTTTAAATCACCCGAAGAACTCAACACTTACCGACTGATTTCTTTTTACTGCCAAACATTTTTGCACCAGATAACTTTTTACCAGGCTCCAACAGTTGACCTAATTAAGGAAACAGGAGAAGGGCACAGCATCAGGATCTGAAAAACGCTCATTCACCATAAACTTACATCCTTCAACCTTCTCCTTGGCCATGTTTAGATGACTAGGAAGTAACTGATACAATTTATTAGGCTTAAATCTCACCAGATAAGAAGAACGATTCCACACACAGGATCTTTGTTTATTATCAAGTCGACATAGAACAACTCAAAATAAGCTAAAGCGTGCCATTCAGGTTGTCCTTAAAATTAAGTCAGGATCTACCTTATGGACAGATGAGTAAAACACATGGATTAAAAATAAATAAATAAAAGGGGGAACAAAAAAACAAATTAAGTCAGGTCTTCTAACATATCCTAAACCCTGTGAATTAGAATATCTCAGAGGTCAGGCGCCAGCATTTGCCTTTTATCCAAACGCCAAAGGTGATTCTTTAGCATAATCAGAGCCCAAACTACAAGAGCTCCCGGGGAGAGGAAATTATTGACCAGACTCTAGAGAAACAAAATTTAACTCAAAACTTTTCCTCAAATTATTCTCGTGTGTGTAGTCTTCTCCAGGTCACTCCACAAGAACCAGAATAATATCAATTACCAGCTTTTATTTTTTCCCCTATATATGCTCTAATTAAAGATTTAGAATGAATACATAAAAGGACAGACAAATTATTTCAAATATTTAGAACCCAATAGACATGGAAATGAATGCAGGACACCTTTGCCAATACATGATAAGGTAAGTAAAAGTACTGAACGTGTGCTCCTTTACTAACAGGCAGAAATGACATGTTTGCATCCTGCTTAGAGCAATGTTATGGATGGACATCGTAAATATATGTAAAAAAAGTTTCCAGCCATATGAAGACCAGAGAAAGGAAGTACAATGCTTGTAGTTTAGTAGTTACAAGAAAAGAGGTCACAGAAGTTCATCAACACTCACCTCTTCCACTGCACATCTCCTAGAATGTAAAAAGCCTGAAACCATCGATAGTTCTCCCTGGAAATCCACCTGCCTTGTCAGGCCGCCAGACCCTGCAGTTCCTACCCACCACCCCCAAGAAAAGCAGCAGGCTGCTAAGGGTACAGCCATCCCCAGGATGTGTCTGACACACAGGGCCACTGATGCTTTGTGAGATCCAATGCTCTTTTAAGGCCCAGGAAACTAAAGCTGACCAATCCCAGCCGGACGATGAGGATGCTGCTGCCAGGTGCTACTGGGAGCAGGGACTGGCCCTCAAACACAACCCATCAGGAACTCCCCTGTCCTTCCCAACTGCCACAATAGCTGCCCAAGACCACCTCTCCTACCCCTCAGTCACCCTCCAATTGCAGTCCACAAGTTGTCTCTGAGAAATGCTTGCTGACCAGTGATGCCTTTTCCTCTGCCTTACGTCTAACAGGTCCCCCTATACCCCAGTGTCTGCACTGAAGCCAGAGTCATCTTTACAAAAGGTAAATGGCATCGTGTCAGTCCCCTGCTTCAAACCCTCAAAATGCTCCCAGTGGCCTTAGAAGAAAGACCAAATTCTGACATGTCTCCCAGGGCACTTCACAACCTGGTCCCTGCACACTTTCTTCATTGTCTCTGTGCTTCCTTGCATCCCCTCAAGTCTACACTCCAAAAGCATTCAACTAAGTTCCTTTCATTTGGGAGGCCTTAACCATCTAACCCCACTTCTAACCCCTGCACCTCAGTAACTCCTACTCATCTTTCTGATATCAATTCAGACACATCTTCCTCCAGCAAACCTTCCCTAACCACCCCTCCCAAATTAACAATAGGAACCGCTCCTATGTGCTCTAACACAGCCTGCCCTTTCGATATCAGAGCCATTGTCACTCCAGAATTCATTTGCCCAAATTACTGACTGTCTATCCACTGGACCACAAACTTCATTCATGCAGGGGCTTCATCTGTCTGACTCACAGTTTTATCTCCATATCTAATGAGTGTCAGCACATAGCAATGGTTGATAAACATTTGCTGAATGAAATTCAAATGGAAAAAAAAATGAATGATGTCCTCAGTTCTATGAGGAACGGAGCAAGGGCATCCAGACTCTAAAAGGAATTTCTCTTTCAGCAACTATTCCTTTCAATTCCCTGTCCCCAAGTGCCAGAATATCCTACCTGGGTGCCATCATGGCTTTCTTGCCTGCCCCCTCCCTCTTGCTGGTCACCATTGTCTCTTCTACCTCCAACTCTAGCCTAGGAAGATCCTCAAATGATGAGGAAAATTGGGTTAGTATTAGGAGGGGTGTTGCGGGCAAATTGAAGAGCATGAGAAAAAAAGGGAGAAATAAGCAAATCTTTGGGGGAGGGAGACAATGAGGTGGTACTACAGCTTATGGCTATTAAAAAAGACCTGCAAAAAGGAAAATAAGACAGACAAAAGTGGGTTTTCATCCCTAAAGAACTTTCTTCATTCCAAAGAATAGTCACCACAACAGATACAAGGTGGCAGAAGAGGGGAGGATGAATGAATTCTGTGGTGACGACATCTGTATCTGTTGGCCCCATCTGCCCAGAGGGTAAAAGCTCATCAGTACATTCCAAGCGAACTTGTTAGGGCTTGAGCATTCTCTCCAGGGACTAAGTCAACATGTTCTGTTTTTGTGGGCTTAGAGTCCCCAGAGCATGGGATAGGAAGAACAATTCTTTGAGGAAGATGGCACAAAGGATGCTACACTCTGAGAGGTGGCAATGACAATGCAGGCAGAAGACAGAAATTCAATCTCTCAGAAAAATTAATAAGCATTGAACAATGGCCAACTTATCTAGTTTTTTCCTCATCAGTTTGCTAGGTGTGTTTGAGAGGTTGGTACTAATAATAACCAGGATAAAAGATGAACTTAAATATATTTGTGTAATGAAAAAAAGTTATCTGAAGAGAAACTATCACATAACCCAGTCCCCCTCTCGTCTAAGATCTCCCTGTAAGCACTTCTCAATCGGTCAAACATAAAGCAATACCATATCCTTCCTAAAATTATTTTTAAACCATACAGGCATTTCATTACTCTTAATTCCTCTAATACCACTTTCCAAAGTGTCTTTTCAACCTTCTATTTTGAAGACATTCAATCCATTTTTTTAAATGTTAGTCACTTTTGCTTTTGTACAAAATATTCTGTGCTTCAGAATCAATCCAGAGTGATAACATAATCACTGTTACATACATTTTAAATTTTTTCTTTAGATTTCTGAAAATTAGCTATGATCTTACTCAAGTGTTTTTGCTAAGACATAAAGTTACAACCAAAGATTAAGAATTGATATTTGAATCCGTGTTTTCTTCAATCTAATCTTTTCCTACAGTGGCAACTCTGGAATATTTTGTGGCGGTTGTGTTCATAGTAATGTAGCTAATTCTAGTTTAAATTTGAGGAAGGATAATGCATACCTTTCATTCTTGCACATTTATTAACCCACTAAACCATACCAGTTGGCTTCGCCCCACCTCTAAAGAATATTGGAGTAAAGAAAAAGTCATCTTTCATTGAACTTTTGGATTGCTGCAGGTCTAAGGAAATGGAGTAAATAAAATTCAGCAAGAGAAATGGTTTGCTGAAATGACATCTAGCTCTAGCAATAGGATTAGAATTTTGAAATTCAACCATTACCTGTGCTGAAGCAAACAATATTTACATGAATAAGTCCCCCCTTTTCTAAATCATTCCAAAGCAAAGAAATGGAAAAAGGAAAGCTTCTGAGTCCTTGTCTCCATTCTATCAAGAGATTAAAATGGTGATTTCCTTGTGTGTAAGTTCCGGTAGGTTTTTATGAGAAAGATAGATGTAGGAAAAGTAGGCAGAGAAGGAAAGGTAACAGAAATAATATCTAAGAGCTTTACATGTATTAATTCATTTAAAAATGGAATTAGACTTTTTTTAAAAGGCTGAAGGTTAAATTTCCATAAAGAATAAAATTTTTTTTACATTTCAAAGCTTAGGTTTTAAATCTTGCTTACAGAAAACTAATCTTCTAATTTTAAAAAAATTGGCAAAATCAAATGAGAATGCCAGTTTGTACAGGGAAAATAAGGAGTCTCATTTCAAACACCTTGAGGCTGAGATGAAAACAAGACATCCAAGCTGCTCCATACGCAGCTGTGGGGAAACAGGCATCCTGGCATGTTACGATTCCACAGAAAGGTCTTTCCTTGTGGCAAAAATGGGTACACACAGGTGCCAGCGACTCACTGCTTTAAGCCAAGGATTAAAATGGAAATTTTTTAATGATCTGAGGCCTTCAACAATCAAGTTATTATAGCTAATTCCCCCTGCTCCAATTCCATGCTCGCCAAGCAACCTGCTGATAATAATTTGCTTTCCCACAAAAGTCTGCCTACAGGGAAAGAATGCACCAGTCATGCTGAAGTGAACATTCTGGTCCTCCTGACGGTTATATTGCATGTAATAAATTAATAAACTGTCACTGTTATTTTATATCATCAGTCTTCTGACCTAATATTAGTCTGTACCAGAAAGAAGATAGATCTACTTTTTTTGGTATACTCATGAATTATGGTCCTAGGCCTACGGAACGAATACCTACCTGGCCATGGTAAGCTCACCACGAGACTTCTGAGGGAACACTCTGCTGAGTCTCTCAAGAGGCAGCAGGATGTGGTGATTGCCAGTTCATCCTTTGAAGTCAAACAGCCCTAGTCTTGGATTCCTGCTTTTCCCACTGACTAGTTCTGGAGCCTGGAGAGACTAAGCTCTGTAAGCCTCAAAACCTATTTGGATGGGCTGTTAGGGTCAAGGGACATACAACGAGAGGGCTTATTAGATGTGAGTTATTATCTTGAAGGCAGCTCTCAGAACTTTCTTCCTCAATGTACCTACATAAATTTCAGGATGAAATGAAACCAGTGAATGTAATTTCTTCAAGATGTTCAGCAGTAAAAGAAAGGAAAGAATTGCGAAAGGGTAATGAGACTTTAAAGAGAACACATGTTTAAGGTGGGGAGGCAGGGGTACAGGGTACTCCAGTGGGGCAGAACCCATGGAAAGAGAGAGAAAATGAGGTAGAGTGATGGGAAATCAAAGGAATAGGGGGAGACTGAAAAAGGGAAGGAAAAGGAAGGGGCCAGGGCAATGGGAGAAGAGACAGAAGAAGTCGAGGCCAGGAGGGTGCCATGAGGCAGATTCCTCAGGCTCTCCTTACTTGCTCAGAGCCCTGCCCAGGTAGTCCCCTCCCTACCCCTCTCCCTTCTTAGAGGCTAGAGAGGAAATAGAGTGTCCCCACTGGGTGAATCCTCTAGCTCCTATGAGCAGAGTTCTTTCCAGTTCTCAGGACATAAGGACAAAATGGAACAAGGAGGATAAGACTCAATGCAGCTTTATTGAGTCCATCCCCCACCCCTGCCTCTTTTTTTCCTTCTATTCTTCATTTTGTGTGTTCCTTCCATCCTTCTTTCTCCAGTGCTGCTTTCACCTCCTCTTTGGAGGCAGAGAAAACACTTTAAGGACAAGGGGATTCAAATCCCAGCTTGGATACTTTCTATTTATTATTATTGTTGCTATTGTTGTTATTATTATTGTTGTATTATTTGGGTATTACCCCAAGGCTCAGTTTTCAAATCGTTAAAGTAGAGATAATAATGCCTTCCTCCCAGCTGTTGTGAGGTTAAATATACATGGGGTGAGCTTCATAAAAATTTGTTTCTCCCTACCTCTTCTCCTCCCAGTCTGCCTTTTCTCTCCTAATCCTTCCCCTTTTCTCCTCTTTTTGAATCTCTGTTTCTGTAACTTTTCTTCATAATTCTTATTAGGGCACTTGCTTCCCCCCCCCAGCTCACCTTCTCTATGAAGTCTCACCCAACCAAGAGTGGAGAGGAGGAGGGCTGCCTGGGAGGAGCGCGTCATCGTGGGCTCATGTGAACCTTAGAACGTCTACCTACTTGAGTCGTTGTGGGGTATGAGGATGAGGGAATGGCCTTCTCTCCCCCTACGGGCCTGCACCATCTCTAGTCCTAACCTTGGCCCTTTCCTTCCTCAGGCCCTAGGTTTCCCAGAGGTTGTAGAACAGGGTGTCAGCAAGTCCTTCTATCCTGGCCGTGGTGAACTTTATAGTCACACCTGCTGGCAGCCCCTGCCTTCCAGCCCCAGAATATTACTTGGAGTCCATGTGTGGGGAGACAGGGACCTGAAATGCAGCTCTAAGACCCCCAAGAAGGCAGATCTTGGTGGATCAGGGAAATCTCTCCCTTGGGAGGTGAGACCAGTGAAGGAAAGGGGAGGCTGCTCTGGAAGAAGCCCAGTCCTGTGTTTATCAAGTGTGCAGCTTTGAGAGGTGAACGGTATAGAAAATGTTTGAATCATATTTGGTGTCAGTGACAGCTACCAAGGGGCACAGTGTTTATAGATGTTGGACAAAAGTAGAAGTGAAAAAAATTTAAACCTGTAGGAGTGTGTAAGTGAAAATGATGGTTACTATAGGCAAATTATGTCTAATTATCATACCTCAAAGATAAATTATTTATTTGTTTCCCATATAATACAGTCCAGATTAATTTTGTTGTGAGTTGTCATGTCAACACTGAAGTCTGTTTATATTGTTAGGTGTGCAGCAGTTACACAACTATAAATTTTTAAAACAACGGGAACAACTGCTTCTCTTTTTGATCCTCCACTCACGTTCCTCCTTGGGGTCCTGGTTTCCTTTACTCTACCTTTTCTGTTCCTTTTTTTTACCTTGCTCTTGCTGCTGCTTTTGTACTTTTCCCTTTCCTTCTCCTCATCCTCCCCTTTCTCTCCAAACATGCCTCTTCTGATTTAGTCATCTTCCTTCCCCTTCTCACTTCCCTGTTCCTCCACCAGTGCTAGACATCAGACTGATTGGTTTGGTCCCTTGAACTCTGTGCCCTTTAGCAGTTTCCCCTCCCCTCTAAGCCCTGGTTTTCTTGTCTATAAACAAGGACAATGAGAGTAATTCATAAGATTGTTAGGGAAACTAAAACAGATCATGCATGTTAACAAGTTAGTACAGTACCTCCAGCTCAATACAGGAGGGCCATTATTATATCTATTTTTTAATGTTATTTTTTTACTCTCTACAACAGGTAGAAAACCTCCTGACAGACTGGAGGGGCATCTTCTCCCCCTGCTAAAGTTCAATCACCAAACGCTGAGCAGATGCCTACTTCATGTCAAACTCTGTGCCAGACATGGGGAGGCAAGAATGCCTTGGGTCCTATCCTCGTCCTTCACAAACCCACAGTGTGGGAAAGATGAGAAGAGACAGATACACAGAAAGATGAGCGGAATGGCCCAGGCAGGGCTACAGTGGAAGGAGGACCTGAGAACCATGGAGGCAGAAGGGAAGGGAGTCACCAAGCCTGCTTTGCAGAGACAGCTAAGACCTCCCAGCTGGTGATTCTGAGTTGAATCGTTTTGAAACGAAAAGAAGGAGACTTTGGGAAGCAAAACAAGATAAGGGCCGGTAAAAGGAGCAGCATGCAGAAACCCAAGTGTTGTGAAACGGAAGGGAAGGTTTGGGGAGCAGTGAAAGTCATTCTGACCAGATTGTAGGGTACCTAGGAGGAGTACGGTAAGCTATGGGGCTGGCAAGATAGACAAGAGGTAGATTTGGAAAGAAATCATCATCTCCATCATCGTCCCCATCGTTACTATCATTTACTGGGTACGTAGCTCTGTGCCAGGTATTTAACATACATTATCTCATTTAATCCTGGCAAAACTCTATAGGCAGGAACTTTCATTATCTCTACTTTATAAATGAGATGGCACAAAGCACGGCTATGGTCAAAGCCCTGTGGTTCAGCCTGCAGGTAATGGGAAGGCAGAAGAGGACGTTCAGTAGAAAGGTATGATTACAGTCCAGCCTCTCTTGTCCACTGCCCTTGCTCCCTGTGTCTCTCTCTGCCAGTCTAGAGTTTTTTAGGAAGGTAACTCTCTCGGCATGGACTGGCATGAAGAGGCATGGGGAAGCAATTACAACAGGTAAGTGGAGCTGGATTCAAGAAATGTTTCTGAAGTTGAATTGACAGAGTTTATAAAACAGTCTATATGTTGCAATGTAGGACAAGGAAGAATCTGGGGTGCCTTCTAGGTTTCTGGCTTGGGACACTGAGGGGTGCCATTAACTAAGATGACAGGGAAGGGAGAGGAGGAGAAGGTGGAGGAGCAGGAACAGGAATTGTGGTGGGAGAATGAGAAACTCCGTTTGAACACATTAGACTTGAAATGCCTCTTGACAGTTGGAAATATCTTCATCACTAAAGAAAAAATGACAGATTGTAGACTTGGAATCACTGACAAATGAAGAAGCTTTGAAGTCATTGAGAGTGGATGATCTCACCCGGGAAGAACAAGAATGAAGAGAAGCAAGGAGAGGACAAAGGATGAGGATGAGCTAGTAAAAGGATAAAGACGAATCCTAGGGAGCACTGACTCTGAAAAGGTGACTCAGAGAAGGATATACTGAAATGCAATGCTGAAGCATTCCTACTGTGTCCTTTTCCTCTATGCATATAGCACAGTTCCAGACGCAGAATAGGTGCTCAATAAACTTTAGTTGAATAAATAAAAGGCAAGAGGAAAGAAAAGTGACCTCAAAGTAAAGAACATGTTTGCAGAAATACAATGGTCAACAATATTTATTATTGCCAAGAAGCCAAGTAGAACCTTAGCCATGTGCTACAAACTATGAAAAGGTTTGGCACATTTGAATGTTACCATTTTCTCCGACATCTTGTCATGAGAGATCCTGAAAAGCAAATACCAGCTACTAATTCTTCTGCATGCCATACAAACATCTAGAATACATTAACATTAAAAATTAAGAAATTTTATTTCAAGTACAGATACTATTTCCAATTCACTTTTCAACGTTAGGTTAAGTTTTCTCCTACTAAATTAAAATTTCCAATTTCCCATGAAAGAAAGAAATAAAATCATCCTAGCTGCTAAACAGGGGAACAAAAAATTACTAGGCCCTGCATTTTTAAAGAGTCATGTATGATAAAACAACATAAAGACAAAAAAATAGATTAAATAGGTTTAAAGACATTGCTGTGAATTTACATTTTGCAGAAAAGACTAGGATAGAGGAACACTGAGTAAAAGGTGTTTCTTCATGGACACAGGTGCTGTTAATCCCATCAGCCATTCCATTTTTCCTCATCTCCTATCTAATAAGCTATTAGGCCCCAGCCAATGTTTCTCACCGGTTGCCTTTTTCTTCAAAACAGTTCATTGTTGACCTCAGACCTGAGACACTTTGGTATCAATGAGCAAAATAGCTGGAAGGATCCATTTTTCTGGTCAGACAAACCTTATCATTGAAAACATGACCCTTCAAGCCTCAGAGGAACAGTTTCGTGACCAACTCTTCATCCCTAAAACATGAGCTCTCCTGGAATAACATGAACTGATCCTAGAATAAACAGTATCTTAAGTGAGCTAGATACAAACCCCCTGAAAGAAAAGAAAATCAACTACTACAAAAGGAAGTGAGAAGGACCCACAAATACAGACAGAACGGACATTTATTCTACTCCCATCACTCATTAAAAAGGTGCTAAAATAACAGAATAAAATTTTGAATTTAAAAGAAAAATAGGGGGAAAAAATCTCATCTCCTACACCCTACTAACTTTCCCCAAATTACATTTTTAATAAAAGGGGAGTGATAGAGAATATTTGCTAAATTTCAACTACACAGGAGATCAAAACAAAACAGGAATCTAGAAAAGAGAAACAGAAAGTCGTAACTGCCCAGAGCTAAATCGCCTCTTAGTCTCTCTAACCATCGAATGCTCCCGCCTACTCACCTTGACATGGACCTAACCCTCTCTCCCAAAAGGAAGATTTCCCAGCAGTGCAGGAAGATCAAATCAATATTCATTCCGTGACCATATCAATGGGGAAAGCACGGGCATACTAAGAGCTCTTCTTACATAGAAAACAAACTGGGTCTCCTGAGGGCATTCTTGAAAACCTGAGATCAACTCCCGGAAAAACACTCTTTGACCACTTACCGGTACAGGAAGCCACTAGATGGCTAACAGCATCTCGCAGCAGAAAAAGAGGAAGATGTCACAGGAAACCACTGAAGAATTGGGGGAGACAAACTCTCCTTCAAAAAATGCTGAAACCCCATAGGAGCCTCTCCTCCCATAGTCGACTGCTACTGCTGCCAAAGCAGAACTGGTTAATCTTGGAGAAACAAAAGGAAACTCCCAAGAGGCTGGCTTCTGGGGGGATAGCTTCCTCTGTGGGAGCCAAGAATTCAGAAAGATGGAAGTGGACAACTGAAGGGGACACCAGCTACCATATCCACTTATCCAAACTTTTATCAGCTCTCAGATGAAGGAAGATGGGCTAACATCTTTGGAGTGCTCACCTGTTTTTCCCAGCGATGAAGGAATTAGCAATGGGATCTTTTTTAATCATCACAAGGGGAGTTGAGATCTCTTATGGATGAAAGGTAAGCACACTCAAGCAGCATTTAGTAAGCAAAGCAGTGGCACTTCTTTTTCAACATCCTTAATTTCAGTTCAGAGGAAACAAACATTAACCCTGAGGATGCTGGAGGAAAATGCAAGTAGGAAAGGGATTTAAACGTTTTCGTTTGGCATCATTTTGAGGGAGTTCTGGTTTTTTAAGGTGGGATTAGATGAAAACAACATATTTGGGGTTGTGTATATTTACTAAAAGAAGGTTGTGCTTTTTTAACTATGTCCAAAGCTATCTAGAGATTTTCCAGAAGTTGCATCAGATTTGCCAGTTAAGCGCTGAAACCAAATATGCTTTAATCACGTCTCGATAACCACAGCAAGCTGATCCCCTGTGCATCGTCAACTCCACTCGCGCAGAAAATCCTTGCACTGAGTCCTCAGACTCTCAGACAGCCAGGTCAGAAAGAGACAGAGGGCCTTTTCCTACCAAGGCTGCATAGAACCAAGAAACTGCAGACTTCATAAAGCAAGATGATGGCTTTTTTTCTTTGTGTGAAGAAGAGGACCAAGAAGCAGAAATTTCTTTAAAAAACACTTACAATAAAAAATAATTAATTAGAAAACGTATATATAGCTTTTACGCTCTTTTTGATCCATCATATTGGCAAGTATTTTAAGTTTGAGAATTTCCAGGGTTGAAGAAGACATGAGAAAATTAGCACCTTCTCCTACACTGTTAGGAGAAGCACATATTGGTAAAATGTTTGTAAGGTAAACTTAGTAGTGCCTATCAAATATTTAAAAGTGTATATTTCCATCTCTTAGGAATTTACCCTACAGATAATCATACCCATACACAAGTATATTTGCAAAACTGTTCATTATAACACTGTTTGAGACAGCTAAAAACTAAAAATGACTTAAATAGAGAAGTCTGGTCAAATAATATCTATGCATATGAAGAAGTACAACGCAACCATCAAGAGGAAGTAGAACTGAAGTCAAGAGTCAGATTGTGTGGGTTCAGGTCTAGCTCTACCAAGTGACTGGGCTGGTGACTCTGGGCAAGTCTCTAAACCTCTCTGGGCCTCAGTTTCTCTGTATAAAGGTGGTAATTACTGTACTTACCTCATAGGATTGTTGTGACAAAGGCAGTGCTCAATAAACATTAGATATTGTAAACGAAAGTGGTGGATCTCTGTGGATTGAAATGGAAAGATGCCCTAGACACACGGTCAAATGAAAAAAATCAAGTTGCAGAAGACTATGTAGGACAATTCCATTTGGTAAAAATATTTAAACTGTGCTTGCTCTTTCTTTATGGTCTGTTTCTCCCCACTAAAATAAAAGTCCCTAGAGAGCAGGGAATTTTGTTCACTGTTGTATCCCCAGAGCCAAGAACAGTACCCATCGCAGGCACTCAGTGAATACTAGCCGAGAAAGGCTATGCAAGAAGAAATGATTAACAGCAGTTACCTCTAGCAAATGGTATGAAATTGAAGGGGCCAGTGGGCCCTGGGAGAAATGTTTTATCTGGTCTTACTCTTCTGCACTGCTTGAATTGTTATGAACTTGCACACTTTATAATAAAAATGCACATTTTAAGAGGTGCTTACTCCTTGCTTACAGGGAGACTGGGAAGCCTTGAAAACCATGCCCCCACTAAGAGCAGACAGATGGCGGGAGTGAAGGGATTCCCTACAACCTGTAAGTTAAGGAGCCAGAAAACAATTTGCAAAAGAAGGAAAACACAGAGCTTACTTTCCCTTCTTGGGCTTCCACTGGTCTTCCAAAGTTTATTCCTGCAGCCTATAATCTGGATCCTCTGCCTTCATCCCTCGGGACTCTCCATTACCTATACATCAACTGCATTTTTGCTCAGGTCGTCTTCTCCTTTTGGGGTGCCTTATACTTCATCCCTTCCCTTTTCCAACCTATCCTTTAAGGATAGGCTCACATGATCTTTCCCTAGAGTTTCTCCCCACATCTTTGGGCTTCTCTTTATAGAAACTTGGGCTGGTACCAATACCAGCACTTATCTTATAAGGTCTGTTATCTCCCTTCTAGCGTCTTATCTGCTTGAAGCAAGGGCTATCAAGAACTGTTTCTTTGCAGGTCTATACCCCAGCCACAATTCCCTATAATACAAACAGCAAGTACAACCTTAGGGAGCTAGGTACTGTGATTTTAAAGGTGTTAGGACCACTCCATTGCCTAAAAGTATCTGATACCAGAAAAAGTTCATCTGCCTCATCATTCTCCCTGAAATTTCAACTGTAAAGATGCATTTATTTGACTTACTAAGCATATTATTTTTAAATGTATTCAAAAGCTCTAAACTGGTTGAAAAGATTCTAGTTATTCTTGTACTAGTCTGAACTGATTTAATCACAAATACTTTTTTCTATCAATGACACTGAGAGAATGAGGAATTTTTTTAGGAAAAAAGGGGAGTATAAAAAGGGGTTTACCCCGTCTACAGTAAGACCACAGAACTCCTGCCTCACCTTTATCCAATACACACATGCATTTATGCATGAAAGAGAGAGAAAGCTAACACTGGTTCTTTATCATTTTGAAATATTCATTGTTTTTGAAATACAAATATCTTGCCATTAAAATACACACTTGCAGGCAGATGTTTGTTATAAAAAAATAATTCAACAGTGTCATAAAACAATGTACTTAAAATAACAGGGCAAAAACGAAAAACAAAAAAACAAATTTAAAAAATCACAAGGCATTTAAATTGTTTGCTCCATCACATAAGTTCCAAAGCTTCTTATTCACGTCTGGCATGTAATATTATGACATTACTGCTATTCCCTCTGCAGGGGTCTCCTGTCTCCCATGTCTCCTCTTGATTCTACCTTCATTCAGGGCTCTACTCAAAGTCAGCAACATACAGAGATTTGCCAGGCTACCTAAAAAGCACACACACACACACCCCTGTCATTCTCAGTGCCATTATTTTGCTTTATTTTTTCTCCATAGAAAAAATGATCACCACCAGCCAGTATACTACTTATTTCTTGTTTGTTATCCAGCTCCCCAGTACATACTAGAATGTCACTTTTTGGTTAGGCAGGGACTTTGTTGTATTCACTGATGTATACACAGGATCCAGACCAGGACCTGGTACTTAGTAGGTACTTAATGAATATTTGTTGAATTAAACTGATGAATAGTGATGTTGTTTTATAACTATTTCTTGCATACTAAATGTGTATGCCTTTCCCTTGAGAATGGGAGCTGCTTGGAAATAGAGCTCTTGTCTCATTCAGTGTTGTATTTTCAGTACACAGACCTCAGTAGTTTATCAATAACTGAATTGAGGCAAACTCTAAAGGACAGCTCTCTAAGTGACACTTGCTATTTCAATTAAATTTCTGTTTATATGTGTACACAGCTTAACTTTCCTTAGATAATTTTCCAGTCCCCAAAGTACTGACAATTGCTTGGCCTAATTTAAATAGAACTTGTTATGGGCATACACTGTCGAGTCAGATTTTAGTATCATTGTCATTGGCACTTGAAGTATCAAATTCAGAGGAGAAGAAGGAGCCTGTGAGAAATGATAGAGACCTACAGCACATTTGAAATGAAGAAAGCATAAACAGAACAGAAACACTGGTCACCGGATAACCAAAAAAAAGTATAGGGGGAAAATGGGACTTAAAAAGTTATGCTTTTATTCAGTAGCGGGATGCTTGCCTTCCATGCAGGAGACCAGGGTTCGAGTCCCAGACCATGGAACAACAACAACAACAAGAAACCAAAGTTATGCTTTCAGAGAGGCAGGACAAGATGGCAGAATAGGGTGATGTGGAATTTAGTTAATCCTCTAGAGCAACTAGTAAGTAGCCAGGAACTGGAACAATTGTTTGGGAGACATGTGTGACCAGACACACATCATACACCAATCTGGATTGGGTGGAAGGGCAGAGATCACGACACAGAACTATAATTAAAGCCCCTAAACTGTGGAGGGTGGTGCCCCTCCCCCACTGGCATGGCTGACTGTGTTGGAGACACTTCGCTGTGGGGAAAAGAAGTAGTCTCTATCAAGAGCCAGGGAAGAAAAGTCAACCAAGCTCCAACTGCCAGTTTTAATTAACAGATTAAGACTGCTGAACACAAGCTGCAAGTGCAGATAAATCCAGAGCAAAAAGAAAAGGACCCCTGAGGTCTCTCCCTGCAGAGAGCAGGCAAGACTGATGGAAGAAAAAAAAAAATGAGGGCTCTTTTTTTGGAATGGAAAAGGGCAAATAGAACATGGTATCCACTCTGGGGAAACTTGTGGGCTGGGAACTGGCTTTAAATAGGGATTTCTTTTTATTTTTATTTTTTTTAACTATTCTAAATAGTTCATTAGTGAAAGCCTCAGGCACTTTTAATTGTAAGTACTGGCCCAGGCAAGGGCAGAGTTAAGATATGTCTGAGAGACAAAGCAACTAGTCAAATGAAGGAGATAATACCCTAACGGGCATATCTTCCCCTATGAAGAATAGGGGACAAGTCCCAGCTCAAGAGGCTACTCTCATTCAGAGAATTCAGGCCTCAGGGGCTGGAAAATGGAATCAGCTTAAGCCTGCCTTCTACCTCAGTTTCCATCTCAACCACACCCTTGGCAGGGACAAGGCCTACTGAGAATTAAAGGCACTGAGCCACTTTATGCCTGTGCAGAGCTGCAGGCTGACAAGCGCCACCTGCAGGTCAGGATAGGAAAAGCACAGACTCTAGAGGCTTCACAGGAAAGTTTGACAACCTGCTGGGCCTCAGGCTCAGGGAAGCTTGATACTGGTTTCACTCTGCTCCTGAGACCTGGGCCTGCTTTGTATGGGAAAATGTGATTGTGATCAATCATATCTGGGATAACCCTCCTCAAAAGTTTCCATATAGGCAGGGCAAGAATTAGAAAACTAAGAGCTGAAAAATACTGATCAATTAAACAGAAGCTATATTAGAGGTCTAGAATAAGTTGAACTGAATGCCAAAGAAGAGGTAGAGAACTAAGCCAACCAACAAGAAAACTCTAAAAGAGTGAAAATGGCCTCTGAATAAACTTATCAAACAAATCAGATGCCTAGACACCAGGAAAAAATTATTAGCCACATTAGGAAAAGCTAAAGATATGGCCCAGTGAAAGGAACAAACTAACACTTCAAATGAGCTACAGGAGTTGAAACACCTAATTAAAGAAGTGCAAACAAAAATGCTAATTTAAATCAATGAATTGAAGGAAGATATTGCCAAAGAGATGAAAGATATAAAAAATACAATGGGCAACCATAAAAAAGAACCAGAAAGCTTGAAAAACAAATGACAGAACTTACATGAATGAAAGACACAATAGAAAAGATGAAAAACACAATCAAGAATTACAACAGCATATTTGAATAGGCAGAAGGAAGTGAATTAGAGGATAGGACATCTGAAATTCTACATACAAAAGAACAGATAGGAGGGAAATGCAAAAATATGAGCTTGGGCTGAGTCTCAGGAAATTGAGTGATAACATGAAGCACATGAACATACATGTTATGGGTGTCCCAGAAGGAGAAGAGAAGGGAAATGGGGCAAAAGGAATAATGGAGGAAATAATCACTGAAAAATCCTATCTCTCATGAAAGACACAAAATTACAGATCTAAGAAGCATAACAGTACCCAAACAGAATAGATTCAAATAGACTTACTCAAAGACACTTATTAAGCAGATTGTCAAATATCAAAGGTAAAGAGAGAATTCCAAAAGCAGCAAGAGAAAAACAATCTATCACATAAAAGGGAAGCTCAATAAGATTATATGTAGATTTCTCAGCAGAAACCATGGAGGCAAGAAGGCAGAAGTATGATATATTTATGATCATGAAAATAAAACTACCAACCAAGAATTTTATACCCAGCAAAACTGTCCTTCAAAAATGAGGGAGAATTTAAAATATTTTCAAACAGACTCTGAGAGAGTTTGCAAGCAAGAGATCTGCACTACAAGAAATATATAGGCAGATAAGAAAGACAAGGGAGAGAGGTCTGAAGAAGAGTGTAGAAATTAAGATTATCAGTAAGGACAACTAAAAGGGTAAAAAGAGAGAAAAAATAATACAGGACATAAAAAATCCAAAAGGCAAAATGGCTGAAGAAAGAACTGCCTTTACAGTAATAACATTAAATGTTAATGGATTAAACTCCCTAATCAAAAGACATAGACTGGCAGAATGGGTTTCTTTAAAAATGTTCCATCTATATGCTGTCTACAAGAGACTCACTTTAGAACCAAGGAAAAATATATATATTGAAATTAAAAGACTAGAAAAATTTATTTCACACAAATAACAACCAGAAAAGAGTGGGGATAGCTATACTAATATCAGAATATTAGACATCAAATGTAAAACAATTAAAGCAACAAAGAAGGACACTATGTATTAATAAAAGGGACAATTCATCAAGAAGATATAACAATAATAAATATTTATGCACCAAGTCAGAGTGTCCAAAAACATGAGGCAAACTCTGATAACATTGAAGGGAGAAATAGACACCTCTACCATAATAGTTGGAAACATCAATGCTTCACCCTCATCACTGGATAGAACATCTAAACAGAGGCTCATTAAGGAAACAGACTTTGAATAGTATGATAAATGACTAGACTTAAAAGACATTTACAGAACATCACACCCCACAGCAGCACAATACAAATTTTTTTCAAGTGCTCATGGATCATTCTACAGTATAGACCACATCTTGCCTAGTTTCAATAAATTTGAAAAGATTGAAATTATACAAAACACTTCCTCGGATCATAATGTAATGAAGGTGGAAATGAATAACTGGCAGAAGGCCAGAAAATTCACAAGTATATGGAGACTAAACAACACACTCTTAAACAAGCAGTGGGTCAAGGAAGAAATTACAAAAGAAATCAGTAAATATCTTGAAGCAATTGAAAATGAGAACACAACATATCAAAACTTATGGGATGCAGTGAAGACAGTGTTGAGAGGAAATTCTTTACCCTAAATGTCTATATTTAAAAAGAAGAAAGAGCAAAAATTGAGGAATTAACTGTTTACCTGGAGGAACTAGTGAAAGAACATCAAACTAACTTCAACACAAACAGAAGGAAAGAAATAACAAAGATGAGGAATAAATGAAACTGAAACATGAAAACAATAGAGAGAATTAAAAAAAACAGAAGTTAGTTCTTTGAGAAAATCAGTAAAATTGATGGGCTCTTAGCAAGGCTGATGAGAAAGAGAGGGAGGGAGTAATGATGGGAGAGGGTGAGAAAGAGAGAGAGGATGAAAATAAATAAATCAGAAATGGGAGAGGGGACATAACTTACTGACCAAGGAGAAATAAACAAGATAATAAGAGGACACTATAAGCAGCTGTATGCTAGCAAAATAGGCAACGTAGATGAAATGGACAACTTCCTAGAAAGGCATGAACAACCAACATAGACTAGAGAAGAAACAGACGACCTCAACAAACCAATCACAAGTAAAGAGACTGAATCAGTCATCAAGAAGCTCCAAAAAAAGAAAATCCCAAGACCAGATGGCTTCACGTGTGAATTCTACCAAGCACCCAAGAAAGACTTAGTAGTAATCCTGCTCAAACTCATCAAAAAAAATTGAGGAGGTAAATCTACCTAACTCATTCTATGAAGCCAACATCAATCTAATACCAAAGCCAGACAAGATACTACAAGATAAGAAAATTACAGACCAATTTCTTTAATGAATATAGATGTAAATATTCTCAACAAAATACAAGTCAAATCCAGCAGCACTTTAAAATAATTATACACCATGACCAATGAGTTTTATTCCAAGTATGCAAGATTGGTTCACACAAGAAAATCAATTAATGTAATACACCACATCAATAAATCAAAGAGTAAAAACCATATAATCATCTCAACTGATGCAGAAAAGGCATTTGACAAAATTCAGCATCCTTTCTTAATGAAGACACTTTAAAGGATAGGAATAGAAGGATACTTTCTCTACATGATAAAGGGAATATATGAAAAAAGCACAACTAACATCATACTCAATGGGGAAATACTGAAAGCTTTTCCTCTAAAATAAGGAATAAGTCAAGGATGCCCACTGTCACCATTGTTATTCAACATTGTGCTGGAAATTCTAGCTAGAGCAATTACACAAAAAAGCAAAGAAAGAAAGAAAAGCCATCCAAATTGGAAAGGAAGAAGTAAAACCTTTACTGGTTGCAGGTGACCTGATACTATATTTAGAAAATCAAAAAAATCTACAGCAAAGCTACTAGAGGTAATAAGTGAGAACAGCAAAGATCAATGCCAAAAAATCAGTTGTGCTTCTATACACTAGTAATGAGCAGTGAGAGGAACAAATCAAGGGGAAAAAACCCATTTGTAATAGCAACCAAAAGAATCAAATATTTAGGAATAAATTTGACCAAGCCATAAAAAGACCCATACACTGAAAACTACACAAAATTGCTAAAATAAATCAAGAAATATTTAAAGAAATGGAAAGACATACCATGTTCATGGGCCAGATGACTAAATATAGTTAAGATGTCAATTATACCCAAATTGATTTAAAGATTCAATGCAATACCAATTAAAATGCCAACAACTTACCTCATAGAAATAGAAAAACAAACAACCAAATTTATTAGGAAGAGTAGGGTGTCCCAAATAGCTAAAAATATCTTAAGAGGAATGAAGTGGGAGGTCTCACACCACCTGACTTTAAGGATATTACAAAGCTACAGTGGTCAAAACTGTATGGTACTGGCATAAAGCTAGATATACTGACCAATGGAATTGAATTGAGTGTTGAGAAATAGACCCTCTCATTTACAGACAATTGATCTTTTTTAAAAAATATTTTTATTGAGCAATCTTCACACACATATATTCCATACATAATGTAAAATCAATGGCTCATAATATAATCACATAGTTGTGTATTCATCACCATCATTATTTTTTAGGACATTTGTATCACTCCAGAAAAACAAAGAAAAAGAAAAAAGAAAATACACATAAATAGCATATCCTTACCTCTTCCTCTCATTGACCACTAGTATTTCTATCTACCTAATTTATTTTACCCTTTGTCCCCCCTATTATTTATTTATTTATTTATTATACATGTCTTTTTAATCATCTGTCCATATACTGCATAAAAGGAGCATCAGACACAGGTTTCCAAATCACACAGTCACATTGTAAAAATTCTATCTTTATATAATCATCTTCAAGAACCAAGGCTACTGGAACAGAGCTTAACAGTTTCAGGTACTTCCCTCCAGACAATCCAATACACCATAAACTAAAAAAACAATATCTTTATAATGCATAAGAATAACCTCCAGGATAACCACTTGACTCTATTTGAAATCTCTCAGCCACTGAATCTTTATTTTCGCTCATTTCTCTCTTCCTCCTTTTGGTCAAAAAGGCTTTCTCAATCCCTTGCCGTCAGGTTCCATCTCATCTGGGGATTTCTGTTCCACAATGCCAGGAAGATTTACACCCCTGAGAGTCATGTCCCATGCAGAAGGAAGGGCAGTGAGTTCACTTGCAGAGGTGGCTCAAAGAGAGAGACCACATCTTAGCAACAAAACAGATGCTTTGGGGATGACTCTTAGGCCTAATTTTAAGTTATTAGCCTGTCCTTTGTAGGAACAAGTTTTCATAGGAGTGAACCCCAAGATCAAGGACTCAGTCTATTGATTTGGTTGACCCCACTACTTGTAAGAGTA
Organism: Tamandua tetradactyla; assembly: GCF_023851605.1. Lineage (NCBI taxonomy): Eukaryota > Metazoa > Chordata > Mammalia > Pilosa > Myrmecophagidae > Tamandua > Tamandua tetradactyla. Next base: position 64,555,161 of record NC_135340.1, read on the forward strand.
TCAGAAATTCTTCAAATGGGGAAGTTGAATATTTCTTCCTTTTTCTGTAGTCCCCTAAGGGGACATTGCAAATACTTTTTTATTCACTACCCAAATTACTCTGGGATATATCAGGGCATCACACTAAACTAGATAAACCAACAAAATCTCATGCCCTATTCAAGATTCCATGTACTTATGGTGTTCAACTAAACTGACCATACAAGTTAAATTAGGAACTGCACTACCCAAAATATAAATTTTGCACCAAATAAGCATCTCTCCCTTTAGTCTCACCCAGAAGTTGAAATTTTAAAATATGGACAATATCATCCTTTACCCTGTATTTTAATCTACCTTAGTCCTATCCAGATCAGTTTCATTCACATCTCTACTCGAAGTCGGATCACTTTTTCAACTTTTTAAATAGTGTCTATATGGAATAGTGATGATTTCATAGCTTCAGGGCTCTAACTCTGAGTCTCAGGTGTCACAGAAATACCTGCAGTTTCTGGGAACAACTAGGTTATAAACAAAAGCTCAGTATCTCACAATTTAGAAATAACAGTTACACCTCCTGAATAGATGTGACTGCTGTAAGAGCTTACCTAGGATCCTTTACAACAGGCCCCAGCCTGATAACCCATGCTCTTGACTTCACTTCACTGAATTTTTGTATTATAGTTGGTCCATATGATTGAGGTGTAATAATATTTCTTTTTGTTACTGACATTTCATTCAACATACACTCAAAGTTCATACACCTAGTTGCATGCCTCACAACTGCATTCCTTCTTGCAGCCATTCAGTATACACCATAGTTCCCCCTTCCATTCCTCAGCAGTTGTACCCTTAAACCACTTCCATCCATTGTAGGTCACAAACACTGCGGCCATAAACACAAGTGTGCAAATGTCCATTCGTGTCCCCACACTCAGTTACTCCAGATACATACTGAACAAGGGAAATTCAAAATCATATGGCAACCCCACCCCCTCGCTTTCTGTGGAACCACCACACTGCCCTCCAAGGGGCTGCACCTCTCAGTTTCCCTACTGACAGTGAATAAGTATATTTCTTTCTCCATATTTTCTCTAGCACTTGTTTCTCTCTGTTTTCTTTTGAGGTTTTTTTTTACTTTTAAAAGGAGAATTTATTAAATTGTAAGCTTACAGTACTAAAGCTGTGAAAATGTCCAAATTAAAGCAAAGATATAGAAATGTCTAATCTAAGAGATGCCTTGATTCAAGAAGGCCAATGACATTCAGGGTTTCTCTCTCAACTGGAAAAGCACATGGCAAGCATGATGACTCTGCTAGCTTTCTCTCCAGGCTTCTGATTTCATAAAGCTTCCCCAGGGGCATTTTCCTTCTTTATCTCCAAAGGTCTCTGACTGCATGGGCTCTCCTGGTTCTCATGGCTCTCAAACTTTCTCCAAATAGTTTCTTCTTTTAAAGGATTACAGTAAACTAAACAAGACCCACCTGGACCATGTGGAGTCACATCTCTAGCTAATCAAATGTTAGTGAGTGAGTCACACCTCCATGGAGATAATCTAATAAAGTTTCTACCCTACACCGCTTAATAGGGATTAAAGGAAACAGCTGCCTCCACGAGATGGCTCAGGATTAAAACATGGCTTTTCTAGAGCACTTAATCCTTTCAAACAGGCACATTCTACCTTCTGAACCCTAAAAAAGACATGTTTTTCCATATTCAAAATACATTCATTCCATCACAATATCAGAAAGCTGTAAAACATCTCAGTAACAACACAAATGCAAAATCTCATCAAAGTCAGCTATAGACATGGTCTGTTCTAAGGCAAAATTTCCCTCTGGCTCTGGAGCTGTACAACTCACAACAAGTTTTTTGCTGCCTACATACAAAGGAAGTGCAGTCATATTCCCATTTCCATATGGAGAAATAGGAAAGAATACAGGGGTCACTAGACCCAAGCAACTTGGAAAACTTGCACAGCAAAGTACATCAGATTTCAAAGTCTAAGAATCATTTATTTGGGGGGCTTTAGAAAGCAGCAGTCCCACCCTTTTCAATGCCTATTCAGTGGCCCACCCCTCTCTGAATGCAACCTTGGGGGACATTGGGGGAACCACCTTTTTCTTGGCTCCACCCACCCTCTCCAAGCATCAGGACTGCACCTAGCCTCACTGCCATCTCGGGGGCACATGCTCAACCCGTGCATGTGGTGGCAGCCAGGCTCTCCCCAGTTGCCAAGGAATGTGCTGCACCTCTCCAAGGCCTGAGGCAGCACAATGCTTCCTCTGCAACAAGGCCCATTCTCTGACTTTGTGGGAAACTCACCCTCTCCATGTGCTTCAGTGGGTCCACCCTCCTGGCCCGAGGCTTCTTGACTTCAGACCCCAGGCTCCATGGTTCTGCCTCTGAAGACATTTTACCATCACTTTTTCCTCTCTCTGAGCCCCCTAGTCGAGACTGGCAGTGGTTCCATTTATACAGGTCCCACAGCCTTCTTTTTGACTTTCTATGTAGTAAGCAAGGATCATGCCCATCAGACAGAAGGAGTTTCCACAAATCCTTCCTGGATAACTCCATCTCCAATCATGACTTTTTCCAAAATGGCTGAATGGTTCCATATTTGGTTAAATCTTCACATGGGGCACTATTCTCTGGGGTCGTTGTTCTAGTTTACTAGGAGCCGGAATGCAACATACCAGAAATGGAATAACTTTTCAAGAGAGGAATTTAATACCTTGCAAGTTTACCCGTCTACGGCCATGAAAATGTCCCAATTAAAGCAAGTCTATAAAAATGTCCAAATTAAGGCACCGACAAGAGGTTCCTTCACTCAAGAAAGACTGATAATGTTCAGGGTTTCTCTCTCAACTGAAAAGGCACATGGCAAATATGACGATGTCTGCTAGCTTTCTCTCCCAGCTTCTTGTTTCATGAAGCTCTCCTGGGGGCATATTCCTTTTTTCATCTCCAAGGGTCTCTGGTTGCTTGTTCTGGCTCTTATCATTCTGATGCTTTCTCCAAATGCTTCCTCTTTTAAAGGATTCCAGTAAAGTAATCAAGACCCACCTAGAACAGATGGAGTCACACCCCCCTCTAATCAAAAGTTAATGCCCACAATCGGGTGAGTCACAGCTCCACGGGAACAATCAAAAAGCTCCCAGCCAGCAATACTGAATAAGGACTAGAGGACATGGCTTTTCTATGGTCCACCACAGATTCACACCAGCACAGTCTCCCGTCCTAGAAGCTCAGAATTTTCCAGAACATCAACTTCTGGTTTCTCTGTATCCAAGAGTTCAGATCTCAGCTTATCTCTTTCCTATTGCATTTCATTATAAGCTGAAAGGAGAAACTGGGTGCACTTTCCACATTTAATTTGGAAATCTCTTCTGCTAAATATACTAGTTCATGGCTTTTAAAATCTGCTTTCCAGCCAAAGCCACCACTCAATTTTGCCAGATTATCTGCCATTTTAAAACAAGGATCACCTTCTTTCCAGTTTGCAATAGCACAAACCTCATTTCTGTCTACATCCTCGTCAGAGAGAACTATAGAGTCCACATCTCTACCAACAGTCTCTTCAAAGTATTCTAGGCTTTCTCCATCAACCTTCTCACAACTCCTCCAGAATCTTCCCCTTATCCATATTAAAAAGCCATACCAACATGGTTGGTATTTGGAAACTACAGCACCCCACTTCTCCAGTACCAAAACCTGTTGTAGTTCACTTGTTGCCAGAATACAATATACCAGAAAGAGAACAGCTTTTAAAAGGGGGATTTATTAAGTTGTACATTTCTAGTTCTAAAGCTGTGAAAATGTCCAAATTAAAGAAATGTCCAATCTAAGGAATCCAGAGAAAGACACCTTGGTTTAAGAAGGCTGATGATGTGGAGGGCCAGGAGCAATCAATCAGACCCAAGCAGGAGGAATCAATCAGGCCCAAGCAGGGAAAGTCCCCACACCATTGGGGTGGAATGTCCTTGAGAGTTAAACAATAACCAGTGTTAAGAAACTGAAGGAACGGGATGTGTTTTGGTAACGGCTAACAGCACTCTTCGGCTTCTATGATCCGCTTGCTTGCTAGCAACTGCAAAAAAAGAAAACACACAATATGATTTTAGCCTTTATAAGCACACTTTGAAAATCTCTAGGGGCTGCTCTCTGAATCCTCTTTCTTGGAGGTTTCTGAGGCAGTCGCCAGCCGGCTAATAAAGACTCCAAATTGGCTTGCAGTTTTGAATTGTGTGGTCTCTCGGTGCACCCTACAACATTTGGATGTCCCAGCGAGATAGTCTTTAACAGGACATCTGGTGAACACAGGTCCTGGGGATCGCCCCCAGAACTGAGGTCCAGCCTAGGGGAAGGCCTCGGAGAGACATTCCTCCACCCCAGGCAAGGACCAGGAACTGGACCGGTTCTACAGAACCCTCCAAAATTATACAAAATCTGGCAGAGTCATCTGTTTATGGAAACCTCACCAGTGAGTACGGGTCAGTTACTGGATCCAGTGGGGACCTCTGGAAGGCTGGACACAGCATTACTTCCAAGGTCCGGTCCCAGAGCAAGACGTTGCCCGGGATTCTGGTTAGGAATCTATTAGGGATAAGGCATTTGTTTGTCTTGGTTCATTTTGTCCCTCCTCTCAATTGTTGGTCTCGTCACATTCTGTGTTGTTTTTGTCATAATTGTCATGGGTCAGTCAAGTTCATCTGTCTGTACTCCGCTTCAATGTTTCTTGAAACATTTCCAGGAATTTCAGCGGAAGGCCGGAGACTACGGAGCCCCTGTCAGCGCCTCCGACTTGGAAAAATTCTGCTCATGGGTGTGGCCAACCTTTGGTTCGGGGTGGCCTCCTGAGGGAACCACAGACCTAACTATAGCTTATAAAGTTCAAAGGGTGATTTTTGGTGATCCAGGCCACCCTGACCAAATCCCCTATATGCTAATTTGGATTGAAATTTTAACCGAAAAACCCAAGTGGTTATGGCCTTGCCTGGAGTCCCAAAAAGAAAGACACCCCCCCCCCCAGAGCCAAAACGGCCCTCTTAATAAAAACCTCTCAAAAATAAAAAACTAATGGGATCCCAGTATTGACAGGACCACTGGAGGATCCGCTCTTGATGGACCCTCCCCCATACCCAACAGCCCCTCCACCACCTCTAAGGCCAGAGGGGAGAAACGGCCAAGAGGCAGCAACCAGCCCCTCTAATAGCGGGGAGGTGCCCTTCAGTCCCCCCCATACCAGAATTGGCTCTGCTTACCACCCTTTTTCTGGTGCCCAATCACCAGGTTCTTCCGGAGTTCCAATTTTACCCTTGAAGCAGGTTGGCCCTGCCCTGGGGGACGACTGCTCATCTTTCATGGTCTGTGTCCCCTTTTCCTCTAGCAATCTGTATAATTGGAAAAACCAGAATCCCTCTTTCTCTAAAAAGCCCCAAGCGCTCATCTCCCTCTTGGAGACTGTCTTTTTTACCCACCAGCCCACCTGGGATGACTGCCAACAGCTCCTCCAGGCCCTCTTCACCTCTGAGGAATGAGACAGAATCAGGAGAGAGGTGAGGAGCTTGGGCCTCCTACTACTTGGACAACCTACTACTGAATCAACCCGATGAGAGGCTGTGTTCCCTCCACCTGTCCCGGATGGGACCCCAACGCTGATAGAGGTAAGGAGGCTGTCAATCGATACTGCCAGACTCTGCTCCGGGGAATACAAGCGGCGGCCAAGAAGCCGACTAATTTGTCTCAGGTAAGCAAAACCATACAAAAGCCGGACAAATCTCCGGCTGCTTTCCTCGAGTGCCTCCTTGAGGCATACCGCTTGTACACCCCTATAGATCCAGAGGCGCCCAAAAATAGGCAAGTCATAAATATAGCATTTGTCACCAGTCGGGCCCAGATATAAAAAAAAAAATTACAGAAATTAAAAGGATTTAAGGGTAAAGTGCTGTCTGAACTGATAAAGACTGCCCACAAGACTTAATAACAGAGATGACTCTGTGACCGTGCAGTCCAAAAACATAGCCAAAATTTAAGTATCCTCAATGGCTGAACAGGAAAAATGAAAAGGAAGACAGGAAACCATTGAAAAAAGAAAGGGAAACCAAGGGAAAAGGTTGGGCCTAGGTACAAACCAATGTGCCTACTGCAAAGAGAATGGACATTGGAAAAATGAATGCCCTAAAAGAGGACTTAAAGGAAAGAAACCGGCTCCTGTTCTGGTTGAAGAGGGGAATTGACGGGGCTGGGACTCCATTCCATTAAGCCTCTGGGAGCCCAAGGTCACATTAGAAATCGTGGGCAAGTCTATAAAATTTCTTGTGGATACTGGGGCGACCTTCTCTGTTCTCCAGCAGGCAGAAGGGCCCATATCTAAGGAAAAAGTCCCCATGCAGGGAACAACGGGAAAGACGAAGTCTTACCCATGGACCAAGACTAGGATCACTAACCGTGGGGAAGAAACTGCCACCCACTTGTTTCTTGTAATGCCAGAGTGTCCATACCCCCTTTTGGGGAGAGACCTTCTCCAGAAATTACAAGCCACCATCTCTTTCAAAAACAATTCGGCTGAGCTCTCCTTCAATACAAACCCCTCGGCAATCCTCCTCACTTGCCCCTTATCGGAAGAGTATTTACTTATTGCAGAGGTAGCGCTGCCGGCCCCAGGTCCATATTTGCGGGAGTTGAAAGAAAAAATACCAGGCGTATGGGCAGAAACTAACCTACCAGGATTAGCTGCCCACCGGCCCCCCATCATTGTCCAGCTGACTAGCACTGCCACCCCAATCAGAGTCTGACAACACCCAAAAAGCTTAAAGGCTAAAAGAGGCATTGCAGTTATATCAAAAGACTCCTGGAGGCAAGTATTCTAGTCCCCTGCCATTCAGCCTGGAACACCCCCCTTCTCCCGGTCCAAAAACCCGGGACCAACGATTTCCAGCCAGTGCAAGATCTCCGAGAGGTAAACAAAAAAATTGAAACTATTCACCCCACTGGGCCTCATCCATATACGCTCTTGAGCCTGTTACCTCCCAGCCAGCAGGTCTACACTGTTCTGGACTTAAAGGATGCCTGCTTTTCACTTCCCCTGGCTGCAGTAAATCAACCCATCTTTGCTTTTGAATGGACTGACCCAGAGGGGGGGTTCTATGAACAACTAACCTGAACTCGGTTGCCACAAGGTTTCAAAAATTCTCCCACCCTGTTCGATGAGGCCTTAAGCCAGGATCTGGCTCGTTTTAGACAAGAGCATCCAGATATAACTCTCCTACAATATGTGGATGACCTCTTACTGGCAGCTAATAATCTGTCAAACTGCAAAAAGGCAACCGAAAACTTATTACAAGAACTAGCCCAGTTGGGCTATCGGGTCTCAGCCAAAAAGGCCCAACTCTGCACCAGCTCAGCCACATACTCAGGGTATGAATTAGAAGGGGGAAAAAGAGCTCTGTCTTCTAATAGGACTGAAGCTATCCTAAAAATACCCCAACCAAAAACAAAAAGGCAGGTACGGGAGTTTTTAGGAGCAGTTGAATATTGCCGGCTCTGGATTCCCGGATTTGCAGAAAAAGCAAAACCCCTGTACACTAGCACAGGGGGAAAGGAGGAGGCTCTAACCTGGACCGAGGCTGAGCAAAAAGCTTTTAAAACGCTGAAACAGGCGCTTATGAGCGCCCCTGCCTTAACTTTGCCTGGCCTGTCCAAACCTTTTCAACTACATGTCGCTGAAACCCGAGGAATAGCAAAAGGAGTCCTCACCCAAATGCTAGGACCATGGAACAGGCCAGTTGCCCACCTGTCTAAAAAACTAGACTATGTGGCGGCCAGGTGGCCAAGCTGCCTCCGAGCCATTGCAGCCACTGCCATTTTGGTAAAAGAAGCATCTAAATTAACTCTGGGACAGGACTTACACATAGTGGCCCCACATTCAGTAGAAACATTACTAAGAAGCCCGCCTGAGAGATGGCTCTCAAATGCCTGGATAACCCAATATCAGGTATTACTATGGATTCCCCAAGAATCCACTTCCTAAAAACAGCGGCTCTTAACCCTGCCACCTCGCTTCTGGCTGATGACCCGTCCGAGCCCATCCATAACTGTCGCGAGATCTTGGAATCTTTCATGAACCTGAGGGCTGATCTCACCGACAACCCCTGGCCAAATCCTGATGAAGAATTATATACAGACGGGAGAAGTTACGTCTCAGAGGGAATCAGGTATGCAGGGGCAGCGGTGGTAACTGTGGACTGGGTCATCTGGGCTCAGGCCCTAGAACATGGGACTTTGGCCCAGAAGGCCAAACTAATAGCTCTGACCCAGGCTCTAAGATGGGGAAAGGGGAAGGTTGTCAACATCTACACGGACAGCAGATACGCCTTCGCAACTGCGTATGTCCATGGCGCACTATATCAGGAGCGGAGACTTTTGGCATCGGGAGGAAAGGAAATAAAAAATATACCAGAAATACTCGCCTTGCTAGAGTCTATCTGGTTACCAAAAAGGGCAGCCATTACACATTGCAAAGGACATCAGACTGCCAAAACTCAAATTGCCAGAGGAAATGCCCTGGCTGATGAAACGGCAAAAGAGATTGCCCAAAAAACAGTGGGGACCTGCAGAAACTTCCTATTTTACCGGGGCGAGTGCTGCCAAGCCCTCCAGAATAAACCAGGGAAGAAATTAAACTAGGTAAAACTCTGGGCACCAGAACAGATCCAGATGGTTGGAAAATTCTCCCGGATGGGGGAATCCTAGTGCCAGAGCACCTGGGGCACAATTTGGTTGCCCAGGTTCACCAAAGTACACATATGGGCAGTACCAAACTAACTGAACTCTTACAGAGAGATTACTACATTCCCTGATTGCAACAACAAGCCCGGCAGATATCTTCCAGATGCCACATCTGCACCCAGGTAAATTCCGGCCGAGGGAGAGAAATGCCCCAAGGAACCAGGCTGAGGAGACAAGCCCCAGGGGAACAGTGGGAAATAGACTTCACAGAAATATTACCTGGTCCATACGGGTACAAATACCTGTTAGTCTTCATCGACACCTTGTCTGGATGGACTGAGGCATTTCCTACCAGAACCAAGACAGCACAAATAGTGGTAAAAAAAATTAGTTTCTGAAATTGTCCCTCAATTCGGCCTCCCGACTACAATGGGGTCCGACAATGGGCCGGCGTTCATTGCCCAAGTTACCCAATTGTTAGCAAAAATATTAAATATCAAATAGAAATTACATTGTATTTATAGGCCACAGAGTTCAGGGCAAGTTGAAAGAATGAATAGAACAATAAAGGAAACTTTAAATAAACTAAAGCTCGAGACTAGCAAAAACTGGGTGAGTCTCCTTCCATTTGCTCTCCTAAAAACTAGATGGGGCGAGCAATGGTGGCGCTGTGGCAGAGTTCTCGCCTGCTATGCCGGAGACCAGGGTTTGATTCCTGGTGCCTGCCCATGCAAAAACAAATAAATTAAAAAAAAAACAACTAGATGTACTCCCTATGTTAAGGGAATTACCCCATATGAAATCATGTTTGGATGACCACCTCCACTAATCCCTAAATTGGGGGGAGAAAAAATAGCTGAATTAAATAACCATTCTCTTCTAAAATCATTACAGGCCCTGCAATCTACCACCCAGCAAACTCGGGAACTGGTGAAGGCAGCCCATCTGGGACCAACAAATCCTGCCCCTAAAAAAGATCTATTTCAAGTGCAGCCTGGAGACCTGGTCTGGATAAAGAAGCTTCAGCCAGCCACCTTGGGGACCCGGTGAACGGGACCCCTCCAGTGATATGAAAAGTTATTTTCCAGGTCCCCATGGCTGACCACGCTCTTGTCCGCTGCAGCAGGGCCCCTAATTCTCATATTATTAGGCTTAACGTTTGGACCCTGTGTGATCAACTGTCTAACCTCATATGTGCAAAGAAAAATAAAAACTGTTAAATTATTCGTCCTTGGAACCCAATATCAACAGATTTATAATCAAAATAAAGAAACAATGATTTGATTCTCTCATAAAACTAGTGGGGAATGTGGAGGTCCGGGAGCAATCAATCTGGCCCAAGCAGGGAAAGTCCCCACAACATTGGGGCGGAATGTCCCCAAGAGTTAAACAATAATCAATGTGAGGGAACTGGGGGAACGGGATGTGTTTTGGCAACAGCTAACGGCATTTTTCTGCTTCTATGATCACGCTTGCTTGCTAGCAACTGCAAAACCACAACATGATTTTAGCCTTTATAAGCACACCTTCTGCTGGCTGCTCTCTGAATCCTCTTTCTTGGAGGTTTCTGAGGCAGTCGCCAGCTGGCTAATAAAGACTCCAAATTGGCTTGCAGTTTTGAATTGTATGGTCTCTCTTTAGGTGCGCCCCACAACAATGACATTCAGGACTTCTCTCTCAACTGGAAAGGCACATGGCAAACGTGGTGATATCTGCTAGCTTTCTCTCCAGGCTTATTATTTCATGAAGCTCCCCCAGGGGCATTTTCCTTCTTCACCTACAAAAGTCTCTGGCTGCATGGGCTCTCCTGGTTCTCATGGCTCTCAAACTTTCTCCAAATAGTTTCCTCTTTTAAAGGATTCCAGCAAACTAATCAAGACCCACTTGGAATGGGTGGAGTCATATCTCCATCTAATCAAAGTTTAATTGGGTGTGCCACATCTCCATGAAGATAATCTAATCAAGATTCCAACCTACAGAACTGAATAGGGATTAAAGGAAACAGCTGCCTCCACCAGATGGATCAGGATTAAAACATGGCTTTTCTAGGGTACATAATCCTTTCAAACTGACACTGCCATGGTCTGTCCTAAAGCAAAATCATCCTCTGGCTGTGGACCTGTAAAACTCAGAACAAGTTATTTGCTGCCAATATACAAAGGAAGGATGGTCACAGGGTACATATTCTCATTCCCATAGGGAGAAATTGGAAGGAACACAGGGGTCACTGGACTCCAACAATTCCAGAAACCTGCAAGAAGAACTCCATTAGATTTCAAAGTCTGAGAGTCATTATCCTCAGGGCTTGAGAAAGTGGCAGTCACACCCTTTCCAAGGGCCTGCAAAGTGGCCCAGCTCTCTCCAAATACTAGGGTGAGAAATGCAACCTTGAGGGACATTTTGAGACTGCCTTTTGCTTGATTCTACCCTCTTCAATTTACTCAAAATGGATCAAAGATCTAACTGTATGAGATAACACTAAAAAAAACTTAGAATAAAACCTAGGTATAAATCTTGAAGACCTTGGGTTAGATGACAGTTTCTTAGATATGACATTAAATTACAAGAAACCAAAGAAAAAAGTGAGTTAATTGGATATCACAAAAATTATAAACATTTGTGCTTTTAAAGACACTGTGTCACTCTGAAGACAGTGAAGGCACAATCCAAAGAATGAGAGAAAATATTTGCAAATCATTTATCTGCTTAAATTCTAATATCCAGAATATAAAAGAGCTCTTACCTTTCAACAATAAGCAATCAAATCATTTAAAAATGGGCAAAGGATTTGAATAGACATTTCTCCAAAGAAGATATACAAATGGCCAGCAAGCACATGAAAAGATGCTCACTATCATTATGCACTGGGGAATACAAATGCAAAACACAATGAAATAACCTACCAAAACTTCAATAATAACAATCAAAAGTAAAACCACTAATAATAATAAAACAATAGTGCTGGCAAGTATGTGAAGAAATTGGGATCTTCACACATTGCTGCTGGGTAATCAATCCGGCAGTTCCTCAACAATATATTGAGTCACCATATAATCTAGCTATGACTCCTACATATATAACCAAGAGATGTGCAAACATACCAGCATCTCTGTTCATTTTTAAACAGTTTTATTCACAAGTCATACCATCTAACCTAGGTGTATAAACATGCCTTCACCACCATAATCTGCATGGAGACATTTCCTTTTCTTCCTCACAACGAATCCATCCCCCTTCCCCATGCTCCACTCACCTGTTGACATTTGCTTTTGGCAGAATGCCTTTGTTGCATTCAGTGGAAGCATATTACGATGTTATTGTTGACTATAGACCCTAGCTTGCACTGAGTGTGCTTTTTCCAGTAACCATCTATTTTCAACACCCTGCAATATTGACATTCTTTTGTTCTCCTTCATCCAAAAACATTTTTTATTTGTACATTTAATCACCACCATCATTCACTCTAGTCATTGCTAAACCATACAGTCTCAGTCTTTAGCCTCTATCTTTCCTTCTGGTTTCATACATGCCCTCAGCTCTTCTCCCTCAATCATACTCACATTCAATGTGCTGTTTAGCCTCCATATATTTGCGAATTTTCTGGCTTTCTGCCTGTTAATGATTTCCAACTTCAGTCCACTATGGTCCAAAAAAGTGTTCTGTATGATTTCAATCTTTTTAAATGTACTGAGACTTGCTTTGTGACCCAGCATATGGTCTATACCCTTGAGAATGATCCATGAACACTTGAGAAAAATGTGTATCCTGCTGTTGTGGTGTAATGTTCTGTACATATCTTGTAAATCTAGTTCATTTATTGTATAATTCAAATTCTCTGTTTTTTTATTGATTCTGTCTAGATATTCTATCCATTGATGAGAGCAGGGAATTGAAGTCTCCAACTATAATGGTAGAGGTGTCTACCACCTCTGCAGTGTTGTCAGTGTTTGCCTCAGATACTCTGGAGCACTCTGGCTCACTGAATAAAAATTTATGATTGTTATGTCTTCCTGTTGAATTGTTCCTTTATTAATACATAGTGTCCTTCTTTGTCAATTAAACTTTGAAGTTTAATTGTCAGATATTAGAATAGCTACTCCTGCTCTTTTCTGATTGTTGTTTGCATGAGATATCTTTTTCCGACCTTTCACTTTCAACCTATGTTTGTTTTGGGTCTAGAACGCATCTCCTGTAGACAGCATATAGATGGGTCCTGTTTTTTAATCCATTCTGCCAGTCTATTAAAGGACTTTAATCCATTAACATTCAATGTTATTACTGTAAAGGCAGTCATTTCTTCTACCATTTTGTCTTTTGAATTTTACTATCAGTAAAGTAAAATTTTTACTTTACTGATAGTCTTCATTTCTACACTATTATCCAGACCCCTCTTTCCTACCTTTTCCTAACTGCCTGTAATGCTCCCTTTAATATTTCTTGCAGAATCAGTCTCTTAGTCACAAATTCTCTCAGTGACTGTTTATCTGAAAGTATTTTAAGGATAATTTTGAAAGACACTTTTGAAGGACAATTTTGCTGAATATAGAATTCTTATTGGCAGTTTTTGCTCTTTTAGAATCTTAAATCAGGGCACTGCCTTCTTGCATCCATGGTTTCTGCCAAGAAATCCACACATACTTTTATTGGGCTTTCCTTAAATGTGATGGATTGCTTTTCTCTTGCTGCTTTCAAAATTCTCTTTCTCTTTTGACATCAGGCAATCTTATCAGTAAGTGTCTTGGAGTATGTCTATTTGGATCTATTCTGTTTAGGATATGCTGTACTTCTTGGATCTGTAATTTTATGTCTTTCATCAGAGATGGGAAATTTTCAGTGATAATTTCCTCCATTAGTCTTTTTCCTCCTTTTCATTTCTCTTTTTCTTCTGGGAAATCCACAAGGTGTATATTCATGCACTTCATGTTGCCATTCAATTCCCTGAGACCCTGCTCATATTTTTCCATATATTTTCTTTCATGTGTCAGATTTCAGATGTCCAGTCCTCTAGTTCACTAATCCTTTCTTCTGCCTCTTCAAATCAATTGTTGTAGGTTGTACAACTGTTGTAGGTCCACTGGTTTTTTCATCATTGTGCTTTTCCTTCCCATAAGTTCTGTGATTTGTTTTTTCAAACTTTTGAGTTCTTTTTTCTTCACCCAGTGTCTTTTTTATATCCTCCCTCAACACCCTGTTTTGATTTTTGATGAGATTTTCCATGTCTGTTCGAACATCCTGAATTAGTTATTTCAGCTCCCATATCTCATTTGAATTGTTGGTTTGTTCCTTTGACTGGTCCATATCTTCAATTTTCCTAGTATGACTCATTATTTTTTACTGGCATCTTGGCATTTGATTTCCTTAATTAGTTTATTTTGAAGGTTATTTTCACTCTTTTACCTAGGATTTTCTTGCTGGATAGCTTTGTTCTCTATCTATTCTTTGATATTGAATTGAACTTATCCTACACCTCTAGTATAGGTTCTGTTTAACTGATCAGAATTTTTCAGTTCTTGTTTTTCTGTTTCTTGCCTTGCCTATATAGAGGCATTTTTTTTTAGATAGTCTCCTCAGATATTATAGACTCCAGTTAGATCTTCCCAGACTAGGCACACCCACATCTCAGGAGGAAAGAGTCACCAACATCAGTTTTCCCTGAGGAAAACTGAGACCCAGCAGTTTGTCAGACCCTCCTATGAAGCCTCTAGACTCTGTGCTTTTCCCATCCTGTCCAGCTTGTGGCGCTTGTCTGCCTGTGACTTCTCATCAGCCTATAATGATTGTTGCCTTTAGTTTCAGCAGACTCTCCCGGTGGGAGGTGTGGTTGAGACAGAGGTGAGGTTGTAGGTTGGCATTAATTGCTTCAGTTTTCCAGTCCCTGGGGCTTGAATTCCTTGAAGGAGGGATTGCACTAGAGCTTCCTTTTAGGGAACATACAACCTTTAGGCAGTTAACTCGTTTCACCTGACTAGTTACTTTGTCTCTCAGACAAGTTTAATTCTGCCCTTGTCTGGGGCAGTGCTGGAGCCTGAGAGTGCTTCCAGTTCTCTACAATAAGCTGTTAAGGAGTAGGGAAAAAAAAAGCTTTTTCAGAGCCAGAACCTGTTCCTGGCTTAAGTACCAACTTAAGCTACTGTCAATCAGGAGCTTAAATTGGTACATGGCTTTCATACCACCTGGCTCTATATGCCCCCTTTTCTTGGGGGCCACCCCTTTTCCAGTATTTTGTGCTGTGTGACTCAAAAAGCCTCTGTATTGTGGTTAAAAAAGATTTTCTATCCTGTTACTGGTTCAATTCATAGAGGTAAAATAATATGATTTGTATATTTAGAGACTGTATAAATGTCCTAAAAATTTTAAAATGTTCTCATTCTCCATGTTATTCTGATACTAATCTGTATGATGTTAAGTAAGCAATGGTATGATTTTATTAGTCATGGTCTTAGTTATTCTTGAAAAGCTACAGATCATAGAAGCAGCCAAATTTGACTGTCAGCTGAACTGCTTTGCTCTAACAGTTTCTAAAAGTACATGTATAATCTTTTTTTTTCTTTCCTGTGTTCGTTTTATTTCTTTTTCTATTGTCTTTTTCTGAATTAATGCAAATGTTCTAAGAAATGATGAATATGCAACTAAGTGATGATATTGTGAATTACTGATTATGTATGTTGTTTTATTTTGTTTCTTTATTTTTTAATTAATAAATAAATTTTTTTAAAAAGCCTCTGTATTGTTGTTGTTGTTGTTTTCTCTTTTATCAGCTAAGCCCCCTCTCTGCTGTGGCAAAAACTCTTAGTAGCTTTATTGCTTATTCCAGGTTTATATGTGCTGGTGCCCTATTTTCAGTAGTCAGAATTTTTTAATTAACTCCACAATTAGAGCTTGGTTGAGCTAAGCCTTGCTGTTGGTAAAGTCTGTTTCTTTTCCCCTCAGGGAACCAGAACTGCCATGTCCATGGGGGAGAGGCACCAGCTTTGGGGACTTACAGTTCTAGGTGGTCTCAGCTTTTCCACCTGGTCCAAACTGATATATGCTGTGTGTCTGGTCACTGGATGTAGCCCCAGTAGTTGTTCCTGGCTATTTAGTAGATGCTGTGGAGGATGAACTAAATTTCACACCTCACTAAGCCGCCATCTTGCCCCATCTCTGTCAACAACTGATCTTTGATAAGGCAGTCAAGTCAACTCAACTGGGATGGAGAAACTCTTCAATAAATGGTGCTTGGAGAACTGGCTATCCATATCAAAAAGAATAAAAGAGGACCCCTATCTCATACATTATACAAAAATTAACTCAAAATGGATCAAAGACTTAAGCATTAGAGCTAAGAATATATAACTTTTAGAAGAAAATATAGGGAAATTCTGAGAGAAAATATAGGGAAATTCTTATGATAGGTGGTGGTTTCCTAGACCTTAAACCCAAAGTGTGAGCTATGAAAGAAGAAAAAGATATATGAGATCTCCTCAAATTTGAACACTTCTGCATCAAAGGACTTTGTCAGGAAAGTACAAAGGCAGTTTACACAATGGGAGTAATATTGGAAACCACATATCAGGTAAGAGTTTAATATCCAGGACATATAAAGAGATCATACAACTCAACAACAAAAAGACAAACACCCAATCAAAATAATGGGCAAAAGATATGAACAGACACTTTTCATAAGAGGAAACACAAATGGCTAAAAAGCACATGGGAAGATGCTCAATTTCGCTAGTTATTAAGGGAATGTAAATCAAAACCAAAATGAGATATCATTCACACCCACTAGAATGGCCATTATTAAAAAAAAAAAAAAACAGAAAATGACAAGTGCTGGAAAGGATGTTGAGAAAGAGGCACTCTTAACCACTGTTGATGGGAATATAAAATAGTACAACTTCTCTGGAAGGCAGTTTGGCAGTTCCTCAGGAGGCTAAGTAAGGATTGCTATACAATCCAGCAATCCCATTATTAGGTATATATTCAGAGGAACTGAAGGCAAAGACACAATGGACATTTGCACACCAATGTTTACAGCAGCGTTATTTACAATTGATAAGAGATGAAAACAGCCCAAATGTCCATCAGATGAGTTGCTAAACAAACTATGGTATATACATACAATGGAATACTACGTGACTGTAAGACTGAATGAAGTCATGAAGCTATAACAACATAGATGAACCTTGAAGACATCATGCTGAGTGAAATTAGAAACAAAAGGGAAAATACTGTTTGGTATAACTAATATGAACTAATATTAATGAGTGAACTTTGAGAGTTACAGTCAAGAACACAGGTTATCAGAAGATAGAAAGAGAGTAGAGACCAGGCATTTGGTGCTGAAGGAATACAGATTGTGCAATAGGAATGACTGTAAAAATTCAGAAATGGATAGCACAATACTACTTGATTATAGCACAGTAATACGAGCACACTGAATGAAGCTGAATGTAAGTATGGTTGAGGGAGAAGGTCTAGGGGCACAGTGACACCAGAAGGAAAGATAAAGGATGAAGATTGAGATAGTATAACATAGGAATACCTAGGGTGGACAACAATGGTGATTAAATGTACAAATATAAACATGTTTTTGCATGAAGGAGAACAAATGAATGTCAACATTGCAAGGTGTTGAAAGTGAATAGTATACAGAAGAAAGTACAATCAATGCAAACCAAGGTCAACAGTAACACTGTAATATGCTTCCAATGACTGCAACAGAGGCTTTATGCCACAACTAAATGTCAACAAGCAGGGGAGCATGGGGGAGTGGTATAGATTCTTTGAAAAGCAAATGTCTTCATATAGATTATGCTAGTGAAGACATGTCTATTTACTTAGGTTGGATTATACAATGTGTGAATAAAATTGTTTAAAAATTAACAGAGAGAAAATGTGGAGAAGGAGATGTACCTATTCACTGTTGGTAGGGAAGCTGAGAGGTGTAGCTCCTCCTGAGGGCAGTGTGATGGCTGTACAGGGGGCTGCGGGTGGGGTTACCATATTATCCTGTGACCCAGTTGCTAGGTATCTATCTGGAGGAATTGACAGCGGGATCAAGAATGAACATTTGCACACTGGTGTCTATGGTGGCAGTGTTTATAATTCACAATGGATGGAGGTGGCCTAAGGGTACAACCAGGGAGGAATGGAAGGGAGAACTGTGGTGTTTACATACATACAATGGATTACTGAATGGCTGCAAGAAGGAATCAAGTTGTGAGGCTTGCAACTAGGTGAATGACCCTTAAGGACAGTATATTGACGAAATGTCAGAAATAAAATGACTAATATTATCATGCCTCACTCATGTGGATTAACTATAATATACAAACTCAGAAAAATTGAAGTCAAGCACATGGGTTATCAGGTTGAGGGCTATTATAAAGGTTCCTTGATAGTAAGCTCTCACAGTAGTCACATATATTTAGGAGGTATAACTGATATTTGCAAATTCTGAGATACTGAACTATTTGTACATAACCTGGTCATTCCTGGAAACTTCAGGTATTTATGTGACATCTGAGACTCAGAGTTAGAATTCTGAAGCTATGAAAGTCAACATTACCCCATACAGCAAATGTTTAAAAAGCTGAAAAAGTGACCAGTCTTCAACTAGAGATATAACTGAAGCTGATCTGGATAGGACTAAGGTAAATCAGAATACTGGTAAAGGATGATATGGCCCATATCTTCAAACTTCAACCTCTGTGGGAGACCAAAGGGAGAGATGTTTACTTGGGGCAAAATTTATATTCGGGTTAGCACATTAAATTTTTATGGTCAGTTTACTTGAACGCCATAATTATGGAATCTTGAAAAGGGCATGAGATTTTGTTGGTTTGTATAAATTAGTGTGATGCCCCAATATATCCCAGAGTACTTTGGGCAATGAATAAGAAGTATTTGCAAAGTCCTCTTGGGGAAATTTATATTTTTGGTAGTATATTACCAAATTTAACTTATATAGTCAGTTTAGTTGAACACCATAAGTACAGGGAATCTTGAATAGGGCATGAGATTTTGTTGGTTTGTCCAGGTTAGTGTGATGCCCTGATATATCCCAGAGTACTTTGGGCAATGAATAAAAAAGCATTTGTTAAGCCCCTTTGGGAGAAAACAGGATATATTCAACTTCCCCACCTGGGGAGTTCTTGATATTCTCTCAAGCAGTGGGGATAACCAATTCAATAGGCTGAACCCTGAATCTTGAAGCTCATCCCTAAGAAGCTCATTCCTACAAAGAAGAAGCTAAGGCTATTATGCCTAAGGATCACCCCTAGAGAACTTCTTTTGTTGCTCAGATGCGGCCTCTCTCTCTTCAAGTCACTCAGCAGTTGGACTCACTGCCCTTACCCCTGCATGGGACATGACTCCCAGTGGGGTAAATCTCCCTGTCAACATGGAACCTGACTCCCAGGGATGAGCCAGGACCCAGTATCATGGGAATGAGAAAACCTTCTTGACCAAAATGGGGATGAGAAAAATGAGTCAAAATAAGGTCTCAGGCTGATTGAAAGTTTATTCTTATGCATTAATAGATATCCCTTTTTAGTGTATGGTATATTGGAGTGGCTAGAGGGAAGTATCTGAAACTGTTGAACTTTACTCCAGTAGCCTTGATTCTTGAGGGAGACTGTATAACTATATAACTTTTACAATGTGACTGTGTGATTGTGAAAACCTTGTGTCTGATGGTCCTTTTATCCAAGATATAGACAGATGAGTTAAAAAATAATAATAAGGATAAAAAATAAATAAGAGGGGGAAATAAAGGGCAAATTTAGGTAGATTGAAAGGCTGTGGGTCAATGAGCAGGAGGAATAAGGGGTATGGGATGTATGAGTTCTTTTTTTTTTTTTTTTCTTTTTCTGGAGCAATGCAAATGTTCTAAAAATGGATCATGGTGAAGAATATACAATTATGTGATGATACTGTGAGCCATTGATTATATAATATGGTTGGACTCTATGTTTTGGACATTTCTCAATAAAAATAGTTTTTAAAAAGCATATGAAAAGATATTCAATTTCACTGGCTATTAGGGAAATGCAAATCAAAACCACAATGAGATATCATTGCACACCTACTAGAATGGCCATTATTTAAAAAAAAATATATATATATATATAGAAAACTAGAAATGCTGGAGAAGATGTGGAGAAAGAGGCACACTTATTCCCTGTTGGTGAGAATACAGAATGGTACAGTTGCTCTGGAATGCAGTTTTGTAGTTCCTCAGAAAGCTAAGTATAGAATTGCCATATCATCCAGCAATCCCATTACTAGGTATATATTTGAAGGAACTGAAAGCAGGGACGTGAACAGACATTTGTACACCAATGCTTATAGTGGCATTATTCACAATTGCCAAGAGATGGAAACAGCCCAAATGGCCATTAATGGACGAGTGGATAAACATACTGTAATATATACATACGATGGAATATTGCACAGCTGTAAGACGGAATAAGTCATGATACCTGCAACAGAATGAATGAAATTTGAGGACATTATGTTGAGTGAAATTAGCAGAAGCAAAAGGACAAATACTCCCCGGCCTCACTAATATGAACTAACATTAATGAGCAAACTTTGAGATGTAAAGTTGAGAAAACAAGATATCAGGAGGTAGAAAGAAGTACAAATACTGTATAGTCTCATTAATATGAATTAACATTAATGAGCAAAAACATTAATCAGTTAAAATTGAGAATATAGGTCATCAAGAGATAAAAGGAGAACAGTTTGGGCATTTAATGCTTAAGAAGTACAGAATATTCAACAGGACTGATTGTAAAGATCCAGAAATGGACAGCACAATACTATATGACTATAACACAATAATATAGGTACACTGAACAAAGGTGAGAGTGAGTATGGTTGAAAGAGGAAGTTTAGGGGAACGTATGATGTCAGAAGAAAAGTTAGAAGATAAAGGGGCTATATGACGTAGTGAAACATAGAGTGGACACTGATGTGATTAAATGTACAGATATAAGAACGTTTCTGTAGGAGGAGGAACAAATGAGTGTCAATGTTGCAAGGTGTTGAAAATAGGATGGTAAGTGGAAAAATGCAATCAATGCAAACTAGGGTCTGTACTTCACAGTAACATTGTAATATGCTTCCATTAAATGTAACAAAGGCAATATATCAAAGCTAAAACTCAATAAGAGAGGGATATAAGCCAGGGGTTTGGGACACTTGGTGTTATTGTTTCTTTTTTTTTTCATTTTTTATTCTTCACTTCTTTTTTGGACACTTGGTATTATTGTTTCTTTTTTTTTTTTCATTTTTTATTCTTCACTTCTTTTTTTCCTCTTCTGCTTTCTTTGCAGAAGAAATGGAATTGTCCTCATATAGAATGTGGTGGTGAGTGCATAACTCCGTGATTATACTGGGAACCATTGTTTGTTTACTTAGGATAAATTGTATTGGGTGTGAATAAAACACCCAATTTATATTTTAAAAATAAACAGAAAGATACAAGTGCTGGAGAAAATGTGGAGAGACTGTTGGTAGGGAAGTAGAATGGTGCAGCCCCACTGGAGGGCAGTGTAGTGGTACTTTAGGAGGCTAAGCATAGGATTGACAAATGATCCTGCAACCCAATTACTAGGTATATACTTGGAAGAACTGAAAGCAGGGACACGAATGGACATTTTCACACTGGTATTAATGGCAGCAGTTCATGATTTGCAATAGATGGGAGTGGCCTAAGGGTACATTGACTAATGAACAGAGAAGCGAACTGGAATGGAATATTGAACAGGTGCAAGAAGGAATGAAATTGTGAGGCATGGCACTAAGTGATAAATCTTGAGGACAGTTTGTTGAGTAAAATAAGCCTCACTTATCTGAAAAGACAAAAACTATAATGCCTCACTAATATGGACTAACTATAGTGTGAAAACTCTGAGAATTGAATTCAAGAGCATAGGTTATCAGAGGACAGCTTACTGTAAAAATTTCCAGATAGTAAGCTCTTATAGCAGCCACATCTATCTATTCTTGAGTTAATAACAGTTGTAACTGGTATTTCTAAATTCTGAGATTTGGAGCTCTTTGTGTAATAATTGGGACGCTCCCTGGAACTTGGGATATCTGTGTGACACCTGAGACTCAGAGCTAGAGTTCTGCAGCTCTGAAAGTTAGCATTACTCTATACAGCAATTGTTTTAAAAAGCTGAAAAAGACATCAGACCTCAATTAGAGATGGATGAAGCTGATCCGGTATGTTGAGACTAAGGTAAATCAGACTAAACAGTAAAGGATGATATTAACTGTATTTTAAAACTTCAGTTTCTGTGTGAAACTAAAGGAAGAGATATTCATTTGGTGCAAAATTTATATTTTCTGTAAAACACTATTTTAACTTGTACAGTCAGTTTATTCAAACAACATAATTACATGGAACCTTAAATGGGGAATGAGATTTTGTTTGTATACGTTAGTGTGATGCCCTGATATATCCCAGAATAATTTGGGCAGAAAATGAAAAAAATTTAACAAAGTCCCCTAAACGGACTGGGAGAAAATGTGGCAATATTAAGCTTCCCTACCTGGGGAATCCTGATATTCTCACAAGCATTAAGGACTACCAATTTAATAGGCAAAATCCTCAGTCTTGGGACTTGCCCTATGAAACTTATTCCTGCAAAGAAGAAGCTAAACCTACTTTTAATTATGCTGAAGCATCACCCCCAGAGAACTTCTTTTGTTGCTCAGATGTGGCCTCTCTCTCCAAGCCAACTCTGCAAATAAACTCACTACCTTCCCCTCTACATGGGACATGCCTCCCAGTGGGACATGACTGGCAATGTGAGACAGAACTCCCAGGGATTTGCCAGGCCCTGGCATTGTGGGACTGAGAAAGCCTTCTTGACCAAAATGGGGAAAAGAAATGAAACCAAATAGTTTCAGTGTCTGAAAGATTCCAAATAGAGTCAAGAGGTCATTCTGGAGGTTATTATTATGCATTATATAGATACTGCTTTTTAGTTTTGTAGTATTAGAATAACTAGAGGGAAATACCTGAAACTGTTGAGCTGTAATCCAGTAGCCTTGATTCTTGAAGATGACTGCTTAAGTATATAGCTTTACAGTGTGACTGTTTGATTGTGAAAACCTTGTGGCTGACACTCTCTTTATCCAGTCTATGGGCAGATGAGTAAGAAAATAAAGGCAAAAATAGATAAATAATAGGGGGATGAAGGGTTACAGGATGTTTGGGGTGTTCTTTTTATTTTTATTTTTATTTTTATTTTTATTTTATTTGAAGTAAGGAAAGTGTCCAAAAACTGATTGTAGGGATGAATACATAACTATATGATGACACTGTTAGCCATTGATTGTACACTTTGGATGATTATATGGTATGTGAACACCTCAATAAGAGTGCATTTAAAAAAGTCTTTATGTGGAAGCAGCCATGAGACCCTTCCATAGGTGAATGGATAACAAACAGTGGCAAATTCACACTATGGAATATTATTCAGTGATAGAAAACAATGCGCTATTAAGCTATTTTAAAAAACACAGAGAAACTTCAAATGCATATTGCTAAGGGAAAGAAGCAAGTCTGAAAAGGCTGCATACTGTATGATTCCATTTATATGTCATTGTGGAGAAGACAAAACTACAGAAATAGTAAAAGGATCAGTGTTTGCCACAGATTCAGGAGAAAGGGGAGGGATGAATAAGTGGCACATGGCATTTTTAAGGCAGTTAAACTATTCTGTATAAAATGGTAACTGTGGTGTTTTTGTTTCCTCAAAACACCATACAATGGGTTAGCTTAACATCAGGAGTTACTGGTTCATGGTTTCAGAGGCTTGCTTCCTCCCAGGATCTGTGAATTCTGGCTGCCTGGCAATTTTTGATGGTTCCTTGACTTTTGCATCACATGGTAATGCGCATGGTGGCATATTCTCCTTTTTCTTCTGGGTTCGTTGATTTCCAGCTTCTGGCTTCTCTTTCTTTATTCAATCCCCTTTGCTTTAAGGATGTCAGTCATGTTGAATTAAGGCCCATCCTCATTCAGTTTGGGCACATCTTAACTGATAGCATCTTCAAGCTCCTCATTACAAATGGGTTTACACCCACAGGACCAGGGGTTCAGAACTGAACATGCCTTTTGGGGGGGACATGATTGAATCCCCAATAGGTGGATACATGACATTTTGCATTTGTCAAAATCCACAGAATTATATACACAAAGAGTCAATTCAAATGTAAACTATGGGCTTTACTTACTAATAATACATCAATATCAGCCTTTCATTTGTAACAAATATACCACACTAAAGTAAGATGTTAATAATAGGGGAAATTGTAGGTGGAGGGGGTTTATATGGGAGTTCTCTGTACTTTCTGTGTAATCTTTTCTGTACATCTAAAACTGCTCTAAAAACCAAGTTTATTATCTTTTGGAAAGTCATTGTGATACAATGCTATGGGAATGCTAACAGAAGTACCCCATGTGCTTTGGAACTACAAGGAGAGGAAAAATTTATTTGAGTGTAGGCATAGAGGTGTCACGGGAAATCCTCATAATGACACAAGGAGTGGAGTCCGAAAGAGGAGGAGTTTACCCAGCAGAGTAAGGAGAATCTTATCAGTTCCAGAAGCTATCAGCCCAAGAGAAAAAATGTCACTGATAGTTTTTAATCTCTCCCCATGGCTGATATTCCACTCACCCTCACAAAACAGCAGCCTTCTACCGTCACCTGGTTTCTGAATGGCTAGAGTGAGTCACAAGCATACATCCTACAGCATCTGTGACTATGTGGGGCAGAAGTGAGTCCTCCATTATCTCAGTAAAAATAATTACTAGGTCATAGTGGTTCAGAGACCAGGAGAGGGTTAGGCAGTAATTGAGTCCTTGAGACTTCAAATGCTGCCTTGCCCATACTACTTCTAGGGAAAGTAACCTGAATACATATTCATAACCAGAATACATATATGTATTCTGAATACATATACTGTGTAAGGTGCTGAGGTTGTGCTGTATTGTATGTCTTAAGGAAATCGCCCCTACTACAAAGCTGAAAGACTGAATACACTGAGGTCTAGTACAGAGGTGAAAGCATCAGCTGGCAGAAGAGAGGCAAAACTGTATGAAGTGGCTCTAGAGTAATTCTGCCCTCTACAGAGATTTCATATCTAATGGAGGACAACAGGCACATGCTTCCTTTGGGGAAATATGAATTTCAGGTGGATGACAAGAAGGTCACCCCTTTCTGGACACCTCCCTGCTAATGCTGAGCCACTTTTACGTTGAGTGTGTTCAGTCTCAAGGTCTTGGAACTACAGTAATTGAGTAGTTGATGGAACCACGTCCAGTGAATTCCTGTGCATCCTTGGATAAGGAAGATGTTGCTTTCAGATCTTCCTTTATTGTTAAGTCAATGTTTCTTCATGTATGCAATCTTTCAGGAAAAGGGCGTTTGCTGTTTTGAAACTATTATGTACCCCAGAAAAATACCATTGGCTTTTTTTTTATTAGTTTTATTTATCTATGTATTTCATGTAGCTCTGGATCTTTTTTCTTATATGAATGTTCATTGAGTATCCTCTATGTGTCAGATATTGTTTTAAAACATGAAGCATATGGAAGTGGTTGCTTATAAAATCATTTGGATACTCTAACTGTAGAGATGCAACAGCCAATTCATTGCTATATATGAGCACAATTTTTTTTTCTTCCTGGGCCAGGTGTTTGCTCTCTTTACCTGTCATAATAGTGAAATTGTACTGTATAAATTGTTTTGTGCCTGGTTTATTTCACACACCATTATACCCTCAAGGTTCATGCATGTTGTCATATATTTCAGGACCTCATTTCACCTTACCGCTGCATAATATTCCATCGTATGTATATACCATATTTTGCTTATCCACTCATTTGTTGATGGGCATTTGGTTTGTTTCCATCTTTTGGCAATTGTGAATAATGCTGCTATGACCATCAGTGTGCAGATGTCTGTTTGTGTCACTGCTTTCAGCTCTTCTGGGTTGTGATGGTCAGGTTCAGGTGTTGACTTGGCCTGTTGATGGTGTCCAGTTATCTGGCCAAGCAAGCACTGGTCTATCTGTTACTGGGAGGACATTTCATGGACTTAGATCATAAGCACATTGGTTGCATCCACGGCTGATTACATCTGCAGTCAGCTAAGGGGAGTGTCTTCTGGAATGAGTGACATTTAATCCAATCACCTGAAGGTTTTTAAGGAGGATTCAGAAGAATCTTTCCTTCAGCCCCAGCCAACCAGCCTCTCCTGGGGAGTTCCTTGGAACATCATTGGGGCTGCCAGCTTGTGCCCTGCCCTACAGATTTTTGACTTATGTCCCCACAGTTGCATGAGACATCTTTATGAATCTCATATTTACAGATATCTCCTGTTGGTTCTGCTTCTTCTAGAGAACCCTGACTAATACATGGGTATATATCAATTTTGGTATTGCCAGGTCATTGGGCAGCTCAATACTTAGTTTTCTAAGGAATTGCCAAACTATCTTCCATAGCAGCTATACGATTGTATACCAGCAGTGAGTGTGTTCCAATTTCTCCACATTCTCTCCAACATTTGCAGTCTCCTATTTGGCAGTCATTCTTTAGGTGTGAGATATTTTATTCAGTTTTAATTTTCACTTCCCTTATAGCTAATGATGAGCATTTCTTCATGTGCTTTTTAGCCATTTGTTTTAGCTTTTCAGGAAAAATGCCCATTTTATGGTTGGGTTGTTTGCTCTTTTGTTATTAAGTTGTATAATTTCTTTATGCACACAAGATATTCAAATCTTTATCCAATATATGATTTCCAAATATTTTCTCCCACTGAATCGGCTGTCTCTTCACCTTTTTGACAAAATCCTTTGAGGCACAGAAGCTTTTGATCCTGAGGGGCTCCCATTTATCTGTTTGTCTTTTATTGCTTGTGCTTTGGGTGTAAAGTTCAAAAAGCTACCTCCAATTATCAGATCTTGAAGATGTCTCCCTATATTTTCTTCTAGGAATTTTATGTACTGCTCCTATATTTAGGTCTTTGATCCATTTTGAGTTAATTCGGGGAGCATATAAGATAATGGTCCTCTTTCATTCTTTTGGCTATTGAGATCCAGTTCTTCCAAGTCCATTTATTAAAAAAGACAATTCTGTCCCAGTTCAGTGGATTTGGGAACCTTGTCAAAGATCAACTGAGCATAGATTTGGTGGCCAAGCTCCACACTCTCAATTCAATTCCATTGTTTAGTACTTCTATCTTTGTGCCAGTACCATGCTGTTTTGACCACTGTGGCTTTATGGAAAGCTTTAAAGTTATGAAGTGCTAATCCTCCCACTCTGCTCTTCTTTTTTTAGTATATCTTTAGTTATCCAAGGCTTCTTTCCCTTCTAAATGAATTTGATAACTAGTTTATCCAAGTCTTCAAAATAGGTTGTTTGAATTTTGATTGCTATTGCATTAAATCTATAGATCGATTTGGAAGAATTGACATCTTAACGACATTTAACCTTCCTATCCATGAGCACAGAATATCTTTCCACCTATTTAGATCTTTAATTTCTTTTAGCAACGTTTTTTAGTTTTCTTTGTATAGGTATTTTATATCCCTTGATTCTTTTAATGGATATTTTGATTGGAATTTCTTCCTTAATTGTCTCTTCATTTAAGTTATTACTTATATATAGAAACTTTACTGATTTTCATACATTAATCTTGTATTCTGCCACTTCACTGAACTTATCAGCTCAAGTAGCTTTGTTGTGGATTTCTCAGGATTTTCCAAGTTTAGCACCTTGTCTGCAAATAATGATAGTTTTATTTTTTTTCTTTCCTATTTGGATGTCTTTTATTCCGTTCTCCCACCTAATCACTCTAGCTAGAACTTCTAGTACAATGTTGAATAATATGTGACAGTGGGCATCCAGTCTTGTTTCCAATCATCAGAGGAATGTTTTCAATCTCTCACCATTGAGAATGATGATGGCTATGGGTATTTCATCCATGCCCATTATGATATTGAGAAAGTTTCCTTCAATTCCTACTTTTTGAAGTGTTTTTATCAGAAAAGGATGCTGACTTTGTTGAATGCTTTTTCAGCATTAATTGATATGATCATATGATTTTTCCCTTTTGATTTGTTAATTTGCTATATTACATTAATTGATTTTCTTATGTTGAACCACCCTTGCATTCCTGGCGTAAATCCCACTTAGTCATGATGTATTATTCTTTTGACGTATTGTTGATTCTGATTTTGCTAGAATTTCATTGAGAATTTTTGCAACTATGTTTATTAGGGAAATTGGTCTATAGTTTTACCCTCTTGTAATGTCTTTATCCAGTTTTGGTATTTCTCAAAGAACCAATTTTTGGTTTTGTTGATTCTTTCCATTGATTTTTAGTTCTCCAGCTCATTTATTTCTGCTTTAATCTTTATTATAGCTCTTGTTCTATTTGCTTTGGGTTAATTTGTTGCTCTTTCTGTAGTTCCTCCAGATAAGCAGTTAGGTCCTCAGCTTCATAAAATGAGTTAGATAGTATTCTAGTTTGCTAGCTGCTGGAATGCAATATACCAGAAATGGAATGGCTTTTTAAAAGGGGAACTTATTAAGTAGCTAGTTTACAGTTCTAAGACTGTGAAAATGTCCTGATTAAAGAAAGTCTATAAAAATGTCCAAATTAAGGCACCAACAAGAAGTTATCTTCACTCAAGGAAGGCCAATGGCAAGGCAACTTACTGCCCTCCCCATCCTCTACATGGGACATGATTCTCAAGTGTATAAACCTCCCTGGCAATGTGGTACAGAAATCCTAGAAGGAACTAGGGCTCAGCATCAAGGGATTGAGAAAAACTTTTCAACTGAAAGGTGGCAGAGAGAAATGAGACAAAATAAAATGTCAACGGCTGAGAGATTTCAAACAGAGTCAAGAGGTTATCCTGGAGGTTATTCTTACACATTACATAGATCCCCTTTTTAATTTATGGTGTATTAGAGTGGCTAGAGGGAAGTACCTGAAACTGAAGAGCTGCGTTCATTCCAGCAGCCATGTTTCTTGAGGATGATTGTATAATGAGACAACTTTCTCAATGTGACTGTGTGATTGTGAAAACCTTGTGTCTGATGCTCCTTTTATCTACAGTATGGACAGAAGAGTTAAAAATATGGATAAGAAATAAACAAATAATAGGGGAAACAAAGGATAAAGTAAGTTGAGTATATTGAAATATTAGTGGTCAATGAGAGGTAGTGGTAAGGGGTATGGCATGCATGAGTTTTTTCTTTTTTCTTTATTTTGCTGGAGATACAAAAATGTTCCAAAATAATGATCATGGTGATGAATACTCAATTACGTGATGATATTGTGAGCCACTGATTGTAACCATGTCGAGAATGTTTGTATGTTTGCTCGTTGTTTACAATAAAATTATTAAAAAAAAAAAAAAAAAAACAGAAAGGCCGACAAAGTTCAGGGTTTCTCTCTCAACTGGAAAGGCACATGGC
Source organism: Tamandua tetradactyla (assembly GCF_023851605.1). Taxonomy (NCBI): domain Eukaryota; kingdom Metazoa; phylum Chordata; class Mammalia; order Pilosa; family Myrmecophagidae; genus Tamandua; species Tamandua tetradactyla. The sequence continues at coordinate 64,584,367 of NC_135340.1, forward strand.
AAACATGGCAACATCTGCTAGCTTTCTCTCCAGGCTTCTTGTTTCATGAAGCTCCCAGAGGCATTTTCCTTCTTCATCTCTAAAGGTCACTGGCTGCATGAGTTCTTGTGGTTCTCATGACACTCTGAGCTGAGAGCTCTGAGGCTCTCTCCAAAATGTTTCCTCTTTTAAAGGATTGCAGTAAACTAATCAAGACCCACCTCGAATGGGTGGAGTCACATCTCCCTCTAATCCAAGGATAATAATCACGATTGGGTAACATCTCCAAGGAGATAGTCTAATCAAGTTCCCATCCTGTAGCACTGAATAGGAATTAAAAGAAACATTTGCTCCCACAAAACTGGATCAGGATTGAAACAGGGCTTTTCTAGGGTACAAGATCCTTTCAAACCAGCACAGCTAGGATTCCTTTTTCCTCAATTTTCTGGAAGAACTGGAGCAGAATTGGTATAGTTCTTTTTGGAATGTTTGATAAAATTCCTAGGAAGTCAGTCTGGCCCTGGGCTTTTCTTTGCAGGAAGATATTTTTCTAATATTTTAAAAATATTTTTCTTGAGAAATATTCACACATGTACAGTCAACCATAATACACAATCAGTGGATCACAATATCATCACACAGTTGTCTATTCTTCACCATGATCATTTTTAGAGCATTTGCATCACTCTAGAAAAAGAAATTAAAAAAAAAAGAACTCATACATCCCAAACCTTACCCCTTCCTCTCATTGACCCACAGTATTTCAATCTACTCAATTTTTACCTTTTATCTCCCCATAGCATTTATTTATTTATTATCCTTATCTTTTTTTTTTTACTCATCTGTCCATAACCTGGATAAAAGGAGCATCAGACATAGGGTTTTCACAACCACACAGCCACACGGCAAAAGCTGTATAGTTACACGTGTAGGAAGATTTCTGATAACTAATTGAATCTCTTCACTTGTAATTGGTTTGTTAAGATCTTCAATTTCATCCTAAGTCAGAGTCAGTAGTTTCATCTAAGTTGTCTAGTTTGTTGGCATATAGCTGTTCATAGTATTCTCTTATGATTTTTTTAAATTTCTTCATGATCCATAGTAACGATCCCCCCCTCATTTATAATTTTGTTTATTTGCATCGTCTCCTTTTTTTTTTTAACAGTCTAACTAGAGGTACATCAATTTTATTGATTTTCTCAAAGAACCAACTTTTGGTTTTATTGATTCTTTCTGTTTTTTTTCTCCAGTTCATTCATTGCGGATTTAATCTTTATTGCTTCTCTTCCTCTATTTGCTTTGGGCCAGTTTGCTGTTCTTTCTCTAGTTCCTCTAGGTGAGCAGTTAGGTCTTCAATTTCTGCTCACTCTTTTTTAATATAGGCATTTAAGGATAAATTTCCCTCTCAGCACTGCCTTTGCCACATCCCACAAGTTCTTTAAGATTGTATCTTTCAGTTTCATGTATCTCCAGATACTTACCAGTTTCTCTAACAATTTCTTCATTGAATCCACTGATTGTTTAAGAGTGTATTGTTTAATCTCCATATATTTTTTTAAAGTTCTGCTTCTTTGGTGGTTGTTAGTTTTGAACTTGATTCCATGTGGTCAGAGAAAGTGCTTTGAATAATTTCAGTCTTTATTAAATTTATAAAAACCTGGTTTGTATTCCAGTATATGGTCTATTCCAGAGAATGTTCCATTAGCACTAAAGGAGAATATATATCCTGGTGTTTTGGGATGTAATGATCTATATATATATATATATGGTTAGGTCCAATTCATTTATCACAATGTTTAAATTCTCTATTTCTTTACTAATTCTTTGATTGTGCTATTCATAGAGGAAAGTGGTGTGCTGAAGTCTCTCACTATTATTGTTGAAACATCGATTGCTCCCTTCAGTTTTGCCACTGTTCATTCTTCAAAGAAGGTATGCTCCTCTTGATGCCTTAATTTGGACATTTTCATGGCCTTAGAACTATAAATTTGTAATCTAATAAATCCCCATTGGAAAAAAAAACCCAACCCATTTCTAGTACATTGCATTCCAACAGCTTTAGCAAACCAAAACAGAGGGCATGAATGCCTTCTCAGATAGGCCACTGGGTTAAGTCAGTGCCACAGACAAAACAAACAAACAAAAAAGAACTATCCTGGTTTCCTTTAGCTTAGGGCCAAGCCTCAGAAAAAAGCTGACTATAGAAGCATCCAGAAAGATATGGAAGCCCTTGAGGAATCTGAGCTAATGGCATTTTTCTTTGGGTTCCCAAAGTGTCCTTGTCATCGTGGTGACTTTATCCCAAAGGTGACTCTGGCATGAAATCCATCAAGGCTGGGGGTCACAAGGAAACGCTGGAGGAGGGGGTGGCTACAGAACCTTTAGGCCTCTTCCTGCCTCCCCATGACTGATGAAGGGCCAAGATGAAGAGAGCTCCACGTGTAAAGAGAACTCAGAGGGCCAAGAATACATCACAATACCCACCTCCCTCATACAAGTCCCCCATTTACTCATCTGCCCTCTTTGAGAGGAGCAGGGGGAGAGAAGGGTGCCCAAAGGACCTAAATGACACTAAATACTCAATAGGAGCTTATTTAAGCTAGAAAAAAAATGTGGCACATAAATTGGCCAGTTAAAGGTTTGTTGGGGATTTTTTTTCCTTTTACTCATCAAGGCTTGGGGTTAGGGAGAAGAGCAGATCCTTCGTAAAAAAATTAGTAGTTACTTTTTTCAAGCCTGTAAATAGTTGTTTGAGTGAATGGTGACCCCACTGCACTCATTTCCATCATTGAAGGTAATCTGTATGGCTTGTTACTTTGATTACCTTGAAGAGTCAAACTCATAGCAAGGATGCAAATGGGGGTTTTAATAAACAGCCACTATTGGAATTTCAGGGAAGGGATAGGGAGGTTTTCATTTGCTGAGGAGAATGCTAAAGGTCCACACCTGTTGGCCAGACTGAACTCGTTTTAGTTTTTCTCTGTACACCACATGCCTCTTGGAGTCTTTGCACACATTCCCACATGCCTTGCCCTGCCCTGTTTAGCTGGCTAAATCCGCCACATCTTTCCTGATCTGCATTATCACTGCCCCTTGGAACCCTCTTCAGAGACTATCTGCAGCATCTGGCACTCCTCTGAGCTCCCATAGCATGCTGCACTTCTCCATGACGGCACTACCTTGCTGTAATCTCACAGATGTTCACTTGTCTGGGCATCCACTATCAGAGAGTGGCACCTCAGTGTCCCACATGTGGTACTGGTCTTGGGATAAATTTCTAAGAGCCAAGAACTCCTGTGATGAGATTGCACTCAGGCGCTGATGAGCAGGGAGGTGATCCTGTACACGTCACTCAACCCAAAATAAGAATCTCAAACTACAATATCTCAGCAACCCTCCGAAGCCGAACATTCTATAATAATAATGATAGCTAACAACTCCTAATAGTTATGCAATACTTAATATGAGTTCCAAGTCCCTTACATATAGTAACTCATTTCATTCTTACAATAATCATATGACATAAGCTCCTTTACAGGCAAGGAATTTGAGAAATAGAGATGTTAAGGAACTTGGGCAGAGTTGCACAGCTGAAAAGTTGCAGACCTAGAATTTGAACCTTCACTATCTGAATCTATGCATCTAACCAGTTCACTATCTCTGTTTTTCTATGACATCTCCCTTCACTTCACATTATTCTCAGGAGCTAGTGTGAATTTATTCATTCCCAACAGTCCAGATATGTCTGATTTCTTACTAAGGGATTAGAAATATAAATCCCAGTTCATTACAATTAGGTTAAAAAAAGAGATTAGCATTCCAATACCTAATAATTTAAATACCAATATCTAAAGATATTGATACATATTTCAATAGCCTCTTCCACAAACTCTTAGTAATATTTTTAGGACCAATAATTACAACCAACAGTAATTATAATTAGAACCACTTTAAAAATAAAGGCTTTAAAACCATGTCACTATTGTTCATGCATCTTCTTATTTCCTTACTAAGCATTAGAAACAAAAGCTTTTTGTTCTAAAATTTTAACTGATTTTATTTACATCAGACCAAATTCTTATCACATTTATTTTGTCCTTTCAGTTACTTCAAAAAGTTAATGCTGAAAACCCTCAAGACCATGCCTGATCATAACAATGACATTACAATAGTCATTAAGCAAACGGTTTGGCATCCAGGAAACTGACTTGAAAATAGACAATTTATTGATAGCATTTAGGTACAGGCTTTACTACTACTAAATAATTCACATCCTGTTTCATGATTTGCATAATGAAAACTTAAAAACACCCACTCTGAGGTTGTATTGGAGGATTAATTTGACATAGATTCCTACCTTAAAAAGTTAGAGTTTATCAGAAGAAATAAAACATAACTAAATAACTATGACAAATAATGCTATATTAAGTGCTCTTGGAAAGGTAGAAAGAAAATTGCAATGGGAAAAGAAGAGTGAAAAGATAAGAGGATCAAGATCAGAGAAGACTTTGGGAAACAGAAACCATCTGAGCTGGACCTTTTGAAGGGTTGGTATGATTAGGTATATAGCAACAGAAAGTAAGTGGCATTCCAGGTAGAGAGAATGGCACAAGCAAAAACATGGAAGTCAGAAAGCAGAGTATCTGCAAGGAACATCAAATACTGTTCTTCATTCTGTCTGGCAAGTAGAGTGTATAGAAGGGAATAGTGAGAAATAACGAAGAAAAGCATGTAAGGGTTAAATTATATACCTTTACAATTATCTAGGCAAGTGATAATTGTAGTGTAAATTAAAGCAATGCCAAAAAGAATGTAGAACTGAGTATAGATTCAAGAAGAATTCATAGATACTATCAACAACATTTGGCAACAGGAGAGAAAAGGAAGATGGAAAAAGTCAAAGATGATGCCAAAATCTGAGCCTTAATTGTCTAGTTAGTGGCAGAAATTGGGAAAGAGATGGTGGAACAAGTTCTCGTCCATCTATTTTAGCTTTGTGGACTAATGTTCATGAAGCAAACGTAGAGAATATTTCACTCTGTAAATCATCAGGTGTGATGGTGAATTTATTTTTCCTATCACAGCAGCAGAACAAAACCTGAATATTATTAACTAGATCCTTCAAATTGCCTGAATGTTTGGGTAGGTTGTCTACAGGGTGACTAAGCATTAACTTAGAGGTTCAAAATCTAACCCCAGATTTGAAAAGTTTTATATCTCCAACTAGCAAAATCCTTTAGTTCTTAGCTAGTTGAAATCTGAAAGCCATCATTTCTCCTTTTGAGATGTAGGTGTAGCATATCATTCATTTCCAAACTTTCTCAGTATCATACTTGTTAAATATTTAGTGTGACAAATTCTCACCTTGTAAGTTGATCAAAGAGGTACTCCAGATTTCATCATTGGTATTTTACTCTCAATAAAATTCTGAATAGGCTTTCCATATTGCTGTCAATCTTTAATCACTCCACCATCATTTGATGGTATCACACTTCCAAAAACCTCTCATTTTAACCCTGTTTCCATGAATCATTATCTGTGTGGTTTGTGGGAATTGCTTGACATATAACCAGAGCACACTCACCCCCTCACTCTGTTCAACATTTGATATGTCATGTCTAACCATCAAAATGGCTTTGAATGACCTTTTCACTGCACCCATAGCTATGTTCCCAGACACCCCTTCAAGTTTAACACAATTTGGTCACAACTTGCAAAATACCACTGAAGCATATGGAGCAAACTGACTAAAAATCCAAGTGCAACAAAAGAAACAGAATGGAGACTAATTCCTGGACATATTTTCATAGATCATCGTAATTGAAACCTGGCATACATAAAACTGTAACTAAACACTGATACCTTTGGAGCAGAACACCATTAAGAGAAATTTCCTAGACACCTCTCAAATCAACTGGGAAACTTTCAGATGAGTTAAGGGAATACAGATGTTGCTTCAAAGGGCCTCCAAAAGAGTGCTACATTCTCCAGGATAAACTCACATTTCCCCAAGATTAAACTCTACAGTCCTCAGACATTCAATAATTCTCTGCATATACATTTTAAGGTAGGGAGAACCTGTTTTATTTAATCAAACCTTGAGTATAAAAACTTCTGTCTTCTGAACTATTGATAAATGCATGACATTTAAATACACACAACAAGTAGCAACAACTCAGTTTGGATCTCCCGATTGTCTCAATTACCGTGATTCTAAACATGCCCAGTCCACCCTGGAGTTTAAGTAAACAGGACCAGCCCTCTCCCCTCTTAGCTGAGGATTTATAGGGGCCATGAGTCTGGCACTTAGGGAAAGGTTGGCTGCTCTCACCAGTGATTACATATACAACACTGTCATATAATTTTCAGGTTTTTCAAAGACTTCAAAGCTCAAAGCCTCCTGTGAACTTGCTGGACATGTTTATCATGGCAAGGATTAAAGGAAGGAGTGCTGTGCAGAAACTTCACATTATGGGTGCTTCAATACAAACGCATTCTGCGTGTCTATAAAATGGTTCAAAACTTCCAGGAGAAAAATGAAAAGACCAGTCTACCACCACCCAGGAATAAAGCCAGCCTGGAGCAAATGTTAGTTTGGAAGGGCCATTTGATTTTTCCATGATCGAGATATTTTATCCTAATTGTTACCTTCACTAAATAAGTGGTACTTAATTGGTAAATAGAAAAGCGTTCACTTCCTTCTTTCTCTCTCTTTTTGAAAGTGACCAGATGCTCCATTTGGGAGAATTATCCTTTGTGCATGGCACTGAGAACAGAGGACAGACCTTTACATGTCTTAACACATTATACATGATGCTAAGAATTGGGGCTCTGGTATCAAGCTCACCTGTGTGTGAAGTCCAGCTCTACCACTTTCTCAGTGAATACTATTGGACAAATTATTCTGTGTCTCAAGTTACCTCTCTGTAAAACAGGGATGACAATAATGGTACTGCCACATTTCACATCAATCTGTGAAGATAGAATAAAATAAAATGTACCGTGATGACATGTCTCCACCCATTTGGGTGGGTCTTGATAAGTTTCTGGAGTCCTATAAAAGAGGAAATATTTTGGAGAATGAAGGAGACTCGGAGAGAACAGAGAACGCTGCATTACCACGAAGCAGAGCATCTCAGAGCCAGCGACCTTTGGAAATGAAGAAGGAAAACGCCTCCCGGGGAGCTTCTTGAAGGGAAGCCAGGAGAGAAAGCTTTAGCAGATGACACTGTGTTCGCCATGTGCCCTTCCAGCTGAGAGAGAAGCCCTGACTGTGTCCGCCATGTGCCATCTCACTTGAGAGAGAAACCCTGAACTTCATCGGCCTTCTTGAACCAAGATATCTTTCCCTGGATGCCTTTGATTGGACATATCTATAGACTTGTTTTATTTATTTTTTTTTTTATTTTATTTTTTACATGGGCAAGCACCGGGAATCGAACCCGGGTCCTCGGGCATGGCAGGCAAGCATTCTTGCCTGCTGAGCCACCATGACCCGCCCTATAGACTTGTTTTAACTGGGACATTTTCTAGGCCTTAGAACTGTAAATTAGAAAGTTATTAAATTCCCCTTTTTAAAAGCCTAAAAATAAATAAATAAAATGTACCTAATACATGGAAGGTATTCAATAAATATCATTTATTATGAATGTTATTATTACTAAAACATTGGACAGAAGAGAAAAGTGTTTCTTTTCAGTTCAGTGGTTGTCTTTAATGGACCAACACAATTCTTTTGCTGGGGAGCTGAACCTGCTATCCCATAGCTTTTGTTCATACCTCTACTGGAGAACTTATAAAATATATATAATATATATTGATGTCCCACTCTGCATCAAGCACCAGACAAGAGGCTTCTCCTACATATTATAGCCACAGAATTAAGCAACATATTAGGACTGAATCAATGTTAATCTTCCAACAAATGCTTTTTCATTCACTCTCTTTTTATGTGTCCAGTAAGGGTCAATTATATGCCAGACAATAGGATACCCAAAGGCAGCCGCCTAATAGCCCTGGCTGTTACCAATCATTGAGTAAATTCTAACAAATGGGAGACACCTAGATTCCCTAGGGTAAGGAACTCTCTGGGAGCACGCATTCAGAGGGACGACTGGTTGTGCAAATGTCCTTCTATGCAGTACCGGCTGAGAGTGCCACTGTGTCCTTTCATTGCTGAGCACCAAAGTGCTTCATCCTGACTCACAAGTGACCAGTCACTGAGTGATGTTAAACGTTTAACTAACTACCAGCAGCATGTTGATCCAGTTATCGGAGGCGTCTCAGAGTACAGATGCCCTTGGGATTCACTCTGAATCACTGTCTTCGAGGGTAACAGCACATATTGCCAGGATGAGCATAATAACCAACCACAGGACAAGAATAGTCTTGTTGTGTGCCACCCTTCACCGTGATGCATCTGATGTCTCTTTCTCACTAACTAACTCTCGCCATGGTTCCCTCTTGAAGTGATGCACATAACCCTTATCTATGCATAGAGGGCTAGACCTGGAAGGCGTACCAGATTCAGGGAGGGAAATGAAAGGAATCTAAGGCTTTATTAAATTCCAGGACTCAGGTCTCTCAACTTCTAGTTTAATGAACTTTCCACTGTACCATACCTGTTTATGAGATTCCAAGATTTTCTGCTCAGCTGTTCTTTAACCAAGGTTCCCATTTAATTTTGTTAAAGGCTGACAGTACAACCTGCCAACTACAAGGTTCATCTCAGTATCGCTCCAGCAGCTGACTCAGAGATTCTATTGCATTTCCATCTTTCTGCAATCTGTAAGCCACGCTGGGACATTATGTCTCATTCACTGGTTGTGAGACGAGGGAATGGTGTGACCTGTCCAAAGGCAGCCTGGCAATGCATCAAACACCTCCAGGCATGTGCAAACCCTGGAATTCAAACCTTCCATTTCTGGGAACGTATGCTAAAGAAATTATCAGAAATGTGGCAAACATGTACGTGATTGGCAGGGGACAGGACATCACTAGTATACATACACACACAAATGAACAATATGCCCAGTTATCAGTGAGCCATGCCTGGACACACCCTAAACACATCACCACCTTCCTGGGGGCAAGTATAGGAACTGAAGTCACAGTACCAAGGACCAAAAATATCATGTAAAAAGTGTACCTTGTAAAAGGAAAAAAAAAAAAAGCAAACCTTGTAAAGCCAACCAGCTTTCAATGACTGTAAATATCCTGATTCCAAATCTGAACATTGTAAAGAAATTAAATCTTAAATTAAAACATAACTTTCCAATCACTTTTTATTTATTCTTTTTTCCCTTTACTGATCTCTTATACCCATACCACACCAACACCTCCACCTCCTAACAAGTCTGCCATGCATTGTAAACTCTTTAGTTTCAGAGCCAAAGCACGCATGAACAGGTCTCAACTGATGGTATAGGAAAAATCATGTGAATAAATAAAAAATTAAATCTGTCTGTTCCATAGATAAGTCTATGGACTTACTAAAGACTTACTATAGACTTACTATAGTCTGTACTACCTCGAGGGACTGATTTATCAGACTGGACCTGATGGGTGGTTCTCACTGTTAACAATCAATTATGATTTGAGAAAATTCACTGATTACCCTAGATTATACATACTACAAGAAACACTTCATTAACCACTAGGTTCTAAAGTAAGTATTTTCATTAGAAATTATCCTTTATCTTGAATCTTGGTTAGAAACTACACTTTATCTCAAGTCCTGGAGTTCAGTAGGATGGCAGGAAGTTTTATGCATGATGGCAGATAGAAGTTAAAGCTGGACAAGCAAAATAGGTATCATTTTACAGTAGCATAAACAGTTAAGGAGAGACTATCCCATAGCAGGGTCTAAAGGAAAGAGCTATAATGCCAAACTCCCATTTTCCAGGGCTACCTGTCTGGCCTTATCTGCCAACAAGCAACTCAACTTGGACTCCTTCCTACAAGATCCCAGGCCGATTCGGTCCTTTTATGACCCTGCACTCCTAAGCCTAACTGAGACGAAGTCACAACTCTCATATATTTCTGCAGCAACCTATACTTCTCATTTATATCCTTGTAACTGTTAGTTTAATTATATGTATTATTTTGTTTAATGATGTCTGTCTTCTCTTTAATATTTTAAACTCCCTGATTATAGACACTATGCATAGTGAATGATGCATGGCATAATGGCTAGTATATTGTTGGCAATCAATCAATCTTCATTGCCTGAACCAGTTCTAGAAACTGGATAACAGTTTCCTCCCCCATTCCAGCCTCTAGCACAAGCCTCTGCCTGGAACACAGCCCCTGAAGACTGGGTGGTCTGCCTTGCTCTTAACAGAGAATCCTCCTCTTCCATGGTATGAAGTCCAAACCTATATGGCCTTGAGTCTCTGAATCATACCAGATTCCAACCCCCCACTAGCTCTACTTCCAGCACTGGGCTGCCCCAAGGTGTGGGGCTACCCTGCTTCTTTTTACCTGGCCCCTTTTAATATCATCTGAGCTCCAGTTCTGAGCACAGACCTAAATAGAGACTCAAAATACCTCTAAATGCAACTCTGTGAGAATATAGAGAAAAATATTGTGATGTGAGTTGTCAGTGTAAAGAAAGTTATGTTGAGTTACTCACTGTAAGGTCCTAAACTGTCCTAAACTCCACAGAAAGGCTCATTAAGAGCATTTAAAACACAGCCTCTCTGGAGGAGTATGGAGTCTATTAGAGAGCATGATGTATTCACAGATAAGTACATGGAATATTTTTTTCAATTCAAAGTGAAACAAAATTATGTGTGTGCTAAAATAATGCAAGTGGAGAACATGAAAATAACCACCAGTTGCTACTTTTCCTAGAAAGGATTCATGCTAGCTGTTAGCATACAATAGTAGAAGTAGAAGCAACATCTTGCTTTAATTGGTGTCCAGTCTGAGCTAGTCATTTACTAGATACTTCATATAAACAATCATAGATCGTCCCAATAAACTTGCAAAAGAAATTATATCCTTCTTTTAAAGATAAGAAAACCAAAGTTAAGCAGTCTCACAATGTAATATATCTTAGTAGAACAGGGGTTGAACAAATGTCCATCTGAGACCAAAGTCTATGCTTTATCTCAACTCCTCACTGCTTTCAGGACAAGAATTTGATGCTGACTGGCATCACCTGGAAAGAAGTAACACCAAACTTCTGCACAAGAGTGGGTGTCATCCCCAAGAGAACCTCTTTTGTTGCTCAGATGTGGTCTCTCTCTCCAGCCAACACAACAAGCAAACTCACTGCCCTCCCCCTGTCTACGCAGGACATGACTCCCAGGGGTGTGGACCTTCCTGGCAATGTGGGACAGAAATCCTAGAATGAGCTCAGATTCAGAACCAAGGGATTGAGAAAATCTTCTTGACTAAAAGAAGGGGGAAGAGTGAAATGAGACAAAGTGTCAATGACTGACAGATTCCAGAGTCCAGAGGTTATCCTGGAGGTTATTCTTACGCATTAAGTAGATATCACCTTGTTATTCAGGATGTAATGGAGAGGCTGGAGGGATCTGCCTGAAAATGTAGAGCTGTGTTCCAGTAGCCATGTTTCTTGATGATGATTGTATAATGATATAGCTTTCACAATGTGACTGTGTGATTGTGAAAACCTTGTGTCTGATGCTCCTTTTATCTACCTTATCAACAGATGAGCAAAACATACGGAATAAAAATAAATAATAGGGGAAACAAATGTTAAATTTAGATTGAAATGCTAGTGATCAATGAAAGGGAGGGGTAAGGAGTATGGTATGTATGAATTTTTTTCTGTTGTCTTTTTATTTCTTTTTCTGAATTGATGCAAGTGTTCTAAGAAATGATCATGATGGTGAATATGCAACTGTGATGATACTGCGAATTACTGATTATATATGTAGAACGGAATGATCATAAGTTAAAAATGTTTTCGTTTGTTTGTTGTTATATATTTTTTTAATTTTTTTAATTAATAAAAAAAAGAGTGGGTGTCACATCAGGGATGAGTACTTGGTAGAAAGTGACAAATCAGCTGCTGGAGTGGGAAAGATGCCTGGAGTGGTTGCACAGCATGAGTTTGGTGAATAAAAGGACAACTGTGTTTTGAAGATCAAAAAGATTAAGAATTTAGACGTAATGGCATAAACTCTAAAGAGTTTATGTGGCCTTTTGAATTGTTCAGTGACTTGAATTGTGCAACGACTAGTTGAAGAGAATTATTTATTGGGAACTGCATGTAGGGTGTTTCTGAATGCTGAGGATGGAAGCAGGGAGACAAGTTAGTTCCTTCTGTGAGGTGATGCCTGGAAAAACAGCTGAAAGAACAGGAAGGAAAGGGAGGGTCCCAAGAAAGAACTAGCAGCATACACAGACGGAAGATTTGGAAGGCAGGAGGAGGGTGGAGGTGAGGAAAGAAGAGCATGAAGAAAGTAAGATTCCAAAGAGTCGATTCTAATTAACTGTGAAGGGGGATGTGTGTGCCCTGAATTAGGGTTATTTGGGTGAAGTGAAGAGAAAAGGAAATAGACTTCAAAGACTGAGAGAGAAAATCGATGCTGGAGTCAGTTGTTATAGATCACTTGTTTTTAAAGCCTAGAAGGAAAATGAGATGAGCTGATGGCTGGCAAGGAAAGTTAGACAGAATAAGCTTCACACACACACACACACACACCTCCTTGTAGTTGGAAGTTTGAATGCAATAGAAAGAGAACAAAAGGGCAAGAAAGATGAATGCATTCAACCCTCGGTGACATCTACGAGGTCCTCCAGAGTAAACATGACAACGGTGGTAGAGATTAAACACACAAGTTTCCAAGCAGCAAGCTTAATAATGTAGTAAGCCAGGCTGAGTGACTCCCAGTCCTCACCCCTGCCTCTGCTAAATGACTGACTTTGTGACCTTAGTTAAGTTACTTACAATCCATTTCCTCAATGTAATGGAGGAGCATTGCTTCCATTTACCCAGTACTGTGCCTCCTCAACACTAGGAACTCATTAAATAGTCCGTGATTGGCTACTTCACAGAGTAGCTATGAGAATACAAATAAGAAATCATTTGAATTACAAAGTAACAGTAATGAAAATAATGTAGTACTAGCACAAAAATAGACAAATAGATCAGTGGAACAGAATTAGAAGTTCAGAAATTGACACACACCTCTGTGGCCAATTGATTTTTTCACAAGGGTGCTAAGCACGCAGTGGGGAAAGAATAATCTCTTCAACAAGTGATATTGGGAAAACTGGATATTCACATACAGAGGAACGCTCCCTGCATCACCTTATATACAAAAATCAACTCAAAATAGACCAAGGACCTAAATATAAGAGCTAAAACTAAAAAACTCTTTTAAGATAACATAGGTGCAAATCTTCATGACATGGGATTGGACAATGGATTCTTAGACATGACACCAAAAGTAAGTGCAATAAAAGACACAATAAATGATAAATTTTGATTTCATTAAAATCTAAAATTTTGTCCATTGAAGGAAATTATCAAGAAAGTGAAAAGACAATGCTACAAAATTGAAGAAAATAGTTTCAGATCATATATCAGGTAAGAGTTTCAAATTCAGACTACATAAAAAGAACTTTTACAATGCAAAGACACACCAGAAAAACACAATTTAAAAATGGGAAAGGATTAGAATAGCCCTTTCTCCAAAGATATACAAATGGCCAGAAACACATGAAAAGATGCTCAATAAGATTAGCCATTAGGGAAATGCAAATTAAAACCACAATGAGATGGCACTTCACACCCACAAGAATGGCTATTAAAATAAAGTAACAGAAAATAAATGCCTCGGACAAGAGGCAGAGTACTTGGAACTCTAGTGCATTGCTGGTGGGAATGTTCAATGGTGCAGCCAGTGTGGGAAGCAATATGGTGGTTCCTCAAAAAGTTACATACACAATTACAACTTGACCCAGCAATCCCACTTCAAGGTCCATTCCCAGAGAGAGTGAAAATGGGGCCACAAACAGATACTTGTATACCAATGTTTATAGCAGCATTATTCACAATAGCCAAAAGCTGAAAGCAACCCAAGTGTCCATCAACATATGAATTAACAAAAAAATGTGGTACATGCACACAAAAGAATATTATTTGGCTACAAGAAAAATGAAGTTACGAGGCATCATGCAACATGCAAGAAGCTTGAAAATATTATGCTCAGTGAAATAAGCAAGATGGCTAAGGACAAAAATCCTGTGATACCACTTATAAGAGATTATTAGAAACACCAAATTCGCAGAGATAGAAAGCAGATTAGAAATTATGGGGAAGTGGGGATGGAAAGAGTGAATGAAGCCAGGGTGTTTGTAAAAATAAAACATATACTTAAAAATGCTTAAAGAATCATTTGGGAAAATTTAAGAATGCTATAAATATCATTGTTCAGTAAATGGTATTCACCAAAGCAGATCACGATTTATTATACACTAAAATCATAGCACATGATTTCCTTTATTCTAATTCCCGAATTTAAAATATATGTGGAGTGATACACGAGGTGAGGTAGGGAAAGAAGGAAGTGAATGGAATGTGCAAAGGCAAAGAGTAGTCGTAGCATGGTATGTTCAGGGAATGCTGAGAAATATAATTAGAGCCCAGGCTGTGCAGAACTATGGGGAAAATCTGGTTGTGGAGATGCAGGCTCTGAATAGTGCCAAGGCAGCTCTGGATGCTGAACTAAATGGGGACCATATCCTCCTGGTAGCAGGGAACCCAACAGAGGGCTTGCTTCTTATTAAATGGCTTTTTATTACAGTATAGTATACATTTAAGAAAATACACACAGCTCAAAGTTTACATGACTGCATTTCAAGAAATATTATCAGCACCTCAAAAGCCTTCCTTCATGCTCCTTCCCAATCATCCATTCCCTTCTTCCGAAAGATAATCACTCCTCTAATTTTAATGCAATGGATTTTTTTTTTTTTTTTTGGCCCTCTTGGCAGAGATTTTTGAGTAAGAGAAGAACACGGTCATGTTTCATTTTGAAGAAAATCATCTTGACAGGTCTGTGAGGAGAGAATGTCATCAAAAGAGGTGGTTGTAAGAACCTGTGAGGGATGGTAAAGATTGTCCCAGATTGAGTTAGTAACAAAGGAGAGACTGACAGCCAGAGAATTTTAATCGTAAAAATAGTAACATTTACTGAGCTCTGGATATTTACAGGCGTGAAACTAAGTGTCTCACCCATATTTTAACATTTAATTCTCCACACAACTGTACACAATCAGTAGCTATGCTGGTAAGGCATGGGAGAGCTGAGAATCAAATGCAGAGAACATTTGGCTCCACAGTCTATGGTTTTAATTGCTCCTCTATTCTGTTCCTCTATTATTCCGCTATTGCTCTTTTGAGAGGAAATAAACTGTTTATGGTATGAATATTCATAAGAGAAGGAGTTAAAAATGAATCTGAAAAAAAAAAATGAATCTGATACCTAGCTTGGGAGAGAAGCTGAAGACTTGGACAAGCCAGAGCTTTCCTTTGAGGATCTGGTCAGTATGCCATTTTCCTTACAACACAGCTTGAGCTTTGTTCTAAAGATAAAAACTGAAGAGGAAGTCTTCTACTTGGCTGCCAAAATTGTCCCATCCTGAGGCTCGATAAATACATTATCTATTGCTGTGTAACAAGTCACCCAAACTTAGTGGTTTAAAACAGCAACATAGTGTCTGTGGGTCAGAAAATCAGGTGCTACTTGGCTAGATGGTTCTGGCTTGGTGCCTCTAGGATATTAAGGCGTTATATCTCGGGGCTGCATTCATCTGAGGTCTTGACTGGGGCTGGATGATTCACTTCCTAGGTGGCTCAGTGACATCGCTGGCAAGTCAGTGTTGGCTGTTGAGCAGGGACCTCAGCTCCTCTCCATGAAGTTGCTTTAGGGTTCTCATGGCACAGTGACTGGCTCCCTCAAAGTCACCCAAGAGACCATGGTGGAAGCCTCCAGGCCTTTGATGAGCTAGCTTCAGAAATGACACCTCCTCATTTTCACCATATTCTATTGTTCGTACAGGGTCAGCCGTGATTCAGTGTGAGAGCTACCCAGTGCATGAATACTGAGAGCCACGGATCATTGGGGTCATCGTGGAGCTAGCTACCCTAAAGGGAAAGGGAGACTGTGCAGATTCCAAGTGTTCTACGTTTAGAACTCTTACAATGGAAATGGGAAGAAGACATTTCCCATTCCTGACAGAATGAATCGCACGATTAAAGGTAGAGTGTTGCAAGAGGCTTTTCATAGTCTGATTTCGCCGAAGTGAACTGATTATAAACAGAGGGGGGAAAGTCTGGAAAATACAGGTGCACATTGTGGACGAGCCTGAATGTCTGAAGAGAGAAGAACAACTTTTTTTTTTTAATTTTTTTTTATTAATCAAAAAAAAAGAAAAGAAATTAACACAACATTTAGAAATCATTCCATTCTACACATGCACTCAGTAATTCTTAGTATCATCACATAGATGTATGATCATCATTTCTTAGTACATTTGCATCGATTTATGAAAAGAACTAGCAAAACAGCAGAAAAAGATATAGAATGTTAATATAGAGAAGAGAATTAAAATAATACTAATAAAAATATATATATATAAAAAAGGAAAAAGAAAAAAACAAAAACAAAAGATACAAACAAACAAATAAACAAAAAACTATATTTCAGGTGCAGCTTCATTCAGTGTTCCAACATAGTTACATTACACTTAGGTATTATTGTGCTGTCCATTTTTGAGTTTTTGTATCTAGTCCTGTTGCACAGTCTGTATCCCTTCAGCTTCAATTACCCATTATCTTACCCTGTTTCTAACTCCTGCTGGTCTCTGTTACCAATGATATATTCCAAGCTGATTCTCGAATGTCACTTCACATCAGTGGGACCATACAGTATTTGTCCTTTAGTTTTTGGCTAGACTCACTCAGCATAATGTTCTCTAGGTCCATCCATGTTATTACATGCTTCATAAGTTTAGTCTGTCTTAAAGCTGCATAATATTCCATCGTAGGTATACACCACAGTTTGTTTAGCCACTTGTCTGTTGATGGACATTTTGGCTGTTTCCATCTCTTTGCAATTGTAGATAATGCTGCTATAAACCCTGGTGTACAAATGTCCGTCTGTGTCTTTGCCCTTAAGTCCTTTGAGTAGATACCTAGCAGTGGTATTGCTGGGTCGTAATCCATTCTGCCATTCTATGTCTTTTGATTGGGAAATTCAGTCCATTAACTTTTAGTGTTATTACTGTTTGGATAATATTTTCCTCTACCATTTTGGCTTTTGTATTATATATATCATATCTGATTTTCCTTCTTTCTACACTTTACTCCATACCTCTCTCTTCTGTCTTTTCATATCTGACTCTAGTGCTCCCTTTAGTATTTCTTGCAGAGCTGGTCTCTTAGTCACAAATTCTCTCAGTGACTTTTTGTCTATAAATGTTTTAATTTCTCCTTCATTTTTGAAGGACAATTTTGATGGATATAGAAGTCTTGGTTGGCAGTTTTTCTCTTTTAGTAATTTAAATATATCATCCCACTGTCTTCTAGCCTCCATGGTTTCCACTGAGAAATCTACACATAGTCTTATTGGGTTTCCCTTGTATGTGACAGATTGTTTTTCTCTTGCTGCTTTCAAGATCCTCTCTTTCTCTTTGACCTCTGACATTCTAACTAGTAAGTATCTTGGAGAACGCCTATTTGGGTCTATTCTCTTTGGGGTGCACTGCACTTCTTGGATCTGCAAATTTAGGTCTTTTATAAGAGTTGGGAAATTTTCAGTGATAATTTCTACCATTAGTTTTTCTCCTCCTTTTCCCTTCTCTTCTCCTTCTGGGACACCCACAACACATATATTTGTGCGCTTCATATTGTCATTCAGTTCCCTGATCCCCTGCTCAAGTTTTTCCATTCTTTTCCCTGTAGTTTCTGTTTCTTTTTGGAATTCAGGTGTTCCATCCTCCAGTTCACTAATTGTAGCTTTTGTCTCTTTAGATCTACCATTGTAGGCATCCATTGTTTTTTCCATTTTTTCTTCTTTGTCCTTCACTCCCGTAAGTTCTGTGATTTGTTTTTTCAGATTTTCTATTTCTTCTTTTTGTTCAGCCCATGTCTTCTTCATGTCCTCCCTCAATTTATTGATTTGGTTTTTGAAGAGTTTTTCCATTTCTGTTCGTATATTCAGCATTAGTTGTCTCAGCTCCTGTATCTCATTTGAACTATTGGTTTGTTCCTTTGACTGGGCCATATCTTCAATTTTCCAAGCATCATCCATTATTTTCTGCTGGTGTCTGGGCATTTGATCAGATTTCCCTGGGTGTGGGACCCGGCTGGTTGAAAGGTTTTTCTGTGAAATCTCTGGGCTCTGTTTTTCTTTTCCTGCCCAGTAGGTGGCGCTCGTGGCACTCGTCTGTCTGCGGTGCCCACCAGTAAAAGATGCTGTGGCTCCTTTAACTTGTCAATCTGAATCTCACAGTCAGCCCGGGAAACCGCGCGTGGAGGGGGGGATCGCCGGCCGCCGCGGCTTGGGGGAGTGCCGGTCCAAATTGCCCAGCTGGCCCGAGACGCCAAGCGTGGCGGGAGGGCCCCGCTATCCAACGTTCCCAGTCAGACCCGGGAGCCACGTGCGTGGAGGGGACCCCAGTCGCCAGCCGCCCCGGCCGGGAAAATGTGCGCCCCTCGGGTATCTCACCGCAGCGGATTCTCCCTGCCCGTTCAGCCGTTCCAGAATGGGGTACGCTGTCTTTTTGGTCTCTGTCATGGCTCCAGGAGCTGTTTCATATTGTTTCTGTTTCTTTAGTTGCTTTTCTGGAGGAGGAACTAAGACCCACGTATCTTACTAAGCCGCCATCTTCTCAAGAAGAACAACTTTAACTATAGCTAAATGGGAATCACTAATGCTTTCTTAGTGAAAGAATGACATATAATGATCATAGAATATTAGAACTGGAAGGGCTTTTTGAGATGACCCTCATATCAACAGACTGTTCTGCTATCCCCTTAGAAGCTGATCCTTGGTGGAGTGAGTCAGTTCAGATCCCCTCATTTTAAGAAAAAAGCAGACTTGATCAGCGTTGTGCGTTAGTCAGGCAATCCTCGCAGCAATATGCAGAACAGATGAGAGGAAAAAAGAATGGAGGCGGAGATGCCAATTAAGAGTCATTTTCAAGTTACAGAAAACCTGCAGTATGATGACGGTGGTAGAAATGCAAAGGAAGGGCAGAGACGTATTGAAAGCCATTCTCAAATAATTCATGTGAACCTGATAGATTTTTGCATTTACAGCTAAGTTATGTTTTCCTTCATTTCATCAAGAAAGAATACCTTAATGTAAGAGGGCATGATCTGCAATTATTCAGATTTTTGTACATCTTTCTTCCTAGCCACAGTGTCCACATTTCTCCAACCACCAACTCATATCCACTAATTCCTTTAGCATCTTTTTCAATGCTCACCTCCTCCTGGAAGCCCTCCCTGACTAGTCCCAGGTGGTCATCTCACTCTTCCTCTCCACACTTGTGGGTGGACACGGTTTGTTCCATATTATATTACACTAGTGAATATGTTGCTTGATCTTGTTGTTAAATCATTTCTTGGGATTGTATTGTCACTTCTTCAAATTAGAATTCATAACACTCCATCCCATGATAGCCTACCCACTACTGTCCTGAATCCATGGGGGTACCTCAGTAGCAGACTAGATGAAAAGGATATAAAACCTGCAGCTCGGCACCCAGATTACAGGTGCCAGGCCTCTCCCCAGGTCCTCAAGTAGGTGGCTTTGGGCAGTAAAATTAATTCTAGACCTGCCTATGGGAGCAACCTGCAAATGGAAGATATTTAGTTTCTTTTTTTTTGTAAGATCTGTTGACTAATCAGGGATATAGAGTTAGCTCTTTCATTGCTGAAAATAACTACCAGTTCCTAACCTGAGTTAGAATGAGTCTTGCTGCTTAGTTCACTTTTCAGTTTTGCCTATGTTTTTAACTTGTTTTTAAAATCAGGGTCAAATAAAATGGAAATAAGGATAAAGAAATAAGGTACCCTTGATAAATTAACTTAGCTTAAGAATGCATTTCACTTACTCTTAATATTATTTTTAATATATAATGTTTATAGGATCTGTTGTCTAATTTGAGAAACATACATATATGTATGTCAGAGTCTCTTTTTCTCGGTATAAGATTAGATTGCTGAGGGATGAAGAGGATTTAGATTTAAGTCTTTGAAGTTAAACTAGTATGATTTGAAGATTGACTCCACTTAAGAGATTTCTGCACTGGGTGGGAGAGTATATTAGTTGGTACAGGCTTGAAAGCGCCCTCTTCATCCCCACTTTCAAGACAGAGAAGGAACTTTATTCCTGGAGTACCACTGCCACCTAGTGGAAATTTCACCAAATGTGAAATAAATGCTCTCTCAAGGCTAATGCCTTTTTACTGTAACTTTCTCCTCGCACATCTTCTTCTCTTTCTCTCTTCTTTTCTATGTTCAGCCGGTCACTGGCAACTTCTTTGAAATTTGGGGCTTTGTGTCCAACAGAACAATATTGAATAGAAATTTAAATATTTGTGTATAAATGAAAAAGTAAGGTAAAAAATAAAAAAGGATATACGGTATTATACTCTTTCCAAGTAAGAAGGGAAAATAAGAAAATATATGTATATGTATATGTGCTTATTTTTGCAAAAAGAAATGTATATATGGTAACAGAATAAAAAAAAATTTTAATCCATGAAACTGTACTACACAGTGAACCCTATGTTAAACCATGAACTTTAATTTATAATACAATTATAAAAAGGTGTTACCATCAATTGTAACAAATGTTCCACACCAGTGCAAGGGGTTTGTGATGGAACGGTATATGGGAAACTTGCATTTTATGCATGATTGTTCTATAAACTCACAGCGTCTTTAATTTAAAAAAAAAAAAAGAATTATTTTGAAACGTGGTGGGGCTCAACCAGAAACAACACCATGATTGGATATCTGTGTCTGCCACGGTGCCCAGTAGGTCCCTATATATCTGGGTCACAGCCACAAGCATGAAACAAGGTAAACACAAGAGAACAAGCTATAAGCCAGAAGACAGAAAGGAGAGCCTAGTAACAAGGGGACTCTGGTCTTATCATTGATAGTGGGTCTCCTACATCAATTCTGAGTTTTCCAGGTTACGGTAGTTAAATTATAATGAAATAAGGCAAATCTATGGGTACAGTTGTATATGCACTAGACTTTGAGAAAGAATTCTCTGATGATGACAGGCTCCAATCAGGTGAATGGACACAGCTACAGAGTTCTTTAACTACCACTAATTTTTCTTTTCCTTTTTATTTATTTTTTTTCTTGTATGCTATATGGCAGAGTCACATTTCATTATTTTTCCACGTGCGTATCCCCTTATTGCACCATTTGTTGAATTTTTGTTTGGTTTTTGTTTGTTTGCTTGCTCGTTTGTTTGTTTGGGAAGTGCATGGGCCAGGAATCGGCCACTAATTTTTTTAACTGAAAAAAAAAAAAATGAGTAAGAACAAACGGGACAGGAGAAATGAAACAGGAATTAATTAAACTAAAAAAAAAGAAATATAATTAAAAGACAAAATCACATTTGAAAAAAAGTGAAATTACAAGATAGTCAAAGGAAGAGATTCAAATGAAAACCCCATAAAAGCATTGAAGACAAGCAAGAAAAAAGCAAAGAAAGTAAAGAAGCGATAAAGAAAAAGGGGGAAAGGATCAGTAAGACACTATTTGAAACACGACAGGCAAAAGAGTTTGAATATTAATATTATTGGTGTCCCTGAAGAAGAAAATCAAAATAATGGAAAGAAGTAATATGTAAAATGACAATCCAAGAAACATTTCCAGAATTGGAGGGTGTGCCAGTTTGAAAGGATTTATGTACCCTAGAAAAGCCATGTTTTAATCTTAATCCCATATTGAAAAGGCAGCCATTTCTTCTAATCCCTAACCGATATTATAGGTTGGAAACTTGATATAGGTTGGAAACTTGATTGGGTTGTCTCCACGGAGATGTGATTCACCCACTTGCAGGTATTAAACTTGATTAGATGGAGACACGTCTCTGTGAGAGCCGAGCCAGAGGAACAAGCAAGGATGGACTTTTCGGCGCTCCTCTGGGAACTTTCCAAACTGATATTTCTCACCCTCCAACACCAGCCTCCTCGTGATAAACTCCCTGATTCAACCTCACAGTTGCATTATCGGGATAAATTCCCTCGCTCTATATCTGCCCTCCAGCAGCTACAACCTTGCATGACTAACACACTGTTTTCACCAATGGAAAGCTGCCAAACTTCCAAGGACCCACCTGTGAGAAACCCACCTAACCCCTACCCCTAACTCTCTTTAAAACTCCTACTCGATTCCAGGCAGACAGGAGTTGATTTCTTGAGTCAACTCTCCATGCTGTCTCTCTGCTAATAAATCTTCCCTCCCCCACTACCAGTGTCATGTCTCTGTCTCTGCTTTGCATCTCTGACCTCCACCCAGTCCAAGATTTTCAGTCTCCACCCATTCCAGGTGGGCCTTGATTACTTTACTGGAATCCTTTAAAAGAGGAAGCATTTTGGAGAAACCTTCAGAATGACACAGCCCCGAGAAGCAGAGTCCACCAGCCGGCAACCTTTGGAGATGAAGAAGGAGAACGCTCCCAGCAGAGCTTCATGAAGTAAGAGGCCTGGAGAGGAAGCTAGCAGACATCTCCGTGTCCCACATGCCACTCCAGTTGAGAGAGAAAACTGAACCTCATCTGCCTTCTTGAACCAAGGTATCTTTCCCCGGGTGTCTTAGATCAGACATTTCTATAGACTTGCTTTAATTTGAACATTTTCACAGCCTAAAAATGGTGAACTTGCAACTTATTAAATTCCCCTTTTTAAAAGCCATTCCATTTCTGGTATATTGCATTTCAGCAGCTAGCAAATTAGAAAAGAATCTAAACAAAGTGAATCTAAACATAACAAAAGCCCAATGAGTTCTGAGGAAAATTGACCATGAATTATCACCTATAAGGCATACTCTTGAAAAATTATGAGACTTTAAAGATGAGGAAAAATAAGAAAGCAGGATATGGAATCCTGTTACCAATTAAAGTGGACATCAAGTCAAATGTAGTAAATGAGGCCCCCCCAGACCTATGCACCCACACAGTTACATCCTCCCTGGCTACTGGGCGCCCACATTCAAAAGCACCAACGTAACATCCCCAGCCGGCATCTGTCCCTGCTCTGCAATGCATCACCACACTCTTGTGCCCCACCCTGTACCCTGCATCCTGCTACACATCCACCCCACAGACACAAGGCTTTAGACTATTGAAGGAAATCAATTCCCAAAGTAAATCAATCAAAATATTTACATGCAATGAAAACAACAGAAGATCACTAAGCATATCACAATACAGACAGAGATAGCCCAGCCTAATGATCAAATTAAAACACCAGAGGAGACACAGGTATTGGAACAACTAATCAAAGGTGTTCATAAAACTCTACTTAATAAAATAAGTGAGATGGCAAATGACATAAGGAGGATCAAGCAGACAGTAGAAGCATAAAGAGGAATTTGAAAGACTCAGTAGAAAAATAACAGATATTTCAGAGAATAAAGACTCTGTTGACCAAATAAAAACCATAGTAGAGGCATACCACAGCAGATTTGAAGATACAGAAGAAAGAATAAGCTATAGAGATGACAGAATAAGTGATTTTGAACACTCGAAACAGCAAATAGCAAAAAGATGGAAAAATTTGGATTGGATTTCAGAGAAATGATAGACAAAACAAAGTACACAAATATAAGAATCATTGGTGTCCTAGGAGAAGAGAGGAGTAAAGGAAGAGTAGTTGAGGGTATAATGGCGGAAAACTTCCCAACCCTTATATAGGACATAAATATACAAGACAGAATTCCAACAGAAGCCAAACAGAATAAATCCAAATAGGCCTTCCCCAAGGCACATGCTAATCAGTCTGTCAAATGTTGAAGAGAAGCAGAAAATTCTGAAAGTAGCAAGAGAAAAGCAATCTACTACATACAAGGGAAACCAAATAAGACTGACTTCAGACTACTCATCTGGCACCATGGGGGCGAGAAGGCAGTGGTATGATATATTTAAGATCCTGAAAGATCTCTTTCTCCGCCGGACCGCCGCGCGGCGCACGCGCCCCGCGGCAGCCGAGCCGCCCGACCTCCCTACCCCCTCTCTTTCTCCGCCGGACCGCCGCGCGGCGCACGCGCCCCGCAGCAGCCGAGCCGCCCGACCTCCCTACCCCCTCTCTTTCTCCGCCGGACCGCCGCGCGGCACACGCGCCCCGCAGCAGCCGAGCCGCCCGACCTCCCTACCCCCTCTCTTTCTCCGCCGGACCGCCGCGCGGCGCACGCGCCCCGCAGCAGCCGAGCCGCCCGACCTCCCTACCCCCCTCCTCCCCCTCCTGCTCCGGCTGCTCTCCAACCAACACGGTGCCCTCTTCCCCCGCCTTCACCGTGCTCCTCCGCCACCAGCCTCGACAGCCTTGCCGCCCTCACCTTTCCTCCTCCAGAACAACTACTGGGGGAGTGGAGATAATACAGAGCAGCTCCCGGAGCCACGAGGGAGATCAAAGGGACAGCGTACCCCATCCTGGAACGGCTGACTATCTGGGAGAACCAGCTCCGGTGAGATCACCAAGGGGCACGGGCTTTCCTGGGTGGGACAGCAAGCGACCGGAGTCCCTCCCTTCCACCTTCCCAGGCCAGCTGGTAGAATTGGACAGGCGGTCCCCTTAGGCCGCGGCGGCTGGTGCCCCCACCACACGAGGCCCCCCGGAACAACTGAGATAGTTGGGTCGGAAATCCCCAGACTGCGGAGAACAGTGACCGGGGGATCCCTTCCAAACACGTGACTCCCCCGTCGGCTGGGAGCAGTGCACTCTCCCGGGCTGCGACAGCTGGCGCCCTCCCGCCACGCTTGGTGCCCCGGGCCGACTAGCTAATTTGGCCGGACGCTCTCCTGTGCTGCGACAGCCGGCGACCCTCCCCGCGTTTGGAACCCCGGGCCGGCTGGCATTCTTCCAAGACGCTTCGGTTGCCGAACCTCCCCTATGGCGAGAGTTTTCCAGAGTTGAGGGACCCACAGCAACTTTCGCTGGTGGAACCCACAGACAGGCGTGTGCCACGTGCGCCACCTACTGGGCAGGATAGGAAGAACAGAACCCAGAGACTGCGCAGAAAAATCTTTCAACCTGTGGGGTCGAACACCCGGGGAAATCTGACTAAATGCCCAGACGCCAGCAGAAGATAACGGATCACGCTCAGAAAATTGAACATATGGCCCAGTCAAACGAAGAAACCAATAGTTCAAATGAGATACAGGAGCTGAAACAACTAATGCTGAATATACGAACAGAAATGGAAAACCTCTTCAAAAACGAAATCGATAAATTGAGGGAGGACATGAAGAAGACATGGGCTGAACATAAAGCAGAAATAGAAAAACTGAAAAAACAAATCACAGAACTTATGGAAGTGAAAGATAAAGTAGAAAAGATGGAAAAAACAATGGATACCTACAATGACAGATTTAAAGAAACAGAAGATAGAATTAGTGATTTGGAGGATGAAACATCTGAACTCCAAAAAGAAACAGAAACTATCCGGAAAAGAATGGAAAAATTTGAACAAGGTATCAGGGAGCTCAAGGACAATGTGAACCGTACAAATATACGTGTAGTGGGTATCCCAGAAGGAGAAGAGAAGGGAAAAGGAGGAGAAAAACTAATGGAAGAAATCATCACTGAAAATTTCCCAACTCTTATGAAAGACCTAAAATTACAGATCCAAGAAGTGCAGCGCACCCCAAAGAGATTAGACACAAATAGGCGTTCCCCAAGACACTTACTAGTTAAAATGTCAGAGGTCAAAGAGAAAGAGAGGATCTTGAAGGCAGCGAGAGAAAAACAATCCGTCACATACAAGGGAAACCCAATAAGACTATGTGTAGATTTCTCAGCAGAAACCATGGAAGCTAGAAGACAGTGGGATGATATATTTAAGTTACTAAAAGAGAAAAACTGCCAGCCAAGACTCCTATATCCAGCAAAATTGTCCTTCAAAAATGAGGGAGAATTTAAAACATTCTCAGACAAAAAGTCACTAAGAGAATTTGTGACCAAGAGACCAGCTTTGCAAGAAATACTAAAGGAAGCACTAGAGTCAGATACAAAAAGACAGAAGAGAGAGTCATGGAGAAAAGTGTAGAAAGAAGGAAAGACAGATATGATATATATAATACAAAAGGCAAAATGGTAGAGGAAAATATTATCCAAACAGTAATAACTCTAAATGTCAATGGACTGAATTCCCCAATTAAAAGACATAGACTGGCAGAATGGATTAAAAAACAGGATCCTTCTATATGCTGTCTACAGGAAACACATCTTAGACCCAAAGATAAATATAGGTTGAAAGTGAAAGGTTGGGAAAAGATATTTCATGCAAACAACAACCAGAAAAGAGCAGGAGTGGCTATACTAATATCCAACAAATTAGACTTCAAATGTAAAACAGTCAAAAGAGATAAAGAAGGACACTATATACTAATAAAAGGAACAATTAAACAAGAAGACATAACAATCATAAATATTTACGCACCGAACCAGAATGCCCCAAAATACGTGAGGAATACACTGCAAACACTGAAAAGGGAAATAGACACATATACCATAATAGTTGGAGACTTCAATTCACCACTCTCATCAATGGACAGAACATCTACACAGAGGATCAATAAAGAAATAGAGAACCTGAATATTACTATAAATGAACTTGACTTAACAGACATTTATAGGACATTACATCCCACAACAGCAGGATACACCTTTTTTTCAAGTGCTCATGGATCATTCTCAAAGATAGACCATATGCTGGGTCACAAAGCAAGTCTTAACAAATTTAAAAAGATTGAAATCATACACAACACTTTCTCGGATCATAAAGGAATGAAGTTGGAAATCAATAATAGGCGGAGTGCCAGAAAATTCATAAATACGTGGAGGCTCAACAACACACTCTTAAACAACAAGTGGGTCAAAGAAGAAATTGCAAGAGAAATTAGTAAATACCTAGAGGCAAATGAAAATGAAGACACAACATATCAAAACTTATGGGACGCAGCAAAGGCAGTGCTAAGAGGGAAATTTATTGCCCTAAATGCCTTTATCAGAAAAGAAGAAAAGGCAAAAATGCAGGAATTAACTGTCCACTTGGAAGAACTGGAGAAAGAACAGCAAACTAATCCCAAAGCAAGCAAAAGGAAAGAAATAACAAAGATTAGAGCAGAAATAAATGAAATTGAAAACATGAAAACAATAGACAAAATCAATAAGACCAGAAGTTGGTTCTATGAGAAAATCAACAAGATTGATGGGCCCTTAGCAAGATTGACAAAAAGAAGAAGAGAGAGGATGCAAATAAATAAGATTAGAAATGAAAGAGGAGACATAACTACTGACCTCACAGAAATAAAGGAGGTAATAACAGGATACTATGAACAACTTTACGCTAATAAATACAACAATTTAGAAGAAATGGACAGGTTCCTGGAAAGACAGGAACAACCAACTTTGACTCAAGAAGAAATAGACGACCTCAACAAACCAATCACAAGTAAAGAGATTGAATTAGTTATTCAAAACCTCCCTAAAAACAAAAGTCCAGGACCAGACGGCTTCACATGTGAATTCTATCAAACATTCCAGAAAGAATTAGTACCTACTCTCCTCAAACTCTTCAACATAATCGAAGTGGAGGGAAAACTACCTAATTCATTCTATGAAGCCAACATCACCCTCATACCAAAACCAGGCAAAGATATTACAAAAAAAGAAAACTACAGACCAATCTCTCTAATGAATATAGATGCAAAAATCCTCAATAAAATTCTAGCAAATCGTATCCAACAACACATTAAAAGAATTATACATCATGACCAAGTAGGATTCATCCCAGGTATGCAAGGATGGTTCAACATAAGAAAATCAATTAATGTAATATACCATATCAACAAATCAAAGCAGAAAAATCACATGATCATCTCAATTGATGCAGAGAAGGCATTTGACAAGATTCAACATCCTTTCCTGCTGAAAACACTTCAAAAGATAGGAATACAAGGGAACTTCCTTAAAATGATAGAGGGAATATATGAAAAACCCACAGCTAATATCATCCTCAATGGGGAAAAATTGAAAACTTTCCCCCTAAGATCAGGAACAAGACAAGGATGTCCACTATCAACACTATTATTCAACATTGTGTTGGAAGTTCTAGCCAGAGCAATTAGGCAAGAAAAAGAAATACAAGGCATCAAAATTGGAAAGGAAGAAGTAAAACTATCACTGTTTGCAGACGATATGATACTATATGTAGAAAACCCAGAAAAATCCACAACAAAATTACTAGAGCTAATAAATGAGTACAGCAAAGTAGCAGGCTACAAGATCAACATTCAAAAATCTGTAGCTTTTCTATACACTAGTAATGAACAAGCTGAGGTAGAAATCAAGAAACGAATCCCATTTACAATCGCAACTAAAAGAATAAAATACCTAGGAATAAATTTAACCAAAGAGACAAAAAACCTATATAAAGAAAACTACAAAAAACTGTTAAAAGAAATCACAGAAGACCTAAATAGATGGAAGGGTGTACCGTGTTCATGGATTGGAAGACTAAATATAGTTAAGATGTCAATCCTACCTAAATTGATTTACAGATTCAATGCAATACCAATCAAAATCCCAACAACATATTTTTCAGAAATAGAAAAACCAATAAGCAAATTTATCTGGAAGGGCAGGGTACCCCGAATTGCTAAAAACATCTTGAGGAAAAAAAACGAAGCTGGAGGTCTCGCGCTGCCTGACTTTAAGGCATATTATGAAGCCACAGTGGTCAAAACAGCATGGTATTGGCATAAAGATAGATATATCGACCAATGGAATCGAATAGAGTGCTCAGATATAGACCCTCTCATCTATGGACATTTGATCTTTGATAAGGCAGTCAAGCCAACTCACCTGGGACAGAACAGTCTCTTCAATAAATGGTGCCTAGAGAACTGGATATCCATATGCAAAAGAATGAAAGAAGACCCATCTCTCACACCCTATACAAAAGTTAACTCAAAATGGATCAAAGATCTAAACATTAGGTCTAAGACCATAAAACAGTTAGAGGAAAATGTTGGGAGATATCTTATGGATCTTACAACTGGAGGCGGTTTTATGGACCTTAAACCTAAAGCAAGAGCACTGAAGAAGGAAATAAATAAATGGGAACTCCTCAAAATTAAACACTTTTGTGCATCAGAGAACTTCATCAAGAAAGTAGAAAGACAGCCTACACAATGGGAGACAATATTTGGAAATGACATATCAGATAAGGGTCTAGTATCCAGAATTTATAAAGAGATTATTCAACTCAACAACAAAAAGACAGCCAACCCAATTACAAAATGGGAAAAAGACTTAAACAGACACCTACCAGAAGAAGAAATACGGATGGCCAAGAGGCACATGAAGAGATGCTCAATGTCCCTGGCCATTAGAGAAATGCAAATCAAAACCACAATGAGATATCATCTCACACCCACCAGAATGGCCATTATCAACAAAACAGAAAATGACAAGTGCTGGAGAGGATGCGGAGAAAGAGGCACACTTATTCACTGTTGGTGGGAATGTCAAAGGGTGCAACCACTGTGGAAGGCAGTTTGGCGGTTCCTCAAAAAGCTGAATATAGAATTGCCATACGACCCAGCAATACCATTGCTAGGTATCTACTCAAAGGACTTAAGGGCAAAGACACAAACGGACATTTGCACACCAATGTTTATAGCAGCGTTATTTACAGTTGCAAAGAGATGGAAACAGCCAAAATGTCCATCAACAGACGAGTGGCTAAACAAACTGTGGTGTATACCTACGATGGAATATTATGCAGCTTTAAGACAGACTAAACTTATGAAGCATGTAATAACATGGATGGACCTAGAGAATATTATGCTGAGTGAATCCAGCCAAAAACTAAAGGACAAATACTGTATGGTCCCACTGTTGTGAATGGACATTCGAGAATAAACTTGAAATATGTCATTGGTAACAGAGTTCAGCAGGAGTTAGAAACAGGGTAAGACAATGGGTAATTGAAGCTGAAGGGATACAGATTGTGCAACAGGACTAGATACAAAAACTCAAAAATGGACAGCACAATAATACCTAATTGTAAAGTAATCATGTTAAAATACTGAATGAAGCTGCATCTGAGCTATAGGGTTTTTTTTTGTTTTTGTTTGCTTGTTGGTTTGTTTGTTGTTGTTGTTTTTTACTATTACTACTACTTTTATTTCTTTTCTTTATATTAACATTTTATATCTTTTTCTGTTGTGTTGCTAGTTCCTCTAAACTGATGCAAATGTACTAAGAAACAATGATCATGCATCTATGTGATGATGTTAAGAATTACTGAGTGCATACGTAGAATGGTATGATTTCTAAATGTTGTGTTAATTTCTTTTTTTTCTTTCCGTTAATAAAAAAAAAAAAAAAAAAAAAAAGATCCTGAAAGAGAAAGACTTCCAGCCAAGAATTCTGTAACCAGCCAAACTGTCCTTCAAAACTGATGGAGAGATTAAAATTTTCACAGACAAACACATCCTGAAAGATTCTGTCAACAAGAGACTGGCCCTACAAGAAATATTAAAGGGAGTTCCACCAGCTGAAAAAAAAAGACAGGACAGGGAGGGCTGGAGGAGGGAACAGAATTGAAGAGTACCAGTAAGGGTAACTTAAAGGATAAAAAGAGAAAGAGGGAAAGGAATATATATTTCTGACAAATAAAATAAAAAAGATAAGATGGCAGATTCAAGAAATGTCTTTTCAGTAATAACTTCAAATGTTAATGGACTGAATTTACCAATTAAAAGATACAGATTGGCAGAATGGATTAAGAAATATAATCCAGCTATATGCTGCTTATAAGAGACTCATTTTAAACACCAGGACACAAATAGATTGAAAGTGAAAGGATGGAAAAAGATTTTCCACAGAAGTTGTAACCAAAAGAAAGCAGGGGTAGCTATATAATATCAGACAAAATAGACTTTAAATGTAAAGACATAATAAGAGACAAAGAAGGACATTATACAAGGAAGGATACTATATATTAATTAAAGGGACAATTCACCAAGAAGATATAACAATCATAAATGTATATGCTCCCAATCAAGGAGCTCCAAAGTACATGAGTCAGACATTGGCAAAACTGAAGGGAGTGATAGATGTTTCAACAAAATAGTAGGAGACTTCAATACAGCACTCTCCTCTATAGATAGAGCAACCAGACAGAAGATCAACATGGAAACAGAGAATTTACACAACTTGATAAATGAGTTAGACCTAACAGACATATATAGGTCATTGCACCCGAAAGCACAAGGATATACATTCTTCTCTAGTGCTCATGGAACACTCTCCAAGATTGATTATATGCCGGGGCACAAAACAGGTCTCTATGAATTTAAAAACATTGAAATTATTGAAAGCACTTTCTCTGATCACAGTGGGATGAAGCTGGATCTCAGTAACCACCAAAAAATGAGAACATTTGCAAATATGTGGAGATTAAATAACAAATTCTTAAACAACCAGTGAGTCAAAGAAAAAATTGCTAGAGAAATCAGTAGCTATCCAGAGATGAATGAAAATGAGAATACAACTTATCAGAATTTATGGGAGGTGGCAAAGACTGTGCTGAGAGGGAAATTTATTGACCTAAATGCCTATATTAAAAACAAGAAAGAGCAAAAATCGAGGACTTAACAGCTCACTTGGAGGAACTTGAGAAAACAGCAAACTAACCCCAAAGCAAATAGAAGAAGAGAAATAACAAAGATTAAAGCAGAGTTAAATGAATGGGAGAAAAAAAATCGAAAGAATCAATAAAACCAAAAGTTGGTTCTTTGAGAAAATCAATAAAATTGATGGGTCACTAGCAAGACTGACATAGAAAAAAAGAGAGAGGATGCAAATAAACAAAATCAGAAATGAGAAGGGGTGTGTTACTACTGACTCTGGAGAAATAAAAGAAATGATAAGAGGCTACTATGAACAACTATATGCCAACAAACTAGGCAACTTAGATAAAGTGGACAAGTTCCTGGAAACGCACAAATAAACTACACTGACTCAAGAAGAAATCAAAGATCTCAACAAATCAGTCATAAGTAAAAAGATTCAATCAGTCATCAAAAATCTTCCTACAAAGAAAAGCCCAGGGCCAGATGGGTTCACAGGGGAATTTTATCAAACATTCCAAGAAGAACTAACACCAATCCTGCTCAAATCTTTCCAAAAAATTGAGGGAAAAGGAACTCAACCTAACTCATTTTAGGAAGCTAATATCATTTTAATACCAAAACTGAGTAAAGATACTATAAGAAAGGAAAGTCAGGCCACTCTCTCTAATGAACATGCATGCAAAAATTCTCAACAAAATATTAACAAATTGAATCCAAAAACACATTAAAAGAATTATAGGGTGGGCCACGGTGGCTCAGCAGGCGGAGTTCTCACCTGCCATGCTGGGCGGGTTTGATTCCCGCTGCCTGCCCCTGCAAAAAAAAAAAGAATTATACACCATGACCAAGTGGGGTTTATACAAGGAATGCAAGGATGGTTGAAAACAAGAAAATTAATTAATGTAATACAGCACATTAACAAATCGAGAGGGAAAAATCACAAGTCATCTCAACTGATGCTGAAGAAGCATTGACAAAATTCAGCATCCTTTTCTGATAAAAACACTTCAAAAGATAGGAATCAAAGGTTACTACCTCAATATGATAAAGGAAATATATGAAAAACTCATAGCCAGCATCATACTCAATGGAGAGAAACTGAAAGCTCTCCCCTTAAGATCAGGAATAAGACAAGGATGTCCACTGTTACCACTATTACTCAACATTATGCTAGAAGTTCTAGGTAGAACAATCAGGCAGGACAAAGAAATAAAAGGCATTTAAATTGGAAAGGAAGAAGTAAAACTTTCATTATTCACAGATGACCAGATATTAGCCTTGGAAGATCCTAAGAAATCTACATTACTTGAGCTAATAAAGTCAGTATTTTAGTTTGTTAGCTACCGGAATGCAATATACCACCAGAAACAGAATGGCTTTTAAAAAGGGGAATTTAATAAGTTGCTAGTTTACAATTCTAAGGCTGAGAAATTGTCCCAATTAAAACAAGTCTATAGAAATGTCCAATCAAAGGCATCCAGGGAAAGATACCTTGGTTCAAGAAGGCCAATGAAGTCCAGGTTTTCTCTCTCTCAAGTGAGAAGCCCACATGGCAAACACAGTCAGAGTTTCTCTCTCATCTGGAAGGGCGCATGGCGAACATGGCGTCATCTGCTAGCTTCTTCTCCTGGCTTCCTGTTTCATGAAGTTCCGTAGGAGGCATTTTCCTTCTTCATCTCCAAAGGTCGCTGGCTGGTAGACTCTGCTTCTCTTGGCTATGTCATTCTGCTTTGCTGTCTCTGAATCTCTCACTCTCCAAAATGTTTCCTCTTTTATAGGGCTCCAGTAAACCAATCAAGACCCACCCAAATGGGTAATGATACATCTCCTCCAATCCAGCTTAACAACTACTCTTGATTAAATCACATCTCCGGAGAGATGATCTAATTATACTTTCAAGCATGAAATACTGAATAGGGATTATTCTGCTTTTACGAAATAGGATTTTGATTAAAACATGGCTTTTCTAGGGGGCCTACATCCTTTCAAACCAGCACAGTCAGCAAGGTTGTGGGATATAAAATTAATGTGCAAGAATCAGTAACATTTCTATACACAAACAACGACCTAACTCAGGAGCCAGTTAAGAAAAAAATTCCATTCAAGATAGCAATTAAAAGAATCAAGCACTTAGGAATGAACTTAACTAGGGATGTAAAGGACTTGTACACAGAAAACTACATAAAGTTGCTAAAAGAAATCAAAGGAGATCTAAATAGGTCGAAAGACATTTCTTGCTCATGGATAGGAAGGCTAAATATAGTTAAGATGCCAATTCTACCCAAATTAATCTACAGATTCAACACTGTACCAATCAAAATTCCAACAACCTACTGTGAAGACTTGGAATAGCTGGAGACCAAATTCATCTGGAAGGGAAAGAGACCCGGGATAGCTAAAAGCACCCTAAAAAAGAAGAATAAAGTGGGAGGATTAACAATCCCTGACTTTATTTTTTTTACTGTTTTATTATTACTACTATTATTTTGCATGGGCAGCACCAGGATCGAACCCAGGTCTCCAACTTTAAAACCTATTATAAAGCCACAGTGGTCAAAAAAGCATGGTACTGGCACAAAGATAGAAGCATTGGCCAGTGGAATTGAATCAATAGTGCAGAAATAGACCACCAAATCTATGTTCAACTGATTTTTGAGAAGGCCCCCAAATCCTCTGAACTGGGACAAAAAAAAAGTCTTTTCAATAAATGGGCATGAAAGAACTGGATATCAATAGCCAAAAGAATGAAAGAGAACGCCTATCTCACACCTATACAAAAATTAACTGAAAGTGGATCAAACACCTAAATATAAGAACTAGCACCATAAAGCTTCTAGAAGAAAATGTAGGAAAACATCTTCAAGACCTAGTAAAAGGAGGTAGCTTCCTAAACTTTACACCCAAAGCACAAGCAACAAAAGAAAAGAACAGATAAATGGGAACTCTTTATAATCAAATGCTTCTGCACTTGAAGATACTTTGTCAAAAAGGTGAAGAGGCAGCCAACTCGATGGAAGAAAATATTTGGGAATCACATATCGGACAAAGGTTTGATGTTCTGTATAAAGAAATTATACAACTCAACAACAAAAGAGCAAACAACCCAGTTATAGTATGGGCTAAAGATATGCATACAGATGGCTCAAAAGTACATGAAGAGATGCTCATTTTCACTGGCTCTAAGGGAAATCCAGATCAAGACTACAATGAGGGGACTTCCTGGAAGATGGCGGCTTAGTAAGACGCGCGGATCTTAGTTTCTTCTCCAGGACAGCTACTAGGGGAGTAGAAACAATACAGAAAGCGCCCAAAGCCACAATAGAGATAAAAAAGACAGCGTACCCCATCCTGGAACGGCTGGCTGGCTGAGAGAAGCAGCTCAGGTGAGATCACCGAGGCACACGGGCCTCACCGGGCGGGGCGGCAAGCGGCCAGAGTCACTCCCTTCCCCCTTCCCGGACCGGCAGGGAGAATTGGAGAGGCGGTCCCCTGAAACCAAGGCGGCTGGCGCCCACACCACTCACGGCCCCCCGGACCAACTGAGAGAATTGGATCGGAAATCCCCAGGCCGCGGAGAACGGTGACGGGTAGGGGAGGCCCCTTCCAAACCCGTGACTCCCGGGGAACGTGCACTCTCCCGGGCGGGCTGCTGCCGCTGGCACCCTCCCGCCACGCTTGTCCCCCAGGGCCGACTAGGAAACTCGGACGGGCTCTTTCCCGGGCTGCGGTGGCCAGCAACCCTCCCTGCATTCGGACCCCGGGCCGGCTCAAGCCGCTTCGGCTAGCGAACCTCCCGGACGGCGAGAGTTTTCCAAAGTTAAAGGTCCCACAGCACCTTTTACTGGTGGGACCCGCAGACAAACGTGTGCCACGAGTGCCACCTACTGGGCAGGATAAGAAAAACAGAACCCAGAGATTTCACAGAAAAATCTTCCAAACTTTTGGATCCAATACCCAGGGAAATCTGTCTAAATGCGCAGACGCCAACAGAAGATAACGGATCACGCTCAAATAATTGAAAATATGGCCCAGTCAAAGGAACAAACCAATAGTTCAAATGAGATACAGGAGCTGAGACAACTAATGCTGAATATACGAACAGAAATGGAAAACCTCTTCAAAAACGAAATCGATAAATTGAGGGAGGACATGAAGAAGACATGGGCTGAACATAAAGAAGAAATAGAAAAACTGAAAAAACAAATCACAGAACTTATGGAAGTGAAGGACAAAGTAGAAAAGATAGAAAAAACAATGGATACCTACAATGATAGACTCAAAGAGACAGAAGATAGAATTAGTGATTTGGAGGATGGAACATCTGAATTCCAAAAACAAACAGAAACTATCGGGAAAAGAATGGAAAAATTGGAACAGGGTATCAGGGAACTCAAGGACAATATGAAGCGCAAAAATATACGTGTTGTGGGTGTTCCAGAAGGAGAAGAGAAGGGAAAAGGAGGAGAAAAACTAATGGAAGAAATTTTCACTGAAACTTTCCCAACTCTTATGAAAGACCTAAAATTACAGATCCAAGAAGTGCAGCGCACCCCAAAGAGATTAGACCCAAATAGGCGTTCTCCAAGACACTTACTAGTTAGAACGTCAGAGGTCAAAGAGAAACAGAGGATCTTGAAAGCAGCAAGAGAAAAACAATCCATCACATACAAGGGAAACCCAATAAGACTATGTGTAGATTTCTCAGCGGAAACCATGGAGGCTAGAAGACAGTGGGATGATATATTTAAATTACTAAAAGAGAAAAACTGCCAACCAAGACTCCTATATCCAGCAAAACTGTCCTTCAAAAATGAGGGAGAAATTAAAACATTCTCAGACAAAAAGTCACTGAGAGAATTTGTGACCAAGAGACCAGCTCTGCAAGAAATACTAAAGGGAGCACTAGAATCAGAACCGAAAAGACAGAAGAGAGAGGTATGGAGAAGAGTGTAGAAAGAAGGAAAGTCAGATATGATATATATAATACAAAAGGCAAAATGGCAGAGGAAAATATTATCCAAACAGTAATAACACTAAATGTTAATGGACTGAATTCCCCAATCAAAAGACATAGATTGGCAGAATGGATTAAAAAACAGGATCCTTCTATATGCTGTCTACAGGAAACACATCTTAGACCCAAAGATAAACATAGGTTGAAAGTGAAAGGTTGGGAAAAGATATTTCATGCAAATAACAACCAGAAAATAGCAGGAGTGGCTATACTAATATCCAACAAATTAGACTTCAAATGTAAAACAGTTAAAAGAGACAAAGAAGGACACTATCTACTAATAAAAGGAACAATTCAACAAGAAGACATAACAATCATAAATATTTATGCACCGAACCAGAATGCCCCAAAATACGTGAGGAATACACTGCAAACACTGAAAAGGGAAATAGACACAAATACCATAATAGTTGGAGACTTCAATTCCCCACTCTCATCAATGGACAGAACATCTAGACAGAGGATCAATAAAGAAATAGAGAATCTGAATATTACTATAAAGGAGCTAGACTTAACAGACATTTATAGGACATTACATCCCACAACAGCAGGATACACCTTTTTCTCAAGTGCTCATGGATCATTCTCAAAGATAGACCATATGCTGGGTCACAAAGCAAGTCTTAACAAATTTAAAAAGATTGAAATCATACACAACACTTTCTCAGATCATAAAGGAATGAAGTTGGAAATCAATAATAGGCGGAATGCCAGAAAATTCACAAATACCTGGAGGCTCAACAACACACTCTTAAACAACAAGTGGGTCAAAGAAGAAATTGCAAGAGAAATTAGTAAATACCTCGAGGCAAATGAAAATGAAAACACAACATATCAAAATTTATGGGATGCAGCAAAGGCAGTGCTAAGAGGGAAATTTATTGCCCTAAATGCCTATATCAGAAAAGAAGAAAAGGCAAAAATGCAGGAATTAACTGTTCACTTGGAAGAACTGGAGAAAGAACAGCAAACTAATCCCAAAGCAAGCAAAAGGAAAGAAATAACAAAGATCAGAGCAGAAATAAATGAAATTGAAAATATGAAAACAGTAGAGAAAATCAATAAGACCAGAAGTTGGTTCTATGAGAAAATCAATAAGATTGATGGGCCCTTATCAAGATTGACAAAAAGAAGAAGAGAGAGGATGCAAATAAATAAGATCAGAAATGGAAGAGGAGACATAACTACTGACCTCACAGAAATAAAGGAGGTAATAACAGGATACTATGAACAACTTTACGCTAATAAATACAATTTAGATGAAATGGACGGGTTCCTGGAAAGACATGAACAACCAACTTTGACTCAAGAAGACACAGATGACCTCAACAAACCAATCACAAGTAAAGAAATTGAATCAGTCATTCAAAAGCTTCCTAAAAAGAAAAGTCCAGGACCAGATGGCTTCACATGTGAATTCTACCAAACGTTCCAGAAAGAATTAGTACCAATTCTCCTCAAACTCTTCAAAAAAATCGAAGTGGAGGGAAAACTGCCTAATTCATTCTATGAAGCCAACATCACCCTCATACCAAAACCAGGCAAAGATATTACAAAAAAAGAAAACTACAGACCAATCTCTCTAATGAATATAGATGCAAAAATCCTCAATAAAATTCTAGCAAATCGTATCCAACAACACATTAAAAGAATTATACATCATGACCAAGTAGGATTCATCCCAGGTATGCAAGGATGGTTCAACATAAGAAAATCAATCAATGTAATACACCATATCAACAAATCAAAGCAGAAAAATCACATGATCATCTCAATTGATGCAGAGAAGGCATTTGACAAGATTCAACATCCTTTCCTGTTGAAAACACTTCAAAAGATAGGAATACAAGGGAACTTCCTTAAAATGATAGAGGGAATATATGAAAAACCCACAGCTAATATCATCCTCAATGGGGAAAAATTGAAAACTTTCCCCCTAAGATCAGGAACAAGACAAGGATGTCCACTATCACCACTATTATTCAACATTGTGTTGGAGGTTCTAGCCAGAGCAATTAGACAAGAAAAAGAAATACAAGGCATCAAAATTGGAAAGGAAGAAGTAAAACTATCACTGTTTGCAGATGATATGATACTATACGTTGAAAACCCGGAAAAATCCACAACAAAACTACTAGAGCTAATAAATGAGTACAGCAAAGTAGCAGGTTACAAGATCAACATTCAAAAATCTGTAGCATTTCTATACACTAGTAATGAACAAGCTGAGGGGGAAATCAAGAAACGAATCCCATTTACAATTGCAACTAAAAGAATAAAATACCTAGGAATAAATTTAACTAAAGAGACAAAAAACCTATATAAAGAAAACTACAAAAAACTGCTAAAAGAAATCACAGAAGACCTAAATAGATGGAAGGGCATACCGTGTTCATGGATTGGAAGACTAAATATAGTTAAGGATGTCAATCCTACCTAAATTGATCTACAGATTCAATGCAATACCAATCAAAATTCCAACAACTTATTTTTCAGAAATAGAAAAACCAATAAGCAAATTTATCTGGAAGGGCAGGGTGCCCCAAATTGCTAAAAACATCTTGAGGAAAAAAAACGAAGCTGGAGGTCTCGCGCTGCCTGACTTTAAGGCATATTATAAAGCCACAGTGGTCAAAACAGCATGGTATTGGCATAAAGATAGATATATCGACCAATGGAATCGAATAGAGTGCTCAGATATAGACCCTCTCATCTATGGACATTTGATCTTTGATAAGGCAGTCAAGCCAACTCACCTGGGACAGAACAGTCTCTTCAATAAATGGTGCCTAGAGAACTGGATATCCATATGCAAAAGAATGAAAGAAGACCCATCTCTCACACCCTATACAAAAGTTAACTCAAAATGGATCAAAGATCTAAACATTAGGTCTAAGACCATAAAACAGTTAGAGGAAAATGTTGGGAGATATCTTATGGATCTTACAACTGGAGGCGGTTTTATGGACCTTAAACCTAAAGCAAGAGCACTGAAGAAGGAAATAAATAAATGGGAACTCCTCAAAATTAAACACTTTTGTGCATCAAAGAACTTCATCAAGAAAGTAGAAAGACAGCCTTCACAATGGGAGACAATATTTGGAAATGATATATCAGATAAAGGTCTAGTATCCAGAATTTATAAAGAGATTGTTCATCTCAACAACAAAAAGACAGCCAACCCAATTACAAAATGGGAAAAAGACTTGAACAGACACCTATCAGAAGAGGAAACACAAATGGCCAAAAAGCACATGAAGAGATGCTCAATGTCCCTGGCCATTAGAGAAATGCAAATCAAAACCACAATGAGATATCATCTCACACCCACCAGAATGGCCATTATCAACAAAACAGAAAATGACAAGTGCTGGAGAGGATGCGGAGAAAGAGGCACACTTATCCACTGTTGGTGGGAATGTCAAAGGGTGCAACCACTGTGGAAGGCAGTTTGGCGGTTCCTCAAAAAGCTGAATATAGAATTGCCATACGACCCAGCAATACCATTGCTGGGAATATACTCAAAGGACTTGAGGGCAAAGACACAAACGGACATTTGCACACCAATGTTTATAGCAGCGTTATTTACAATTGCAAAGAGATGGAAACAGCCGAAATCTCCATCAACAGAAGAGTGGCTAAACAAACTGTGGTATATACATACGATGGAATACTATGCAGCTTTAAGACAGGATAAACTTATGAAGCATGTAATAACATGGATGGACCTAGAGAACATTATGCTGAGTGAGTCTAGCCAAAAACTAAAGGACAAATACTGTATGGTCCCACTGATGTGAACGGACATTCGAGAATAAATTTGGAATATGTCCTTGATAACAGAGTCCAGCAGGAGGTAGAAACAGGGTAAGATAATGGCCAATTGGAGTTGAAGGGATACAGACGGTGTAACAGGACTAGATACAAAAACTCAAAAATGGACAGCACAATAATACCTAATTGTAAAGTAATCATGCTAAAACACTGAATGAAGCTGCATCTGAGCTATAGGTTTTTGTTTTGTTTTGTTTTGTTTTGTTTTGATTTTACTATTATTACTTTTATTTTTTTCTCTATATTAACATTCTATATCTTTTTCGGTTATGTTGCTAATTCTTCTAAACCAATGCAAATGTACTAAGAAATGATGATCATGCATCTATGTGATGATGTTAAGAATTAATGATTGCATATGTAGAATGGCATGATCTCTAAATGTTGGGTTAATTTCTTTTTTTCCGTTAATTAAAAAAAAAAAAAAGAGAAGGGATAATTGGAGCTGAAGGGATACAGACTGTACAACGGGACTGGATATAAAAACTCAGAAATGGACAGCACAATACTACCCAACTGTAATGCAATTATGTTAAAACACTGAATGAAGCTGCATGTGAGGTATAGGTTTTTTGTTTTTATTTTGTTGTTTGTTTTTTTTTTTCTTTCTATTATTGTTTTAATTCTTATTCGGTTGTCTTTTTATTTCTTTTTCTAAATCGATGCAAATGTACTAAGAAATGATGAATATGCAACTATGTGATGTTATTAAGAATTACTGATTGTACATGTAGATTGGAATGATTTCTAATTGTTTTGTTAATTCTTTTTTTAATTAATAAAAAAAAAAGACTACAATGA
Organism: Tamandua tetradactyla; assembly: GCF_023851605.1. Lineage (NCBI taxonomy): Eukaryota > Metazoa > Chordata > Mammalia > Pilosa > Myrmecophagidae > Tamandua > Tamandua tetradactyla. The sequence goes on from NC_135340.1 coordinate 64,625,878, forward strand.
GATATCACCTCATTTCCTATAAGAATGGCTGCTATTCATCAAAAGATTGAGAAAACCTTCTTGACCAAAAAGGGGAAGAGAGAAATGAGACAAAATAAAGTGTCAATGACTGAGAGATTTCAAACAGAGTCGAGAGGTTATCCTGGAGGTTATTCTTATGCATTATATAGATATCATCTTTTTAGCTAAGGTATATTGGAGAGGCTGGAGGGAAGTGCCTGAAAATGTAGAGTACTGTTCCAGGAGCCATGTTTCTTGAAGATGATTGTACAATGATATAGCTTTCACAAATATGACTGTGTGATTGTGAAAACCTTGTGTCTGATGCTCCTTTCATCTACAGTATGAACAGATGAGTAAAACATATGGATTAAAAATAAATATAGAGGGAACAAATGTCAAAATAAATTTAGTAGATTGAAATGCTAATGATCAATGAAAGGGAATGGTAAAGAGTATAGAAAAAAAATAAGGGAAACAGAGCCTAAAATATATTGAGTAGATGGAAACACTAGCAGTCAATGAGAGGGAGGAGTAAAGAATATGGTATGTATGAGTTTTTTCTTTTTTCTTTTTATTTCTTTTTCTGAATTGGTGCAAATGTCCTAAGAAATGATCATGGTGATGAATATACAATTATGTGATAATATTGTGAGTTATTGATTATATACCAAGAATGGAATGATCATATGGTAAGAATGTTTGTGTTTGTGTGTTGTTATGTTTACAAAAACTTAATTTTTTAAAAATGGCTGCTATTTAACAAACAAGAAACTATAAATGTTGGAGAGGATGTGGAGAAATTGGGACACTTATGCACTACTGGTGGGAATGTATAATGGTGCAGCCACTGTGGAAGACTGTTTGGTGGTTCCTTAGGAAACTAAATATCGAGTTGACCTATGACCCTGGTGTACACTCAGAAGAGCTGAAAGCAATGACACAGACATTTGTACACCGATGTTCACAGCAGCATTACTCACAATCGCCAAAAGATGGAAACAAACCAAACGCCCATCAACAAACAAGTGGATAAACAAAGTGTGGTATATACATACAATGGAATATTATGCAGCAGTAAAACAAAATGAAGTCCTGAAGCACATGACAAGATGGATGAGCCTTGAGGACATAATGCTGAGTGAAATATGCCAGACACAAAAAGATAGATATTGTATGACTCCACTTTTATGACTATGATAAAGGTCAAATCAGAGACTTATAATACAGAATATGGGGGGGCATAGAGTTACACAGAAGCAAGAGATAGGTGAACAGTTAGCTAATGAGGTTGAACGCCAATGTAAGGGAATAGAAAGAAGTGAAGGTGGTTCTCTAGTGGGTCTATAACTAATATTACCATATTGAAGGTGAACAAGATTGAAAGGGATTGTATAACCCTACAACTCCCACTGACTAATACTAGATAAAAATTAGTTCTTGAAAGAAAAATGTAGTAAAAGAAACAAAAGAAGGATTAAGGATTCTATGATGTTAAAAACCAATTCCAAAATGAAAACATAACAGCTGTATCTATATACCAAATAATAGAAAATTTGAATTGCATGTAATAAAACAAAAATTACATGCAATTCAAAGAAAATAAATATAAATATACTATAGACTTCAATACACATCACTCTCAGTATGCGACAAATCAAATGGACAAAAAATAAGTAAGAGTGCAAAATATCTAGCCATGTCATCAATAAAGTAGATATTTTAAAGTACATCAAATATCACAACATGAAAATAGAGAAATTATCTTTTCAAGTATACATGGATAGTTCACAATAATTGATCACATGTTTACTGACACAAAAAGAAAAATAAGTAGGTTCCTTAAGATAGAAATATTAAAGCAACCTTCAGTAATCTCAATCCAATAAAATAGAATATGTATATATATATATATATATATATATATATATATGGCCCTCATGACAGGAAATGAAATTATCTTATGTTAAGTAAATCTTGAGTGCAAGGGGAAATACAAACAAATTCATATTTCATGTTCTGAAAAATAATGAAAATACTACATATTACAACTCTTGGCATACATTTAAAGCAGTAATCAGAGGAAAATCCATAGCCCAAAACATCATGTTAATAAAAGTGAAAGAAAGAAAATAAATAAATAATCAACTAAAAAGAAAGAAAGAAAAGTACAATACTATAACGAAAAGCATGAAAAAGAAATTACAAAGATAAAAGCAAAATTAATGAAGTAGATAACACAGAAACACTAGGTGAAATTAATAAATGAAAATCTTGTTTGAAAAAGAAAACAAAGTAGGTAAACCACAAACTTTATTGGAGAAAAAAGGATAACATAAATATACAAAATAAGAAATAACAAAGGGGAAACGGTTGTTGATAAAGAGGAAATTCTTTAAAATAAGAGACTAATTTGCACACCTCTATGCAAAATATATTTTAAACCCAGAAACAATGAATAATTTATTATGCAAATACAGCTTACCAAAATTAACTGTAGTAGAGATAAAAATTTTAAACAGAAAAATTCTATAAAAGAAATAATGTCAATTACCAAGAAACTATTCCACAACAACCGGGCCCAGAAAGTTTCACCAGGGTAATTGCACCAACTCTTTAGAAACCAGATAGTTCCAATGTTACCTAAATTGTTTCAGGGCATAAAAAATAAAAGGAAACTTTCAAATTCGTTTTGTGATGCAAGTATTACATTGATATATAAACTGTATAAAGATGGCACAAAAAAAAAATTTACAGGCCAACATCTATATGATTATTGGGGCAAAAATCTAAAGAAAATACTAGGAGACTCTAATACCACATTAAGAAAAAATACACTATTATAAAAAAAGAAAATAACACACCATGAGAAAGTGAGATTAATACCAAGAATGCAGTGATGGTCTACTATTTTAAAATCCATTAGTGTAATTCACCATTAATAGGTCTAAGGAGGAAAAAAACCAAGATTATTTCCTTCAGTGTTGGAAAAGACTTTGATAAAATTCAACACTGTTTCCAATACAAATTCTTGAGAAGATAAGAATGGGTGGACATTTCCCTAATATGATAACATATATGTACCTTGAACATAAAGCCAGCTTCTTACTTAATAGGTCACAAGGAAAATTAAAACAAGGTGAGGATCAGACAAGAATGCACAAAAACCCTCCCTATTATTTAACGTTATTCCAGAATTAGTAACAAGGCAACAATTAGATAAAAAAAATTAGAGGCATAAGAACAGGAAAACCAGAAATAAAACTTTGTCTATTTGCAGGTGACATGACAGCATATTTGGAAAACCCTAGAGAATCAATAATAAAATTAACTCAAACAATAAAATAATCCAGCAACATCACAAGATATAAAACTAACGTGTAAAAATCAGTAGCATCCTTATGCATAAAGAATAAAGGGTTACCACATATAATGAATAAGAAAATTTCATGTATAATCTCAACAAAAAAGATAAAATAGTTAGAAATTATCACAAAAACAGGTGTTCAAAACCAGTATGTACTAAAGTGAAAATACAAAGGTAGTCTTAAACAAACGGAAAGACAGCCGTCATTCTTGAGAAGAATGCCTCAGGATTAAGATGTCAGGTCTCCCTCACTTAAATACATATGCAGCCTGAATAAAAATTTCAATGAACATTTGTTATGGAGCTAGACAAGTTGGACCTAAAGTGCATATGTAAAAATATGCAAAAATAGCTGGGAAAATATTTAAAACACAGAGGAGTGGGGAAAAGCCCTGCCAGATGTCAAAACATACGAGAAAGCCTTAAATCAAATTAACAGCATGGTATCAGAATACAGATAGACAGAAAAATAAATGGAATAGAATAGAAAGTCCAGAAAGAGAGCCAACTACATATGAAAATCTAGCATATGATAACGGTGGTAGCTCAAAGTGCTTGGGCAAAGATAGTGTTTTCAATAAATATAATGTTAGGGCAACTGGAAAGCCACTTGAAAAAAAGACAAATTTAGATCCACTCCTCCCATCAAACACAAGAATAAACTCCAAATAGATCAGATAGCTGAATGTAAAAGTAAAACTATTCAAATTTTGTATTTTCTATAGAATAAAACATGGGTGGATCCCTCTACAACCTCAGTGTAGGGAAATGCTTTATTAGTACTTTTAGAAACACACACACATGTAAAGGGCAGACAAATTTGACTGCATTAAAACTGAGAAGTGACAATTCTGAGAAAATTTTTAATGTGGATCACCAATAATGTAGGAAGAACTTTTAAAATTTGAGGAGAAAAAAAATGGCTGAAAATCTTATAGGAAAATGGGCAAAAAAAAAAAGAATGAATTCACAATTCACAGAGATATAAAAATGGCCTGTAAACATATTTTTTAAAAAGTTCAACTCCACTCATAATAGTAACAGAAATGCAAATTGAAACTACACTGAGAATCGTAAACAAATCCTAAATGCTTTTCAGAAACTTTGATTACCGTAGTAGCCTCAACAAATTTATCAGCCATCAGATGGGCATAAATTCAAATGTGCCGATGTACCAGTTGCAAGACTGTGGGAAAGTAGACACTCACACATTGCTGCAGGAGTGCAAAATAGCACAACTCCCATGAAGAATGATTTTTCAATCTCTTACAAAACTGCATATGCAGTTACCTTTTGATTCAGCAATCCACCTTTTAGGAGTTTATCTTGGAGATATTTCTCTAACAATATGAAAATATATATTCATTGCAGCATTATCGGTAACAGTAAAATATTGGAATTGACCTAAATATCAATATGTAATAAATTGGTTGAGAAAACTATGGCATATACACACACTAGAATATTACAGTTTTTTTTATGAATTCGAAAGCTCTCTATGAAGTAATTGAGTGTGATTTCCAGGAGTTTAATGTGGATCACCAATAATGTAGGAAGAACTTCTAAAATTTGAGGAGAAAAAAAATGGCTGAAAATCTTATAGGAAAATGGGCAAAAAAAAAAAATGAATGAATTCACAATTCACAGAGATATAAAAATGGCCTGTAAACATATTTTTTAAAAAGTTCAACTCCACTCATAATAGTAACAGAAATGCAAATTGAAACTACACTGAGAATCGTAAACAAATCCCATTAGTGGGGTGGGGAGGGAGGAAGAGAAAAACTAATTCAAGTAAATTGTTGTCTTAGTTTCACAGCTGTTATGACAAACAAGAATTTGTTGACTAACGGTTTCGGAAAACAAATGACTTGCTTTCTCCCTGGGTCCACAGCATTCAGGGTAGCTGTCAGTCCTTGCCTTTCTCGTCCCAGGGCCATCCATGTCTGCTCTTTTCTCATCTTCTCCTTTCTCTTCCGGGTTCCAGCCGCCCTCCAGCTTCTAGCTCCTCCTCCTGCTTTTTTTTTTCCTCTTTTTTTTTGTATGCTATATGGTGGAGTCACATTTCGTTCTTTTTCCATGTGAGTATCCCGTTATTGCAGTACAATTTGTTGATTTTTTTTTTTTTTTTTTTTTTTTTTGGAGGCAGGGAAGTACATGGGCCGGGAACGGAACCCGGTCTCCCACATGGCAGGGGAGAATTCTACCAAAGAACTGTCCTTGCAGCCCTGATTTTTTTTTACTAAGGCCTCCAGTAATAGCATTAAGACCCATCCTGATTCAGTCGGTCAAACCTTTGCTAAAAATAACATAGGAATGTGGGCTAAGATTAAGATCGTTTTTCTCCCCTGGGGTACATAATTCACCACACTTGTGGCACAGTATTTGACTATATAATCTCAGTCTCAGGTAGAGTGGGTGCTGGGAAGAATTGCAAACAAACCCTGAACTCTTTTCAGTAAGCCTGATTTTTGTAGTGATATGGAACAAACAATTTGGAAACTATTTTAGACGTAGTATAGGATTGAGCAAATGAGCAAATGTGTTGATGTTGAAACCAGGTTTCACACTGTGGAAGAAAAGGTATGCAAACATGGAATGGGATGATAAGAAAGAAACTTGCAGGAACGGATTGGAATCAGAGTTTGTTGTAGTTTGCTAGCTGCCGGATACAATATACCAGAAACGAAATGGCTTTTAAAAAGGGGAATTTAATGGGCAGGCCACGGTGGCTCAGCAGGCAAGAATGCTTGCCTGCCATGCCAGAGGACCTGGGTTCCATTCCTGGTGCCTGCCCATGTTAAAAAAAAAGGGGGGGGGGATTTAATAAGTTGCTAGTTTATAGTTCTAAGGCTGAGAAAATGTCCCAATTAAAACAAGTCTATAGAAATGTCCAATCAAAGGCATCCAGGGAAAGATACCTTGGTTCAAGAAGGCCAATGAAGTTCAGGGTTTCTCTCTCAAGTGGAAAGGCACAAGGCGAACACAGAGTTTCTCTCTCATCTGTAAAGGCGCGTTGTGAACATGGTCAGGGTTTCTCTCTCATGTGGGAGGGCACATGGGAACACGGCATCATCTACTAGCTTCCTGTCTCATTCTCCAAAATGATTACTCTTTTATAGGATTCCAGAAACTAATCAAGACCCACCCAAATGGGTGGAGACATGCCTCCACCTAATCCAGTTTAACAACCACTCTTGATTAAATCACATCTTCAGGGAGATGATCTAATTACAGTTTCAAACATGCAATGCTGAATAGGGATTAGAAGAAACGGCTGCCTTTACAAAATGGGATTAGGATTAAAACATGGCTTTTCTAGAGTACATACATCATTTCAAACCAGCACAGAGGTATTGATCAGAACTCATGAATTCTAAAATACATATATCTGTCTTTTTATGTGCACATGTATACATATGTATGTACATATGGATGTATGTGTGTACTTATATGTCTATATGTGTATATCCATGAGTATATTACCTGGCTCAGTCCACAGAAAAGGCCAGGAAGCAAAGACACTCCAAGAGCGAGAGGCTCATCTAACACGTAGATCTTGGTTTCGAACAGCATTCCAAATAAGAGGAATCAGAGCTCCTCAGAGAAATGGCTGATTTCAGGATTGGGGCAGAGCAAGAATCACTCACTAATACTCTCTACTGGTGAATGTCTCATGTAAAGTGTAAAGTGGCCATGTTTTAAAACAGGAGCCTCCATCTCCCCCTCTAGGCCCTCCCCCACCCTTTCCTGTAATGCACACAGTTGACTGATCAGGACTGCACACCTTATTCAATAGCAGTAATGTTTAGGCTAGACAGAAAACCTAAGGGGTTGTTTGCTTTAAGAATTCTGTATATGGGTGATTTGCGTGGGGTATCAGATTTGTTATCTCAAGAACATGAACTAGAAAATGGTGGCGATAGATGAGCAAGAAGAAGCCGAAGTTGGAAGATGTGTTGGGAAAAGAAAGCATCCACATGATATAAGACAATCAATAGAAGACATGGTTAAGCAGAATCCATGAAGGGGGTAAAAAATTTACAGAACTGAGGGTGAAATAATGGCAGGTGCAACAAAAAAAGGTGCTAGAGAAAAGTTAAATCACCATAATTGTGAATTTTAGGTATTGGGGTCAACAAGATGACCCTAGACTGAACTGGAAACTTGGAATCATCATTTAATTCCATGAAGCTTATTACATCTTTATCCTGAATTCTTACTATTCCAGTGCAATAGGTAGGGCCTACTTTAAATCTTCATACTTCTTTCTCTCTTGTCAACTGCTAGAAAATGTTGGTCCACTGTGCATCCCAGTCTTGAAGTGGAAATCCTAATTTATTTGAAAAGCAGCATTGCTTAGTACACCTGCACCTATCTACGAATTACAAAACTTGAGTTTTTGTCCCTGTTTCACAATTTCCTTATTGTTTGTGACCTTTGGCAAATTGGTTAACATCCCTTAATCTCAATTCACTCATCTGAAAATGGGAAAAACAATATCTGCCCTTCCTGCTTCACTGTGAAGTAGTACACATTAAATAAATATTTTAGCTTATAACTAATTAATAAGTAAATAAATGAATTAATTCATCTGGAGGTGTTCAATGCACCTTTATCAAATCAGATCTGGAATCAGGAGAGAGGTTAGGGCTGCATATTTTGAAAGGCAGGGGTAGGGAGGATTGTTGAATAAGTAGAAACCAAAGCTTGTGAAGCACGTTTATTAGTACTAGAAGTGATAATCATTTCACCAGGATTTTTTGCTCAGTTAGAATTCGACACCAAAGCAAAAGCATTCTCATCAGAACTAATGAGAGCAAACATTGTTTCCTCTAAGTGTATTCTGTCCTGATTGTGTAGTTGCAAGCACAACTGGAATGCCAAAAATGGACACCTAATGCCAACGAACTAGCAGTTCCCAGCCTCTACTCGCCTTCATCCTCCAGAAGAAGGGTGTACCTTGGCATACATCATCTCCACCAAATTTTTACCATTTCCCTGAATACCATCGCATCCTATATGGCTACACCCAATTCCACCTTGCCAGGCAGTTAACATCACAGCAGGCATCCAACAATCAAGAAATGGCTTTGACTGATGGCAGAGAACAGAGCCCAAGATAAGCTTTCCTGTTAACCACTGAATGAGTCAGTCACAGCGAACTTCTTATTGCTTAGGAAGTAATGTTGCAAAAAGACAGCAGTCTTCACGATCTACACATTTTTGTCAACAATGTATTAGACTCCTTAAGGCACACAAAATTAACACAAAGCAGTGAGAGAGTTCAGATAACTTACCTAAAAGTTCTCAGCCAGTACATGACAGGTAGGGGCTTGAACCTACATCTTGTGACTTCAAATCTCATGCTCTCTTCCATTACTTTATTCCAGGCAGTTGAGTTCTAGTTGTGAAGGAAAAACTAACAGGCATGAAAAAAATTAGTGCCAAGCTGTGTGGTGCTGTTTGTTAAGTTCAATACATCGACTGGAGGAGTTAAAGGAAAATGGTGTTTTGGAACACTTTTATCACGTGAACTCTACATAGAAGTCTAGTGAGTAAAACAGATATACACAGAGCTGTAGCATCTCCGAACCCCCTTCCCACATTCTGTAACTTGCACTCCTTGGTGGCTCCTTAGAAGCCCTACGGCTTTGCTGGGCAGTTTGGAAACAACTGGGCTCAACCAGTGATTCATAAAGTGTAGTCTGTGTACCAGCAGCATTAGCATCACCTGGGAATTTCTTAGAACTGTGAATTCTTCATCCCTATCAAGACTTACTGAATCAGAAACTCTGGAGGTGAAGCTTATCAGAATGAGTATAACGAATTCTCCCAGCTCTGATGGCCACTCAAGTTTGAGAACCAGTAGACTACTTCATCTCTGTAAAGTAGAGGGAGAGACCATGTGCTTGGAAAGAACATTTGAGGTTGGTGTTGAGTGCGGTTTTGAATGGAGTAGAGAAAGTCTGGAGTTGCCACTGGGAGGCCTTCTGTAAGACGTTAGCAGAGATGGACGAATGGAGAGGAAGCAGCAGGGAAGTCCTGACTAAAGCTGGTTGGTGTAGCATGAACATCCAGTAACCATGTCTATCCCCTGAACTTCTTCTGCAAGGCCTCAGAATAGAAGAAAGTGGGATAACCTAACACTGTGGCTAGAGAAATCTGTTTAAGGAAAAGAGGAGTCTAGGAGGCACTGAAGTTTACTGGCCATGAAGGGACTTGGATCTTAGTGAGGGTAACCAGCAGGCCTAGTGGACATGGGAAAATGAGAAAGATGGGGATTTTTTTTTTTTTTTTTTTGTATGCTGTATGGCAGAGTCACATTTCATTCTTTTTCCACATGACTGTCCTGTTATTGCAGCACCATTTTGTTGAATTTTTGTTTGTTTGCTTGTGTGCTTGCTTGTTTTGGAGAAGTTCATGGGCTAGAAATTGAAAAGGTAGGGATCTGAGGGCTTCATTATGGGTTTTAGGAAGTTCTATAACTGAGAAACTTGTATTTAATGGATGATTTTGATTATTGAACCATTATATAGATATTCTTTTTTGCTTTCTGGTATACTGGAGTAGACAGAGGGAAATACCTGAAATCTCTAAATCATAATCTAGCTGCTTGATCTCTGATAATGAGTATAACCTTTATCTTCTGCCCCTCTGATTGAAAAAACCTTGTGATTAACCTTCATTTGTACCCATTTATCCACTTTTTCAACTTTAGATTCTTGTAATCACTAAAGACAGCCCCTAATGTTTATTAATGAAAGGGTCTCAGGTCAGCCCAGAACTAACCCACCCAAGTCCAAGGTTATCTTGATAACTGAGACTAGATTTAACCAAAATGGACCCGCCTGACATGGGCAGTAGCTTAGACTTTAACTTACAAGTCACCTATACCCCATTCTGCCATTCTCTTACATACGTTCTGTGATTAAGCATGTAATCAATCTGCGCATGCTCAATAATTTGATTTGCCTCTAATTACATCATCTGGGGCCACTGTGCTCATTATCCTAAATCCTGACCATCTTTTTCTCTAATAAAACTATCAGAATTACTGCAGTTTCAGGAGACAGATTTGAGATGTATAGTCCATCTATTCTATATGCCTAGTAGTAAACCTTTTCTCTCTTTGAAAACTGGTATTTCAGGAATTGGTCATTGAGTACTTCGAGCAAAAGATTCTACTGCCTTTGTCAGATAACAGGTCCATGTCTGAAAACTCAGTGCTGAAATTATTCTAAAGATATCAAAGCCCAAGATTTGGCTCTACTTCATGTTTCACAGTTGAATTTCTATTTCTAAAGACAACTTTTATAGGAACAGTTTCTACATGATATAATAACCCAAATAATTTTTGTATTTTAATTTATTCTGCATTCAAAAATATTTTTATTCCTATCATTTTCATATGTTGATGAAATGGTGTCTTCATCTTTTCTTGAAAAGGACTACACTTTCCTTTCTTAAATGCTAAAAAGGTCATTTTTCATGAAATAGTAATGAAAATAGACAGTAGTTGGTTTTGGAAGAAGGTTGTTTTCACTTAAAAAATCAACAAGTTAGCACTTTATTTTGAAATGTTATGGGACTGGGAAATCCAGAAGTCTATGAAACACTACCTCAAAGGAGAGTGGGGATTTAACAAGATGGGGAGTTCAGGAATGGAGAGAGGCAAGAACAAAGCTATAGAGGCAGGAATACATAAGACTATTAGGTCGGGGGAATAAGGGAGGGCCCTATGGCTGGAATCATGACGTCATGCGGGAATGGGAGGTGAACCTTTACAATCAAGGTCTTTGCACAGCAAACATGTGTTCACGGACATCTAACCACCCGCTGCTCAAACCACTAGCATAATAATCCTTTGTTTAATGTGCTGCCCCTTTCATGTCATCACCTAACCCCTGCCCTTAAAAACTGCACTCGCAAGATGGCGGCTTAGTAAGACGCGCGGATCTTAGTTTCTTCTCCAGAACACCTACTAGGGGAGTAGAAACGATACAGAAAGCGCCCAAAGCCACAACAGAGATAAAAAAGACAGCGTACCCCATCCTGGAACAGCTGGCTGGCTGAGAGAAGCAGCTCGGGTGAGATCGCAGAGGCGCGCGGGCCTTACCGGGCGGGGTGGCAAGCGGCCGGAGTTACTCCCTTCCCCCTTCCCGGGCCGGCTGGGAGAATTGGAGAGGTGGTCCCCTGAAACCAAGGCGACTGGCACCCACACCACGCGCAGCCCCCGGACCAACTGAGAGAATTGGATCGGAAACCCCCAGGCCGCGGAGAACGGTGACCCTGTGACTCCCGGGGAACGTGCACTCTCTCGGGCGGGCCGCTGCCGCTGGCGCCCTCCCGCCACACTTGTTGCCCAGGGCCGACTAGGAAATTCGGACGGGCTCTTTCCCTGGCTGCGGTGACCAGCAACCCTCCCTGCGTTCGGACACCCTCCCTGCGTTCGGACCCCGGGCTGGCTCAAGCCGCTTCGGCTAGCGAAACCCCCAGGACGGCGAGAGTTTTCCAAAGTTAAAGGTCCCACAGCACCTTTTACTGGTGGGACCCGCAGACAAACGTGTGCCACGAGCGCCACCTACTGGGCAGGATAAGAAAAACAGAACCCAGAGATTTCACAGAAAAATATTACAACCTTGCTGGGTCCAACACCAAGAGAAATCTGAATAAATGCCCAGACGCCAGCAGCAGAAGATAACTGTCCACGCTCAAAAGATTGAGAATATGGCTCAGTCAAAGGAACAAACCAAGAGCTCAAATGAGACACAAGAGCTGAGACAACTAATGCTGAATATACGAACAGAAATGGAAAACCTCTTCAAAAATGAAATCGATAAATTGAGGGAGGACATGAAGAGGACATGGGCTGAACATAAAGAAGAAATAGAAAAACTGAAAAAACAAATCGCAGAACTTATGGAAGTGAAGGATAAAGTAGCAAACATAGAAAAAATAATGGATAGCTACAATGATAGATTTAAAGAGACAGAAGATAGAATTAGTGATTTGGAGGATGGAACATCTGAATTCCAAAAAGAAACAGAAACTATAGGGAAAAGAATGGAAAAATTTGAACAGGGTATCAGGGAACTCAAGGACAATATGAACCGCACAAATATACGTGTTGTGGGTGTCCCAGAAGGAGAAGAGAAGGGAAAAGGAGGAGAAAAACTAATGGAAGAAATTATCACTGAAAATTTCCCAACTCTTATGAAAGACCTAAAATTACAGATCCAAGAAGTGCAGCGCACCCCAAAGAGATTAGACCCAAATAGGCGTTCTCCAAGACACTTACTAGTTAGAATGTCAGAGGTCAAAGAGAAAGAGAAGATCTTGAAAGCAGCAAGAGAAAAACAATCCATTACATACAAGGGAAACCCAATAAGACTTTGTGTAGATTTCTCAGCAGAAACCATGGAAGCTAGAAGACAGTGGGATGATATATTTAAAATACTAAAAGAGAAAAACTGCCAACCAAGACTCCTATATCCAGCAAAATTATCCTTCAAAAATGAGGGAGAAATTAAAACATTCTCAGACAAAAAGTCACTGAAAGAATTTGTGACCAAGAGACCAGCTCTGCAAGAAATACTAAAGGGAGCACTAGAGTCAGATACAAAAAGACAGAAGAGAGAGATATGGAAAAGAGTGTAGAAAGAAGGAAAATCAGATATGATATATATAATACAAAAGGCAAAATGTTGGAGGAAAATATTATCCAAACAGTAATAACACTAAATGTCAATGGACTGAATTCCCCAATCAAAAGACATAGATTGGCAGAATGGATTAAAAAACAGGATCCTTCGATATGCTGTCTACAGGAAACACATCTTAGACCCAAAGATAAACATAGGTTGAAAGTGAAAGGTTGGGAAAAGATATTTCATGCAAATAACAACCAGAAAAGAGCAGGAGTAGCTATACTAATATCCAACAAATTAGACTTCAAATGTAAAACAGTTAAAAGAGACAAAGAAGGACACTATATACTAATAAAAGGAACAATTAAACAAGAAGACATAACAATCATAAATATTTACGCACCGAATCAGAATGCCCCAAAATACGTGAGGAATATACTGCAAACACTGAAAAGGGAAATAGACTCATATACCATAATAGTTGGAGACTTCAACTCACCACTCTCATCAAGGGACAGAACATCTAGACAGAGGATCAACAAAGAAATAGAGAATCTGAATATTACTATAAATGAACTAGACTTAACAGACATTTATAGGACATTACATCCCACAACAGCAGGATACACCTTTTTCTCAAGTGCTCATGGATCATTCTCAAAGATAGACCATATGCTGGGTCACAAAGCAAGTCTTAACAAATTTAAAAAGATTGAAATCTTACACAACACTTTCTCGGACCATAAAGGAATGATGTTGGAAATCAATAATAGGCAGAGTGCCAGAAAATTCACAAATACGTGGAGGCTCAACAACACACTCCTAAACAACGACTGGGTCAAAGAAGAAATTGCAAGAGAAATTAGCAAATACCTCGAGGCGAATGAAAATGAAAACACAACATATCAAAACTTATGGGACGCAGCAAAGGCAGTGCTAAGAGGGAAATTTATTGCTCTAAATGCCTATATCAGAAAAGAAGAAAAGGCAAAAATTCAGGAATTAACTATCCATTTGGAAGAACTGGAGAAAGAACAGCAAGCTAACCCCAAAGCAAGCAAAAGGAAAGAAATAACAAAGATTAGAGCACAAATAAATGAAATTGAAAACATGAAAACAATAGAGAAAATCAATAAGGCCAGAAGTTGGTTCTATGAGAAAATCAATAAGATTGATGGGCCCTTAGCAAGATTGACAAAAAGAAGAAGAGAGAGGATGCAAATAAATAAGATCAGAAATGGAAGAGGAGACATAACTACTGACCTCACAGAAATAAAGGAGGTAATAACAGGATACTATGAACAACTTTACGCTAATAAATACAACAATTTAGAGGAAATGGACGGGTTCCTGGAAAGACATGAACAACCAACTTTGACTCAAGAAGACATAGATGACCTCAACAAACCAATCACAAGTAAAGAAATTGAATTAGTCATTCAAAAGCTTCCTAAAAAGAAAAGTCCAGGACCAGATGGCTTCACATGTGAATTCTACCAAACGTTCCAGAAAGAATTAGTACCAATTCTCTTCAAACTCTTCAAAAAAATCGAAGTGGAGGGAAAACTACCTAATTCATTCTATGAAGCCAACATCACCCTCATACCAAAACCAGGCAAAGATATTACAAAAAAAGAAAACTACAGACCAATCTCTCTAATGAATACAGATGCAAAAATCCTCAATAAAATTCTAGCAAATCGTATCCAACAGCACATTAAAAGAATTATACATCATGACCAAGTAGGATTCATCCCAGGTATGCAAGGATGGTTCAACATAAGAAAATCAATTAATGTAATACACCATATCAACAAATCAAAGCAGAAAAATCACATGATCATCTCAATTGATGCAGAGAAGGCATTCGACAAGATTCAACATCCTTTCCTGTTGAAAACACTTCAAAAGATAGGAATACAAGGGAACTTCCTTAAAATGATAGAGGGAATATATGAAAAACCCACAGCTAATATCATCCTCAATGGGGAAAAATTGAAAACTTTCCCCCTAAGATCAGGAACAAGACAAGGATGTCCACTATCACCACTATTATTCAACATTGTGTTGGAGGTTCTAGCCAGAGCAATTAGACAAGAAAAAGAAATACAAGGCATCAAAATTGGAAAGGAAGAAGTAAAACTATCACTGTTTGCAGACGATATGATACTATACGTCGAAAACCCGGAAAAATCCACAACAAAACTACTAGAGCTAATAAATGAGTACAGCAAAGTAGCAGGTTACAAGATTAACATTCAAAAATCTGTAGCATTTCTATACACTAGTAATGAACAAGCTGAGGGGGAAATCAAGAAACGAATCCCATTTACAATTGCAACTAAAAGAATAAAATACCTAGGAATAAATTTAACTAAAGAGACAAAAAACCTATATAAAGAAAACTACAAAAAACTGCTAAAAGAAATCACAGAAGACCTAAATAGATGGAAGGGCATACCGTGTTCATGGATTGGAAGACTAAATATAGTTAAGATGTCAATCCTACCTAAATTGATTTACAGATTCAATGCAATACCAATCAAAATCCCAACAACTTATTTTTCAGAAATAGAAAAACCAATAAGCAAATTTATCTGGAAGGGCAGGGTGCCCCGAATTGCTAAAAACATCTTGAGGAAAAAAAACGAAGCTGGAGGTCTCGCGCTGCCTGACGTTAAGGCATATTATGAAGCCACAGTGGTCAAAACAGCATGGTATTGGCATAAAGATAGATATATCGACCAATGGAATCGAATAGAGTGCTCAGATATAGACCCTCTCATCTATGGACATTTGATCTTTGATAAGGCAGTCAAGCCAACTCACCTGGGACAGAGCAGTCTCTTCAATAAATGGTGCCTAGAGAACTGGATATCCATATGCAAAAGAATGAAAGAAGACCCATCTCTCACACCCTATACAAAAGTTAACTCAAAATGGATCAAAGATCTAAACATTAGGTCTAAGACCATAAAACAGTTAGAGGAAAATGTTGGGAGATATCTTATGGATCTTACAATTGGAGGCGGTTTTATGGACCTTAAACCTAAAGCAAGAGCACTGAAGAAGGAAATAAATAAATGGGAACTCCTCAAAATTAAACACTTTTGTGCATCAAAGAACTTCATCAAGAAAGTAGAAAGACAGCCTTCACAATGGGAGACAATATTTGGAAATGATATATCAGATAAAGGTCTAGTATCCAGAATTTATAAAGAGACTGTTCATCTCAACAACAAAAAGACAGCCAACCCAATTACAAAATGGGAAAAAGACTTGAACAGACACCTCTCAGAAGAGGAAATACGGATGGCCAAGAGGCACATGAAGAGATGCACAATGTCCCTGGCCATTAGAGAAATGCAAATCAAAACCACAATGAGATATCATCTCACACCCACCAGAATGGCCATTATCAACAAAACAGAAAATGACAAGTGCTGGAGAGGATGCGGAGAAAGAGGCACACTTATCCACTGTTGGTGGGAATGTCAAAGGGTGCAACCACTGTGGAAGGCAGTTTGGCGGTTCCTCAAAAAGCTGAATATAGAATTGCCATAGGACCCAGCAATACCATTGCTAGGTATCTACTCAAAGGACTTAAGGGCAAAGACACAAACGGACATTTGCACACCAATGTTTATAGCAGCATTATTTACAATTGCAAAGAGATGGAAACAGCCAAAATCTCCATCAACAGAAGAGTGGCTAAACAAACTGTGGTATATACATACGATGGAATATTATGCAGCTTTAAGACAAGATAAACTTATGAACCATGTAATAACATGGATGGACCTAGAGAATATTATGCTGAGTGAATCCAGCCAAAAACTAAAGGACAAATACTGTATGGTCCCACTGATGTGAACGGACATTCGAGAATAAACTTGAAATATGTCATTGGTAACAGAGTTCAGCAGGAGTTAGAAACAGGGTAAGACAATGGGTAATTGAAGCTGAAGGGATACAGACTGTGCAACAGGACTAGATACAAAAACTCAAAAATGGACAGCACAATAATACCTAATTGTAAAGTAATCATGTTAAAACACTGAATGAAGCTGCATCTGAGCTATAGGTTTTTGTTTTGTTTTGTTTTGTTTTGTTTTGATTTTACTATTATTACTTTTATTTTTTTCTCTATATTAACATTCTATATCTTTTTCGGTTATGTTGCTAGTTCTTCTAAACCAATGCAAATGTACTAAGAAATGATGATCATGCATCTATGTGATGATGTTAAGAATTAATGATTGCATGTGTAGAATGGTATGATCTCTAAATGTTGGGTTAATTTCTTTTTTTCCGTTAATTAAAAAAAAAAAAAAAGAGAAGGGATAATTGGAGATGAAGGGATACAGACTGTACAACGGGACTGGATATAAAAACTCAGAAATGGACAGCACAATACTACCCAATTGTAATGCAATTATGTTAAAACACTGAATGAAGCTGCATGTGAGGTATAGGTTTTTTGTTTTTGTTTTTTTTGTTTTTTTTTCTTTCTATTATTGTTTTAATTCTTATTCTGTTGTCTTTTTATTTCTTTTTCTAAATCGATGCAAATGTACTAAGAAATGATGAATATGCAACTATGTGATGTTATTAAGAATTACTGATTGTACATGTAGATTGGAATGATTTCTAATTGTTTTGTTAATTCTTTTTTTAATTAATAAAAAAAAAAAAAAAAACTGCACTCGCCAAAGCCGGTGTGCAGGCTCACCTCACTCCCTCTTGGGGTTGGTGAGCTCTGCCCTGGAGCACAGCCCAATAAAGCACACTCATTTATAATTCTTTCGTCTACTTTCCTTTCTCCCAAATACCTCATATCTTAAAACCTTTCAAAGACCATTTTAGGAAAATGTTGACCAAAGTGGATAAAATAAAGTGCTCTTCTAGAGCAACTTTCCAGAAACCGACAACCTACAGATGGGTCCCTGGTCCAGATAAGTCCTCAAACCTAGAGGGCCCAGGCTCTTTAGAACATCAGATAGTTCCATCCCCCTACCCCATATTAGCGACAGGCCCTTCCAATATGAAAATGGCCATAGTCGAAATACCCCTAAAGAGAGGGATGGAATGATCAAAGGTGATGGTGGAGTTATACACAGAAGACAGGATTTAACAAATGAATATGAATACTGAATCATTAAATTGATACGTCTTTTAGTCTCCAGTATTTTAGAGCAGCTAGAAGTGAAAACCTAAAATTGTGGAATTGTAACCCATGTCAAACTCTGAAATATGTTCTACAACTAATTGCAGTGCTGTGCTTTTGCGAATTACTGCTTTTCTGTTTATGTGCTATTTTTCACAAAAAAAAAAGGAAGGAAAAAAGTTAACTGTGATGATAAAAAATATTTAAGTCTTCTAGCCTCCTATATTCTGGAGCAGCTAGAAGGAAGAAATCTGAGAGAACTGTATGGTAGCCCATGACAAACTCTGGGATCTGTCCCGTAACTACTAGTTAAAGAGTGCTTTGAAAACTGTTGCTTTTTTATTTCTTTGCTTTGTATATATGTTATACTATACAATAAAAAAGGTTTTTAAAAAAGTAAAGATGAAATGAAAGCTTCCACAGATAAAAAAATAAAATAAAATAAATGATCATGGTGATGAATACAAATAAAAACCCAAAAACAAAGTGCTCTTGAAAAGGAGTAATTGAAATTAAGTTTTACTTTTCTTTTCAAATAGCCAGTGCCTGATGGTGTTCTGCCCATATTAAAAACTCAGTAAATATTTGTTCACTGAATAAATTTCAAGTCCGGCTCAGAACAGACAGAAAATACAGATTACATCTTATTTTATAGACCAGGTTTCCCAACAGACAGGCCAAGAATGGGTAAGCAATGTGCTAAGCTATTAGCCTACTCAGCCCTCAATGGAGCCAGGCAAGAACTAGTACATCTGGTCAACTTCAGCCTACATGTATTCCAGTATGATGAACAAATATTATAATTTGCCATGAGTGGAATAGAAAGGGAAGCAGGAAGTGGAGATATGACTGTTAACAGTTTCAGGAAGACTCATAACCTTGGGGCAAAGTATAACATGGATCCCAGGCTCAAAGACAGAATCACAAGGAAGAAGGGTGCCAAGATATAATAGGCATTAGCTAATTGCCTCCCCAATTCATTTCTTCTTCCATCCTCCACTTCTCAATAACATCTGGATATGTTTCACAATACAGTATGGGTGGAATTGGTTGTATGTCAACTCCATGGGTGAACCCTGATTGAAGCCAATCAGCATTTCTCTTCCCCCAAGTCACATAGACTGGTTCAGGAATGGGCACAGGGATTTTTTTTTTTTTTTTTAAACAAGGACTCCTAAGAAAAAAATTCTCACATTCCCAGGAAGCCTTTAACGGCAAGGCTGTTTTAATCTTTGGACCATGAGGCAAAAGGAGCCTGCAGGACAGCAGATACACTACTGAGGTGGTAGAGCAGAAAGATGGTGAAAGAGAAAATGGGTCCTGGTTCCAGCAGTCAAGCAATAGATCAAGGCTCACCTGAAGCCTATGGTACCCCTGGACTCTCCAGTTACTGCTTAAATTCCTGTTTCTGCTTAAGCCAGTTTGGGTTTTGTTTTCTCTCGCTTGCAAGTGAAAGATTCCTAACCGATACACAAAGCTAAAGGGATCCTCAGGATAGAGACAGAGAATGGGTTTGGGAGTGGTCTAGCACTCTGGGCAGAAGAGAAAGAGAGATCTCAGAGCCACATCGGCTGGCCATGAAGTGACTATGTTGTAGCTACACCAGTCATGAGAAAAGGTAGAGCTACTTGAGCGAGTACTAGGGATAAAAAAGGGGGGAGGGGGGGGAGAACCAAAAAAAAGTTGGGGAGGGGGGACATTGGTTAAAGAAAAAAAGGAAGTTGTGGAAGAAGGGGAAGACATCATGGACAGATCTGTGGAGAATAAGGAAGCAACATAGCTTAGTGGCTAAGAATCTGGGACCCTGGACCAGATAATTGTTCCAAAACCCATCCTTTCTTATTTGCTGTCTTAATTCACCTCTTTATGCTTCTCTTTCCTTGTGTAAAATGAGCATGAAAGTGCCACCATTATAGGATCACTATGAGTCTCCAAAAGTAGAATAAAGCTCCCAGCTGAGAGTCTTGCATGGAATAAGCATTTATTGCTTGCACTTACCTTATAAAAAGAACTCTTATGATAAGAAATTGTGCACAGGAAGGCAGGAAAGGAAGAGAGTAAAACGCTGCTTTTACTTAGATCCTGATCTCCTTCGGTAGCAAGTAGTGAGTATTCTCTCTGTGTAGAAGTAGCAACAAGAGAAATTAAAAGAGAGGATCACGCTTCCGCCAAAGGGGCTTTTTAGAATCGATAGTCAGCGGTCAACGCGTAATTTCCTCTGTTCTACTATTCTCTAACAGAGACAATCCATGCTGAATTGAGCTAATAGTACTTGACAGTTTTCAACATAGAGGGGCGGGGGGTGGGAGAAATCACTTAATAGGACAAAATATTAGAGCAGAAAACGCCGTGGCTTAATTTCACGTGGCGATGTGTGTGTCCTTGCCGAACCCGGGCTCGCGGGGCCGGGTGGGGCCGGTTACGACTAGAGCCTGTTGTCCTCCGCCACAGGCCAAGGGGCAACGACGAGAGAGGGGTGTGACCGTCGCCGGAGCCTTTGTTCCAACCTGAAGCCTTCGCCACCAGAGACCGCCTAACAACAGGCGAGGGCGGGGCGGAAAGCGTGGGGAGCAATTCTGAGAAACCAGAGACACTAGGCCGAAAAAGCCCTTGGGACAGGGAAGGAGAGGGTTGGGCAGCGGCACCTGGTAACAGCTATTAATAAATAATAGGACTGTCTCACATTTTTCAGACTTTTTATTTATAATAAATCATATCTATAAGGTACTCTTTGGGTGGTAACAATAAATAACAACAGTCCTATGCGTGCATTATTTCCATTAATCATCTCATCCGTAAAGCGCGACCTATCACCATTTTGATAAGGAAACCGCGGCTCGGAGAGGTAAAGTGCTTTGGTGACTACGCAGCGGGGTCGAGACGGCGCCAGACTCGGGCGAAACGGTGGCCGAGAACCCCGGCGGGCCACAGAGCCGCCTCCCCGGGGAGGATCGCGGGGGCGGGCAGAGAGCTGAGTGCGGGTGGCTGCGCCCCAGGAGGGGGCGGGCTCAGCCGGCCGGTCCCGCCCGGAGCCCACGGGCGCCCACACAACTCCACCTGCACCAGAGCTGGCTACTGTAGTGGCAGGGGAAGCGCCCGGCCGCTGTCCCAGCCTCGCCGTCTGCTGGTTGTCCCGCCGCCGTGCGCTCCCGCGCAGCCCGCCCGAGGTCCACCCAGCCGCCGCGCTGCACGCCCGAAGCGCGCCCTCTGCCCCTGTGGGGACTGGGGGCCCCGGCACCGACATGCTGTCGGCCATCTACACCCTCCTGGCGGGGCTGCTGCTCCTGCCACTGCTCGTGAACCTCTGCTGTCCCTACTTCTTCCAGGACCTGCGTTTCCTCCTACAAGTAGCTGGAGCATCCCGGCGGGTGAGCACCTACAGTAACCGCAGGCCGGCACGCACCTTCCTGGGGGTTTTCATGGACAAAGCGCGCCAGACCCCGCACAAGCCTTTTCTCCTCTTCGGTGACGAGACTTACACCTATGCGCAGGTGGACCGGCGAAGCAACCAGGTGGCTCGGGCGCTGCGCGACCACCTCGGCTTGCGACAGGGAGACTGCGTGGCGATCTTTATGGGCAACGAGCCAGCCTATGTGTACCTCTGGCTGGGGCTGCTCAAGCTGGGCTGTGCCATGTCGTGCCTCAACTCCAACATCCGCGCGAAGTCCCTGTTGCACTGTTTCCAGTGTTGCGGGGCGAAGGTGCTGCTGGCCTCGCCAGGTGAGCCCCGCGGACGTGCCCAGTCCTGCCACTGGGCCCCTCTGAGCATTGGCGAACCCGAGGCAGAGTGATGTAGGGGGTGTTGACAAGCGAGGTTCAGATGGAAACTGGAGGTGTAGAGAGAGGGAATGGCAAAGTTGTCTTGAAGCGCTAATTAACGATAATAATTAGAACCACCTATTGAAGTTTACGATGTGCCAGACACTGTGTAAGCACTTACATTAACATGTGCATTTAATCCTCACTCACAACCAACAGGGTATACTGTTAGGCTTTTGTAGATGAAACCACTGGGGCCGGAGGAGGTGAAGCCCCATGCCCCACGTGACAGAGCCGGGAGATGATGGGGAGAATAAAGAGTGTCTACCTAAAGGCCGAGTTCTATTACCCCAAACTTAACAACATCTGCTTTAAAATGCAGAGGTTCTTGGGGGTGCGAGGGTAGCTCAGAGGTAGAATTCTCGCCTGCCAAGCGGGAGACACTGGTTTGATTCCTGGCCCATGCGCTCCACCCCACCCCACCCCACCCCTGCCGAAAAAAAATACAAGCAAACAAACAAAAAACCCCAAAAACCCAACAAAATGGTGCTGCAATACCCCGATATTCACATGGAAAAAGAATAAAATGTGACCCCTTCACACAGCATACAAAAAAAAAATGGAGAAGGTCTTGAGTGTGAACTCCAGTGGATCCAGAGAAACTGTTCTCACCTCTGCTACTTTGTTACGGCCTTGGGAAAATCACTTCCCCTCTCTATTCCTTGCTTTCCTCCCATGTAATGAGGCAGTCTTCACTGCTACTTCCATCTCTCAAGTGTTGTTAGCATCCCTGGTTTCTCACTGGGGAGAAGGTGACCCCAGCTGTTCCCCAAGACGAAAGACTGTGCGGGAGTTACCTCTGCTCTGTTGAACTCCCATTGCATCTATAGCCTTAGTGACCTCTTCGTTTCTGTGGTCTGCCAGATTTCCCCTAGCCATGAAATAATGACTTCATGCTGCAATGGTGTCCCACACCAGAGATAGAATGAAATGCAAAAAGATTACCCACAGGGCAGGTGTTGCTTCCTTCCCAGAGAGCTCATCCCTGCACTTGGATAAGGACCAGAGGTTGCCTCTTGTTCTATCGATAAGAGGAGGCTACCCGTGTGTGGGCTTAAAGATATGGGTGATGGGGTGCAGGCTTAGGGAGCCAGGGAACTTCACCTTTGTGGAATGCCTTTCTGTGCTAAGCTTGGTGCTTTTTATCATCCATTACCATATCGTTATCCACCATTATACAGTTGAGGAAACTGAAGCTTAAAATTCCAACGTAGCTGTCCAGCTCTCAAGGCCATGCTCTTTCCCTGTTTCAAGCTGCCTTCCTCTTCATGGATGTTAATTGTTAGAATTAGAAGGGATCAAGCATCCATCCGGTCTACCCCTTCATTTCATAGCTGGGGAAACAGAGTCACAGAGGATGAGATGTCCATTTACTTGGAAATCAGGAAACTTACACACCTGTTTCATGTGGCATAAAATACACTGTCCAGCAAGTGAAGGCGTTGATGAAAATTTTAAAAGGGGTGGGGGGAGGCAGCACAATTTTAAAAGACAGCCAAGTTATTTTAAAGGGATATGCCTTTCAAGAAATGTGTTTTCAACAACGTAACAACCTAGCAGCCTGGAAATAAAGAAAACTCCCCTACTCAGTAAACTGAAAGATCCTCTTAAGCCTTTTACTTTGCCAGCTGTCTTAGAGGGAAGTTATTAGCAGAGACTTTGTAGCATTTCAGGAGACATTTAAATATTATTTACCTCTTTGCTTAGTGTCTCAAGCCCTCTGTGAGAGAAGCCAGAGGGCTTAGAATAAAAAATTTTAAAAGGGTTTCAAGTTTTCCTGAAAAATAATTTGGGGTTTAAGTGACCGAAGTGGTTTGGTTCCGTAATCGAGTCAAAAATACAACAGAACACTGAATGAAGCTGCATGTGAGGTATAGGTTTTTTGTTTTTGTTTTTTTTGTTTTTTTTTCTTTCTATTATTGTTTTAATTCTTATTCTGTTGTCTTTTTATTTCTTTTTCTAAATCGATGCAAATGTACTAAGAAATGATGAATATGCAACTATGTGATGTTATTAAGAATTACTGATTGTACATGTAGATTGGAATGATTTCTAATTGTTTTGTTAATTCTTTTTTTAATTAATAAAAAAAAAAAAAAAAAATACAACAGATACCTCCTCCCCGACTCAGGCAGCGGGCCTTTTCCACTGAACACTGTTAGGCCAGGGTACGGGGAGAGTTTGATGAAGGCCTTATGTACAAATCAAACTTGAACCGGACTTTCCAGTGGAGCTAGGACGCTCTCTGGCTGTAAGCTGACCTTTGAAAAACATTCGGTTTCTTCACATCACCAAAATACGATTGCAAACATTGCAAAGTTACACTCTGTCCTAGAATAGTTGTTGCAAAGAGGTAAGGTAGAGTCCAAAGTCATGTGTTTTGTAAATGTGCCCATGTTAATTTGTTGATTGGGCTGATTTTTAAAATTCTTTAAAGGTAAATTGGAAGGACTCTTAGAGATATCCTAATCCTATAACTCTCCAACTATAATGAGCATGTTCTAATCACTTAAAACTTTAATGAACATAAGAAACACCTAGGAAGTTTATTTTAAAAGGCATATTTGGGTGGTGCAACGATGGCTCAGTGGCAGAATTCTCGCCTGCCATTCTGGAAACCTGGGTTCAATTCCCGGTGACTGCCCATGCCAAAAAAAAAAAAAAAGAAGAAGAAAGAAAAAGCTATAGTCATAGAGAGAGAGCTGATAGAAACTTCAGAGCAGAGCTGACACAGCTGGTGACACTTGGAGAACAAAGGTACAGAGGTTTGGAAATGCTTGGAGCCCAGCGGACATTGCCATGAGATGTTTAGCAATCCAGAACCTGGAGGTGCCAAGGGAAGCCAAGAGATGAAAGCCATCCCCTGAGAAGCAAAGTGAGGAACCCCCACAGGAACAGAGACTGAAAGCAATGGAGCCCAGAAGCGAGGGACCAACAGATGCCAGCGCATGTGACTTCCCAGTGACAGAGGTGTTCCTGACCAATTGGCCTTTCTTGAGTGAAGGTAACCTCTTGTGGGTGCCTTAATTTGGACCCTTTCACTTCCTTAGAACTGTAAACTTGAAACTTATTAAATTCCCTTTACAAAAACCATTCCATTTCTGGTCTTCTGCATTCTGGCAGCTTTCAAGCTCAACAATAGAGCATTGCAAACGTCCAGTTAATAGATAATAAAAGCATGGACTGGCATTATAGCAATAAAGATGCTGAGACATTAAAGATTATTACAAATTCTGGATGTATAATCTGCAGCGTAGTTATTGGATTGAATGTTAGGGATAGGGAAAGGTGAATCAAGGATGATTTATAATCTAGGAAACTAGGTAGAGGGTAATATCAATCCCAGATGGGGCAGATTGAGTGGGGAGGATGATTTAAGAGAAAGAGCATAATCAAGAGCTAATTTTGAGATTTTTAATGTCAGCTTTTGTTTCTTTCACTTTTAGTAATTGTATGCACTTCTTTTTTCAAATTTTGCTTTGTCAATTTTTAAAGTTTTCCCTAAAGATAATTATACCTCCTCTTTTGTAAGCAAAGTTGTTTTATAAAAATTATTTTAAGCCCATGACAAAAAAAAAAAAAGCTATAGTCATGTGCTCCATCCCCAAAACACTGAGTCAGTAGTACTGTGGTAGAGCCCAGGAATGTGTATTTTTGTAATAAGCCTCACCCCAGCCCCAGATGATATTGAAGGAGATGGTCTGAGAACCAGGCTTTGAGAAGCAACCAGTCTACTTTTATCCACCCATTTTATAGCTAAATAAGCAAAGGCCCAGAGGGATGTATCAATGACCCAGGGTCACATGGTTAATTAGCAACAGCAAGCTGAGGACAGACCCCAATAATTTTTTATCATTTTAAAAATTGACATATATTATATATTCATATACCATGTAATCATCCAAAGTGTACAATCAGTGGTTCACGATATCATCATACAGCTATTATCATCACAATCATATACCTTTATCATCACAATCAACTTTTGTTTTTTTAATGAAAAATAACATATATGCAATATTTGAAAGCACATCACAACAATTAGTTGTAGAAAGATTTCAGAGTTTGGGATGGGTTACAATTCCACAAATTCAGGTTTTTACTTCCACCTGCTCTAAGATACTGGAGACTAAAAGAAATATCAATATAATGATTCAGCATACTCATTTGTTAAACCCTACCATCTCTGCATAATTCCACCATCACCTTTGCTCTTTCTCTCACTCTTTAGACATATTGGGGCTGTGGCAATTCTAATTTTTCCAAGTGGAAGGGGCTGTCGATAATATGGGATACAGGATGAAACTAGTTGATGTTCTGGAAAGGCTGGCCCCTCTGCGTTTCAGGACTTAAATCTGGTTCAGGGACACATCTGGAAGTTGTAGGTTTCTGAAAAGTAACCCTAGTGCACGGAACCTTTGTAGAATCTTATATAATGCCCTAAGTGGTCTTTAGGATTGGCAGAAATGGTTTTGATTGGGATTTGGCAAGTTATGATAGGTACCAATGTCTAACAGGAGCATGCATAAGAGTGACCTCCAGAGTAGCGTCTCAGCTGTATTTGAACTCTCTCAGCCACTGACACCTTATTTGTTACATTTTCCCCCTTTAGGTTAGAATGGCATTGTTGATCCCACAGTGCCAGGGCTAGGCTCATCCCTGAAAGTCATTTCCCAGGCCGCCAGGGAGATTCTCACCCCTGTATGTAATGTCCCACGTAGGGGGAGGGCAATGATTTCACTTGCAGAGTTGAGAACCCAATTATTGTACTCAACTCCAGGGCACTTGTTATATCACAGCATTTGAACATGGGGCATAAAGGTGAGAAGCTTTCGAAAACTTGTGGTGGAAATTCAACAGGTTGGTTATGTACTTTGAACTTCAACCTCAGGGCATGAGGGCTAGTAAGAACTCTTGAGTTCCCATTTCGTTTCTTTGCTAACCCCAAATTATATGTAAAAAACCAGAACAGTGATATTTACCATGGGGATTGATCCAGTTGTCATGAATTTTGGGGACTCTTCATAAGGCTTAACAGGGCTAAATCCTACTAGGAATTTCAGTACTCGGTAATTCTTTCAGAATTTACTGGAATTGCAGAAAGGCAACCCTCAGAAGCACTTCTCTGAGTTAAATAGGAGCACTTGCCCGCGGAACGTGATTTCTCTCTGCAATACATTTCAGGATCCTTCTTCATGGCAGGGTGTGATCCATCTAGTCACATGGAAAAATAATGTTCTCAACTATTTGAACCAATACACCTATCAATCTTATAGTTAATATAGGACAACTTCTAGGGCCAGTAGTTTTTCAAGTAACTTTCCAATCAGAATATGGATAAAACAGTAAAGTATATTTAATTTCACACAATATGGCACATTTTGTAAAAGCATCCGAAAAAGACCTGAAGTAGTAAATTTTCTTTGTTTCCAAAGCATTTTCTATAAACCTACTCTAATAAAAAGAAATTTTTTTAACTTCCAGCTTAGCTTTTACCTAGTTTTATATGGTCGTGAAAAATGAAATTGGACCTCCTTTAAACACTGTGACAAATGAACATGTCCCAATCGCTTTCAAAAATACTGTATCATTGCAAGTTCCAAAACATGAAAGCTTCATTCTAAAACTAGTTTGGAGACCAAGAATAACTCTTGTCATATAAAGTTTTAAGATTAGATTGGGAAAATCAGATTGTACAACAGTTTTTTTTGGGGGGGTGGGTGCATGGGCCAGGAAATGAACACAACAATTTAATTTTAAAATCAAAAAACATTGATTGAGACCCACAAGATTTAAGCTAGTTGCCCGATAGGATGGGGAGATAAGAAGACGAATTAGTTCCTGCCTTTAATCAAGAATCGTACAGCCCAGCAAGAGAACTAGGTCTCATATACAAATGATTGTGTACTTGGCAGCATGTGATATGTGTGTTCGGAGAACTGCAAAGTGCTGTGGGAAAAGAGAGCAGAGGGTGAAGGAAGACTTCTTGGGGGTATTGGTGATTGGGCTGGGTAACTTCAATTGGGGAAGGAGCATTACAGACAAAAGGAACACAATGGGCAATTTTGATCAGGTCCGTAACACAGTGGAATGCTTCTTACTATGTAACAACAAATAATAGGCTGGATAACAGTAATTTAAATCATGGTAATTTCTGTAGTTCTGTAATTCTTTGGCCGTGGAGGGGGAAAAAAGACAATTATGTGACAATTTTTAGACTATTTACTGAAAGGACTTGAACGTAGAAGAAATAGGGACTCGGAGAATCCAAGGAATGGTCAATAGGAAAGGGCTACACTTTCGTGGAAGGACATAATTTTCTAATGGCAACCTTAGAATGAATCAAGACATAAAGATAATCTAATCTCCACTGTTCTTGTCTTTCTGGAAAGCCCAAGGAGTAACTTAGATGAGTTGCTTCATTGCACTCCGAGCTTCCTCTCCAGGCCTCTTGCATCATGAAGCTCCCCAGGGGCCTTCTCCTTCTTCATCTCCAGAGGTCATTGGCTGGTGGGCTCTGTGGTTCTCTCCTCATTCTGTCATGGTTCTCTGGCTCCCTCTTTCCTCTCAAAAGGAACTCTCTCCGAAATGTCTCCTCTTCTATAGGATTCCAATAAACTAATCAAGACCCACGTAGAATGGGTGGAGACACATCTCCATCTAATCAAGTTTAATACCCACAATTGATTGAGTCACATCTCTGTGGCGATCAAGTTTCCAACCCTATCGTACTGAATAGGGATTAGAAGAAACCGTTGCTCCCACAAGATTGATTAGGATTAAAACATGGCTTTTCTAGGGGACATATATCCTTTCAAATCGGCACAGTGGGAATCCAGAATCTTAGTATAATTCTTTTCATTTTGTATGTAACCTGTACATAGAGTCTATATTTTAAGATACCATCATTAAGCCATTTTTCTTACGTTGGTCATTTAAATCATTTCTAGTTTCTTGCTTCTAGAAAAATACCACAGTGAACATCTTCTCGCTTTATTCCCTTAGGAGACATTTCTAAATGCAAAATAACAAGGTCAAAGGTTGTGATTATTTTATGGTTTTATATCTTTTATTATATTCAAAAGTGTTTTGTCATTACTAGAAGTAAACAAGCACAGAAAAACATGTAGAAGTTTGCCAACATCTGTTGAATGAAGTGATGTTATATGTAATAATATGTTGGAACTGAAGAGACCTTCAAGAAATTCTGACTGTCTGATTTTACAGAGGAAGTAATCACAGCGTATAAAGTTTACGTGATTTGTCCCACATCATGCAGACAGCAAAGGCTAAAGCCTGGATCCCAGTCTCCTGAATCCTAATCTAGGGCTTTTTCTTCAATATCACCTGAATCTCCCAAGCCACCACATCTCAATAGATGTGTAGTAACTGACAGCATGTGACCTGCCTCTGTTTATCCCAGTCACTCAAGCATTTTCAGGATGGTGGGGGGCACAGGTAAGTGAGTGGCAATTACAACAGGAGCCAGGCTTTCATAGGGGAGGTATTCATGCCACAGCAGCTCAAAGGCATGAAACTTCACCCAGAAAGGTATTTAGGTACAGATGAAATAAGTAGCACAGGCAGAAGTCCAGGGGAAAGTTAGAAAAACTGAAAGTACCAGTGACCCTTGCTATCCAAACTCTTGTGATCTTAACTTAGAAGTCCAATAGATTCAACTAATGAGAATGTGGTAGGTAGATTCAGTTGTCAACTTGGCCAGGTGAAGGCACTTAGTTCTGTTGCTGTGGACATGAGCCAATGGTACGTGAACCTCATCTGTTGCTAATTACATCTGCAATCGGCTAGGAGGTGTGCCTGCTGCAATGAATGATGTTTGACTTAATTGGCTGGATGCTTAAATGAGAGAGCACACGGTAGCACAGCCTAAGCAGCTCGGCATTCCTCATCTCAGCACTTGCAGCTCAGCCCAGGCCTTTGGAGACGCAGAAAGAAGTCACGCCGGGGAAAGTTGTTGAAACCCAGGGGCCTGGAGAGAAGGCCAGCAGAGACCATCCTGTGCCTTCCTACGTAAGAAAGAACCTCAGTGGAAAGTTAGCTGCCTTTCCTCTGAAGAACTAACAAAATAAATTCCCTTTTATTAAAAGCCAATCCGTTTCTGGTGTGTTGCATTCCGGCAGCTGGCAAACTAGAACAGAGAGACAGTAATTCAGGCTGGCTAAAATAGAGAGGTCAAGAGATCAGATTACAAAGAGGCTTGCAAACCTTGTCAAGGATCTCTAACTGAGGGCAGCTAAAAACCACTAGAATGTTTTAAGCAAGTGGTAGTGTTTTAGAAGAATTCCTCTGGAGAGTGGATTGGAGGGCAGCTGAAAGGCTGTTATAAAATTTGTGAAAGAGATAAGGAGGGGTGCCCTGAAATTGTAGAGGGGTCCTTCACTTACTCCATCTCCCAGCCCCATTCAGCGCATTTCCATGAGAGAAGATTTGGAGAGAAATAAAAGCTGTCTTCAGGTATTTGAAATAAAAACTGCCTTTGGGTCTTGTCATATTGTTTCTAAAGCCAGAAAGAGTACCAATAGGTCAAGTTACAAAGGAAGCAGATTATACTCACTGCTAGGCAGAACTATACAGCGGCGGCAGGAGCTGTCGTATCACCAGAAGACTTCACGCAGAAGGAAGATGACTTCTGTCAGGGAAGGTATCGAGGTAATTCCTAAATGTAGACAACATCTAAGATCACTTCCAGTTCTTCACTTCCACGATTGTATTTCTCCCCCAGTGGACCAACAACCGGAGCAGAAACTGGTAAAGCGCTATGACGATATCAGTCCTCCCCTCTCCCCACCTCCCCCTCCTGGGTTCTAAAACTAAGACTGCACCAGCCATCGTGGTGCTCACTCAGGTGCTCTACCACCCATGCAGTGTCAAGTGACTCCACTTTAAAATGTTTAAACATTCTTATTTTTGTAAAGTGCATGTAAAAGAATGTTAGAAATGCAAGCCATCAGCAAATAGGCTACAGCAAATTGACGGAAAAGAGCTGCTCCAGCATAAAGTTTCAGGCTGGGATTTAAAACTTCTGTAATTTAAGGACTTTAAAAATTTGGAAAGCCTAATTGAATTCACTTATTGAGATTTAAAATTAAATATATAAAATTATTTTAGTACAATTAAAATAATAGAGGCTAAACGTCCAACAGCCACTCAAAAAATTAAGGGATCTACAGCCCATCGATAAGATGGAGTGTTACACAGAAGAGGCTGGCAATTTACTACCACACTTTCATAGATTATTTACTCATTTATTAGCTCTAGTACCTTTGCTGTAGATTTTTTGGGATTTTCAACATAGAGTGTCATGTCATCTGCCAACAGTGAGAGTTTTACTTCTTCCTTTCCAATTTGGATGCCTTTTACCAACAGTGAGTAAGTTTTATAACTTATAATATAAGAGAATATTTCTGTACATCCTCTCCAGCAATTCTAGTTTACTGTTCTTTTTTTATATATAAAGGCCATTATACTAGGTGTGAGATGATATGTCTGTGGTTTTGATTTGCATTTCTCTAACAGCTAATGAAGTTGAGGATCTTTTCGTATGCTTTTGAGCCATTTGTATTTCCTCTTTGGAGAAGTGTCTATGTCTTTTGCCCATTTTTAAATTGGGATGTTTGTCTTTTTGTCTTTGATGTGTAGGATCTCTTTATATAGTCTGGATATTAAACCCTTATCTGATATGTTGTTTGCAAATACTGTCTCCCATTGTATAGGCTGACTTTTTACTTTGCTGACAAAGTCCTTTGATGTACAGGGGTATTTAATTTTGAGGAGAGCTCAATTATACATTTCTTCTTTCACTGCTCACACTTTGGGTATAAGATCTAAGAAACCACCTCCTACTACAAGATCTTTTAAATATTTCTGTACATTTTCTTCTAAAAGTTTTATGGTCTTGGCTCTCAAGTTTAGGTCTTTGATCCATTGTATTAATGTTTGTACAAGGCACTGAGATAGGGATCTTCTTTTATTCTTTTGGATATGGATAGCCAGTTCTCCAAGCACCATTTGTTGAAGAGGCTGCTCAGTCCCGGTTGAGTCAACTTCACTGCCTTATCAAAGATTAATTATCCATAGATGAGAGCGTCTGTTTCTGAACATTCAATTCAATTCCATTGGTCAGTATCTTTATGTTGGTACCATACTGTTTTGACCAGTGTAATTTGTAATATGCTTTAGAGTCAAGTAGTGTGATAACTCCCACTTCATTCCTCTTAAGATATTTTTAGCTATTTGGGGTATCCTGTCCTTCCAAATATATTTGATTATTGGTCTTTCTGTTTCTACGAGGTAAGTTGCTGGGATTTTAATTGGTATAGCATTGAATATATAAATCATTTGGGGGCAGAATTGACATCTTAACTATATTTAGTCTTCGAATCCATGAAGATGGTATGCCTTTCCATTTATTTATGTCTTCCTTGATTTCTTCTAGCAAAGTTTTGTAGATTTCTGTGTATAGGTCTTTCATGTCCTTCGTTAAGTTTATTGCTAAATATTTTATTCTTTTAGTTGCTATTGTAAATGGAATTTTTTTCTGACTTCCTCCTCAGATTGCTCATTAATTACTATTGTATAGAAACACTTGATTTTTGCATGTTGATCTTGTATGTGCCACTTTGCTGTACTTGTTTATTAGCTCTAGTAACTTTGCTATAAATGTTTGGAATTTTCTACATATAAGATCATGTCATCTACGAACAGTGAAGGTTTTACTTCTTCCTTTCCAATTTGAATGCCTTTTATTTCTTTTTCTTTGCATAATTGCTCTACTTAGAACTTCCAGCACAGTGCTGAATAACAATGGTGAGAGTGGGCATCTTTGTCTTGTTCCATATCTTAGAAGGAAAACATCCAGTCTTTCCCCACTGAGTGTGATGTTAGCTGTAGGTTTTTCAGTTGTTCCCTTTATCCTGTTGAGGAAGTTCCCTTCTATTCTTATCCTCGGATGTGTTTTCATCAAGAAAGGATGCTGAATTTTTGTCAAATGATGTATCAACCAGATTCCCCCACCCCCAATCCCTTTAGGATTGAGGGATTCATAACTCAGCTGCTGGGAGTGTTGGCAACTGATGGCTCTCACCTGAGACCCTTTTTGGGACTTGCCCTTTGTTGAAAAGAGCTGCTTTGCCCGAAGTCAAGCACCACCACCCACAGCCTGTATCCAACGACTGGTGGATGTAGGAACACAATGGCAAAGCCCACTTGCCTTCATTTAGGACAACCCTAAAAGTCTCTCCCAGCTCTGGAGTCCCCGTAACCTCAGAGCACCAGCTGGAGGAGGCTCCTGTTGGGGTTTCACTGCCATCTCCCTTGATCCAGTTCTGCTTCCCTTGCTCCCTCACCAGTATTGTCCCCAATAGCAGTCCTATGTGAAAATCTCAGAGTCTTAAAGTCCCAGGGAACACAATTTACAATTAGTGGAATTACTTGAAATTATATGACCTGATTGACTGCCACTCTTATCTTAGGTGAACAGATTTTATAATAAGAATTACAACAATAATAATAGAAATCCATGTGTGAAGGAGAAACATGTAGGCCCAAATCATATTTCAGAAAGATTTAAAAAAAGAAAGAAAAGCTATTAAATATCAGGTAGTTGAGAGGTAGCCTTCAAATTCAAAATTTTCTTTCAAATTTCAGTTTTTACATCAATATCCTTAGTTTAAAGGAAGTCATAATATGGTTGGCAAGCCACTGGAGCCTCAAGTCAGTGCCCAAATGATCAATTCTATCCCAGTAGCCTTGAGGAAATAAAAGTTGTGTTGGTCAGGGCAATGGTCTTCCATTCCTAAATGACTTCTGTAAAAAGTCTTGGATCACAAGTTATATGCCTGCCAAGAGCCAGCAGGAAACATAAATGAATCAAGTAGAAGATACATGATGCTAAGATGCTTGAATATGGTCAAGCATGACACCTGCTTAGTTACAGTTTCTTTTGTTATTGGTATTACTATTGATAGCTTTATATGCATATTTGTACCTGAGTACATTTTCCTTAAGGAAATTATGAAAAAAAAACTAAAGTCCCTTTCGACTCATCATTTCCCCTTATCAAGACAGTTATCAGGTGTTGTCTATTCTGCCAGGTAAACATCTCTTCAATACATCCCCTTTTCTCCACCAATTACTACTAATCTATTGCAGACAAGCCTCCTCTACCACATTGTTCTAGTTTGCAAGCTGCCAGAATGCAATATACCAGAAATGGAGCAGCTTTTTAAAAAGGGGGAATTTATTAAGTTGTAAGTTTATAGTTATAAAGTCATGAAAAATGTCCAAATTAAGGAAAGTCTATAAATATGTCCAATCTAAGGCATCCAGGTAAAGATACCTTGGTTCAAGAAGGCCAATGATGTTCAGAGTTTCTCTCTCAACTGGAAAGGCAAGTGGTGAACATGGCAATGTCTGCTAGCTTTCTCTCCTGACTTCTTGTTTCATGAAGCTCCCCGGGAGGCATTTTCCTTCTTCTCCCAAAGTCCCTGGCTGTGCAGGCTCTCTTGGCTCTTCAACTTTTTCCAAAATGGTTACCTCTTAAAGGACTCCAGTAAGCAACCCCCACCTTGCATGGGTAGAGACATCTCCATGGAAACTACCTAATCAAAAGTTACCACCCACAATTGGGTGGGTCACATCTCCATGGAAACAATCAGAACAATCCCACCCAGCAATATTGAATGAGGTTTAAAGGACATGGCTTTTCTGGGATGCACAACATCCAAACCAGCACACACACGGATATTCATATAAGCCTCCTCACTTGTCTCCCTGTCTCTGGTCTTGCCTTCTCCTTCCTATTCATTGACCTTGCTTAAACCAGGCCCTCAATGATGGTCCCTACCTATCTGTCCAGGTTTTTCACCAACATTCTTCCCCTCCCATTCCTCACTCTAGTCTTTAGAGTTACTTTTAGAGTTCTTTTAGTTACTTTGGCACCAGGGTATTTTGCCTTTGGCCTTTGCATAGCTCCCTCTACCAGAAATGGGCCCAAATAATCTCGGGTGATGCTCATCTCACCACCTCCTACCCATCTTTCAGGTCTCAGCTTAAACAGCACTTCTTTATCCCCTTCTCTAGACTTCTAAAATACCTTCTCCTTCCCTTACTGTAACTCCTGTGACATTTTATTTTAATCAGCTGTTTCTTTGTTCATTTCTCCCCTTTAGACCTAGGCTCTCTGAAAGCAAGGACAATGTCTGATTTGTTCTCTGTTGTATCCAGTACCTAGAATCATGCCCACCATATAGTGAACACCTTTTAAATAGGTGTTGAATAAATGTTTGAATGAATAGAAGAAAGATAGAGAGGGAAGAGAGATATTGCTTAATTTTATAATAGTAGTTATTGCTAAGTATTTACCTCCGTGAGCCTTTATCTGTATGAAATGCACATGTGTACCACGGAAATTATTTCATTGTACATTATATTATATTAGAGGATTTTCACCTCCACAGATTATAATCCTTTAAGTCAGCGTGAGTATCTTATTCCTTTGTCTCCTCTACATGATGGAAACAATATTTTCTGCATATTCTTTCTATTATAAACACTTATCTGGGGTTGGAGACACAAAGTTGATTAAGTTATGATTCTTTTATATCAAAGATCTCACTGTCTAGAATAGAGGAGAAAAAGAATTGTACTACTCTCATACTATGTAATAAATACCTTGATTCAAGGATGCGCAGGCTCCTAGGGGTGTCTGAGAAGGGAGCACCTGGCTTTGCAGGGAGAGAGAAGGCAACAGAAGAGAAAGCTGAGTCTTGAAGGATGAACAAGAGTTTTCCAGGTGAACAGATGAAACAATCTGGACAAAGGTAATGAGATATGAGACTATTGGTAAATTCCAGGGCTTCACATAACCCAGTATTATAGGGGAAAGAGGACAAGAGATAGAAAGTAGGAGCTGACATCAGACAGGTCAGCAAGGGTTAGAGTGTGAAGGAACTCACACACTGCATAAGGAGAATGGCACTATCCCAGGGCATAAATAGCCATTAAAGGATTTTAAACAGGGTGACAACAAGAAGTTGGGCAGTAGCTAAGCTGATAATTGGAAGTAAAGAGAGACCATAGACAAAGAGATGGGTGAGGAGGTATTGCAGTAATCCAAGTAAAAATAAAGAGGACTTGAACCGAGGCAGTGATGGGGGATTGGGTGCTGTGCCAATTTGAAAGGATTTATGTACCCTAGAAAAGCCATGTTTTAATCCTAATCAATCTTGTGGGAGCAACAGTTTCTTCTAATCCCTATTCAATATATAGGTTGGAAACTTGATTAGGTTATTCCCCAGGGAGGTGTAACTCAATCAGTTGTGGGCATTAAGCTTGATTAGATGGAGATGTGTCTCCACCCATTCTATATGGGTCTTGATTAGTTTATTGGAAACCTGTAAAAGAGGAGACAACTTTGGGAGAGTTCCTTTTGAGAATGAGGAGAGAGCCGCAGAGTCCACCAGCCAGCAACCTTTGGAAATGAAGAAGGAGAATGTCCTCAGGGGAGCTTCATGAAGCAAGAGGCCTGGAGAGGAAGCTAGTAGATGTTGCCGTGTCCACCATGTGCCTTCCCTGCTGGGACAGAAACACTGAACTTCAACAGCATGTTTTCAGTGAAGGGAAGCTCTTATTGGTGCCTTTACTTGGGACATTTTCTTGCCTTAGAACTGTAAACTAGCAACTTATTAAATCCCCCCTTTAGGAAGCCATTCTGTCTCTGGTATATTGCATTCTGGCAGCTAGCAAACTAGGACAGATCCTACAACTTAAGTTTCTATAAAAGTAATAATTTGGGGTAACCTCTCAGAAGTGCAGAAGGACTAGAGAGAAGCCAGTCCAGGGTTAAAATAGCAGAAAAAGAGGAGAAGGAGGTAAAGGAGGAGAAGGAGGGAACTGATATGATGGGAGTTAAAAAAGAGTTGAAGAAAACCCACTATAAACTCCAAGCAAAAAAAAAACTGTTCAAGAAAGGGAATATGATTATAGTTGGGTACTTGATTCTGCAGTGAATAATATTTTTGATGTCGTAATGATGTCAGTCCTGATTACTGTTTTTCAGCTTCTAGAGACAATCCATAGACAAAGCTAGAAAGACAAAATTATGGTCTCAGAACAGATATAAATATTGTAAACTCAAAAAATGAAAAATAAAGATGGACATGACCACAGGTAAATATGAGTAGGGATCAAAATTGGTTTGCCAAAAATCCCAACAACTTATTTTTCGGAAATAGAAAAACCAATAAGCAAATTTATCTGGAAGGGCAGGGTCCCCCGAATTGCTAAAAACATCTTGAGGAAAAAAAACGAAGCTGGAGGTCTCACGCTGCCGGACTTTAAGGCATATTATGAAGCCACAGTGATCAAAACAGCATGGTATTGGCATAAAGATAGATATATCGACCAATGGAATCGAATAGAGTGCTCAGATATAGACCCTCTCATCTATGGACATTTGATCTTTGATAAGGCAGTCAAGTCAATTCACCTGGGACAGAACAGTCTCTTCAATAAATGGTGCCTAGAGAACTGGATATCCAGATGCAAAAGAATGAAAGAGGACCCGTATCTCACACCCTATACAAAAGTTGACTCAAAATGGATTAAAGATCTAAACATTAGGTCTAAGACCATAAAACAGTTAGAGGAAAATGTAGGGAGATATCTTATGAATCTTACAATTGGAGGCAGTTTTATGGACCTTAAACCTAAAGCAAGAGCACTGAAGAAAGAAAGAAAGAAATGGGAGCTCCTCAAAATCAAACACTTTTGTGCATCAAAGAACTTCATCAAGAAAGTAGAAAGACAGCCTACACAATGGGAGACAATATTTGGAAACGACATATCAGATAAAGGTCTAGTATCCAGAATTTATAAAGAGATTGTTCAACTCAACAACAAAAAGACAGCCAACCCAATTACAAAATCGGAAAAAGACTTGAACAGACACCTCTCAGAAGAGGAAATACAAATGGCCAAAAGGCACATGAAGAGATGCTCAATGTCCCTGGCCATTAGAGAAATGCAAATCAAAACCACAATGAGATATCATCTCACACCCACCAGAATGGCCACTATCAACAAAACAAAAAATGACAAGTGCTGGAGAGGATGCGGAGAAAGAGGCACACTTATCCACTGTTGGTGGGAATGTCAAATGGTGCAACCACTGTGGAAGGCAGTTTGGCGGTTCCTC
The DNA here is from genome assembly GCF_023851605.1 of Tamandua tetradactyla. Taxonomy (NCBI): domain Eukaryota; kingdom Metazoa; phylum Chordata; class Mammalia; order Pilosa; family Myrmecophagidae; genus Tamandua; species Tamandua tetradactyla. The sequence continues at coordinate 64,664,097 of NC_135340.1, forward strand.
AAAAAGCTGAATATAGAATTGCCATACGACCCAGCAATACCATTGCTAGGTATCTACTCAAAGGACTTAAGGGCAAAGACACAAATGGACATTTGCACATCAATGTTTATAGCAGCATTATTTACAATTGCAAAGAGATGGAAACAGCCAAAATGTCCATCAACAGACGAGTGGCTAAACAAACTGTGGTATATACATACGATGGAATATTATGCAGCTTTAAGACAGAATAAATTTATGAAGCATGTAATAACATGGATGGATCTAGAGAACATTATGCAGAACTGGCAGAAGACAGAATCAGAGAACTTGAAAATAAGATAATTGAAATCATCCAATCTGAGGAGCAGAAAGAAGAAAGAATGAAGAAAAGTGAATAGAGCCTGAGAAACCTGTGGAACACCATCAAGTATGCAAACATACACATTGTGGGTGTCCCACATGGAGAAAAAAGAAAGGGTAGAAAGGCTGTTCGAAGAAATAATGGCAAAAAACTTTCCAAATTTAATGAAAGACATGAATAACACGTTGAAGAGCTCAAAGAACTCCAAACAGGATAAACTCAAATAGGCCAATTCCATGGCATGTTATACTTAAACTGTTAAATGCCGAGGATAAAGAGAGAATTCTGAAAGCTGCAAGAGAGAAGCAATGTGTCACATACAAGGGATCCTCAATAAGATTAAATGCTGACTTCTCATCAGAAACTATGGAGACCAAAAAGCAGTGGATGACTGGAAAATACCAACTAAGAATTCTGTATCCAGCAAAACTGTCTTTCAAAATGAGGTGGAGTTTAAGATATTCCCACATAAACAAAAGTTAAGAGAGTTCATCATCCCTAGCCCTACAAGAGATGTCAAAGGGTTCTGCAAGTTGAGAGGAAAGGACAATGGGGAATCCATCAAAGTCTCATGAAGAATAAACATCTCTGGTGAAATTAACAAGTAACAACATAGGCAAATATGTTGTACAATTGCATTTTTTGTTGTAACTCCTCTTATACTTCCTATGGGACCTACAAGGCATATACATAAAATGTGATGAGAATTCAGTGGTTTTGACCTTTTAGTATATAAGCATGTAATTTGTGAATAGGAACTATATAAAATTGGGGAATGTGGAGGAGTACAGGACATAGTTTATCTATACTTTTGAAAGTTAAGTTGATATAAAAGCAAGTAAGATTGTTATAGATTTAGGATACTAAATTTAAGCTCCTTGGCAAATACAAACAATTGATTGGAGATTATGCAAGCTCATAGAGACAGAAATTAGTGTACAGGTTCAAGAATAGGGTGCAGGGGTATAAGAGTTAATGCATAATGGGTATAAAGTTTTTGCTTGGAGAGATGGGAAAGTTTTAGTAATAGAAGATGGTGAAGGTACCAAATATTTGATTAATCTTGTTGAATGCTATGTGTGGGCATGGGTGAGATGGGAAAGTTCATGTTTTATATATGTTCCCACAATTTAAAAAAAAAAGAGCAACTGAAGAGACAATGACAATTAAGTGCAATACTTAATCCTGGATAGCATCTAGCCAAGGAGGCAAAAAGGCTCAGAAAATTGAAATATAGACTTTAAGACTTATATATAAATTTCTTGAACTTGATAACTGCACTCAAGGTGGTTACATAAGTGAGTATCCTTGCTCCTAGGAAATGTATATGGCGTATTAAGTGTTCAAGAAGTATTATGTAAACAACCTACACTCAGGTGTTCAGAAAATGAGTTGACTGATAGATTGTGTGGATGGCTAGGTAGGTAGGTAGGTAGGTAGGTAGGTAGGTAGGTAGGTAGGTAGATAGATAGGTAGGTAGGTAGGTAGATAGATAGATAGATGATAGATAGATAGATAGATAGATAGATAGATAGATAGATAGATAGATAGATAATGTGAAATGTGGCAAAATGTTAAAATTGGTCTATCTGCATATCTCAGGGTGTAGGGATATGGTGAAGTTGTCTGTATGGGATTTGTGTTATTTTTGTAACTATCCTGTAAATATGAAATTATTTCGAAAGTAAAAGTAAAAAAAAGAAAAATGTTAGTAACATTATTTGTATAATACCACATTCTTTGATGATAGAGAGGTGATGGCTAGAAGAGCTAAAAAACTTGAAAGTGGTTGGCTCCTGGCAGCAGGTTTACCTGTGAGGAGGGGTGAGTAAAGTGTCTGTTGGTTTTCATTATAAACAGTTTTGTGGTATTTGATTCTTTTCTTACTACGTGCGTGAATATTTTGGTTTAAATGTTTTAGATTTTTAAAAATATATCTATCCAGGTGATGTTTATTGTCTTGATGGAGACATCATACATAAACATCTGAAAAACAAAGAGTATAAGATGAATCAAGTATAGCATCCCCAAGGTAATTCCCTGGGATATTGAATCACCTTCCTATTAAAAATAGGGTATTCACTTCAGTTACCACAATTCAAGACTAGGAAGCTTAAAAGCAGTATCATCTTATGGCTTAAGGATACAAAAATTTCATGCAACTATGAAATTTGTATTATATGTTAATTGTTTAAATCAGTGTCTTTAAATTTTCTTTACTTTGTCAAAGAATAAGAAATTTATTACTGTGTGACCCAGTGCACCCATACCCACAGAACTGATGCTAAACATTTGCAAAACAATGCTTATCTCTTACTATGTGTAATGTATTCTGAAAATTGTTATTCACTTCTGTTTTATTTTTTAAATACCAGCCATTTTTAATTATTTTAACAATCTGATTATGTATTATGACCCATATTTCAAAAAGCAGTGCTCTAAATTCATTGGCTCTTTTTTTTTCTCAAATCATTGAATGTGCTTATGAACTTTAGCACTTATTTCTGAGATCAGCTGAAACTTTCTAGTGGAACTACTTGTTTACTGATGAGTAAAAAACATTTATTATATAATGTTAGTTTCTATCATCTTTGTTAGTTAGCATATCTCCCTTCTTTACATTTCCCTTTTCCTTCCATAAAAGTTTCTTTTTACCCCTCACTGGAGCACATATTTGGAATAGCTAAATTCATTTCTGGAGTATTTTGAGTTATGCTTTTGTTATATACTTGTATTTCTTGGTATTTATCTATACATATGTCCATTTGTTTGCACTTATAAGTATAATCTTCAGCCAGCCTTCTGCTGCTCTTATGAAACCATCAAAATCCAACTTTCCCTCAAATATTGGAACTTTGTGAAATTTTTCAAATGTAGCAGATTCCGTGTTAAAAATGCATAATTGTAAGCATCACGTCTCATGTCCACACATTTTAGCAAAAATTATACTGAAAGCAAATCTACCATATAGCTTATTGCATTAAGGTAACTTTAATAGACTAATTTAGTTTGTTTGAATTTTTTTACTCAATTAAGAACTACAAGCAGCTATTGAAGAGGTGATGCCAAGCCTGAAAAAAGACAATGTGTCTATCTATTATGTGAGCAGAACATCTAATACAGAGGGGGTTGATTCCTTCCTGGACAAAGTGGATGAAGTATCAACTGAACCTATTCCAGAGTCTTGGAGGTCTGAAGTCACTTTTTCCACTCCTGCCTTATACATTTATACTTCTGGAACTACAGGTAAAAACAGAGGATTCTGAATGAAATAGAGCTATTACGAAGGAGTTAAATATTGGGTTGGGTTTTCAAGTGTTTTCTTTCTTTGGCAAAACTTATCAGATAACTAGTACTTCAAAGAGTTTAGCTCTTTGCATGTGGTAACAGATCTTATTTCATAGCTTATTATCCCATTTGGGTTCTCCAAGCTATGAATATTTTCCCCCTACTTGATATAGTATAGATAAAGAGGTTAACCAAGGATAAGTTAATAGTTATATAATGAATGAGATTTGGCACTGGATAGGTTATTGGAATTTTTACAATGATCATTGTAGATTGAGTATATTATATCCAAAGTTCATACATTATGTAAATGTAACACAGGAGAAGACCAAAGGGCAGTAATGGTTTACAGTTTTATAAATGTTTTGATCACTCTCTTCGTTCCCATGCATCACTGACTCAGACCTGTCTGGTACTGTGGATACAGGATGTCTCTAGCACAAGGCCTAAAATACTGTATTTCATTAAATCTAGGATGGCTTTAACTGAAAGCTGCATCATTATTTTGTGAATAACCATAAAAAAAAAAAAAGAAACACTGCCTATTAAGCCATGTCAACCTCTTGATTTCAAGACACATCCAGATTTCAGAGATGTTAAGCATGAAAAAATGTGTATCTTAGAATGGATGAAATGTGATAAATCACACTAGGAGTCTCCCCAAGATACCTTGATCTGGAAAAGGAAATATTAAGGGTAATAAATGCCAGATGCTATGCTAGGAACTTTATCGTATTTATTTCTACAATTATCCCACCACCTCTTGAGATGGGTACTATTCTTGATCCTATTTTACAGATTCAGAAACTGATAGGAGGTTAAGGAAGTCCCATAATAAGAAACAGAACATCAGCATTCACCTTGGTAGCCTCATTCCACAGCTCACACTATTGACCACTCTGCCCTAAGACCCCCTGGTTCATCCTTTTAACAGATATTTATGGTTAACCTACTCTAAGTCATAAAAATGTTAGCAAAAACATAATAATATGCAGTCTGGGGGATGTATATAAAAGGAAGGCAAGAAGCTAGCTGCAGAATACTGATAACTATATTATTATTAATATTGGGAAGTTGAATGAGTCTTTTATATCTTTTTATTAAATCTTTAATTTGAGCGGGTAATACAGGAAAGCATGCTCCTTGTAAAATAACCAAACATTCTAAATAAGGCAGAGGTTTTCTTTAAGCCTTTTATCTCACTACCAGCCAACAGGTACTCTCTCCTTCACCTCATAGGCCCTCAGCAACCATCTGATCTCCCTGTTTCTGGACCTGAGTTTAATCTGAATGCCAACTTCTTCTCATAGCCAACTTGGCTAAATATTTTCTTTAAATAAATTGAAGGGGGGCGGGCCACGGTGACTCAGCAGGCAAGAACATTTGCCTGGAATGCCAGAGGAAGGACCTGGGTTTGATTCCCGGTGCCTGCCCATGTATTAAAAAAAGTAGGCCACGGTGGCTCAGCAGGTAGAGTTCTCGTCTGCCATGCCAGAGGACCCGGGTTCGATTCCCAGTGCCTGCCCATGTAAAAAAAAAAAAAAAAAGGAATGCATTATTTAAACTGAAGGGAGCAAAGAGTGACATATTAAAGCTAATGTCAAAACCATAAACTTGGTCATATTTTTTTTGTCAAAAGCTGTTTTATCACCATGCCAACAGAATGGCAGGGTGACATAATTAACCAACTGCTTCTACTGCCACAGACACTACCTTTATAAATGGAACTTCATCCTCATTTCTAAGTAGAATTGTAAAATTGAAAATTATAAATTTTGATTTGGGAAATAATTGAGATAAAATGCATCCTTGGTTAGTGATGGGAACTAATCTAATACTAGTCTTAATATTAGTCATAATACCGAATAGACAAGTATGGAAATTTTCCATAATGCATGTTTGGTAGTCAAATAGGAGACCCACTGTAATGGTTATGTTCAGATGTCACCTTGGCTAGGTTATGGTGTCCAGTGATTTGGTCAAGTGAGCACTGGCCTGATTATTACTGTGAAAGTGTTTCATGGATTTAAATCATTAGTCAGTTGATGGCAGCTAAGCCTGATCACATCAACCATCAACAAAACAGATATTCTTTAGCAATGAGAAAAGTCTCATCCAATTAGTTGAAGGCCTCAAAGGGAGAACCAGTGATTTCAGAAAGAAGAACATCCATCTCTACTTCAGCCAGCCAGCTTCTCCTGGGGAATTCATCAAAACCTTCATCAGAGTTCACAATTTGTGGCCTGCCATATGGAATTTTGACTTGCCAATCCCCATGGTCACATGGTACAATTCCTATAATAAATCGTTTAATATTTGCATACATATACACATATAAGTGTATATATCTCCTATCAGTTCTGTTTATATGGAGAACCCTGAGTAATATACTCATTTTAGGGAGAAAAAACCCTAACTCTTTTAATCCCATAATTCAGAATTCAAGTTTCTTGGGAAGCAGTTGGGTTGATGTTTATTTTAGTTTTTTCCTTATCTCTGAGTAAAATATTTTCTAAGTTATTCTTATAAAATTTATTAAAAGAACTCATTTAAGCATTGAAGAACAAACTGTTCTCCCTGTTCCTCAAAGTCAATCATTAGCACAAAATTATACAGTAGTTACCTAGTATTCTTATTTCTTCATTACTACAGTATCTTAAATTAGCAAAGTTTCTGAAAGTACTTCAAAGCAACAATGTTCATTTCTTTTTAAAAATAAATTCAGGTCTTTACTCAGACAATTCTTTCCATGGTGAAAACAATGTATTTATTGACACTTTCCTCTTTTTCTTACTGTTAGTGTAGAATGGCACATTAAACCTAACAATGCCACTGGGCCACTGTCAAAAGAAATTCATAAATTTTGAGCTGTGATTATGTTAAAGGTAGTTTGCTGGCCACATAGCTGTTATTTGGGCAGTACCTGGCTGAAATACTGTCTTAGTTTTCCAGGCTGCTATGACAAGTACCTCACAATCGGTTAGTTTGAACAACAGGAATGTGCTGGCTCATGTTTTGAAGGCTAGAAGGCTTTCTTCCTCCTGGGATCAGTAGCCTTCTGGCTGGCCAGCAATCCTTGGATCCCCTCGCTTTCCCGTCACAGAGCAGCGTCCTCTCCTTTCTCTTCTGGGTTCCATTGACTTCCAGCTTCAGGCTCCTCCTCGTGGCTCTCGCTCCTACTATGTCTGAATATCTCCTACTTATTTTATAAGGATGCCAGTAATCTGGATTAAGGCCAACCCTCCTTTAATCGGGCCACACCTTAATGAAAAATAACACGTATAAGAGATCCTGTTTACAGCGGGTTCACACCCGCAGAAATGGGGATCAAGACCAAAACAAGTCTAAATTGGCATATATAATTCAGCTACTACAGGTACTATCAAGTACTGAAAGGTTTGAATCTACAGAAAACCTTTTTCCTCCTCACAAAGCCAATTTTCCCAGTCGGGTCTTAAACTCTAACCCCACCTCCATTAAAAGTGACTTCATACCCTCCCCAACAAAACTTAGCTTGCATGGGAAACAATATAAGAATACCCTTTCAATATAAGATCTCAAAAAATCATGTAAATTTTAGTTACAAAAATGCAAATGGATCAAACTCACTCATAGTCAGAAATGAAGTACTAAAAGTACACTGGAATGCCATTTTTCACCTTTCTGACTGGCAGAAATCCCAGTGTTTGAGAGCACACTTTGGCAAGACTAGAAGGAAGGAGACATACTCTTATATTGTGGTTTGGGGGGTAAATGGAGAGAATGACTGGCAAAGTGGCAGCATCTACCAGAAGTACAAAGACTTGTACCTTTTGATCTAGCAATCTCATTTCAGCTAATTCTTCCTACAGATCTACTGTCATATGTACGAAATGCCACGTGGATGCAGTTATTCACTAATGTAAATAATGTAAATAAGTTATGAGATAATATATGCACTCATACAAAGGACGTGAGGCAGCTATATGAGAGAATAAATGAATTAATGAGGGAAATCTCTGTACAAATATGAACAAATCTCTAAGATACATTGTTGGGGGGAAACGAAGTGCACAACCGAATGCATAGTTTTTTAAATGGAGGAAAGGACTATAACATGTGAGGAAATGTTCATGTTTTGCTGTATTTGTCTAGAGAAAATCTAGAAAATTACATAAGAAATTAATAAAGTACAAGGGAAGGTAATTGGATGGATGGGGAGCAGAAGAAGTGAGATTTGTTGCTGGATACTTATTTATATTTTTAAGTTATTGAACTTCACTAATAAAAAGTGAATTTTTACAAAGGACTTTTAAATGTGTTTTTGAAACTTTTCCCACCAAAGTGGAATATGAAAGAGCCTGACCAGTGCCTCAGAGAATTAAGGGAACTTGGCTTAACACAGCTCACCCCAAACCCAAAAGCCTTTGAGGGCCCTTAACGTATCCTTTGAATACCTGCATGAATTTGGTTTGCCATTCCGTCATTTCAAGTAGTTATGGGTAGGCTACTTTCTTTTCAATAAATCTGAATATTTTACCTGAATTTAGATTTACTGACCCTGAAGTCAAACTTGGAGACCTACAATCACCCTCTGTCACCTTTTAGGCTAAAAGTCTAAACGCCTCAATCTGATGACCCAGACCTTTCCATCCTGGCCTCCATCTCTACTCCCCAACTTCAACCCAGTTCCACTCAATACAGTCTTCTTTCTGTTTCCTACTAGATCTAACATTTTGTCAGGTTCACTGTATACAAAGCTGACCTCATGATCTTACCCCTAACCCCTCAGCCCTGCCAGGCCCTCTAGGTCTGTTAATAACTCCCGAGGACCAGAGCCTCAAGCCTCAGAGTCCTTTTTTTATCATCCTCATTCATTCTCTCTCCCACAAAGTACACTTAGGGCAAAAGATATTACCCCTGGAATCTGTCCTTTTCTTCTCATCCCCACTGCTGTTTGCCAGCCTAATCCCTACAACATAGGACCCTGGTGGGAGAGAAAAAAAGCCCAGCTGTTGACAGCCGTGTGACTCTCTGACTGTCAGCTTTCTCATCTTTGAGATGGAAAATGCAATTCCACCTATTTCATAAAGCTATTATGAATAGTAAATGAAATATTTGAAAATATCTCACAAAGAGCTGGGCACAGGGCATAAATTCAATCTTCTTTCTCCTTTCTTCTCTTTCTATTCAGATCACTATTGTAATAGCTGTCTAACTCAGGGTCAACCAAAGACAGACCCCCATTTGTTTTAGTAAATAAAATTTTATCAGAATATAGCCACGCTCATTTGTTTACGTATGTCTGTGGCCGCTTTCAGACTCAAAGTAGAGTTGAGCAGTGGCAACAGAGACCTTTGGCTCACAAAGCCTAAAACATTTACTATAGAAAAAAATTGCCAACTCCTGGTCTAAGCCAGATGTCTCTCCTAGATTATGTGAGCCAATCCTGGCTCATTCATGACTTCTCTTGTATCTCCACAAAGGTCTCCCAAAAGCTGCAGTGATCAATCATCAGCGCCTATGGTATGCAAGTTTCCTCACTCTCATGAGTGGGATTAAGGAAAATGATGTCATCTATACCACTCTGCCTTTGTACCATAGTGCTGCACTCATGCTTGGAGTACACGGATGTATCCTGTCGGGTAAGCTTTTTCTTTCAACAAGGCATTGGAAGCCAATTCATATTCACATCTCATAAGGAAAAGTAATAAAAATTTGGCTATTTTCTTGTATGTCTGCTAGGAACAATATTCAATCCTACATTAATGACAAGGCTGTTTGGTTTACACATCATAAGCAACTGTCTAAAATAATTTAAATTTTCTCACTTCTGCTTGTCTAATAATGTAATACCATAATTGTTAAAGAGGATAATTATATCTTGGAGGAAACACCTTTAAAATATCTTAGTTCTTTATCCAGATTAAAATTCTTAATTCTTAAAATCCATAAATAATTCTCCTACATCATTCCCTATACTCAGAAATCTGCATGTCTGTTTTCATCAACTTCTGATTTAAACTTCTTCACTTGTCCCCATTCTACTTTATTCTCCCATGTTCTCACAACTCCTCACCTCTGCTCAGAATACCTGACTTGCCATCTCTTTCTCTTTCTTCCTTAAGTTTTTACACTCAAATTACAGTTGCCATTCACTCTCCTTCTGGTAGGATTTATGCCATTTTGATACATCAAGGCTCAGTCCAGTATCCATCTCTTCCAGGAAGCCACCCTGTAACTCTAACTCAGCTAAAAAAATTAACTTTTGCTCCCATGTGGCATTTCATTTTACACTACAAGATATTCAGTTGTCCCTGCTTTTTTCCCCTCGTCAGCTAATTAATCAACTGTAAAATCCTTAGTTCAGCAGTTGTATCAACCTCCAAATCGGCAAAAAATGCCTAGGCCTGCTTATATCGCTGTGCCCTTCAAGAACAGGGACAAATCAAACATTTGTTCTTTCAGTTAAGCATCATACCTACATGCTAAAGAAAATTTCTCCTCTTCCAAAACAAGGCCTTTTGTATAGTTAGGAGTAAAAATAAACTAGTAATGTGGAAAAATTGTGAGACTTTTGTATTTCAGTTTTCCTACATTTCATACCTATAATTAGAATACATATGACATCATTTTTCTCATTTTATTGATTTCATATTGCTGCTGTAACAAATTACCATGAAATTAGTAACTTCATACAACACAAATTTATTGCCTTGCAGTTCTAGAAGTCAGAAGCTGTAAAAATCCAGGGATTAGCAGAGCTGCATTCCTTCTGGAGGCTCTAGAGGAGAATCCCTTTCCTTGTCTTTTCTAACTTCTAGAAGCTGCTTCCATTCCTTTGCTCACACCCTCCCCCCATTCAAAGCGCATCATTCCAGATGTTTCTGTCATCTCATCTTCTTCCACCTTTGACCTTCTTGCCTCCCTCTCATATGGGTCCTATGACTACATTGGGCCCAGGCAGATAATCTAGGCGTATCTTCCCATTTCAAGATCCTTAATTTAATTACATCTATAAAGTCCTTTTTTGCCGTGTAAGGTAACATATTCATAGGTTCTGGGGATAAGGCCATAGTTAAAATTGGGGACCATTACTCTATCACACCTCTCAAAAAGGAATCTATCATTGCTTGCTCAAGATCCTGGCAATTCGGTGACCTGTAAAATTAAGTTTGGCTCTTCCACCTGGCACTCCCAAACTTTCCATATTTATACCTCTAGTTTCTTCTCCAGTTTCATCTCCCGTGACCTGGCCACCCTTCACCACCCCAATTGCCAGGCCGACTGAGTCTTGCCATACCGCCTTCTAGACTGTCCTGTCTTTATGTTTGAGTATTCCCCTTTACCTGGGATTCTCTCATCTCTCTTCACATTCAAGACCTAACTCAAATCCTACCCTTTCAAGAAGGCCTTTCTCAGCCCTTCTCCTCAAACAGAATTAATCTATATACAAAAGACACACACATCGCACTCCCTTAGGGCCTCATTTGAATCTCTTACTTACTGTCTGCTGCCTTATATTAGAATGGGTTTGGATGTGCCTACTCCCCCACAAGATTGGAAGTTCTTATAGGACAAAACCATGTCTTATTCACTTTTTGTACTCAATACATTAATAGGTACTCAATACTTGTTAGTAAATATCATTCACCTTTTAATTTATACCTTGCAAAGATGACAAATTAAATACAATTGGGGGAATTTTTTGTAGCATTTCTTTGTTGACACCTTTCTATGCCTTCTTTGTTTGTAGGTGCTACTCTTGCTTTGCGAACCAAATTTTCAGCCAGCCAGTTTTGGGATGACTGCAGAAAATACAATGCTACTGTTATTCAGTATATTGGTGAACTTCTTCGGTATTTATGCAACTCTCCCCAGGTAATACTTCCCATGTTTTAATATCTTATTGAAATGGATAAGATGGAAATTCACATCACTTTAGATATGAACTACAATTGTTTGTCATGAGTATGTGGCAGCACACCCACTAGGTAAAAGGGACTTGAGCTTTTATAGTCCAAGGAGACAAAGAAATGGCAAGGGTCCAGAGGAAAACAGAAAATTAGAAAAGAAAACTGATTAATTCTCACAGGATTAATTAAATTTAAGTAATAGTCATCTGCTTCATTCTTGCTTGGTCAGCACATTCTGTTATCTTATAGGTGCTCCTCTCTGCTTACTATCCAGGCATCTCAGATCTTCAAGGCAGGGAGGTGCTAATTTATTAGTCCATTTGGTATGTCTGGCACCATTTCATCTTGTTTTAGGATGTTATCTCATTCCTGCAAATAAACTGAGATGGTCTAGTTAATGTAACTAGGAACAGAAAGTAAACTTTTGAGATTAGATCAGCAGCAGTCTATTCCTGCACAGCTTCAAATCAAAGCTGCTTGCATGAAAAGATAAAAATAAACATTTTCTAAACTACCAAGGGCTATACTAAAGATTTTCCAGCTAAAGGATTATGTTGAGAATCTTTCCAACTATCCAGCTATCATTAGCATATCCTCCACTTCCGTCTCTGCCTAGTAAAAACCTACTTACTCTCAAAGCCTGGCTCAAATGATATCTCATCTATGAAACCAATTGTCACTTCAGCAAAAGTCATCACTCCCTGATGCCCCGATAAATCCCAGAGTGATTTGAATAGTGAATAAAAAAGTATTTGCAAAGTCCCCTTTGGGGAATCGTGAGAAAGGGGGAAAATTCAACTTCCCCAAGTTGAATTCTTGATATTCTTACAAGCAGTGCGGACAACCAAAGCTATAGGCTGAGCCCCCAATCTTGGGGTTTGTTCATATGAAACTTAACCCAAAACAATAGGTCAAGCCTACTTAAAATTAGGCCTAAGAGTCGCCCCCAAGAGAACCTCTTTTGTTGCTCAGATGTGGCGTCTCTCTTCAGCCAACACCACAAGCAATCTCACCACCCTTCCCCTGTCTGTGTGGGACATGACTCCCAGGGGTGTGGACCTTCCTGGCAACGTGGGATAGAAATCCTAGAATGAGCTGAGACTCAGCATCAAGGGATTGAGAAACCCTTCTTGACCAAAAGGAGGAAGAGCGAAATGAGACAAAATAAAGGGTCAATGGCTGAGAGATTGCAAACAGAGTTGAAAGGATATCCTGGAGGTTATTCTTACGCATTAAATAGATATCACCTTGTTAGTCAAGATGTAATGGAGAGGCTGGTAGGAACTGCCTGAAAATGTAGAGCTGTGTTCCAGTATCCATGTTTAGTGAAGATGATTGTATAATGATATAGCTTTCACAGTGTGACTGTTTGATTGTGGAAACCTTGTGTCTGATGCTCCTTTTATCTACCTTATCAACAGACGAGTAAAACATGGAATAAAAATAAATAAGAGGGGGAACAAATGTTAAAATAAATTCAGATTGAAATGCTAGTGATCAATGAAAGGGTGGGGTAAGGGGTATGGTATGTATGAATTTTTTTCTGTTGTTTTTTTATTTCTTTTTCTGAATTGATGCAAATGTTCCAAGAAATGATCATGATGATGAATATGCAACTATGTGATGATATTGTGAATTACTGATTATATATGTAGAATGGAATGATCATAAGTTAAGAATGTTTGCGCTTGTTGTTATATTTTTTTTTAATTTTTTAATCAATAAAATTAAAGAGTCATCACTCCCTTCCTCTACATCATTTTATTTCTTCCTCCCTGTGGCTCTCATCACATTGCAGGTATCTGTCTGCATGCCTCCCATCCTCTCTAGGCTGTAGAATCTTTGCTGGCAAGGGCCACACTGTGTCTTCTTTCTCTCTCTTAAACCGAAGGCATGCAGGAAACTTTTACTTAATGTCGTCTAATGAATAATCTTCCATGTGGTCCTGAAACCAACCAACCATGTCACTTGGTTTGGACAGATGGCCTAAGGTAACCTCAGGGACTGGGATTCACCTTGATAATAGATATTCAGGTATCCTATGGGCTGTTCACAAGAGCTAGTCCTTCCCAGTCTCTCAGCCCTAATCAGAAATCTGATAGCCTCCCATAGGACTAAATCCAGGTTTCTCCACAGTGGCACTGCTGACATTTTGTGGCCAATAATTCTTTACTGTCTGGGCTTGTTCCTCTCCATTATAACAGCATCCTTAATTTCTACCCACAAGATGCCAGTAGTACACCTTCCCCACCCCAGTCAGGACAATCAGAATGTCTCCAAGCAGGCAACCCCCCCTCATTGAGACTTAACTGAACTAGGTACCACAGTAAACTCACCAGATTCTAATTCATTTAATTCGTTCAGTTAACATAAGAAAGCAAACTCAAAAGATCACTAAATTGAAAAATTGCTGTTTGTCAGCACCTGTTATGTTCAACTTATATCCTGACTGCTGTGTGAAATATAAGATACTCGCTCCCAGCTTTCTCTCTCTCTCTCACTTCATTCAATCTCAGTCCAGATCATCATCTCATCAGAGAAGGCCTCCTATGTATCACTCCGTATTCACTCCACATATCACTCCACTCTCACTGCCCATCTTACTGCTACTCGTGGTACTCTCATCTCCTGACATAGCACAGGTTTGTATAGTTATTGTCTGTTTCCCCCAATTAAATGAAAGTCCCATGAGAGCACCAAGATATGTGTCTGGCAATCATAGGCACTGTGCTGTTTTGAAAGGATGTATGGACCCTAGAAAAGCCATGTTTTAATCCCAATCCCATTTTGTAAAGGCAACCATTTCTTCTAATCCCTATTCAGTATTGAATGTTGGAAACTGTAGTTAAATCATCTCTCTGGAGAATTGATTTAATCAAGAGTGGTTGTTAAACTGGATTAGCTGGAGGCGTGTCTCTACCCATTTGGGTGGGTCTTGAATGGTTTTCTGGAGTCCGATAAAAGAGGAAACATTTTGGAGAAAGAGAGATCTCTGAGAGAGCAGAACGACATAGCTACGAGAAGCAGAGTCCACCAGTCAGCGACCTTTAGAGATGAAGAAGGAAAATGTCTTCCAGGGAGCTTCGTGAAACAGGAAGTCAGGAGAAGAAACTAGCAGACGACACTGTGTTCACTATGTGACCTTCCAGATGAGAGAGGAACCCTGACCACATTCACCATATGCCTTCTCACTGGAGAGAGAAACCCTGAACTTCATCGGCCTTCTTGAACCAAGGTATCATTCCCTGGATGCCTTAGATTGGACATTTCTATAAACTTGTTTTAATTGGGACATTTTCTCTGCCTTGGAACTGTAAACTAGCAACTGATTAAATTCCCTTTTTAAGAGCCATTCATTTCTGATATATTGCATTCCAGCAGTTAGCAAACTAGAACAGGCACTCAATAAATATTGCTGAATGAACTTCTAAATCCTTGCCCATTAAAAATGTATAATTGAGGGCGGGTCATGGTGGCTCAGCAGGCAGAGTTCTTGCCTGCTGTGCCAGAGTCCTGAGTTCGGTTCCAAGTGCCTGCCCATGTAAAAAAAAAAAAGTGTAATTGAGTTGAGGGTGGTAATAAGTACCTCCAGAGTGTTCAGATTTAATGCATATTGTTTGGATTCATGACTAATGGTCATAATTAGCTATGAGTTGGTTTGGAATTTTTTCCACAGTAATTTCTGATGATGTCACTGTTGAATTTTTTTCATTGGTCCCCAGGATTGCATGCCTCTGGGTTAAAAGTCCTAAATCCATATGGGGCCCTTCTGTTTGGCTTTTCTTCTCTACCTTAAAGGTATTCCTTGTCAATTGGAAGTCTCCTAGGGAACTTTTCATATTGTTTCTATTAGTTCTAATGGGAGCCACCTTTGGACTTAAGGAAAAGAAGCGTATTTGTGTGTAGCTCTCTTCAGGCTCACACACACACTTCCACTTTTCTCATATTTCTTAACATTGTCTCAGAATGATTCTGGAAAACAAAAACAGCTTGAGGTTTTATATTTTATCATTTGATGTATAATTCATGAATGACCCCTAATCTAGAAGTAGATTTGGAGTTCCTATTTGCTACTTGCTTCTCCCCACCCCTGAGTTCTGGATTGTCTGGAGAATAAATTTAAGAATAATAGAAAATGATCATAACTACCTCAAAAAAACAGTTAAAGATGATAAAAATCATAGGTCACCAAAAGAGTAGAGATTCTGTGGATTAAAAGGGAGCTTTAAAAAAAGTTGTATTAGAAGGACCCCTTAAGCCAAAGTGGATAAATACTAGAACTGATGGTAGAAGGCTCTGGATTAATGTAATTGGGACTTTCTCATACTTAGAGCTGCCTGGAAGGCCTATCCTTCCTTAGAAGGTTAACACCATGACCATTCCCCAAGTACTGGATGTCAGAGAGACTATTCTTGCCTTAGTTGAGCAGCTAAACCAAATCACACCCATCCACAGATGGAGCAGCTCATCAGAAGAATCTGACCAATATCAGGTTAATGCAAACCATTGCTCTTTTGCTCCCTTCTTCTGAACCATATTCAATAGTTCTTTTGGTAGAACAGAGGACTACGGAGGAAATATTCCCAGCCACCCTTAGGTCAGTGGTTCATGTCAGCTCAGTGGACCTAATATAGTGGTTGAGCATGAACTCTGGAGGCAGCAGACCTGATTCCTGACTCTGCCCCTTAAGCAAAGAACCAACCTCTCTACATCTGTTTCCCATCAATCAAAAGAGGAAACTGTAGTACCTACCTCACAGGAGAGTTGTGAGGACTCGATGTGATGATGTATATAATGTACTTAGCCAAGTATCTGGCACATAGTAAATCCTCAACAAATTGTGGTCATTATTATTATTTTCAGCACCTAACAGTGTATAGTTCCTAGTAGGTGCTCAGTAAATATTTTTTGAATGAATCAGTGAGAATTCTGGTCCTTATACACAAAGTAAGAAATAAGAGAACTTCAGTTAATCACTCTGATCTAAGGCTGAGTGGGTGGTTAGATAACAAAGCTATTGACTTTAAGTGATTTTTACCATATTTTAGCTGAATCTCCTTTATCCATTTAGTTTCTTTTTATTCGACATAACAGCATACAAACACAAACATTCTTACCATATGATCATTCCATTCTTGATATATGATCAATAACTCACAATATCATCACATAGTTGTATATTCATCATCATGATCATTTCTTAGAAAATTTGCATCAATTCAGAAAAAGAAATAAAAAGAAAACAGAAAAAAAATTCATACATACCATACCCCTTACCCCTCCCTTTCATTAATCACTAGCATTTCAATCTACTAAATTTAACATTTGTTCCCCCTATTATTTATTTTTAATCCATATGTTTTACTTGTCTGTCGATAAAGTAGATAAAATATCCATTTAATTTTAATTTTATTTTTTAGAGCAGTTATAGGTTTACAGAAAAATCATGCAGCTAGTACTTTATCCATTCTACCTGTCTTCCAGTTGTATATTTGAGCCAGTTCCTTGGTCATAATCAGCCTGCTTCGTTTTCAGTGGTATAGACTTGTCAGTTCCCATTTTGTTTGTGTAGTTGCCTAGAAAAACAATGTCATCTAAGAATAAATTATTTATTGAAACAGGATATTACTTAAGCTGAGTGTTTCTCTACTTCAAAAAGGAACCTACAGGAGTCTTTGTACTTACCTACTGGGAGGGCAACCAGGACAGGGAGGAAGAGGAAGGAAGGAAAGAGGTGGAAGGAAAAGAAGGAGGAGGAAAAAGAAAAAGAGTTCCAGGGACCATCCACAGAAGCCATGATATTTGGAATGGAAAATAAGATAGATCTGGATCCCAAAAGAGCTAAATCAACTCAATTTACCTCCCAAGGGTTGTCTGCCTTCCTTCAAAAACTGGATAATCTCTGTGGTCCCTTTTTCTGTCCCTGCATGACCTTCATACAGAAAGAAAATAGGATGGAGGGATGTGCAGCACAGAGTGGAGAGAGACCAGTTTGACCTGTGGAGGCGAGGGCAGGAGCAGGCCAGAGGAAAGAGGGAAGGAGAGCAGAATTGGGGAAGGTTTGCCAGAGAAGGTGAGTGTTGAAGGATGCAGAGAAGTTTTCCAAAAGACTGCTGGTTAGCAGAAATGGCTTGTGCAAAGCAGTGGAATGAAGGACCTGTAACACTGGGAACTGTGAGTTCCGTGGCAGGAGGCAGGACTGGTTAGCTGGGCTGAGGCCAGGTGGCAAGGGCTTAATTGGGCTGAGAATCAAATGTAAAAGTGACAAAGCACTACTAAAGGATTTTACCTGGAAGAGTGATGTGGGAAATGACTTTGTTTAGGGGGTCCCTTTGGCTACACTTGAGGAAGGGGAGAAAACATTGGAAAGAAAGAAAATCCTCTTCAATAAAGCAGGCATGCTAAGCCTTATCCTTTCGTTCCTGTCAGTGGAGTGGTTTCTTTTCTCAGGGAATCTGGCAGAAGTAAAGCACATTAACTATTAAGAACATGGGCTCTTGTTACCCGCCCCGCTGTGAGGGGCATAACATCCAGGGATGAGGGTCTCCCTAGAGATGTGGGATATGTCTCCCAAGATGAGCCACTGGCCCTGGCATCATGGGATCAACAGTGCCTTCATGGCCAAGGTGGGGGGGAGGGGAAGAATTATAACAAATGGGGTGTTGGTGGCTGAGGGAGTTCCAGTAGAGTCAGGGGGCTACTCTGGAGGCTGCTCTTGAACAGGCTTCAGCTAGATGTTGCTTTTTGTCATGGTTTGCCAGACTGCAATCAAGGCCATTCCTGCTGGCCCTGGAGAGTGCCTGGAACTTCGTCTCCGATTTGGCAGAAGTTCCATGCACTGTGTCGCTTTCCAGAGGCTACAACCTCCGGGTGGTTCCTGGGCCAAATGGGTCCTGGAGCCCAAAGGCACCAGCCTCTCCGGAATATCTGCTGTCTCTGTCCCCCATCCCATATTGTCAACGGCCCTTTCCAACAGGGGAACTTGGTGTGGGCATAGCCCAGATGCCTCTGGGGAATGGGAGAGGGATCAAGGGAGATGGTAGAGTTATGGCAGAGAAGATAGGATTTGACAGATGAGGGTGACTGCTGAATCATTGTATCGACATTTCTTTTGGTCTCCAGTGTTTTGGAGCAGCCAGAGGGAAAGACCTAGAATTGTGGAGCTGTGACCCATGCCAAGGTCTGAAATCTGTTCTTTAACTAATTGTTGCAAGTGTGCTTTGAAATATAGATCTATGTTATTTTTCACTATAAGAAAAAGAACATGGGCTTGAGAATTCTGGTTTCTAAGATAGGAAAGACCTTCTACCCCTTTCACCTCTTGGAAGACACCCAAAAACAAGGAAGACAAGAAAAGGACAGACGAGCTCCTAAGAAACACCATCTAGAAACTAGGAGATAGAGCCATGGACGATATGGTACATAAAGCTAGAAAACTGAAAGATGAAGGTGACTGATTTAGTAGGACTGTGAAACACAAGAGTGAGATCCAACAAGAAGGAAGCCAATTTACTTCCTGAAGGCTGAGAAGTTGGAGGTACCCAATACACTGACGGTAGGATTGAGGTCTCAGGCTTGAAAACAAGAAGATTCTTTGAAAGTCTGTGAAAGAAGCAGCTAGACCTGCCACTATCTTCCCCTGTCCCTGTAGGATAAAGGAGGTTTATTCTCTGGAGAAAATCAACAGAAGCTTTTAACTCAGGGCCTCAAAACAGAGGAGGGCAAGGGTGAAGCGCTGAAAACAGATTAACTACATACTCGCCAGAAAAACTCCAGCCCCCTTTCCCTGCAGAACTCCAGTATCGTTTCTGCTTTCAGACAGGAGATTGGAGGAGGGACATTCTTAGAAAGCACTAAACTTTCCTAGAAAAGACATACAGAAATGGACACTGGCTCAGTGCCCCATTGCCACCCATCAGTGCAGCCCATCAGGCCGTTTCCCCTCCTCTATACACAAGAGCTGCTAAAACATCTCTTTGTTACTTTGCTCTTAAATATGAGCAGACATCAAGGATCACCTGACACCCAGGAAGGCCTCCAATCATTATGAGAAAAGAAGAAAAAATAGTATCAATTCAGGGAGCAGTAGGAAACTTCCAAAGACCTATAATTAATATCCTCAAACAGATTACAGGAGCTAGTGCTTCCACCAAACAAAGATGATATGCTATGAAAAAAATCAGAGAATTAGTGCTAATGAAAAAATTAACAAATAGCATTTAAAATGTCTTAAATTCACAGAAAAATTGGAAGATAAAGTTGAGAAATCTTCCAGAAATTTGGGCAAAAAGATGAAGTGATGGACATTAGGAGAGACTAGGTAAGAAAGAACAAACCAGGATGCCCAGAATCTAAAACAGGAAACAAGAAAAAAGAGAATACAGTAAAGGAATAGGAGGAAAATAGTCCAGAAATCGTATAAGAATACAAGATATAAGATGATACAAGAACAATAAATAATACAAGAAAACTTCCCCAGACTGAAGGACATGAATCTCCAGTTTGAAAGGGCCCATTGATTTCCTGATACCATAGGTGAAAACAAAGCAAAACACCATGATGAAGCTCCAGGAAACCGAAAATAAAATAAAGAGAAGATTCTGTAAGAATAACATTTGGCAGGGGCAGATAGCAGCAATTCAGGGAAAGAATGAAAGTCTAGAAAATGTGGCCTCCTTGACTGCTCAGCTTGAAATCACCAAACAGATGCTCCACAAAGTAGTCAAAAAGTTGACCACCAAGAAAATGACTCTGGAGAGCTCAGAGAGGACCATATCAGACCTGACAGCTTCCCTCCAGGAAAAGGAGAGAGCCATTGAGGTTACCAATGCAACGATCACAAAACTCCACTCCCGGGTAGATTTGAAACTGTCGGAGCTGCAGCCCTTGAAAAATGAAGGGGATCACCTCAGAAATGTGCAGACAGAATCTGAGCCCCTCAAGCTACAGGTGATAGAAAAGGACAAGATGATCGAGATTTTGCAACAACAGATTGAAAACATGATGCAATTGGTTGGTCAGCATGGATGAACTGCTGGTGCCATGCAAGTGGAAAAAGCACTTAAGTCCTGATCACATTGGCTGTATCCACAACTGATTGCATTTGCAATCAGCTAAGGGGAGTGTCTTCTGCAATGCATGATGCTTAATCTCATCACCAGAAGGCTTTTAAGGAGGATCCAGAAGAGACAAGCACTCTTCCTGCTTCTGCCAGTCAGCCTCTCCTAAGAGTTTGCTGAGGACCTTCATTGGAGCTGCCAGCTGGCTATGTGAGACACTTTTATAAATTTTATATTTACAGATAACTCCTGCTGATTCTGTTTCTCTAGAGAACCCTACAATAAAAGTATTCTCAGACATTCAAAGTCTCAAGAAAACTTAGTTTGTTTGCACTCTCCTTTGGGAAGTTACTAGAGAAAGTGTTCCAGCCCAAAGGAAGAGTGAAAGAGAAAGGAAGACACCGGCTCCAGGAAAGAGAAGCAAAGGGAATCCCCAGCCTAGAGGGCAACTAATCCAGATTAGAGCAGAAGGGTAAAATTTTAAATGATGAGAGAAAAGAAATTATCTGATAGATTTCACCATGAGGAAAATTTTATAAGAGGTTTTTGGGAGGCATGAAAAAAAACTAAGCAAATGGGTGGGGAGGCTATTAATTCCAGGAAAAACAAAAATTTATTCAAGAATTTATTCATAGTAGATTACTTGACTCATCACTAGTGTACTATGGGCAAAATAATGCAAACACAAAATATTGATTTAACCAAAAATTATAATATTGGAAAGATGGAGGAGAAAAAGGGAGAAAGCTTAATCCTTACTAGCCTAAAAGAAAATAAATGAGTGTCTAAAATTGATGAATCAGTGTAAGCATTTAAATTAGGAATTTTATTAGGAATAATTTAAACATTTAAATTAGGAGTTCAGGTAAGAAGAAAGAGCTAAGAGACTTGAAAGTGTCAGCTTCAAAGTGGGAAGCTGGGAGCAAGGGGTGGGAACAGATAGGCGGAATGGACAGCATTCTTCATTTAAAGTCCTTTCCATACTATTTCATTTTTAAACTGCATGTGTCACTCTTAATTTTTTTTTACTAAGGGAAAGCACACTCTCTGAAGTCACATAATCTGGATTTGAATCTTGGAGCAACTCTTTTGCTCCCTATGTGATCCTGAGCAAATTATTTTAAGCCTTCTGAGGCTCCATGTATTTCTTCAATTGTAATACGAGGCAAATACTTTAGTATTTACCACATTTTGATAAGGTTCTTTTGAAACTTAAGTAAAATAATGTAGAGGTCAAGTGCCTGACACCATAAAGCCCTCAGAAAAAGTTTTCTGCTGACTCTAATTACTTAATATCCTGTATCTCCCTCTAGACAACCTCACCTGTCACCCTCCAGCAGTCGTTAAATATCAGGTGGACTAAAGTCCTTCACGTATTACACCTTAGCTCTACTGTGTCATAAAAGGTTTGATCATTGTCAAAGAAAACGAGCAGGTGACCCTTGATCTCAAAAACAGTTCCCTTTGAGGGAATTACTTCTCCTGTGAGAAAAGAAAACCAAAGTAGTATTCTCAGCCGCTGGGGAGCTAAGAGCTTGGGGGAAAACCAGACATCTAAGAAAGCCTCTAACAGCTCCCAGTTTGTGTCCACAAACATTTCTAGCCTGGGGCCTTAATCCCTTCTGCTGGTGCAACGAGATCCCTTGATTTTGTGATGAAAACTGAGCCTGTGGTATTGTTGTTATGAGCTTAGCTACCTGCGGCCCACAGGTGATGGGCACCTGCAGCCTCCTGCACCTTAAGTCCTGCCCTGGTGCAGATGTCCTGGCCATTAGCTATATGTAGTTCAGGGAGGTTGAGCATGTCCTGGTAAAGGTGGTTCCTTTTGCTGCAGGGATCACACTATCTGCAGAGCACAAGTTCTGGTGCTGTAGATGACCTAAAGATGTATTTGGACTCAAAGAAGCTTAAATTCTAGTGGAGGAGATGGGTGTTCACCACCCATTAGATGTGAAGGTGCACTGAGAGGTGGGAGAAAGGAGAAGGGCTGATGATGGGCTGTATGTGGAAAAAGTAAGGCCCTAGGTTTACTCACTGGAATGCCAGTTTGGAGCATCTCGGGCAGGCCTGGGAGCAGATCAGCAGCCAGGTCAGGTGGGTCCTGTTAAGTAATCCTCAAATATCTTGGAATGGCAGTGAGGCCAGCAGTGTGGGGGCATGGATGACATCTAAAAAGTTGAAAATACTTACCGAAGAACATAGTGTCTTATGGACAGGGTGACCCTGTAATTCATTATCCAAACAGACTTTTTTTAAGGAGGAGAGGTGTGTTTTGATAATCACACCAGGATGACAGGCATAAAGCAGGACTGGTCCTGGTAAAACATCCGGGCCGTCACCCTACTTTCAGGCACTGGTAATTATGGAGGGGAATTAAATGGATTCCTACTCAGTCAGAATCTCCAGGGCTCCTCCAGAGTCAAAGAGCTTCTCAGGTGACTCTCCTCAATGCCCTGGTTAAGAATCACCAGCCTGGGGCCACTAGTCTCTCTTTACACCTTTCCTCTTCAGAGACATTGTTCTGGGAACCCAGTTTTTACCAGCAATCAGTATCTATCCATCTCACCAGTTAGGACTCCTTAAAGAACTTCACCACTAACGAGCAACTTATAAGCTAACTGTGTACATGCTGCTTCCCTGGCCCCTTAACTACCCTCATGGAAACCATTTCAAGGTTCATTTTGTTTTGTTTTGTTTTATACTGCAGGCCTCTCTTTGAATAGTTCTTTCAAAGAGGAACTCTCATTCCAAAAATCACTTCACAGTGATTTCACAGTGTAGGAAATAATGTATAAAATCTATTTAGACCAAGGGGATGGTGAAGTTATACAGAGAAGGTAGGGTTTAATAAATGAGTGCTGAATCATTATATTGATATTTCTTTTAGTCTCCAGTACCTTAAAGCAGCTAGAAATAAAAACCTAAAATTGTGGAATTGTAACCCATACCAAACTCTTAAATCTGTTCTACAACTAATTGTTGTGATGTACTTTGAAATTTATTGCTTTTTTGTATATATGTTATTTTTCACAGAAAAAGAAAAGAGAGAGAGAGAAGGAAGAGTATAATAGAGAAGATAGGATTTAACAAATGAACATGACTGCTGAATCACTATATTGATATTTCTGTTGGTCTCCAGTGTCTTAGAGCAGCTAGAACAAAAAATGGAAATTGTGGAACTATAGCCTATACCAAACTTTAAGATCTGTTGTATAGCTACTTGTTAAAATATACTTGGAAAATTATTGCTTTTTTTAAAATATTATTTTTCACAATTAAAAAAAGTAAAAAAAAAAAAGTCTATTTAGAGCATTTGCTCTTTTAAGCAAGTTGCTGTTTTGTTAAGGAAGTTAACATTGATATGAAAGGAGAGGCCTCCTTAAAAGCGTTTTACCCTATTCTATTCTGTATTCTATTAGAATGATGATTTTAGAGTGTGCTAGTTTGAAATGGTTATGTACCCCAGAAAAGTGATGGTTTCTTTTCTAATTCAGTTTTTTGGGAGCAGCCCTATTGTTTAGGATGGTGTTCTAGTTTGCTAGCTGCTGGAATGCAACACACCAGAGACAGATTGGCTTTTAATAAAAGGGGATTTCTTTCGTTAGTTCTTCAAAGGAAAGGCAGCTGACTTTCAACTGAGGTTTTTTCTTATGTGGGAACAGGGTGATCTCTGCTGGCCTTCTCTCCAGGCCTCTGGGTTCCAGCAACTTTCCCCGGGGTGATTTCTTTCTGCATCTCCAAAGGCCTGGGCTGAGCTGAAAGTGCCGAGATGAGGTATACTGAACTGCTTGGGCTGTGCTACATTGCACTCTCTCATTTAAGCACCAGCCAGTAAAGTCCAAACATCATTCACTGCAGCAGGCACACCTCCTAGCCAACTGCAGATGTAATCAGCAACAGATGAGGTTCACATACCATTGGCTCATGTCCATAGCAACAGAACTAGATGCCTTCACCTGACCAAGTTGACAACTGAATCTAAGTACCACAGGTGGAAACTTTGATTGGATTTTTTCCATAGAGATGTGATACACCCAGCTGTGGATATGACCTTTTGATTAGATGGAGATGTGATTCTGTCCATTCAAGGTGGGTCTTGATTAGATTATTGAAGTCCTTTAAAAGAGGGAAACATTTTTGAGAAAGCTCACATGCTTGGAGAACAGTTGCTTCAGAGCTGACATAGACACAGATATTTGGAGATGCTGGGAGTTCTGACAGAGAGAGCAGATGCCTAGACAAGGATGTCTGGAGGTGCAGAGCCCAGCAGATGTTGTGATGTGCCTTTTCATGAGATGCTAAGCAGGGTTGTGTCCTGGAGGAGCTAAGTGAAGGCCCATAGATGCTTAGAGAGGAAACCACTGACCTCAAAAGCTGGAAGCAATGGAGCCAGGAACAAGGACCAGCAGATGCCAGCCACATGCCTTCCTATGTGACAGACATCAACCTTCCTTGAGCCAAGATATCTTTCTCTGGATGCCTTACTTTGGAAATTTTTATGGCATTAGAACTGTAAACATGTAACTTAATAAATTCCCTTTATAAAAGCCATTCCATTTCTGTCATATTGCATTCCAGCAGTTTTAACAAACCAAAACATAGAGTAACAGAATTAGCAATCTAAAATTGTATTTATTTATTTATCCCACTAATCTTGATTTCCTTGAGAATATAAATGGCCTTATTAACATAAAATATCATTAAAACTACCTGGTTTGCTTGTTTCTTGTGGAGGCCTAATACATGATCATGGTTGAATGAAAAAACCAACCTGGTCCCACCTCCCTTGATGTAAAAAGCTCTAGATTCAGTCCCTACACTCAAAACAGTTTTTCCATTATGATTTTTATCTATAGCAAAGCATATTCCACCCAGGCACGTGAGACAACTGGGAGCCAATTTCCTCCTTCTTTGCCCTTCTCAGCAAAGATGGGGCAGTGTCATCATCTTGGTTCAGCCTCTGATTTGTGTTGTGACTGTTGGGTCTTTCTGTTAAATCAGGGAATGACCGGGATTCTGTCCAGTCTCTCCAAGCCCTAGCACTCTTCAATGACTTTGGAAAATGGTTCTCTCTCTCCTTGGACTGTCTTCTCAGCCTTCTTTATCGTCAAGTGAAAAATCATTGCTTCAGCATGAAAGATGCAATCCTGGCCCTACTAGGGACAGATAATCAATCAGTCCCTAATGGTTCTTTCCCATGTGGAGTCTTTTTTCTAGCAATTCCCTGAGATCTTCTAACCCTATCAAGAAAACTAATTAACATGTTATTCTAACTTAGATTGGATATGGATGAAATGTTGGTATCACTTGGTTCTGTCAGATCATTTCAGCTTGTCCCTTAAAAATCAAAATGGGATAAGGAGTGTTTGGGGTTTTGTTTTTGTGTGTCTATCTGATAATTTTCTTTTTGGAGCAAAGAAAATGGTCTAAAATTGAGTGTGATAATGATTACATAACTAAGTGAAGATACGGTGGTATTGATTATATACTTTGGGTGGAATATAGGATAAGTGAATATATCTCAATAAAGTCTGGAAAAAAAATAAAAATGGGAAAACCAGAATCTTTGGTTGTTAAGTCATATTTATAGCTGCCAGTCCACACTGTTTATATGTGGGAGGAAGAGCCAAGGGATTGGATATGTGTGTAAGTGGAAAAGAGGCATGCTCAAAGGTGAATTTGTAACCAACCTAAACATGTACAAATATAAAGGCAATAATCAATATAAAGATAGACTCCAGAGATGTTTCCATTTAACCTCCTCTCTTTCCCCTTACTACAGAGACCAAATGATCGTGATCATAAAGTGAGACTGGCACTCGGAAATGGTTTGAGAGCAGACATCTGGAGAGACTTCGTCAAGAGATTTGGGGACATTCACATTTATGAATTCTATGCTGCCACTGAAGGAAATATTGCATTTGTGAATTACACAAGAAAAATCGGGGCTGTTGGAAGACGAAACTATCTACATAAAGTAAGTACATTCGAAAATGAGAGACTATGTAGCCGGTTTTAAGAACACCTAGATTTCTCAAAAGCAACCTCACAATGATGTTATCAGGATTTCATGCAGCATCTGAGCCATGGTCCTGATATCTCTGGTAGTATCACCAAAAGAGGTGTTGCCTATTCTCTGTGACAACGACCTAATAAAATCATGGTCCGTTGATGTTTTAAAATCTTAATTCTTATTAACAACAACCCATTATGTCTTTGCCATCCACAGTTTATGTGAGGTCTACCATCTATACTTGCATATAATCAAACACCTATGGCTCCCAGTTCCATGAGTTTCGCATACACTGTGAAACATTGTTTCCCTTTTATTGTCCCATGCATCAGAATCAGTTGGGAAATTTTAATACACACACGTACAGGGCTACAGACCCCTGAGCTTTGGATTCACTTGTCCTGGAGTAGAGCCTAGGCATTAATGTTTGTTGTTATTGTTGATTTTTGTTTCTTTGTTTTAAAATTTTATCAGAGAAACTGTAGGTTTGCAGAAAAATTATTCAGAAAATATGAGTTCCCATATACCCCCCTATTTTTAACACCTTGTATCAGTATGGCATGTCTGTTACAACTGATAAAAGAATATTACTGTAATTGTACTATTAACTGTAGTCAATGGTTTACTCTCTTGTTCACTGTTTGTCTTGTGCAGTCCTGTGGTTGGTTGGTTTGTTTTTAATTTTTATTCTAGTAACATATATGCAACTTAAAATTTCCTCTTTTAACCACATTCAAATATATATATTCAGTGCTGTTAGTTATGTTCACAATGTTGTGCTGCTGTCACCACCGTCCGTTGCAAAAAGTTTTCCATCACCCCAAATAGAAATGTAAAATTTGAAGCTATTAAATCCCCATTTCCTACCCCCTAATAACCTTATTCCAATTATTTCATATCAGTGAAAGTGTCCATTTATGTCTGACTTATTAAATTCTACATGATGTCTTCAAGGTTCATCCAGGTTGTCCCATGTTTCAGAAGTTTATTCTTTTTTAATGCTGAATTAATATTCCATTGTATATATAGACCACATCTTGTTTATCCATTCATCAGTTGTTGGGCACTTGGGTTACTCCTATCTTTTGGCAGCTGTGAGTAATACTGCTATGAATATTGATGTACAAATATCTGTTCAGTTTCCTGCTTTCAGTTCTTCTGGGTATATACCTAGCAGTGGGATTGCTGGATCATATGGACTTAACATTCTGAAAAACAAACAGTCTTCCACAGCAGCTGCACTATTTTACATCCCCACCAGCAATGAATGAGGGTTTCTATTTCCCCACTTTCAACACTTGCAATTTTCCATTTTTTAATAGTGCCACTCTTAAAATTGCAAAATGGTACCTCACTCTGCTTCTGAGTTGTCTTTCCCTAATAACTAATGATGTTGAGCATCATTCTATGTGCTTTTTGGCCATTTGCATGTCTTCTTTAGAAAAATGTCTATTCATTTCTTTTGCCCGCTTTTTAATTGGGTTGTTTGTCTCCTGCTGTTTGGTTATAGGATTTCTTTATATATTCTGGATTTAAATCCTGTTCAGGTATGTGGTTTCAGAATATTTTCTCCCATTGTGTAGGTTCTCTTTTTATTTTCATGATAAAGTTCCTTAATGCACAAAAATTTTTCATTTGGATGAGGTCCCCTCTATCTATTTTTTCTTTTGTTTCTCATGTTTTGGTTATGAAATCTAAGAACCTACAATCTAAACAAGGAAATAGATGCTTCTTTGTGTTTCCTTCTAGGAATTTTACAGTTCTGGTTCTTATATTTAGGTCTTTGATCCACTTTAAGTTGATTTTTATATATGGAGTGAGGTAGGGGTTCATCTTCATTCTTTTGCATATGAACATCCAGTTTTTCTAATTGAGTAGACTCAGCACCCTTGTAGAAAATCAGTTTGCCATAAATGTGAGGGCTCATTTCTGAACTCACAATTTGATTCTGTGGCTCTATATGTCTGTCCTTATGCTAGTACCTTGCTGTTTTGATTACAGTGGCTTTGTAATAAGTTTTATGATCAGAAAGTCCTCCAACTTTGTTCTTTTTCCTGTTTAAGGCCCCCTACCCTTCCATTTCTTCAAAGAAAACTGTTGGAATTTTTATTTGGATTGCATTGAATCTGTACATCCTGTTGGGTAGGAGTGTATCTTAACAATATTTAGTCTTCCAATCCATGAAGCTGGAATGACCTTTCATTTATTTAGGTCTTCTTTTATTTCTTTTAGCAATATTTTGTATTTTTCTATGTACATGTCCTCTACATCCTTGTTTAGATTTATTCCTAAATATTTGATTCTTTTAGTTGCTATTGTAAATTGAATTTTTTCTTGATTTCCTCTTCAGATTGTTTATTTCTACTGTATAGAAACACTACTGATTTGAGGGGTGTTGATCTTAAAGTACTCTGCCACTTTACTGCTTTTGCTTATTAGCTAATAAAGCTTTATTAGTTTTATTTGGCCATTCTATGGCCAAAAAAAAAAAGCACATGGAATGATGCTCAACATCATTAGTTAATAGGTAAAGTTTTATTTCTTTCCAATTTGGATGCCTTTTATTTCTTTTCCTTGCCTAATTGCTCTGGCTGCAACTTCCAGTACAATGTTGAGTAACAGCAATGACAGTGGACATCTTTGTCTTGTTCTTGAATTTAGATAGAAAGCATCAGTTTTCTACCATTAAATAGGATGTTAGCTCTAGGTTTTTCATATATGCCCTTTATCATGGTCAGGAAATTACTTTCTAATCCTAATTTTCTAAGTGCCTCTATCAAGAAGGGGTGCTATATTTTGTCAAATGGCTTTTCTGCCTCAATTGAGATGATCATGTGTTTTTTTCCTTCATTCCATTAGTGTGGTATTTTGGACTCTTTGGTTTTCTTATGTTGAACCACCTTTGCATACCAAGAATAAATCCCATGTGATCATGATATATAATTATTTTAATGTGCTGTTGGATTTAGTTTGTTAGTATTTTGTTGAGGATTTTTACATCTATATTCATAAGGATTATTGGTCTTTAATTTTTGTTTTCTTGTGGTATCTTTATCTAGGTTTGTTATTTGGATGATGGTGACCTCATAGAATGAGTTAGGGAGTATTCCTTCTCTTCAGTTTTTTTGGAAATTTGAGCAAGGTAGTCTGTCCAAACTCTGGTCGTCTTTGTTGATCGTTTTTGGATTTTAACTTTTTCCTTTGGATGGGTCATCCTTCATGTTTCTTTGTCTTGTACTCTTTTGTTGCACACTGTACATTTCAATACTTTAAAATGTTAACTCTGAGATTTAG
This sequence comes from Tamandua tetradactyla, assembly GCF_023851605.1. Taxonomy (NCBI): domain Eukaryota; kingdom Metazoa; phylum Chordata; class Mammalia; order Pilosa; family Myrmecophagidae; genus Tamandua; species Tamandua tetradactyla. The sequence goes on from NC_135340.1 coordinate 64,693,989, forward strand.
TTTCTGAGATGTATGTTTATATCCAGCTAATGATATAACAGAGATTTCCTTGAGTTTTGGAGCTAACAAAAACAAAGAAACTAAAGCAAAAATCATCTTTCATGTCTTTGCATATTGGTTCTGCTTTGGCTAGTAGTTTCCTTCAGAGATTAACCCTCCTATCAAAAAAATTATCCCATGGTGAAAGCAAAATGCAAGGTCCTCTCTGTTTTATCTGAGCCTGGTGGAGCCTGCTTCATTCCTGAGCTTGTGTTTGCTCTTGGCCTTAGGAATTCCTCCATTGACAGTTTTCAGAAGTTGAATTCCCCTTGAAATAGACCTTAATCCTCTCCTGGATATTCTCCTGGATATCCTCTTCTAGATAGCCACACAATATTCTATTGTGTGACTTAATGCAAATAGTTCTTTGCGCCAGGACACTTTGACTTAACTGTATCTTGTATTCCTTTAGCTGTCTGTGAGCTGCTTCTCTATCTTTAGGACAATCGTGAGAGAGATCGACCAATACAAGTTTCCAGGTTCATCTTTTCAGTCTTCTACCAGATAGACTGGCAGTGCCATACAAGCACTCCAGTATGCACATAGAGGTTACTCTGCTCCTCTGGACCAGGGCCAGGGACCCACAGTGGGAGTACAGGATGAACCTACACCATGCTGGGGAGGGGGAGAATGAGGAGTCAGCAAAGGCATCAGAGCTTTTCCTACTGTTTTTACCACTGTTTTTTCTTCATTGGCACTCGCCCAATTACTATAACCCTTTAACTGTTTTCTGGAGTTTTGAGAAAGATGGCTCTGCCAGTTTTGTTAGTTGTTCAAATATTCTTTGGGTACACAGTTCCTGGAACATCTTATGCCCACCATCTTGGCCTACCAGAAGTCCAGGTATCAGTGTTTTTCTTAAAACTGTCAGCCAGGGTTTAGAACCACTGTCTTAGACTTTCAGGAGAACTAGATTGCATCCCAGTTCCAGGATCTAGTGAACATCTGTGTTTGCCTAGTAATTCTAGCAGGAAGATATTTCTTATTTTTAAGCCAGCTCACGTAGCAGTCTCTTTACCCTCTCAGTCATTTTATTTCCTTGGGATCTATGGACAATCTGTTCGCCTTTTTCATAGTCAAGCAATCAGCCTTCCAGATGACCAATTATTCTTCAAAATTTCAGGATTGTTCAGAGAATTCTGTGCCTCCTTTGGCTTGTGCACACATTGCAGTCACTATGCCTGGGGGCAGCCCATCCTGCTTGGCCACACAAGAGCTATACTGGAGCTGGCTGGGTAACCGGAATCACCATGGACTAGCCAGGAGAGAACAGAGTTCTGACACTGGAGTTCATCTCCCAGCTCTACTACATACCCACTGAGTGGGCGAGTCACTTATGTTCCTTAAGCCTCAGTTTCATCATCTGGAAAACAGAGATAAAAAGAGAGCCAAGCCCCTGGCCAAAACCCAGGGGTTTTAAAGGGAAAAAAGCTTTGTTGAAAGGATTAAATTAAATAACTTATAAAAGAGCCCTTAGAGGCTAGTGGCCCAATGCCTGTAAGATAAATAGCCATGAGTGATCATTAGCTGTAATGATTATTATCCACACATTCTTTATATGCTGGCCTGATCTCAAGGCATTCCTGAGTCAAGGAACGTCTCTGACAATAACAGCCAAACCCATTCTATACAGGTTTCTCCACTGTCCTCCAGAACTGTGCCATCCAATATGGTAGCCATTAGCTGCATGTGACAACTTAAATTTAAAGTATGTACATTAAATTAAAATTCAGTTTTCTAATTATACTTGTCACATTTTAAGTACTCAGTGGCCACATTTTGAACGATATAGGTATGAGACGTTTCCATCATGCAGAAAATTCCACAGGATAGCACTGCTGCAAGCTTAGAATTAATTTCCTATTCCTCACTGGAACTGCTGCTACGAGGGTCAGTCTTTTCTAGTAAGCCCTAGTCTAACCTGTATTAGTCCAAACATGGGAACCCAAGCTAACTGCAATTCAATAAAAGGGAGGGCAAAAACCTGAGGCCTTTCTCTAAGCATTCAGAGAATTTTAAATTTTCTAACTGATTTAACAGCAGCTAAAATTGAGGCATGATACAGGCTATGTTTCTATTACTGAGGCTTAAAAATATGGCTTACAAAGAAATTTTTGTAATAAAACCTGAGAAATTTAGAGGCTGGTGTTATATATTACTAGTTCTTTGCTTCCTTATTTATTGATTGCCATGTTTTATGGTCAGTTTTTCTACTTTAAAAAAAATTTTTAAAAGGAAAAGAAAGATAATGCCCCTGCAGTTAATACAGAAAGAAGCATTAGTTACTACCCAGAAATTTTGGGCAGTCTTGCAAATACACAAATCAACATCAATTGACCATGGATGCAACTTATTCTTTAATGAAGTTATCTGCTATTAAAAGCATGTGATTGGGACTTCCGGAGAAGATGGCGGCTTAGTAAGATGCGCGGGTCTTAGTTCCTCCTCCAGAAAAGCAACTAAAGAAACAGAAACAATACGAAACAGCTCCCAGAGTCACGACAGAGACCAAAAAGACAGCGTACCCCATTCTGGAACAGCTGAACGGGCAGGGAGAATCTGCTGCGGTGAGATACCCGAGGGGCACGCGTTTTCCCGGCTGGGGCGGCTGGCGACTGGGGTCCCCTCCACGCACGTGGCTCCCCGGTCTGACTGGGAACGTTGGATAGCGGGGCCCTCCCGTCACGCTTGGCGTTTCGGGCCAGCTGGGCAATTAGGACCGGCACTCTCCCAAGCTGCGCTGGCCAGCGACCCCCGCCTCCACGCGCGGTTTCCCGGGCCGACTGCCGTGCAGACAGACGAGCGCCACGAGCGCCACCTACTGGGCAAGAAAAGAAAAACAGAGCCCAGAGATTTCACAGAAAAAGCTTTCAACCAGCTGGGTCCCACACCCAGGGAAATCTGATCAAATGCCCAGACACCAGCAGAAAATAATGGATGACGCTCGGAAAATTGAAGATATGGCCCAGTCAAAGGAACAAACCAATAGTTCAAATGAGATACAGGAGCTGAGACAACTAATGCTGAATATACGAACAGAAATGGAAAAACTCTTCAAAAACCAAATCAATAAATTGAGGGAGGACATGAAGAAGACATGGGCTGAACAAAAAGAAGAAATAGAAAATCTGAAAAAACAAATCACAGAACTTATGGGAGTGAAGGACAAAGAAGAAAAAATGGAAAAAACAATGGATACCTACAATGGTAGCTCTAAAGAGACAGAAGCTACAATTAGTGAACTGGAGGATGGAACATCTGAATTCCAAAAAGAAACAGAAACTATAGGGAAAAGAATGGAAAAACTTGAGCAGGGGATCAGGGAACTGAATGACAATATGAAGTGCACAAATATACGTGTTGTGGGTATCCCAGAAGGAGAAGAGAAGGGAAAAGGAGGAGAAAAACTAATGGAAGAAATTATCACTGAAAATTTCCCAACTCTTATGAAAGACCTAAATTTACAGATCCAAGAAGTGCAGCGCACCCCAAAGAGAATAGACCCAAATAGGTGTTCTCCAAGACACTTATTAGTTAGAATGTCAGAGGTCAAAGAGAAAGAGAGGATCTTGAAAGCAGCAAGAGAAAAACAATCTGTCACATACAAGGGAAACCCAATAAGACTATGTGTAGATTTCTCAGCAGAAACCATGGAAGCTAGAAGACAGTGGGATGATATATTTAAGTTACTAAAAGAGAAAACTGCCAACCAAGACTCCTATATCCAGCAAAATTGTCCTTCAAAAATGAAGGAGAAATTAAAACATTTATAGACAAAAAGTCACTGAGAGAATTTGTGACCAAGAGACCAGCTCTGCAAGAAATACTAAAGGGAGCACTACAGTCAGATACGAAAAGACAGAAGAGAGAGGTATGGAGTAAAGTGTAGAAAGAAGGAAAATCAGATATGATATATATAATACAAAAGCCAAAATGGTAGAGGAAAATATTATCCAAACAGTAATAATACTAAAAGTTAATGGACTGAATTTCCCAATCAAAAGACATAGAATGGCAGAATGGATTACGACCCAGCAATACCACTGCTAGGTATCTACTCAAGGGACTTAAGGGCAAAGACACAGACGGACATTTGCACACCAGTGTTTATAGCAGCATTATCTACAATTGCAAAGAGATGGAAACAGCCAAAATGTTCATCAACAGACGAGTGGCTAAACAAACTGTGGCGTATACCTACGATGGAATATTATGCAGCTTTAAGACAGACTAAACTTATGAAGCATGTAATAACATGGATGGACCTAGAGAACATTATGCTGAGTGAGTCTAGCCAAAAACTAAAGGACAAATACTGTAAGGTCCCACTGATGTGAACCGACATTCGAGAATCAGCTTGGAATATATCATTGGTAACAGAGACCAGCAGGAGTTAGAAACAGGGTAAGATAATGGGTAATTGGAGCTGAAGGGATACAGACTGTGCAACAGGACTAGATACAAAAACTCAAAAATGGACAGCACAATAATACCTAAGTGTAATGTAACTATGTTGGAACACTGAATGAAGCTGCACCTGAAATATGGTTTTTTGTTTGTTTGTTTGTGTTTGTATCTTTTGTTTTTGTTTTTTTTCTTTTTCCTTTTTATATATATATATATATTATTAGTATTATTATTTTAATTCTCTTCTCTACATTAACATTCTATATCTTTTTCTGCTGTTTTGCTAGTTCTTTTCCTAAATCGATGCAAATGTACTAAGAAATGATGATCATACATCTATGTGATGATACTAAGAATTACTGAGTGCATTTGTAGAATGGAATGATTTCTAAGTGTTGTGTTAATTTCTTTTCTTTTTTTTGATTAATAAAAAAATTAAAAAAAAAAAAAAAAAAAGCATGTGATTGACTTGGAGTACTGACAGCGAGAGCAAACACTTAGACACAGACGTTTGGAAATGCAGAACCCAGCAGACATTGCTGTGTGCCTTCAGATGAGATGCTAAGCAAGCCAGAACCCAGAGTTGTGTCTTGGAGGAGCTAAGTGAAGGCCCACAGATGTTAAGAGAGGAAACCACTGGCATCAGAAGCTGGAAAAAACAGAACCTGGAACAAGGACCTATAGAGGCCAGTCACATGCCTCCCCACGTGACAGACATTGGCCTTTCTTGAGTCAAGGTATCTTTCTCTAGCTTCCTATTTTGGACATGTTTATGGCCTTAGAACTGTGAACTTATAACTTTATAAGTTCCCTTTTTAAAAGCCATTCAATTTCTGGTATGTTGCATTCTGGAAGTATTAATTAACTAAAACACCATATATTAGGGATTGAATTGTGTTTCCCCAAAATATATGTTCAGATCTTAATGCCAGGTCCTGTGAATGCAAACTCACCTGTAAGTAGGATCTTTGAAGATGTTATCAGTTACGATGACCAAACTGGAATAACCATAATCCAATATGATTGGAGTCCTTATAAGGAAAGGAAATTTGGATACAGAGTGACAGAGACAGAGAGGGCAATGTAATGGAGAAAAAGTTTCAGTTATGCTGCCACAAACCAAGGAATGCCATGGATTGTTCACCACCCACTAGAAGCCAGAAGAAAGGCATGGAATGAATTCTTCATTTAAGAGGAAGTATGACCTTTAATCTCAGACTTCCAAGCCTCCAGAACCGTGAGACAACTTTCTGTTAAGTCATCTAGTCTGTGGTACTTTGTTGTAACAGTCCCAGAAAACTAAGACACATGCTAATGAGAGTGTTAAATAAGAGATGGTTTGAGGTCCCCAGAAAAACAATCATCCGCTAATTCAGAATCCCACCAGTTATATAAAATAGTGGTAATTAATACATTATATTTATATAATCCCTAGTTCCAAACCTTCAAACTGGTATTCATAAAGCAATTAAAATTCTTTGGATTATAATTAAATGACATCTAAAACAGGAAAATTCCAATTATAAGAAGAAATTCATTCATAGGAAATGTACCTGGAAGTATTATGTATTTAAGTAGTCTGATGTATGCAACCTGCTCTCACATGTTCAGGAAATGGATGGATAGAAGATAGCTAGATAAAAATGGCAAAGATGGCAAAATATTAAAATTGGTGGATCTGGATAGCTGGGGGTGAGTTATGTTGGATTTCTCTGTATGTGATTTGTATTATTTTTGCAACTGTTCTGTAAGTTTGAAATTATTTCAAAATAAAAAGTTAAAAAAAAAGCAAGCGATTGATTAATTTATCACATAGACTTGCGTGTAAATTTGAAATGAGCACAGTTATCATGGATGATAGTAAAATCCAGTTACTGTCAAATTCGCATCCTTCTATCATTGCTCTTACTGAATTTCTTAAATTTCAATTCTTATACCATGAAATTATAGTATACATGAAATATAATGGAGTTTTGAAAGTTCTATAGTCATGGGAATGAAATAATTATACCATTGAACCTTAATATATTTGAGAAATATCTCTAGAAATGTAAAACATCTAACAGTGGCATACTGATAGAAGGTTATATAAGATTTTTAAAAAACCGTTTGTGATATGTACCAAAAGGCATGTATGAGAATGTCCATAGCAGCTTTATTTAAAGTACTCCCAAACTAGAAACTATCCAAATACCCATTAACAGGAGGATAGTTTAATAAATTGTGGTATATTCATGCTAGGGAAAACTGCATAGCAATGAGGAATAACAAGCCCCTGATATACACATCAACATGGGCGAGTGAATATTACTGGCATTATGTTGAATAAAAGAAGCAGACACAAAGAAGTACATTTATTTCACTTGGTTTAAATTTAAGACTAATTGATGATAATAAAAGTCAGAAGAGTGGTTAACTTCATGGGGGGTGAGTATTCGTGGGAAATGGGCAGGAGAAAACTTTTGGGGATGACGAAAACATTTTCTATCTTGACCTAGGCGGTAGTTACATGGGTGTATACCTGTTTAAAAATTCATCAAGAAGTACATGAGATGTATGTGCATTATTACTTTACTATATGTGCTGGCTTGAAACTGTTATTTACCACAGAAAAGCCATGTTCTTCTAATCCATTCTTGTGGGTGCGGACATATTATTGGGTGGGACCTTTTGATTAAATTATTTCCATGGAGATGCAACCTATCCAATTCAAGGTGGGTCTTAATCCATTCCTGGAGCCCTTTATGAGAGAGCCAGAAACATTTAGAGAGAAAAAAGAAACGCCCAGAGACACTTTGGAGAGAACTGATACAGAGAGCAGAGAGAAAAAACCAAGTGAAGGACACAGAGGGAGAGAGACGGCCCCGAGACGCTGAGAGGAGACCTGCAGGACACAGAGAGCCCAGAGAGGCGTCCCTAGAGGAGCAAACAAGGACATTCAGAGTGAAATTTGAATGAGCACATTCTCAGCCACTGGAAGCAGAGGCTGAGAGCAATGGAGCCCAGGAGCAAGGGACCTGCAGACGTCACATGTGCCTTCCCACATAACAGAGGAGCCTGGATGCCCGCAGCTTCTCTTCAGAGTCCGTGTGTTTTCCTTTTATGCCTTCATTTGGACATTTTCATGGCCTAGCAACTTAAACGTAACTTTAAAAGCCCCCTTTGTAAAAAGCCAATCCATTTCTGGCATATTGCATTCCAACAGCTTTAGCAAATCAAAACAATATATAAATATATAGATAGATGGTGTACCACAATAAAAAGGAAAAACTGTGAAGGAATTTTACTCAAAATGATATATTTTAATTCTGCTAGAAAGCAACGGCTTACGAGCTGATTAAATATGATGTGGAGAAAGATGAACCTGTTCGAGATGGAAATGGATATTGCATCAAAGTTCCCAAAGGTACAGTGAACTTTTGTTAAATTAAACTATTCCTTTTCTTATCTTAGCCAAGTGACTTTGAAAGCCTAAACATACTATTACTAAAATATGAAGAAACTTATCAGAGCTTTGTTTAAGCTCTCAAAAATGTTACAGAAATGCCAAAAAGTGCCAATTTACCACTACATTTTATGTCATTACAATTTTAAACCGAGTTAACATCCTCTTGCTTATGAGTTAAGTATTTTGTGGGAAGGGATATGTAATTAGGGTTGCAAAATTGCAGTTAGCTTTAAATGGTCTTTCAGGCTTAAACTACTATGCATTTATCTGTCTGTGCAGATCATTATTCCATAACAGATTAGCATTATAAGAATAACATATGTCAATATGTTAATATTTTTGGGTTTTTTTTGTTAACTTTTTAATTAATTAAAAAAAGAGTAATAGAAGCAAAAAAAAAAAATTACATATGTTAGGCCATATGGAATAATGTACTATGTATATGTGAGTGTGTGATATATATGTATATATACATGGAAAATGAAACTTCCTGCAGCCAGCTATAGCCAGTGGGTTATATAGCACTAATTTGAAGAGAAGTGGATAATATAATTTGCTTACTGCTATCACATAAAATAATTTATTTTTTTGCCTTAGGTGAAGTGGGACTCCTCATTTGTAGAATCACACATCGTACACCATTTAGTGGCTATGCAGGAGGAAAGACTCAGACAGAAAAGAAAAAACTGAGAGATGTCTTTAAAAAGGGAGACCTCTATTTCAACAGTGGAGATCTTTTAATGATTGACCACGAAAATTTCATCTATTTCCACGACAGAGTTGGAGATACATTCCGGTTGGTTTCTCTGAAACTAGTGCGCTAAAAAGAAGCATATGCTCAGTTTGTCTTAAATCAGACATCGACTTGATGGTACTTAGGTTAATGGTGCTTCATTTCCGTCTGTCTCTTTGAAGTGTCAACTCAACCTCCTGTATTCCCAGAGAATAAGGAAAGTACCTGAAGTGTTGCTCTGCAGTGTAGTTAGTTTCTTCTTAATTCAGCAACACCAGATGAGAGTAGGCAGAAAATGTGTGTCTGATTTTGGGAGTCTGAAAATCCTAGCCCATCAACTCCTCTCATTTATCTTCCTTTCTTACTGGTCACTTCTTAGGATACCCCGGGGTTTTCACACTGTTTCCAATCGTAGGACTTTTTTTCAGCTAAAACAGAATGCAAATTAATGTGGAGCTGATCTGATTAAAGAAGGGGTGAGGTGTACAGAACCCCACCTCGTCACCTCCTCATACTTTCTGTCTTCTACCAGGGGGGTTTCCCACAGAACCCCAGGTCAGCACAGTGCAGTTTGAAAATCATATTAAGAGACCACGAAATTAATTCCCAATAGTTGCACATTCCAGACTTTCTTCCTGTGTAAACCCCCTGAGGACAGGCTCTGTGTCTTTTGCCGCCCCCCACCCCCTCCCCCCAGCACTTAGCACAGTGTCTGACACTCATAATTATTGGTGAAGGAAGGAAAGGAGGGGAGAAGAGAGGGAGAGAGGGAGGAAAGAAAGAGAAGGGAAGGAAGGAATGGAAGTTGTCTGACAGGAGAACCGACCTCCCAGGCTCCCCTCTGCCTCTGATCAGGTGTGTCGTCAAAACACGTAAGCTTTCTCACCTCAGTCTTTTCCCCAATCATCTTCCTGGTTCCTTTCATCTCTAATAGTCCACAATTCAAGGGCCATATCATTATTTTATGCCACCTTCTATCTGGGTACTTCTGGGTGCGTATACACTTCTAGGAGATCTAAATAATTTTTTAAATGTAAAATAAATTTTAACTCTCTATTCAAAGAAAACTAGCCCCTGATTGAGTGTTAATATCACATTCTCCCTATACTTAAAGCATGGGATTTTTCTAGTTAAAAAGCTTTCTCATTGCCATAAGATGCCAAAATACAAGTATAATATCTTATTAAATAGAAGTACACTAGTTGAATTAGAAAGCAACTCGAAGCTAGCAAATGAGAAAAATGAGACAAGATGTGTTGACATTCATGTGTGATGTCTGGTGCCTTTCTTAGGTCAAGGCAGCATTGTAACATTAGAACAACATCATTCACATGGAAACATTGAAATTTCACATTTTATGACCTAGGTCTATACCACTGTCTTTTATTCTCCAAGAAATGCCTCTCCCATGACTAAGTTGGGGAGTTTGGGGGAATGAAATGGGGACGAGGAGACCAACCACCCCACAGACTTCTGCAGGAAACATCTGCTGCCAGTGCAACCTGGGTCACAAAAATTCTGCTGCTCTTTTTCCCCAGGTGGAAAGGGGAAAATGTGGCCACCACTGAAGTTGCTGACATAATGGGTGTGGTTGACTTTATCCAAGAGGTGAACGTCTATGGAGTGCCTGTGCCAGGTATTCACAAGGATATTATCAATCTATGCCTAAGTCAGTGCAGTACCCGTACACAGTTTTAACCCCACGGCAGAGTTTGTTGTTTCTTTCTCCTGTCAACTGGAGAATAAAGCAACTCTTTCAGTCACTAGGGAGAGAGGAGCTTATGTTTGGTTTATGTTCCATTATAAAGCCAAATCATTACATCTGAACCCCACCTTCCTCTGTGATTTAGCTCCCCAGCTGTTCTGGCTCTGGGGCAAGCTAAGTCTCTCTGAGTGGCAAGGTCTCATGCTGCGTTTGGCATGCCTCAAGAAGAGATATGTCACGCTGGGTGGCTGGGAAATGGTGTCTTAGACTCAGAACCAGGAGACACAAATAAGAGCAAGTGCAGTTGCTGAATGAAAACTGGGAAGGGGCTGATTTTGTCCAGACTCTTTTTTTAAAGCAGGTCTCTGACCGCAGCCCAACCCACTAGGTTTCAAAGTCACCGACAGCCTGGTGTCACCAAGGCTTCCCCTGCCTCTCTGCTTCTGCCTGCAGAGTGAGGCTGCCACAATCTGAGTTTGAGCCTAGGCTCCCCCACCTCCTGGCTGTTTTTTACTTCAGGTGAAACCAAAAGCAGGGATCATACCTTCCCTGCAGATAAGATTGTCAAGAAAACCAATTCATTTTAATTACATAGATACTAAACATATGATTATAAAACGTATATATGAGAATAAATCATTTTTATTGTTAAACCTCCAAATCACCGTCCAAATATAAGGTACTAGGGATATTATTTTTCTCTCGCTCAGGATCCTCACCTATATAAAAAGTGGAAATCCAAAATTCCCTTTTCCCTAAGCAGAGACAGTGTCACATGACCTTGTGTTGTCCTATTTTTTAAAGAATACTGGTGAATTTCTCTTGCCTGTTCCTCTCCGACACAGTGACGGCACCACAATTGGAAGCATAGCCACACATTGGGTCACTGAGTGGGACCCGAGGAGAATACACCAGACCTTCAACTGAACAGGCAACTATGCTCTGTCACGGTGGTCAGCCCTCACAGAGCCCACCCGGAACGCTGAGCATGCTCCTAAAACCTGAATTTTAAAAGGGTAACAACACAAAAGAGAATATATGCAGAGATGAGAGGAGCTGAGAAAATGGAACGGAATACCATGTCACATCCACTAGAATGGTCCTTCATTAAAAAAAAAAAGAAAACAGAAAATAATTATTGCCAAGGGTGAAGAGAATTAGGAACTCTTGTGCATTTCTGCACAGTGGAAAACACTTTGGTGGTTCCTCAGAAAGTTAACCACAGAAAAAATAAAACGAAAACAGAAAAAAAAATTACCATATGACCCAGCAATCCCACTTATAGGCATATATCTAAAAGAATTAAAAGCAGGGATTGAAACAGTTATTTGCTATGAAGCAGCATTATTCACAATAGACAAAAAGATGGAAGTAACCCGTGTCCATTAACCAATGAATGGATAAGCAAAATATGATGTATACAAATAATAGCATATTATTCAGCCCTAAAAAGGAATGAAGTGCTGATACATGGAACAACGTGGATGAACCTTGAAAGCATTATGTTGAGTGAAATGAGCCAGACACAAAAGGACACATATTCTATTATTTCACTTATATGAATTATCTAGAATAAGAAAATACATAAAGAGAGGAAGTAGATTACCGGTTGCCAGAGGCTGGGGTTGGGGTCGGGGGATGGGGAATTACTGCTTAATGGGTACAGAGATTCTAATTTGGGGTCATGAAAGTTTCACTAATGGATGGTGGTGATGGTGGCACAATATATGTATACTGAATTGTGAACATGAAAGTGGTTAAAATGGGAATATACACGTTACCAAAATTTTTAAAAAAAATTTTTTTAATGGTAGTGGAGGGACCTAGGCCAGTGCACCTTCAGTTAGAGTACCCAGAGTGGTGTCTCCACCCAGGAACTTGTTAAAAGTGCAGTTTCTGAGGCCCACTGCAGACCTACTGAATCAGCACCTCTGGGGTGGGGCCCAGGAGGCTGCGCTGTAACAAGCTAACCCAGTGAGTCTTGGCAACACTAACATCTAAAAAGCGCTGAAGCACAGATCTAGAAGTTCTGAAAATCTGGCCAATTATTAGAAACATCTGAGAAGTTTTAAAAACCCAACTCTAGTAGATCTCTGGGGTTTGGGACCTCAGAACCTGCATGCCTGTGTGTGTGTATGTGTGTAATTAAAAAAAAAAAAATTATTGCGGGGAAATAACATAAAAATTGCCATTTTTAAAACCATTTTTAAGCATACAGTTCAGTGTCATTAATTACGTTCACAGTGTTGTACAAGTATCACCACTCTCTATTTCCAAAATGTTTCGTCACTCCAGGCAGAAATTCTGTACCCAGTAAGCAATAACTCCCCATTCCCCTCCTCCCCATTCTCTGGTAACATCTAATCTGCTTTGTCTCTAGGAATTGCAGATTCTAGATATTTCATATAAGCGGAATCATACAATATTTGGCCTCTTGTGTCTGGCTTATTCATTTAGCATGTCTCCAAGGTTCATCCTTCTTGTAGCATGTATCGGAGCTTCGTTCCTTTTAATGCCTAAATAATATTCCATTGCATGAATTAAACCACATTTTGTTTATTCATCTGTTAATGATTGCTTGGACTGTTTTCTGCATGTCTTTTTTTTTAATTTCCAAGTGATTCTGAACACCAGCAAAGTTTGGGAGCCACTAATATAGAGCCAAGAAGAGGAGGCTAATGATTTTCAAATTGCTGGAGGGCAAGCAGTAGAAGGAGCAAGTGTGTTCCATGTTGCACCAGAGATTAGAACTAAAACCCATGGATCAAAATGACCAGTGAGCAAAAATTTAACCCAAGAATTTCCCTGTACCTATAAGGGTCCAACAGTAGAATGGACCGTCTTCTGAGATAGGGGGTCTCCCACCAGCTGGGGTATGTAAAGAGAAGTTGGACATCTATGGGGATCCTCTGATAATTTTTGCAGGGGTGAAAGACTGAAGAGGAAACTCTAAAGTCCCTCCCAACTTCTCAGTGCCTCACTTGGTGTCTTGCTTCCCATCCACAGTGACCAGCCCCATTCCAGTGTAGTAATGCAGCAGATCTGCCTAGAGTGAGGTACCCATCCACCATGGGTGATTCCCCATCTGAGAGGTCTGAGCAGTGCCTTTTACAGATCTCTGTTTTGGAACTGGAGTGAAAGTCTAGATTTGGACCTAGAATGGAGTTGAATTTTTCTAGAATGGAGTTGAATAGTCTAGAACTTCCTGTCCTCAAGAGAACTTTCTGTCATGATGAAAATGTTCTATATCTGAATGTCCAGCATGATAGCCAATAGCCACGTGTGACTATTGAGCACTGGCAGTGTGGCTATTGACTGAGGAATTGAGGTTTAAATTTGATTTAATTATAATTCATTTAAAATTGAATAGCCACTCGTTGACTAGTGACTATCATATTGGACAGCGCAGCTCTAGAGAAGCCCTGGCTTGGAGGTGACCTTTAAAACTAGCTCAGAACTACAGTACACTGGAACCTTTCCCCTGAAGTTGAACTAGCCCCAAAGCAATCTCTGGATGTTGAAGGAAGTATCTGAGACCCAGCAGGTTCATTCACCTCTCAGTCAGGTATTCCCACTGCCAAAACAAGAGCAAGGAGCCAGTCGACACTGAAGAATTCTGTTGCATCAGACCTTGCTTTAATTCTAAAAGGAGCTTATGGAGACATTTGAGATTCCTGAGACTGGAGCCTTTGGGACAGCTAGCAGGGACCCCTAGAGAAAGAGAGTCTGGTGCCCTACTCAGTCCCCATTATCCCCCACACTCCCCATCCCCGCCCTCAGATAAGAGGGTAACTAAATGAGGGTGTGTTTCCTTTCTTTTAATTTTTCCTTTTGTTTTCTGCCTTCCTTAGAGCAGTAGGTAAACACACAATCACCATGGGAGAGATTTCAGGACCTGAGTCCCAGGTGACAAAGGCAGTTCTCCTTCCCCAGCTCGGATTACAGCTAAGTAGTTGAGGGAAGTGGATCTGGACTCCCGCTGGGTCTGTTGGATCAGGTAGAAGATATATTAATACCTAATTACAACTCTCCTCCCAAGAAAACAATAGTAATTGTTCTCACTCTCTCCACTTCCAGCCCTACCTGACTGGGCAGACAGAGCCTTAATAGGCTGTTTTCTCTTTGGAGAGCCCAGCCTCTCAGGACGGATGGGCATCCTAAGAACATCCTAAGAACAGCGGTTCACCACTGTGGACCGAGGACTGATCACTGGCGTCAAACTTCCTTCAGCCCCCAGTTTTACCTGTTTCCCACTCCAGAGGTTTTCATCTGGGCTCTTAAGAAGAAGGGTGATAGTTACAGGGCCAGGATCTGGAGCCAGCCTGCCTGGATTCAGCGTGTGGCTGACTTTGAACAAGTCTTTTAACATCGTTAATCCTTAGTTTCTTCACCAGTAAAGTGGAGATGATATCTGTACCTCATCATAGAGTTATTTTGAGGATGACATGAAATAATCCATAAAACACACTTGGTGTAAGGCTTGGCACATAATAAAGATTCAGTCAACGTGTTTACTATTATTGTCACTTGAGAGTAACGGCAATGTAAAAGTTTGAAATAAAAATGTGAAATAAACTTTAAATAAAAATTTCAACCATTCAAAACAAATCCATGCCATAACATTGTCTCAGTTCACAGCTCCTTGAATTAGCAAAGCATCATAAAAGAAAGATAGCTGCAAACCATCTCATTTTTCTCACTTTATTTGTAGGACATGAGGGTCGAATTGGCATGGCTTCAATCAAGTTGAAGGAGGACCATGAATTTGATGGAAAGAAACTTTTTGTGCATGTTACCGATTACCTGCCTTCTTATGCAAGGCCCCGGTTTGTAAGAATCCAGGTGAGGCCTCTTGTTATCAAGTTCAATTATCTTCTCACTTGGAGACCCCTGTCCCTTAGGGAACTGCTCCTTTCCTATCATGGGGACGGCATTTGCAAAATGTTCACTCCCTTTCCAAGAAGTTCAGAAAGGAATGTCACAGATCAATAAGGAAGCAGGAATAACAAAGTATAGCTAGCAGAAACCCAGTTGTAATCCCTTTCTCCCTAAAATGGCAGGCCAGATCGTTCCACAACAGTATTAGCAAATAAACTCACTAAGCCTGTATCGACAAGGTATGATAGAAACTTAAAACAGAAACACTCTGCCCCTCCAAGTTTTGTTTCCAACTTTAAAGAATGATAAAATTCACTGAGTCCTAAAATTTGCTGCGATGTGAATTTTAATCGCACAGCATTAGCCAGTTGGAACTACCAAAGGTTTCACTATTATCACTAGAGGGATTTTTTTTTCTCTTTCTCAAACATTAACCCTCTGGTTAAACACTCTGACTTTTGGACTTTTAGCTCTGTAATTCTGTATCTGAAGATTTGAGAAGATTATAGGATTATTCCTGTTGCTATTCATAAAGAACCAACATTTGGTATGCAACTAGATGGTAGAGAGACATGAAATATCCTCAGATCATTACCTATTAAATGAAAGAGAAACCAGTCTTCAGCCTAACAGATAAACAAGCTCGAAACCAGAGTTGTCTGGAGATAATTTCTTCCCTTCACCCCCACCGTTAATCAAGATATTCCAGTAATACATGAAGCCTCACCAAGTGCCCACCTTCTGCTGTGAAATCTACATGCACAAATACCTTCCTGTTAGCAGCATCTCACTCATTCACAGGTGAACTTAAAGTTTTCAGGAAATGAAAATTACTTCTGCAAAGGGCCCCCTAGTGTAGACTCTGAAGACAGGCTGTATCCACGGTATACAAAACTTTCACAGCTCTCAAATGAGCCAGGAATGCCAAGGCAGGTTGCCAGTGTCCCTGCCCCACCCCTGCCACTCACCCTGCACCCTAATCTCTTTGCAAAACACCTGCCACAGTGTGCATTGTTTTATTTTTTCAGGACACCATTGAGATTACTGGAACTTTTAAACACCGCAAGGTGACCCTTGTGCAGGAAGGCTTTGAGCCTGCAGTCATCAAAGATGCCTTGTATTTCTTGGATGACAAAGCAAAAATGTATGTGCCTATGACTGAAGACATGTATAATGCCATATGTGATAAAACTATGAAACTGTGAATAGTCCCAGGAAGACAACTCATAACATTTCAAGAAAGAAACTGAACAGACCTAGTGCAACCATTTGATATAATCTGACTTTAATTTGATTGAAGATTGTGAGGCACAAATTTGTTTTTAGGAAATTATGCATACCAATAAGGGAACCTTTTGGTTCCCCTGAACCTTTGCAAGAAAAGACACTTTGAGATAATTATTTTTCATTTGGCACCTATTTTTTTTTTTTGCAAACAGCTTGTAGGAGGGAGAGTGTTATTTTTTTAACATGTAATAAAATAGATGATCATCAACAAATGAGAAAACGCTGCCTCTCCTGTTCTCTCCTGACTTTATTTGAAATGCAGCATCAGCCACACCAGAGCCTGACAGCCTCACAAGTAACTTTTTGTAGGTGTCCAATTCGCAGCGGTAATGGCATTCTCAGCAACAACAAAGGGAGCTGACCGATGGCAAGCCCAGTTGAACTCCAGCTACCATGGAGGGAGGCCAGCTCTCTCCACTAGTGAGCATCCAGGCCACTGTGTACACACAGCCTCATCCAACAGGTGATGACACCGTCTGTATTCCTGAAAGGAGCATAAATCTGTAGCATCAGAGTTCTTTATCTAAAAAAGTGCCCAGTAAATATTTTTCAACTACATCAGTGCTTGCAAACTTAAGCATCTTCGGGATTCATATAAGAAAGTGGACGAGAGAAGCAGGTTGAAAATGAAGTGGCAAACTTGGGACAGCACTACTCAGCTTCAGTCAGCTGATTATTGTCATGTAAGAATACAGGTCAGGAAGGGCCAGATCCTCTGATTATTCAGAAAACGGAAATCCAGCTATTACTGTGAATCTCCCAACTTTTAAAATGTGAAGTCTCAAAATTTTTAAAAATTCCATGCAGGTCAAACAAAATATATCTGGGGGCCAGTGAAGCCCCAGATTGGCACCTCTAGCCCTGCATGAATGTACGCCTGTGCCAGTTGCTCATCAGACCTGAGCTGGTCTCATTTCACCACCAGCCTTTGGCCAGTGGGAGTTGTTCAAAGGTCTGGTTCCTTCGGCGTGGCACAGGAGAGTTTGAGAACTCTTGAGCTCTTTCGGGCAGGTTTTTTCTTTTTTTTTTTTATTTAGCTGGTTGTTGGCTTTTTCTTAAATTGTGAAAAATAACATATATACAAAAAAGCAATAAATTTCAAAGCACTCCACAACAATTAGTTTTAGAACAGATTTCAGAGTTTGGGTATGGGTTACAGTTCTACAATTTTAGATTTTTCCTTCTGGCTGCTCCAAGACACCGGCGACTAAAAGAAATATCAATATAATGAATCAGGGTCATACTCAACCCTGTTATTTATGTTATTTAATATTTGTTAAATCCTATCTTCTCTTTTATAACCCCACCTTCTCCTTTGATCTTTTTAATTGACATATATTATATATTCACATACCATGTAATCATCCAAAGTGTGCAAGTGGTTCACAATATCATCATATAGCTATGCATTTATCATCACAATTGACTTTTTTTTTTTTCACATGGGCAGCACCGGAAATTGAACCTGGGTCTCTGGCATGGCAGGCAAGAACTCTGCCAGTGAGCCACCATGGCCCACCCCAAAATTGACTTTTGTTTTCTTTTTTTGTGAAAGTAACATATATACAGAAAGCAATAAATTTCAAAGCACATCACAACAATTAGTTGTAGAACAGATTTTAGAGTTTGGTATGGGTTACAACTCCACAATTTTAGTTTTTTTACTTCTAGCTGCTCTAACGTACTGGAGACTAAAAGAAAAATCAATATAATGATTCAACAGTCATACTCATTTTTAAACCCTACCTTCTCTGTATAACTCCACCATCACCTTTGATCTTCCTCTCACTCTTTAGAGGTATTTGGGCTATGCCCATTCTAACTTTTTCACATTGGAATGGGCTGTTGGTAATACGGGACAGGGGGATGGAACTAGCTGATGTTCTGGAAAGGCTGTTCCCTCTGCATTTATCTTATCTGGTCCAGGGATCCATCTGGAGGTTATAGATGTCTGGAAAGTTACCCTAGTGCATTGAACCTTTGTAGAATCTTCTGTAACACCCTAGGTGCTCTTTAGGACTGGCAAGAATGGTTTTGGTTGGGGATTGACAAGCTATGATAGATAACAATGTCAAACTGAAGCCTGCGTAAGAGTGACCTCCAGAGTAGCCTCTCGTCTCTATTTGAGCTCTCTCAGCCACTGATACCTTATTTGTAAACTTCTTTTCCGTCTTTTGGTCAGGATGGCATTGTTGATCCCAAGGTGTTAGACATGCTCTTTCTTACACTCAGCTGTCTCCCTCCCTGCATACACTCCTTTACCTCTACATGTATCAGCTGCAATCGGAGTTCACAGAAGCAGGTACATGTCAACAGCGCTCAAGATGACATGCTCCTTACCTAGGGTTTGTCGTGGCCCACAGGAGCAGGTGGTCACTAAGTGCATGCCCAGGAAGTGTGACCCAACATCACCCAAGTGCTACTCCCCTTTCAACCTCCCCAGTGACCTGGAACTGGCAAGGAGCCCCAATTCTCTCCCAGTTTTGTCCCCATAAGGCCCCAGGCAAACAGATGTAGGGATCCTCGATAACAAATGATGAGAGGGGCCCCACCCTCCCTTGCAACACTAGAAAAAAAAAATTTTTAATGCTTTTTTTTTTTGGCATGGGCGGACACCGGGAATCAAACTGGGGCTCCAGGATGGCAGGCGAGAACTCTGCCTGCTGAGCCACCATCACACCACCCAGAATTTTTTTTTTTTCCACTCTGTTCCTTTAGGTGATCCCTGAGAAAGCTCATGACCAGAGTCCCTGCCCCCACTCGTCATGTCCAACAGTAATCACTTCCTGAGTGTTAATGTGAAGAAGGCACTTGAAGATGGCCTAAGGAAAACACCAGAAATTTATGCATCTTTGTGAATTTTGCCAATAACTTAGAACTATCTTTGCTTGTGAGTTAGCACACTTGGGAATTTTAGCAAAATTCTAAGCATCTCTCCCCTTTTGTTGGCATTCCAGTGAGAATTTGAACCCACGTGAAGGGAAGTAGCATGACCCTTGTTTTTGAGACTTATCATGTTGTGTAATTGTGTTATTTGGAATCTTGTCAAAGTGAGCCAGGTCCTAAGCAAAGGTTGGGTCAAAGCAGGTATGGAACAGGTATCTTTTGGGGTGAGAGGTCAGCACTTAAACTGTTACCCAAGACATTAGAGAACGGGTAACCATTAAACCCTGACCAACTTTGACCCACGTTTTAAGCCCTCCAGTTAGAAACTCAGAAACCTGTGTCAAAAATCTCCCCACCCACAATCCCACCCCCACCCAGCACCCCCCGTTTCCCTCTCCTAGTCTGATGAATTCCCCAGTCTCCTGTTTCTCCAGACATCTCTGATTCTGGCCATAGCTCCTTTGTGATGCAAACAAGCCCAATGGCAAATGTGTACTAACACAATATTCTCAACACGTGGTTTGGAAGTGCCCATGTGCGCATATGCTCACATGTGAAAACAAAATTAAGCCATCACCTGTCACAGCTGGCCAATAGTTAAGACTGTTTTCTCTTTTTTAAAAGGGTCAGAAACTGCAGCCATAGAAATATCTGCACAAATCAGCTTCTTCAAGTGCAAATGAATATTAAAAAATATATATATGCTGATATCCATGTAAATCATTCAGCAGGTCTGATTTCAAATGCCTTGTTTGGAAGCATAATCGGTGCGTGGATAGGATGCTACAAGAATCAAAAGAATGGGGGGAGGGGTATAATTAGAAAATGCCCACACCTGAAATGGAAGCTCATAAGAATCAGTGTAAAAAGGGACCACCCAGCCGCAGTGACCCCCCTAAAAGATGATCTGCTAAATGTGTTTCTCATTCCTACATCTATTCTATAAGCATTTAATGAGTACCTGGTAGGGGCCAAGGGATCTACTCAGCATTCCTGTGATAAGGCTTTCCAAGCCTCTCTCTATGAAGCCAGGTAATACCTTCAAGGAAAGCTGACTGGAAAGACCCCTAAAAGGAATGCTGTTGTTCTCTCCATGTTTTAACTTTTCTACAATAAGTATTTTGTCATTACAACTAATGGGGCTGCCTAGAGTCTGAAGAAAAGGCAGCTAACAAGGCATCAAGCGGCACGACACCGGCACTATTGAAGGGGAGGTGGGCTGACTGGCCCACACAGGTGTGGATTCTCTGGGCTGCTATTTCTCCAAAGTGCAACAACATCTATGTTGTAGTAATAGTTGATGATGTAATGCATTGAGATCATCGATTTCCTTTTGCTCAGATTTCATCTTCTGTGACTCTAACCTCATAGGGGCAAAGAAGGTGTTCATCCAACTCATCGTTACATGCCTGATGCCTGGCACATGGGAGCCCATAATTATTTGCTGCCTGCTCATCAGGCAACCCTGATAAACATCTGGTTCCCCATGCCAGCTTTTCCACTGGGAGAAAAAAACTAAATAGATGAGCTGAGTCTTCTAGTTCATGTAGGACAGTGGTTCTCAAACTTTGGCACTGAGAGTTACTTGGAAGTAGAGTTCTGGGTCCTATGCCCCGCAAGTGAAATTAGAGTTTGAATCCGCAATTCTAACACATTCCCAGGTGTTTTGGGATGTAGTCGGGGGATTACACTCTGAGAACAACTGACATAGAAAAGTATTCTGAATTGCCCATTGTGTGTGCCTGGTTAGGGTAATTCAGTTCTCCAGAGCTGGATTATCTCTCATTAACTAAGGCTCAGATCTTAGATCTAAAATGACTCAAAGTGCAGACCCCAGGAATGGCCCAGCATAAAGCAATAAAGCGGCTTCTTTCACTTTGTCATTTTTAGTCTACATGTGTTCTTGGAAATTCACATCAATAAACCACTTATATTTATTTACCAGATACACATATATTGATTGAGATTTGCTATAGCAAAACTACAAACCACCTTAGAAAGTATCTAGGCAAATTTTTTATTAGGTAAAGAAAAAACTGATGCCAGGGGAGGTTGAAAAATCACAACCTACCTAAAGTGACAGAGCTAGTTAGCATGACTAAGCTTTGAACCTGCCCAGTCAGGAGAAGCATACATTGTCATAGACCAGTGACTCTCAAAGTGTGGTCTCCAGACCAGCAGCAGCCGCAGCACCTGGGAATACCTAAGAAATACAAATTCTCAGGCCTCATGCAGACCTACTAAATTCGAAATTCTTTGGGTGGGGCCCAGAAACCCGTGGTTTAATATGTTCTCCAGATGATGCACATTAAAGTTTGAGAACCCACTGGCTTAGAGCAAAGCTTCTCCAGCTTTAAAGTGCAGCACACATACCGCCTGTTGAGTAGCAAGAGATTCCAGAGCAGTAGTTCCCAAACATTGCTATACATTAGAATCACCTGAATCTTCAAGCCCAGGCTGCACCTTATACCAATTAAATCAGAAGTTCTGGGTGTGGGAGCCAGTCATCAGTAATTCTGGGGACCCCCAAGTGAGTCCTCGCCAGCCATGTTTGTGAACCAGGTAGAGAACAAGGAGCAAGATGAGCGTTCAGCTCTTTGTATAACCAGTGTCAGAACCACTCCCAGAGAAAGGGCCTTCTCAAAGGGGAAGAACTAACTGTGGTAACAGCATCTGAGAGCACAGCTTTCATTTGACTGCAGGGTCCAAAAAAAGGAAAATGCACAACTTCTTACACTGAAGAGAGAACATGTTAATGTCCTGGAGGGCCAGAAAGGGATCCACTGAACTGTGAGCTTCTGACCCATACCACCTTGAAGACTATGGTGTGGTGGACATAGCATGGGCTTCATCGATGTCAGGAAGACCTGGGCCCCCACTTACAAGCTGTGCGACCGGGGGCCTCATTTTCCTCATTTATAAACTATAAACCACAATGTCTGATTTGTCATCGATGCCTGTAAATAGAAGGTGTGGAGGGCTCCCCAAACCCATTTCCCTACAGTTAAATTCAAATCTTTAGAGTCCTAGAAAGCAGAATCCAGACACAGACACAGTTGGGCTCCAGGTCTCACCCCGCACGTAAGTGAATTAGTCAACGTATCAATGGTCAGTCAATCACACGAAGATATGCTTTATTTCGGGGACAAGCATAATTTATTTCTACATTGTATTTCATGTCATAAGCTGAAGCACAGAAGCTGCCTGTCAGTACACTACCCTTGGTCCTTTCCCTCTGACCAGCCTGCTGGAACTTTCTGGACCATGCTGGCTTAAACACTCTATTTTTATCCTGTTGTAGGCCATGGACCCCTATGAGACCACTAAAATTATGGACTCTCTCTCAAAGAAAATGCACATACACATAAGCGCACAAATTTGCCATATGATCCCGAGGAGCTTCAGACTCCTTGGATCACATCTGCAGGCTGGGCTGCAGATCCCTGGTTTAAATCAAGGCCTGCAGAGGGCAGCAGGGCAGCTGGAGCCCACATTGAGGGCTGCATTCAGGAAAACTGGGGACACTGTAGAACTTGATTAGCTTTTTGAAGGCGCTTTTCTTCAGCATCATCATCTCTCCTGGAAACCTGGAAAAGAATCTAACACGAGAGGAGCCCCCACTCTTCACAGAGCCATCTGTGGCCAGTGGCTTCTGAGCGCTCACAGGCACGCTGTTGCAACTGAGGGAACGCACCGTTTTCTTCTTATCCTGCACAGATAAATAACTAAACAGGAAGGAGGACAACTTGTGCTTGGTGACATCCGGGGTCTCTTCTAAAAAGCAGTCATCCAGTGGGTCCAGGAGGGTTTCAGGATGGCAGCTGTCATCCCTTCTCATAGGACCAGCTCCCACATGCTGAGGCTGCTGGATGATCTTCCTGGCCTGGGCTGCGTCATCTCCTGCCCCATTGACAAACTGAAGGGACATTCCATTGGCCGTGGCTCTGGAGCCCCTGGCTTGGGGGATGGGGTTCCCAGCCTGAGGGCCAGGTTGGGAAGTACAGTGCTGACTCAGGACGAGAGTGGCGGCGTCTCGAATGATGTGCCAGTCCCTGAGGATGTCACTCCTGGTGGTAAACTGGGATGTCACAGTGAAACGGATGATCACCCTGTCCTGGATAGCGGCTGGGATGAGGAAGAGATGGCCAGATCTAGCTATTTCCTTTAACATACTTTCCGTGAGACAATTAGGACCCTGTTTGAAGGATAAAGATAAGGGATGTCTGAGTCACATCCCCTATACCCATCCCCAGAAGCCCAGAATTTACATTTCCAGGAAGTTAAGCAACCACCACCCCTGGGACGCTGGGTTACATCATTTCCAGGAGGTTGTAAAACATCGAATTACCTTCAGCCGAAACACAACCAGGCCAAGGTGCCTCTTGGCTGGGATTTCAAAGAAAGGGTCATTTCTGACCAAAGATTCAAAATATTTAGCCATTTCAGTACCCTGGAATTACAAATATAGAGAGAACTGAGATTAATAAATTAGGCAAAGGGACAAACTATGCACAAATTTTCACACCACTAAGTGAACTTAAGCCACCAACCCCAATGAACAAGAGAGGCCTAAGTGGGTTTGGCCTATTTGTTGTCTCCATCTGAGCTTGTTCCTGTTCTGAGCTGGAAAGCCTCCAATGGCTCCCTATCTCTTGTTGCATCAGATCCACTTCAGAGACTTGTATCTCAAGCCTCTCTTTGGACTCACTCCCCCAACCAGAAGGCATGTGCTTTGTGGTCCAAATACCTTGGCTTCACCGTTTCTTGAACGGCCCAGGGGACAAGAGAGGGCCACATCTGGGCCTGTGCTCTGCCTTCCTGGCCAGGCGACCGCTAGGAACTGCACCTACCCAGACTAGAGACACCTGTTCCCAGGGACCACAAAAGCACCACAAGGGCTACAGGCAGCCCTGCCCCCATCCCAGGCCTGCGTTGTTTCCCTTGCCTCTTAAACGTTTCACATCTTGTACCTCAAATGCCCTTCCATCCCCTTCTTTCTGACATTCCACAGAAATCCTGTTTTTACATACCATCCCCACATAGAGCAAGGGAACAACTTCGTATCATATTAATCTTTCATTGAAATTTGTGACATCTTTTAAAGTTTCTTGTGTCTTTCCTTACCTATGACCATTAACTATACAAGGTCAGAATTTGCCTTTTGTTCCATTTTTAAAAACCTCCCCCAGAAGGATCTCACTAAAATATTTACTAAATAACTGTTATCAACTGGCTCTTACACCTGCTACTGTATTTCAAAAGAAGGCAAGGCTTTTAGCTAATCACATCTTGGGAAGATGATGAAAAACAACTGTTACAAACTTCATTCAGGACCTCTCTCCCTCCCCACTGTACGGTCTGTTCAAGAGCATCTCCAAGCACTACTCTAAGAACTTATCATTTTTCAAGTGCTAAGTCTCTCCAGGGAAAATACACTTCTGAATGCTTTCTGGCTAAAACATTTGCAAATAATTTTCTGATTTTGTCATGACTCTCTCTTACATTTCCATCCCTATGGGCCCCTTCCCACCCACCTGCCCTGACAGCTCTGATATTTTTCTGAGTATATTTTTTTCTTAAATTTACATGAGAACCATTAAGAAGATAGTTCAAGGACAGATCTAGGATCACACTAGCTAAAGACCATGAAACGGACACTTTTGAGCAAGGAAAGACACTCAGAAGTCATCTTGATTCAACATCATCATTTACTAGGAGGAGCCAAGGGTAAGTGACTCGCCCGAGATATAAGTTGCAGAACACACGTCTCCCGGTTGCCAAACTGATCCTCCTCCCACATGCTCTGCTGCCTCCCATAGCACATGCTGTTGGCACCAAGACAGCGGCAGAGGCTAGGGAGGCCACAGGATCTCTATCTCCAAAAACACACCCTTGTGGGGATGAAGGGGGTGCTGAGGCCAGAGCTCTGCCCCATCAGCAAACGATGGCCCATGGGCCAAATCCAGCCTCTACCCCAACTGTTTTTATGAAGTTTTATTGGCGCACAGCCACATCCATTTCTTTACATATTGTCTAAGGCATTTTTTATGCTACAACAGCCTTGTCGAGTAACGGCAACAGACACTATATGGCCCCAAAACCAAAACGTTTACTTCTAAACTTTCTACAGAAAAAAATGTGCCAATTCCTTGCTGTAGGTGATAGGAGATGAAGATGATGACGATGACAATGAAGATAATAATGAGGAGGAGGTGGAGGAGAAAGAGGAGGAAGGGTTGGTGCATGCAGAGGAGGGGGAGGAGGAGAAATGCACTGAGATCTTAAGCAAGTGTTAGGTCTTGTGTTAGGGCTTTATATATATATATATATATTATCTCAGCTAACTCTCACCATAAAACTTTTTATAGACTACAAAACCAAACATAGAAAGGTTAAATAATTTGTCCAGGGTCACCAAATAGTAAGGGGTAGAGCTAAAAATCAAACCCAGAGCCTGTTCCTAAAGCACTATTCTCTCCGTAACAGAGAAATGAAAAACTTGAGCTTATGTAAGAGTTTAGCCTTATAGAAAGCAGCCCAGACATGAGGGAAAAGGATTTTGAATTGAGAAGCTTGTGGTAAAGTCCCTGGCCTTCTACTCCAGCAGAACACGTACCATCTCTGAGCCTCACCTGAAAAAGGGGATGGTCATGGTAACCACCCCAAAGCATTGCTGTAAGTGTCTAATGAAATGCTACAATATTTTTCTTTTTTAGTTTAAGGTACTAGGTAAGTAATAATAATTATGATAACAGTACAGTTGAAGAGATAAAATTAGCTCATATGAAATAACTTAGTTTTAGTTCTACTCTTTACTATTGCAGGACCTTGGGCAAATAAGCCTTTTCAGCTCAGTTATTGCAGCACCATTTGTTGAATTTTTTTTGGGGGGGGGGGGGTGCATGAGTGCAAGAGCTGGTAATCGAACCTGGGTCTCCAGCATGTCAGGTGAGAATTCTACCACTGAACTACCTATGCTTGCACCCCTTCAGCTCAGTTTTGTAAGTGTGCTTGAGAACGTGATTCTTGGAATGTCAAGGAAGCAGAAACCAGGACAAATGGAATAGTCAGGGAAGTTCCTGAAAGAAGTGGGATTTAATCCATAGCAACATTTGGAGGGGCAGAGAGGACAATCCAGGAAGGGGATAGCACAGGCAAGGATATAGAAGTGAACTGAGGATGGTGTTTGAATGGGTTGGTGAGAAGCCCAAGCTGAACTGAACCCAACCATAAGCTGAGGTAGAGGTTGATAATCAGGTCCTTGAAGGTCAGGTGTAGGGGTGTGGGCCTAGTGTGTGAGGCAGTGGAGACCGATGGGCATTCAGGGGCGTGACTCACAAGCCGCAGTGTTTGGGAAAGGGGGATAGGAAGCGTACATTGAATTTCCAGTCCTAAATTGTAAGCAAAAGAACTGTTCCGATTACTTATTACCTCTTCCACCTTACTCCCATCCTCCCATCCTCCAGTCGTAAATGGAACTATGGCCCCCAAATCTAGGCTCTACGGTGAGCACAAAATCCCTGAAGTTCCTCAATGTGGCTTAGTGACAGCCCGTCCATTGGTAAATGCCCAATGGACACCTTGATGTTGGCTATAAATGTAAAATTACCAACAATAAAGCCAGCCATAGTTACTGCTTCAAACATTCCATTTTGTTGTGCTTAATGAAGCAGGTATTCCCCAGAGGAGAAGTGGAAAGGTAGTACATGGTAGTAAAAGGACAGGGCCTTTGGATTTGCCCCAATGAGGTTGCTCATGGCTGTTTTTATCAATGACTTGGCCCTTCGTGTAGAAATGGGAGAATCTGGCAGTTGGCTAATGTTCTTGGATGAAATCCTACCCTTTCCGTGAAGAATACAAAAACATGGACTATGCCTGTCCTCATTACCTCGGTTTACCTCTTCCTAATATAACAGTTTGTGGTAGTGGAGTTGGTGGAATTGAATTAAAATAAATCATCCCAAATAGGCCTTCTTGTTGACACAAGGTAGGGATGTTGGTTACAGACTTGGTAGGTCTACCTGTCCAAGCCTGGAAAGCCATATTTCAGGCATGACCATAATAATGGCTAAAGTTTTCAGACGGCCATGACAATTGGGATAAAGCTTTTAAAAAGATATGATCTACACGGTACATACTCTGCCCTTTGATTTACTTTCTCCCTCCTTTTCCCTCTGCAAACCAACTCTGAAGTCATCAACCCCAAGGGCTCAGTGACAGGAAGGGTGAGGCACTCAGGAAGAACGGACACCAGACTGTCCTCAGGGTCATGTTCCACTCACTGGTCCCCTAGCTAACAAAGAGATTGCCACCTTGAACAATCAAGTCCCAGGAGCCCAAGAATAGGCCCAGACACCTGATCAAGATGCCGCAGATCCCCCGGGCAGCCCAGCAAAGGAGACCAGCCTCCTGCCCATTAGGAAATAAAGTGACGCAAAGGACCTCAGGCCTACCGTCTCTGGGCTACATACATGTCTGACGTGCGCCTGAAGATTCTTCACCCCGAAGGACCGAATCACAAACCAGAGTTTAATAGAGCGAAACCGCCGGCTCAGGGGAATCTGCCAGTGCTGGAAACAAAGGAACACAGTGCCCACGGTTAGAGACAAGAGAGCCCCACTCCCTCAGGTGCTCCTGGGCATTACCTGCTGCCTGCCCAACCCTCCAGGGATGGACAGGGTCACCATGACTCCCGAAGCGGTTGCTAAGGATTAGAGCGAGGCAAGCCACCTGAATGCTGCCCCATTGTATGACCAAATCACTGATGGTGG
Organism: Tamandua tetradactyla; assembly: GCF_023851605.1. Classification (NCBI taxonomy): domain Eukaryota; kingdom Metazoa; phylum Chordata; class Mammalia; order Pilosa; family Myrmecophagidae; genus Tamandua; species Tamandua tetradactyla. The sequence continues at coordinate 64,722,143 of NC_135340.1, forward strand.
TGGTCAAAAGGCCCTTCTCCATGAGCAGGACAGGGAGAAATCAAGTCTCTGACTCCAAAGCCAACAAGAAGAACACTTTTGCTTTAGATGCTATCTTAAACATTTCATCCCTATCCTATCCTGAAATTCAAGATAGCAGCAATAAATTTTTTCCTCTAAAAGAATCTCAGTTTCTTGGATAATAGGATATAAATTTCTATATTTATTTCTCAAAAAATGTGCAGTATACTGGTTAAGAGCTCAGATGGTGGAGCCCTGCAGACCTGGGTTTCTCCTCCAGCTGCCCACTTATGACCCGTGTGACTTTTCGGCAATGGAGCCTCACTAGGTCATCCATGAGACAGAATGACAGCAGCTGAGGGAAGTGGCAGAAGATAATGGATGCAAAGAGCTTCAGAGTAAGTTGTCAGTAAATGCTGGCTATTTGAGTGATTAAACAGTGAGCCATAAATTCCAGTAGTGTGTCTGTCTACCAAAATTTCACTGTCTTGTCCTGACTTTTTCCTGTGACATTCCTCTGCCCTCAGGAGGCATCACTCCGGCTTTGAGATTTCAAATGAGCCTAGAAACCTCTGCCTCTGACCTTGGCACTGTTACACCAAAATTGATCCTTTGCGCTAGGTGGCCAAATTCAACAGAGCTTAAAGTTCAAGATTGCGACACCACAGATATGAAAAATTTCAAACCAATTTCACAGATCTGAAAATAGAGCAAAGGGCTTGAAAAACATTTACAGTTATTTTGATGAGTAATATAATTTCTAATGACCTCTTTCAAGTGTCAAAGAATCTACCAGTTTCTGTTGACTGCAAATAAATATTTATTTGTCCCTTTAACTGGTTATCTGCCCCTCCACAGAATTGCCAAATCCGCACAATTTCCTCACTTCCATCCTTCACCCCTGGTATCCTAACCTAGATACAGTTTGAATAGTATCCCTTTGTTTACTGCTCATGTTCTTCCCTTATAAAAATACTAAGTCTGGTTTCCAAGCATAGCTCTATAGTGCTGAGGTCCAGCGTGGGGACTTTTGCTTGCCAGCAGAGGGCATCTGAACCTGAAAACAGAACAAAATCCTGGCCACAGGAAAAACTTCAATTCTGCATCTTGTCAAGACACACTCTGAATAATTTAATAGGATAACATGGGGCCTTCTGTAAAGTCATTTTGGTTTCCAGGTGGCTCTGGCTAATCAGCTACTTTATTTTCCCTATGATTCTTACCAACATTTTCTACTGGACTTACAAAGGTTAATATGGTTCTTCTTTAATGTGGGCCATTCCCAAGCCTCCTCTGTGCCACTTAACAAAAAGCAAGGTCTGCCAGGTCTCTCTGCCAAGGGCAAGACAATGCTCCCTCCACTAGTGCTCTCTCCTGTGGCACACTGGGATAAGGATAGGGGGAGCTTCCCTGATATCAGAGAATCTAGCCCTGATTTTAAGTTGCTCCAAGGCCCTAGGGATCACTTAAGAATGTAAGTCTTTGATCAAGTATGTAAGTATGTAAGTCATTCTCCTCCAGGATGCTGTCTTATTTCTGGTTCATCTTGAACAAGGCTGAATTTCTACTTAAAGCTGTAGCCACCTGAGTTAAAAGGAGCTTGGGGCACAGGTCAGAGCAGCAGTGAAGACCCATAGATTACAACAAAGATAACAGCTTCGGTTTTGTAGAATTTTTTTTTTATAAACTTGAACATTACATCTATACGATTATAGGTGGGGGTAATACCTTCTGGATAATGGAGTGACAAAAGTAAGGCTCCCAGGATGAGTGCTGGGAGAAATGGAATTTAATATATTTATAAATGGCTTGGTAGCGAGAGGGCACTGTAAAATTTCCAAACTGATAAAAATGAGCTACAGGAAGACACTGATGTGAATGAACAAAAACAGTACCATGAAATTCAAAATGGGCAAGGATGAGATAATGTTCTTAAGTTATGATGCCCCAAATATGCTTAGAGGAGAATGAGCATCACTTAACACTCAGGAAGAAACCTAGTGTTATCCCTAAAGATACCCATCCCTTGGGCTGCTAAGAGATTTTTTTTACTTTTAATTAGAAAAAATTGCTGAAAATCCATCAGAAAGGGCAATGGAGATGAAAGAGTAATTATTCTTCTTTCTTCATCAACCTATGGAGGGTCCTCCCCAACCATTGCCAGCAATTACTGCCAGCAATTCCAATCAAAAAGTTCTAAAAACCTAAAGGAAGCTTGAGCTGATTTGAAGAATAACCAATATAATCAAGAGATAATGAGGGTATTTTTATAGAAGTAAAAGAGTAAGACATTTCAGTTGTCCAAGGGAATTAGACAAAACCATCTCTTCACAAAGAAGGGCTCGCAGAGGTGCCAGGCATTACTATTAGCACTTCACTGAATTAATTCATTTAATCCTCACAACAAGCCTAAACTGGTACTGATATTACCACCTCATTTCACAGATGAAGAAACTGAGATACAGAGTTTAAGCAATTTGCCCAAGACCACAAAAAATTAGTCCATGGAGGAGCCAGGATCCACCCACAGGTCATCCGGCTTTAGTGCTTGCATGCATAATCACTTTGCTCGGGCAAATCTCTCCAGCTTAAAAGAAGAGCTTTACGACTATTATGGCTACCATTTATTAAGCATTTACCATCTTCCAGGTATTTCACTGAGATCTACATGTATATTCCCATTTAAGCCATGTAATACCCTATGAAATATGTGCCAATATTCCCATTCTACAGATGAAAAAGCCAAGGGTCCAAGAGGTCCAGTAAGTTTCCCAAACCAATGTTTCCCAAACCAAGCTTGTCACACTTTGCTCTGCTGCCTCCTGCTGGCCATGTTATATGTAACATATTTGCTTTACCTCCTTGTCTCCCCTACAGGTAAAGGAAGGGCTAATGTTCAAATTGAAGAGTTAGTCTGAAGAATTTTCTTCCTCAAGAGATAGTATAGGTTGAGAATGTGGAGAATGAGAGTGTTAAGGTGCCACAGGTTGGGAAGATCAGGAGTGGTTGGAGGCATCCAAATCTTAAGAAGGGTATTCACACCCCATCCTCACCATGGAGCATCTCACAATGCCTCTGTCGGTGCAAAAAATGAAGGCAATTTAAGCATGAAGCCTCTTTTCCCACCCAAGGAACTTCACCACCCCATCCTGATGCTGGGTAAGAAGCTGAAAAGACCACCCAAGATGGAGGCAGAAGGGAATTAGAGACAGAGAACAGGACTGGGAATAAAAATGCCACAGATATTCAGAAACATGACTAGTACCAGATCCATTCTTCCTCAAAGGTTGGTCTAATTTTCTAGGGATCCTACTGGTTTTCTAGGTTTCATTCTATATGCTTAGGGACATCGTGAAACCAAGGGTTTACAGCAGCAATGTTCTGAGCTGGGCTCATAGTCTGCACGTTCTGATGGAGCTGACATACAGGAGACCCTTAGGGGTCAGATGCAACCACTTTCCAGAGTTGATGGCCATCTTAGAGGTCCATCAAGCTGCCCGTTCCTGAGTTACTCACCATAAAGTCGGTGGCTGCACCTGAGTTGGCATGCCTGAGGTAGATGGGGTTCACATTGAAGGTCTGTTGCAGCTTATACTTGTCCTTGACCCTGTGGATTTCCAAATGGGCATTAGCAGCTGAGGCATGCTCAAAGCTTGGCTCTTTCACATGTGCTCAACATTTGGGAAATGCCTCACTCACCAGAACCCAGTACAGTCAAAGTGCACCATCATCCACTTGGAAGGGTTAAAGGTGAAGGAGTCAGCATACTCGATGCCCTTTAGAAAGCCTCGGAACTCAGGGCACAGGAAGGCAGTGCCTGCATAGGCAGCATCAATGTGGAGCCATAGCCTCTCTCTGGCACCTAGAGAAACAAACATCAGATGGCTGGTGGGGTTTAGGGGAGTCTGTTACCAGCAAGCTGAAAAGCTTCCCTCTCCTGGCCAAGTTGCACAGATGGTGGGTGGCAAAGAGAAGAGCTGGGAAGGTATGGCCTACTTTGACTAAATGAGAGGTCAAGGCAGGTGGAGTTGGGAGGACAGGGTGTCAGCGTGAGGAAGTGAGTCTCAGTGAGGAGCTGCTACCTCCTATCTGCAAAGTCAACAAAACCTCACCCTGACCTTTTTCTCTCACTGGGCAGAAGGGCAACTTCCTCTTGGCCTCAACCTAGAACTTCCAGACCAGTTTCCCATTGGCCTAGAGAGCAATGTTAGTCAATCTAGTGTCAAGCTAGAGAGGTGATATCTCTCTCTCCAGTTACAAAGGAGATATCTAGTGTATAACTTCCTTAGAGAATTTTAAATGATCTCATTTTGGTTTTTTCTCAACATCTTTATCGATCCCCATGATTTCCCTACCCTGACCCTTTTCCTTTCCTTAGCCTAAAATGGGAACTATTTCATGTAGCCTCATTCACCCTTTGTTTTGGATATAACCTTCTTTAAGTTTTTAATGTAGGTTTCAACATACAAGGGAGGTGAGAAAACCTCAGGCTCTTCCACTGTTGCCTCTGAGGACAGGATACAGGATAGGGCAGCTCGGAGCCTTTGGTCACACTACTTGGAAAAGCAGTGACCTAGGCTGGCTGGGAGAAGGCCATTGTGACCTTGGAGGCTCTTCTTTCCACACTGACCAAGGAGGGATGAGAATAATTCCACCAAACTGTTCTCAGGTTGTTGCTCTAGGAAACATTTGAAATTCATTGCTTGTCTTCCCAGCCAGAAAGGACAGATACTTACAGAGGGGGCCTAGCTCTGACAGGCAGTCAAATGCACAAACCCCAGTGGTCCCTAGTGTTGCACAGACCTAGAAGGAAGTGAAGGCAAGTTAAGGTGGGAAGGTAGGCTCGTGTTACACATGTGGCCTGAAAAAGAACATCTTAGACATTATCTACCCCACTCATCCCATTAGAATAGTGTGCCTTTCACCATAACCCACAGTAAGAAATACATTTTACAGTGTAATCAGTACATATATACCCGTATGTGTATTTGAAAGAAAAGTTTCATGAAGCAATATATATATACCCTATTCTCTCCCATTTCCTTTTTTTAAAATGCTGGTTATGACCCACTCAATTTGTTTCACAAGGCACCAATGAATAGCAACTCATAATTTGCAAACCGTTGTATTTGAGAACCTTCCCGATTTTGTTTGTAGCATTTTACCTAAAATCTGCCAAAACGTTATCCTCACATCCAAGTTTTATCATTCTATGCCTATGAATGCACTCAGACTTACAAAGACAGGCTCCAAGCCCCGCTCTTTGTCCTCCTCGATGGCTTTCTGAAGAGCTTCACCTCGGAGGGAGAAATTCTCATCCACAGGTAGAAATCTCATCTTCACGAGAGAAATCAAACCAGCCTTTTCCACTGAGGAATGGGCCTAGAGAATCAGGGAAACCTACTAGCAAACGATCATCCTGGGATAAGCAATCCCTTGAAACTGCTGAAGCACAGGACTAAGAGAATTGAAACAGAGTTCTGAAGTTTGTCTTCCACTACGGTTCCTAAAGACAACATAATCAGCATAAAAGAGAATTACTCCAGACCAAGACTCCAGAAGCCAGCTTGGGCGGTCAAGCACTGACCTGAAGGCTCCTGTGCTGGGCAACTCACTTGGTCAGAGGCATAGGCAATGAGTCGGGCATTCAGGGAGGACTCGTCAGCATCGGGCTCAGATATTTTCATTTCCAGGATTTTGTTCTTCCTCGCTGCCAGCAAGGCTATCAAGGTTGATTCGCTGACTGTGCTCTGTCATGGAAGAAGGATTACCAATGGCAACCTCTTTCTGTTTACTCTTGCTAACTTCCCCCAAGTTTCATAGTTTCGTGTGTGTGTGTGTGTGTGTGTGTGTGTGTGTGTGTGTAGCTATTCTTAAGGAAGAACACAGCTCCTGCCTAAGGGGATGTCCTTCCTCCCCAACACACATACCTCATCTGTATCCCCCACTCACAATACCCTGTGCATTCCTGAGACATGACTACCTAATTTTCCAGGGAAGTAATGAAAGCAAAGTTTCACCTAATACCGACATCTTTATTACAGAGGCCACAGAGATCAAAAAAGAGAATGACCAGTCTCTGGTAGATAAAATTTTGCTCTCTGTGAAACACTTGTATAAAAGAACTCTTGTGAAAAGATCTCTCAATCTATAAGGTATGGAAATAGAGTTTGATTCCATAGGGATACCCAGAGGGGGTCCCGGCCTATGTGAGATTTTGGCTCCACTTTGTTGCTGATGACTCTTGTGACCTTGAACTAATACTGCTCATCCTGAACAACTCTTTTCCATCTATAGATTGGAAAGCATCACTCTAACTGCCTTCCTGAGAAGGAGTACAGATCATCCAGACAAGGGCTGGAGAAGATTTTGGTATGGCTATAATTGTGGGAACCCATCCTGGGGGCCACCTCAGCAACTTCACAAGAGTCTTCGTGGTTTCTCATCCTTCATTCACTCAGTTTGTGGTGTCGTTGCTTCTCGGAATCTTCAGGTGACCCACAGGCTTGTAGATTCCTGCTAAAGCCTGACAAACAGTATCACAGGAAATGGAATCCACAAGACATTCAGTGGTTGGAAATTCTACCACAAGGAAGCCAGAATAAAAACAACATCTTCCATCCCTATAGCACTCCATAGTCTACACAGCACTTTCATCTGCCATCCTGTTTGACCTTCCAAAACCTCTCTAAAATAGTTATCATGATTGCCATTCTACACATAGGGAAAGAGATGCACAGAGAGGTACAGGACTAAATCAAATTCACACAGCTGATGCGTATAAGGAAAAGAGTACAGTTTGGATTTAGACAGGCTTGGTTTTGAATCCTCATTCTTAAACTTATCAGCCGTGTGACTTGACTAAATTATTTAACCTCTCTGAGGTTCAGTGCTCTGATTTTTAAAAATTGAGGATGATACTATTTACCTGCAGGTTTCGTGGCATAAGTAGATGAAGAGTAAGAGCATGTACAGCAGATATTTAACATGTCCTTTTGGATATAATGGCTGAAGTTTTAACTATTTGCATGTCCACGGCATGCAATAATTTGTCTTTTATGTGAGGTTCAGATTTTAATCTTCCTGCAAGGCTGATGTAAATGAATAAGTCATTTAGCTAGTGAGCAGACCCAGCAAACTGCCCAGCAGTGTGACTGTTTTCTTTTCATTAACATTTTGAAAAATATATTTAAAAGTGATCGATTTCAAAGTACATTTTAATAGAAGAGTTCATTTAACCCCCACAACCACAGTTTGAGGGAAATAATATTATCGTTCCTGTTTCCTAGATAATAAAATCAGAAGAATTACACATTACAGAATTCAAGAATTAGGGGGTTCTCAAAAGTCTCAGGACCAAGCCCTCATAACTGTCAAGGATTTACTGATGCAAGGGCTCCTAGCAATGTGCATGATCTATAGGAGGAACCCAGAAAGCCATGTTTGCTACGTTACTCTTGAACAAAAGAAAAGAAATATTTGATGAACCACAGTTCACATAGGGAGGGAAAGAAGTTGTCTGCTTGCCATCTCTCTACTTCTTTTATGATGAGGTATAACATGGGACAAGAAGGAGAGCTGTCAGATTATAAATTAAGAAACCTGAATCAAGTAATTCCAGAAATACGATCATGTGTTGATGTTTTTACTCTCTTCAAAGAAAGAAGAAGAGTTGGGTGGTGGTGGCAGAACTAGGTATATGTATTGGGGAGGAAGTAGGTGGCAGTGGCGGCAGTGGCGGCAGAGGTGGAGGCTGTGGCGGTGGTGGCAGCTGTGATGGTGCGGTAGGGAGACACGTGGAAAACTCCAAGGAGAACAGGAAAACTGCCGGTATGGTGGGCTGAATTATGTACCTCAGAAAAAACATGCTCTCAATATAATCCCATTCCAGTGTCCGTGAACCCATCATAAATAAGACCTTTTGAAGACATTAATTTAAGGTGTGGTCACTGAATCGGGAGGCCACAGGGAGGAGCCAAAGGAAGGGAGTCAGGGAATCAGGAAGATAAAGGAGAAAACACCACCAAATGAAAGGAAGGCCAGGCAGCCGGAACACCAATGACCCTAGGAGGAAGCAAGCTTCTAGCCAGCACCTTAATTTAGACTTTTGACCTCTGAAACCATAAGCCAATAAATTCCCATGGTTTATGCAAACCCATTGTGTGATATTTGCACAGCATCCTGGAAAACTAAGACACCTGAGGAAAGGTTGGTCATGTCTTTCACTGCTTAACCCCCTTGCCCTAGCTCAGTGGAGCTTTGCCAGTGGAGGCACCTGCAAGACGCCTCCCCCTTGGCTGCCGGGGTGGTGATGCAGGAAGTGTTCTGGGAGTCCCAGCATTTTCGCCAGCCAGTCCATGACGTTCATCTCCAGCTCTGTGCATGCAGGACTGGATGCCTGAAAGGGAAAGGAACTTCATCAGAGCATCCCCAGAGCCACAGAGACACCCCCATTCAACCCCCAAAATACATGAGTCTCTGTCCTGGCCCTCCGCGGCCCAGACAATATGGGTGAGGACCCATCATCAGCCTGGAGAACGGGTCAATGTCCAGCCCTGTGCTCCCATCCCTACCCCATCCTCTGCCAACCAATAAAAGGGAAAGAATTTGTGCCTTTGGATTCATTTTGCCTTCATGAAGGTATGTTCCTCCATGACTGCAAGCCTTTATGGAGAAGCAGCCCTGGAAGTGACTGCCTTAGATTTTGGCTCCACAAATCCCTAAAATATACAGCTGAGAAGCATTTTAAAGCATAGGGGGAAGTTCTGGAAGTAAGAAAGAAAGCACCTTCCTGAGAAAGACAGAAGCCTTCCCCCTACCTCCTCTCCCACCCTATGATAGCTCAGGTTTAAAATGTAAAGCTGTTCTAAGAGGCTGTTGGCACAATCTAAAGCTGATTGGTGCTTAATGGGTTATTATGGGAAGGTTAAAGAATATCTCTAATTCCTTGAAGACAAGAGCAAGGGGGAAGCTGTGACCCAAGGCACACTGAAGTACTCTAGTTAGGGCCATGGGCTTTGGCAACAGCAAGATCACAATTCAAATCTCATCTCCATCTCCAGGAAGGAAGTGATCTTGGGGAGATGTGTTACTTCAGCCTCAATTTCCTCACCAGCAAAATGGGACCAGGTCTCATGATTCCAAGGGCTTAAATGGATTAGATGAGATGATTTATATAAAGCTTAAGCTCAAAGAATATAGCACTATTCATACGTAACTTGGTATCTTGTTCAGCGACAATGGCAAAATAGGTCAGTCCCAGGATGTCACTTCCCGCCCATGCAGCTGGCTTTACAACCATTGCTACTCACCCAAGTGAAACCCAAGCAGTTGATGGCATCAGCCAACATGTCTCCCAGCAGGGATGGCCAAGAGGTGAGGGCCGGGAAGTAGGCGTGCATGTGGGGGCTCTGCCAGTGTACCACCTGGAGGCAGAGTGTGCACAGAGTCAGCACCAGGAGGCAATGCCCAGGAGGCTTTCCTCCTCCAGAGACCATCCCTCTGCCCCCAGCAAGAGCAAGCACCCACTCTAGAAATAAGCCAACACTTAAAAAATAGCTCTGAGTTATGAGAGTGACTCTAGTTGAAAGGGGGAAGTTTAGGGCCATGTATGTCACTAGAAGGAAAGCCAGAGGAAAGAACATGGGACTGTATGACACAGTGAACCCTGTAGCGGATGATGACTGGGATTAATAGTACATATATAATGTTCTTTCATAAACTAGAACAAGGAATTAATAATAGAGTGGTACACGGGGGGAAATATACCTAGTACAAACTATGGACTATAGTTAACAGTAATATTTTAATAACCACTCCAATGCTAGGGATAAAAAATGGGGTGGGTGAGTAAGGGGTCTGGGCTTCTGTGTATGAGTTTTTTCTCTTTTTGAGTAATGACAATGTTCTAAAATTGATTGTGATGATGAATGCACAACTCTGTGATTATGTTGTGAACCACTGATTGTATACTACGGATGGATTGAATGGTGTATGAATATATCTCAGTAAAACTACTTTCTAAAAAAATGCCAAATAAGTGGCACAACTCCATGAAAATAAAACATTTTCAGTGGCATTCTTGCCACCCACGTTTTTTATATTCTAAGCTAATTCATCAGTGGAGCCTTTGCACATATGCAAAGATTAGAAGGGAATATGCAAAATGAAAGTTGTATAATAACAAGACTTGTGAGATTCTGGGCAGTGTTCACATTTCTCTCCACTATTTTCCCATGTCACCCCAAGCCACTAGTAAAAGGAAAGGAAGACTGTGAGCTCCAGAAGAGCAGATTGCATGTCTCATCCAGTTCCTTGCAAAAGGCACCCTTTGGTTTATGGACCACTGGGCTCCTGGGCAGGCAGCTCTATTGTATGTCAGTGTGAATGGTTTCAAAGTTGTCCTTACCTTCCCAGTGGGGATGGAGAAAGGAGAAGGCAGGATAAGGAGGTATCAACTCAAGGGCAAGGGAACCCCACCTCCAGGCTAACAAAAAACCAGACATAAGGGGAACGCCCCACAGCAGGTCTCTGCAGCATCCTCAGTGGTTTATCTGCCTTACTGATTATCTAATCGCACTTCATCTCACTATTCTGCAAGCATGTCCTGTTCATTTCTGCTTCACATCTTTGAGCAATGCTGTAACCTCTGACAGGAAGGCAGCCCCCATACAGACGTGACCACCCCAAACCTGTTAATTCCTAGAGCACTCCTAAATCCTCATTTCCTCCATGAGCCCTTCCCTAGTGCCCACATCCCCCTGTGATCCTTTTTTCTAAGTTCATGGGACATTCTTCCTCTAGCTAGTTCAAACTACCAAGAATGCACTTGATAACATCTTAGCCCTCGCCTAGTTATTTACTGTGCCCAAATTCTCATATTTCTGCAAGAGTAAGGACTAAGTCCTGGATAACATGTTATGGTGGAAGGAGCATATGATGCAGGTTTCAATCCTTACCTCCACCCTTACTGACTATGCAACCTTGTGAATTTACTGTGACAGTAATGAACTTAAACTTGCATCCACATTTAATTTTATTTTCTTAAAGAGGGGATCCCAAAATTTATATAAACTTCCGAGACCCCATAAAACCAAGATCCTCCCCTGCCCCTCTCTAGACCTCATTTTCTCCTCATAAAATAAATCCTTTCTCTCAGGGCTGTGGTGAGGGTCAACATGGGCTGGAAATTTTTAAAATATAAACCACTGATGTTAAGGTAACCTAATCCCGTAGTGATAGACACATCACATACCCCAAGAACTCTGAGATAACCAAAACTCTTTAGATTTTCACCAAGTACATCATAGGTAATGCAACCGAGAAATTAATAATTAACAAATGATTATGATCTGCGAATCATTATAGAGATGTCTTTTTCTTTCTATATTGTAGAACAGACAGAAGTTAATACCTCAAATTACTGCAACTCAACTAGTCTGACCCTTCTTTATACTAACTATTATAATAGTTATTATGGTCTAGATTTACCCTGTGTACACTTATCACTGTAATGGTAACAACTTCACCCCCAACCCCCCACCCTTGTTTGAATCCACAAAAACTGTGAGTTCCTTAGACTCCCTGAGACAGATCTTAGGGCCCATAGGACCATCTGATCTCCTGTCGTACCCATAGCATTAAACTCTTTCTCTCCTTGAAACCCGTGTCCGAGACTGGCTGTTAGGTGTATCAGGCAGAGAACCCACCACTCTTCTTTCAGAAATAACACTATCTTCCACTTTATGTGCTTTATCTTAATTCTCATTGCACCCTTATGAACTAGGTTTTACCTACCATTTGCCCTGTTTTACAGATGAGAACTGGGACTGGCAGAGAGAAGCAGCATGCCTGTGGTCACACATAGTTTATATGGAAGAGATGACAGAGCCAAGACAGGAACCCAGGGCTGTCTCACTCCAGAGTCAGAGGGCATTCTGCCTTCTCTCCCGGGGCTACCCTCTCCCTCACAAAGGTAAATGAGATTTTTGCAACTTGTGTTGGAATTAAAGCAAAAGGAGAATTTTTCTTCTCAGTGCCTAGGAGATGGCAGAAAGGGAAGAACTAATCCACTTTCCAATGAAAGTGTTGACCATACCAAGAAGGCAAAGGGCCAACAACTTTCAGGCTACTCCTAGGGGCTAATCCAGCCTGTGAGATGAGCAAGATTGGGTCCTCATTATCGCTGTGCTTAGTGACAGTATTTTGGAAACCCCAGAGAAGAGTTCCCACCCACTGGCCCTATCAAGAGGCAATTGTCTTTTCTTGTAAGATAAATAAGATGTGATAAACCAAATGAGCCCTTATCAAAAGCAGACAGACTTCTCTGTCCAGAAAGGACACACCCCTAGCAACTGCTGGAATTTCTTTCAAGCAAATGAATCAGCCTATTTCCCCATCTTTTGACAGTTGCTTTCAATCTCACTACCAGATTACAGTTAGGTCCTGGATAGATTACATTTTACGGGGTTGGAATCCATGAGATAATCTTATCTGGGGGATAGCTTCTTCAGTAAAACTTTCCTGATACAGAACTTTTCAAAAGATGCTTGTGAAACAGGCTGAATGGACAAAGAGAAATGAAACATTTGACTTTGTATAAAGTTGGCTTTACTTTTTTGAGTGTGAATAATTTCTCATTCCTGCCCTCCAGGCATAGTTGTGGTGCATCAAAGTCAAAAGCTCTTTGGGAATGATGGAGGCAAATCTCAAGTCCCAGCCTTAGGAAAAGCCTCTTCACACAAGAACAGAAAGCAAGGAGAGCCTGGATGTTGCAGACACAGATGGGAGGGGGGAGGAGGGGGATACCTGTGTACCTGGGCTCAGTGGAGGTGCAATAAGCCTCTCACCAGTAGAGGTAGCGGAGTATAGGGGAAACAGCTGAGACTTTGGGGTAAGAGAAACCAAGGTTAAGTTCCTGATTCTACTAATTCTGTGACTTTGGGCAAGACAGTTAACTTCTCTGAGCCTCAGTTTCCTCATTTTTAAGATAAGGATTCCAGGGGTCACTGTGAGAATTTAATGAGTGGCTAGTGCAGTGCCTGCTGCACGGCAGGGAGCTCAATCAAAGGGAGCCCCTGGGTGGGAGGAGGACTGGGGCAATTTAAACATGAGCACTTGGGCACAGCTCTTCATTCCTGGTGGTCAGGGATATCATCACAATCCAAACGGAGCCGCCACCACCACAGGTTCCAACTCAAGCCCTTGTGTGTCAGTCACTTTCCGGATGTCCCCAGTCCCTAGCCAGCACTACCACCAAACTGCACCCTCTGCCACTGAAAGTATCAATACATGAGGGGAAACGCCTTCCTACTCCTGGAAAGCACCTCAGTCACAAAGATCTCCCCTTTGTAAGGAAGGACATAGTTCCCATCTCCCAGAGGAGAAAGTAACAGGCTGACCAGCTCCCACTCATTCTCCTGGGCCACCAAGTAGACACCCAGGGTGCCCCTAGGAAGGCATACTCTTAGCCTTCTCCCTGCCTTTTGGCACGGTCTCAGACATTCTGTAGGTGAGTTCATCAGGGCTTCAGGAACTATACTGCAGCCTTTGCTCCTGTCGTGCTATCTACAATTGTCCTTTCACCTCAAGCCACTTTTCACTTCTTGGCTAACCTCATTAGAATTCCATGCTTCAGTTGGACTCTGGAACAGTGCCCTGGGATGCAGTTCTTGCCCTGCTTGGGAGCCCACCCAATACTAACCAACCAGGTCTAGCAGCAGCAACCTTATTTCAGTCACGGTCCTGGCCCTTGAGATGCTCAGCAGATGGGCTTGCATGTTAGTGGCCAAGTAGCCAAGGACACACTGTCATCTCAGGCTGATCCACGGCAAGCCTTTCTTCAATCTTACTACCCACTTTTCGGCACCCCAAAATCCAGAGTCACCCTTGAGATCACTGTACTCACTCCAGGCATAATGATTCGTTCGATGTCCCCAAAGATGCTGTCCCAGCTGTCAGGTTCCTCAGGAGCACTCTTGGGCAGCTGGGCTCGCAGGTAGCCAGGCTGCACATCTGGAGTCACCCGCCTGTCCCTCACGGTGCTCAGGTACTGGCAAATGTAGTCCACCATCTCCTTTCCTAAAAGGGAGGCAGAGAAATAAGGCTCGTGTCCCCTGAGTGGGTCTGAACTAATATGTGCCCATCTCACTCAGGTCCAGGCCAAGAGGCTTGGTAAAGTAGACGGATTCATGGGCCAGGAGAGAATCCGGTCCTCCGCACAGACCTCATCTTCAGGATTAAAAAATGAGTGAGGGAGTGAATGAATGATGAAGGAATTGTGTACATGAGCAAATGAACAAGAGGGAAATTCTCCAAAGCAGAAAACTTCAGCACCAAAAGTAAAATATTTCGTTTTCCTCCCCATTCATTTGTCCCCATTGACTGCTATCATCTCTTCCACCTTTCTTGTCTTCTCAAAAATAGACCATCTATTAATTCATCACCATACAGTAGAAATTCTGTGGCTCTGTCTATCCAAAGATTGTGAAACACACACACACATACACACACTTTGTTAGCACAGACAACAAGTTTCTATGCCCAGTCTGACAAAAGGCAAAAAATTCAACTCACAATTTTTGGACCAATGGACTCCTTTGAAAATCTTACTAAAACTGTAGGCTTATATACACAGTATTTTTTTTTTTTTTTATTTGCATGGGCAGCCTCTGGGGAAATGAACCCAGGTCTCCAGGATGTAAAAGGGAGAAAAAAGTTGGATTTAACATGAGACAACGCCTTACGGCAAAGGAATTTTAGACAATAAGACAGACAAGTGGGGGTGGGGGTAGGGGGAAATATAAAAATTATGGAAGGATATTCTCCTCTGAGGAGAGCCATGCCTGAAAGCAGGATATCCAATTTATTTCACTCCTCACCTAAAGCCTGATACATAACAGGTACTCGCTAAATATTTACAGAATGCATGACTAAATGAAATTAACAATAATATTATACCCCCACGTTGAGAAATGAATGCTAAGAAAGAAAAAAGTTTATAGTGACTACATAATTCTTAGAAATTTTTTTCTCTTTCAGAATATGAATAATTCCTTTTTCCCATTTAATGGGTCAAGAATCCAAATCCTCTATCTTGTGGCAAAGTAGAAAAAGCATGACAGAAGGGGTGATGTACATGAGAATGGATATAGGAGACAGAGAACGAAAGAGAGGTTGAGAAAAGTTTTAAGCTCCCATCTAACGTTCCTTTCTCAGAGGGGAGAAGAAAAAGCTGACACCAACGCTCAGAAGGCAATTCTAATGTTACTTGTCAAATGACATCTCAAAATGCAAGCACCACCAAGGAACAGCAGTTCCTGGAGGAGAAAGCTGCAGGAAGAGGGCCCCGGGTGCCCATGGCTCACCTCTCTTTCTGTACTCCTCTGCCTCCAGCATCTCTCCCTGCTGCTGCTCCCGCTCCCTCGCACGCACCGACACGCTGGAGGTGGGGCAGCCCGGCGTCCGGCTTGCTGGTCTCTGCGCTCTCCTTGGGCAGTCCGCGTGGGACCTTTATTTCACGGGCTCACTGACGTCTTCTTTCTTGGGCCTTAGCTCCGCCCGTGAAAGTCCCTTCCTCTAGGTTTAATTAATTCCATTCCTTCTTCCCCCCACTTCTTGTTGGGAGCAGCAACCACAACTGGCTCCAGAGGTTCAGGATAAAAGGCGCTTCTAAAGGAAACATGCACTTCGCGACCCAAGCTCGCAGGAAACCTCCAGGTGGATGTGGTATAAGAGCCCTCAATCCTTTTTGTCCCTGGATCCAGGCAATAGGGCCCCAGTCTCAGAAACAGCCGCCAGCTCAGCAACTCAGGACACGACCCAGGGCCTACAGAATGAGCAAAACAAACTTTGTATCATTCCTGCAGCTGCTTCCCTTTCAGGGGCTGGAGGGAGAAATGGGCACTTAACAGAGATGTTGCCCCGTGGCCAGCTGTGCTGAGGATGGACAGATGTTATCATCCCTAACACGGTGAATTTTTTTTATTACTAAACACTACTTGCAGAACGAAAGAAGGAAGGGAAGGAAGGAAGGAAACATTACCCAGAGATAATCACTTTTAGCACTTAAAGGTGTCTAAAAGGTGCTCCTCAAAGTCTGGCTTAAAGATCTCTCATCAGACCGTTTTTTCTTGACTTCCCCAATGGATTTTACATCAGCACCCCCTTCTATTTTCATCCTTTTCCCTCTTCTTCATAGCCCTTAGTTCAATTTGCAACCAAAGATGGGTTTAATGCCTGCCTCCCTCACTTGTGGGGCTGTAAATTGGGTGAGGGGAGGATCCGTGTTCGTTTTACTCACCACCCCAGCACTTACTAACAGACACAAAGTGGATGCTTAATAAATTATCAGTTGCATGGAAGATCTTTAAAACGCGGTTTGAGGTGGAAGTAAAGGGTAGAAAATGGGAAGGGAGGCAGAGAAGAGGGGAAAGACTGTTGATTCTGGGAGGTGGTGGTTGAATTGGCTCCCTTAGCCTACTCTTTGTTATGTAATCACGCGAAATGGGCCACTTAGTTTCACGGAGGTACGACAAAGACTTTTTTTCTGAAACCGTTTGGAAGTCTGCTCTCTGGAAGGTGGGAGAGGTCACTAAAACCAGCCTCAGGTGGAAAAAGGCTGCAGATAGTCTCTCAGTCTGGGAAAATAAACCCTCTTCTTTGCATCTGGATTTGGACCTCTCAACGCTCAGCTGATTTGCTCTTGGGTGCATGTTAATCTTCAGGGTCGGGGATCTGCAGGGAGAGTCTGAGTGGAGGCCTCTGGGGATTGCAGGAAAGGACCAGAGCAGGCTGATTCCACCTCACCCTGGCAGGAAAGACTGGGAAAAAACTTGTAACTGAGAAATTAGGATTTAAGAGATGATTTTGATTACTGAATCATTTTATAGATATTCTTTTTTGCTTTTTTTATAAATTGGAGTAGACAGAGGGAAATACCTGAAATCTCTAAATTGTAATCCAGCTGCCCTGATCTCTGATAGTGACTATATAGCTTTAATCTAGGGCCCCTGTGATTGTAAAAACCTTGTGACTAAAGCTTCATTTGTACCCAGTTATCCAGTTTTTCAACTTTACAGTCTTGTAATCACTTCAAGACAGGCCCTAATGTTTACTAATGAGAGGTTTTGGGTCAGCCCAGAACTAACCCACCCCAATTCAAAGTTATCTTGATAAATGAGGCTGGATGTAACCAAAATGGGCCCACTTAACATGCGATGTAGCTTAGACTTTAACCTATAAGTGACCTATACCTCATTATAACACTAAAAATTGTGCCCATCATATTGAGGCCGCCATTTTCTTCCCTACATGCTGACTAAACATGTAATCAATCTGCGCATGCTCAATAATTGGATTACCTGTAATTACATCATCTGGGGCCATTGTACTCATTATTCTAAAACCTGCCCATCTTCTAATTTTATAAAACTATCTGAACTACTGCAGTTCAGGGAAACAGATTTTGGGCTAATAGACCATCTGCTCTCCTGCTAGGCACTTAGTAATAAACTTTTTCTCTCTTTGAAACACCGGTGTCTCCAGAATCAGTCACTTGAGTGCATCCAGCAAAAGAATCCACCACCTTTTTCTGGTAACAAATTCAGACTGGCCCGAGAAACTCAACTTCAGTGGAACCCTGGTTATGCAATACTCGGTGTTTTGGGGGACTGTGCAACCAGATTTTGGGAAATAAATCCTTGGTTTTCCAAGGACTTATCTTGGGAAGGCACACTCAGCCTTAGAAGTAGGGAGGGAGGGAGGGAGGTTATCGTGAATTTAGCAGAAATTTTAATTGGGAAAGGGAATTAGCATTTAGGGAGGTAGGCCTTAGCCTAGAGGGGATGTCTCACTAGCTCTGCAGACTTCCTCAACAGACATGCGCGATTGGCAACCCTCCCCCCCCACCCCCCCCACCCCCCCACCCCCCCACCCCCCCACCCCCCCACCCCCCCCACCCCCCCCACCCCCCCACCCCCCCCACCCCCCCACCCCCCCCCACCCCCCCACATTTGATCCATCCTTCCTACTTAAAACTGAATTTGGGAAAAAAAAGAAGTTATTGGCTGATAAATGGGGTGGGGTGAGATGGGGAAGTGTCAACTGTCAATGAAGGGATGTTATTGTGGCGAAGGGAAAGAAAAGGACTTATGTGTTAAGACAGGGAGCAACATCATCCAAATATTGCTTAAAATTGAGGAATTGCTTTCAACCAAATGTTGAAAGGGGATTTCTGTGCCCATATTAATGATTTGGTGCACCTGAAAAAGCACTAGGTACAGAAGTGGATATATGTGAGCTGGGGTCTAGGAGAGGTTACAAGATGGGAGGGGAAGGGTCCAGCTTCCTCCAGGGAGGAACCAGGTTTTCAAAAAGTAGTTAGGCTTCAGCACCTGCATGGGGAGTATACCATAATAATCGGCCTGGCAGACAAAAACTGCTTTTGGACAGGAGAAGACCCTACATTACTGCTAATAGGGAAAGGGTGGAGCCCAGTATCTAATCTCAACAAAGCAGTGCCTGTTCTACATCCTCAAAATATATTTAATTAGTGATTTACTATGTCCAAGCACTATGCCTAGCACTTTTCATACACATTGTTTGATTCACTCTTCACAACAACCCAAGGAAAGCCATCTTCTGTGGATGAGAAACTGAGTCTCAAGGATTAAAACACTTGGCAAAAATTACAGAAGATAATAACTAAAGGGGCCAGGATTTTGAACCAGGATTTGGGCCAACTTGAACAAGATAATAATTAAATGGGCTGAATTGGAGCATGGTCATCTGATCCAATACTCATATTCTTTCAACTACACCAAGCTACCTCTCTCAACACTGTCGTTTGTGACTCTTAAGATGCCAGACCTCTATGGCATCCAAGTTTAAGTCTAATTTTGGTAAGCTGTGTTAAATGCCTCAAAACTCTTTACTAAACATCATATGCAATAATCCAAACACACATTGTCCTTTCAAAATATATGACTATAAAATATCAACAGTAAAAGAGCAAGAATTGAAATAATAAAGCATATTAGGTGGTATATTACATTAAACAAATGTTAAGAATGAAAATCAAATATTTCCCTCACTAAGTATCTGGAAAAGCATATATTATCAAAAGGAGATAGTATTGAATAAAAGAGAGAAAGGATCAAGTGATAAAATAAAATTTCATTTCACCTTTAATTATAATCTTCTTGGTGTTAGGTTCATATAGTATTTCTTGGATTTCTGCATCAGTATGGCATGGAGGGTTGTACATAGTAGGCATTCAGTAAATGTATACTGAGACAATATAAACAAAGTTAAAAAAAGATTAGAGACTAGAAGATATTTGCAACTCATACAACCAGCAAAAGATTAGTTCCCAGAAAAATACAAAACCTCAACAAATGAGTAAGAAAAGCTACCCAATAGAAAAGATTGGCCATGAACCAGCACTTCACAGAAGAATAAACCCTAATGGACAAGAAACAAGGAGCGAACATATTCAATCCAGTAACAAGTGAATGCAAATAATGAGAAATCATTTCAATCCAGTAACAAGTGAATGCAAATAATGACAAATCATTTCACACCAATGTAGTGTGTTGGCAGAAAATTTGAAATTATGACATCAGATGTCGCTGAGATATGGGGAAATGAGGATTCTCATCACTACTCACTATTCACAGGCACATTAGAAAGCTATATGACGATATCTAGGAGGTTGACTACCTTATATCTAGCAATTCAGTTTCTAAGTATATGTCTTAGAGAAACCTAGCACATGCACGTAAGAAGTATACAAGGATGTTTACGATAGCCCTGTTTGTAACAGAAAAAAAAAATTGAAGTGTTATCTGTAAGTTAAAAAATGGGTAAATTATGGAATATTCTTATGTAATTTTATAAAATTAAAACTTAAATACTATTAATTGAAACAATCAATATGCAGAATAATACATTTATAGTATGATGCTTTTAGTAAACTTTAAGAATGACACAAAACTCTATCATAAACTTAAGAACTCTGTTATGTGCTAAAGCATAAAAATGTAAATTGAACAAAACACCTCAACCTCAGGAGAGTGTTTGTCTTAGGAAAGAAGGAACAAATGGGCTTCAACTATATCTGTAGTTTTCTGCTTGATGTATTTGAAGCAAAGAAGGCAAACTAAGATTTAGAAAATTTGAGAACTACATGGACGTTTGTTATATTATTCTCTGTATCTCTCTGTTTTGAAATTTCCCTTTTTTTAAAAAAAAAGAATGGATATTGAATTGTACCTAACAAGGTAGTAAACACTTACATACTTTAGTATTTGATGCAAGTCTCTGGGATACAGGGTAGAAATGTTTTGAAGTGGAGTCAGTTTGATGGGCAGAATTAAAAAAAATAAAGACTGTCTGTTTACTCAAGTGTGGGCTTTCCTAATATATTTTTTCTATAGCAAAGTAAAGGCAATTTAATTTGAATAAATTATTGAGAGTTATAATGATGGTAAATCTAGAATGATTATGAAAATAGTAATATAAAAATGAATAGTAAAAAAAATGAAGGCTGGAATTGTATGATAAAGTACTATATATTTACTTTTTACTTTTTTAGTACTATATATTTATATACGTAGAAAACATATTACATGTGAACCATGTATATTAAATTAAAAAAACTGAGTAAGCAATTTAAAAAAATGGTTCTTGCCTGCCATACCAGAGACCCGAGTTCAATTCCCAGTGCCTGCCCATGTGAAAAAAAAAAACAGAACCTCAGAGTCCAGGTCAAAATTCTTCCAGGAAGCAAGTGGTAGTTTTTTGGTGTCTTGTATGTTTTTTGGTTATAATATTTATTGAAAACTGAAGAACACTGGAATTGTATTAAAATTATATTCAATATTTGATTATTACTGAAGTGAAAATTTTTTAGAGTTCAAATGATCAAGACTGTAGGACTACCTAACAATATACACATACACATTAAAAATTATTAAATAAGACAATGCTAAATTTTGATTTGGTACCAGAAGCATATGTGATCTTTTTCCGTGATGATACTGTTTCCCATCATAGGTTACACGGAGCAATCTGAGGATGAATTCAGAGGGCTTACGTCAAACTGAATCCATGGGCATCAGGGTGTTCTCATGTAACATAGAGAAAGCAAATAGCAAACATCATTCAAGCCTACAACAGACTGGTTATCTATAATGAAGCCCAAGGACAGTAAATATTACTTAATGAAACAACAAATCTATCAGTAAGTCCATTCCTAAGTTGATAGCTCATGATGGAAGGAGTTGTTTATTCAATAGAAGATAGATGAATAGAAAAGATTTTTTTTTCTATTTGCTATAGAAGCCTTGGGAACTTATCCATATGGACATAAAAGGACCTACTATTGTTTTGTGGTAACTGAAAAGGTTTTTCTTCTTGATGTATTTTTATGTTGAGTCAGATTGCAAGGCCTTCCAGGCATTAATGCAAAAAACACTTATTTTATGAGAAGAAACTCTGAATAGAGTAAGTCAGGAAAAATCAGTCATTTCAGTGTAAAGCACCAATGAATGTTTCTATCAACTCATCTATTATGAGCAAGAGTTTCTTCTATTTTTAATAGATAAGATCATAAGTGGTCATGTTGAAGAAACACACATACTGCCATAGATTTTCATTAGCAATGTTTTGGATAAATATATATATATATATATATATATATATATTTTTTTTACTGAGACAGAAGGAATCTCCCCAATTGTCAACCCTCTACCACCATAAAGAAATAAAGCAATCCAGTGGCAGAATAAGAGAATATTCTTCTGCAATTTAGATCATGAAAAACTGACATAAGAATAACTCCGAAAAGCCAATAAAACAAATGACATCTCCAGTCCTTTTTGGAAGTAAATAAGATATAAATAAAATAAATAGCAATGAAAATTGAGCACAGCACTTGAGGTGCTCTGAAAACAACATAGCTCCAAC
The DNA here is from genome assembly GCF_023851605.1 of Tamandua tetradactyla. Taxonomy (NCBI): domain Eukaryota; kingdom Metazoa; phylum Chordata; class Mammalia; order Pilosa; family Myrmecophagidae; genus Tamandua; species Tamandua tetradactyla. The sequence continues at coordinate 64,744,109 of NC_135340.1, forward strand.
CTAGAATTTTTAATCCTAAAGGTCCAGCGACTGTACACAGTTAAATCAATTCAAATGCGAAGCTTCTCCAGCCCACCTGAAAAGCATGAAAGTGAAAAAAATAAAATTGACAAAAAAAAAAAAAAGAAAAAGGAAGAAAAGAAACCCCATTTTAAGTTTTAATTATATAAATTCTTGTCTTAGGTTTTGATTTCACAGTACAATCAATCAGGTGTAAATGACTAGGGAATTACATAGTCCAACAATCAGACTCCAGGAAAATAGAATTTTTCCACAGATATTTGAAATTATGTAACTGATACTATCATAGACTTGATCCTTTTCTTTCATCTATGCCAGTTGTTGTTAATGCTCCTGTTGTTAGAGATCAAAATTCTTTCTTGCACTACATAAGTTTTTAGTAGAACGAGAGACTGGACGGTCAAAGTCATTAAATCAGCTTTGAAAAGCTTGTTTCCAGCATTGTTCCAAGGCTCTGCAGCGCCGTCCTGATCTAGGAGCAAAACTCCACAGTGGCTGCACTCTGCCGTGGACATTTGGCTCTTCTCTTTCCAACAGTGCCTATGCCAAGTGCCCAACTGCTATAGCAGCACCCCTCTAACACAGCAAATCTACAGATGCCCCTAAAGAAATCAAACACAGACATCCTTTACTGATTCTTCAGGACTCTAAGAGTGGTAGCTTGTTGCTACTAAAAATATGGCCTGCCATTTGTAAAACCTATGGTTTTAGATCATTTATAATACATGTCAAATTAACTGGAAAACTGAAAAAGTTTTTTCTCTTCCTTATTGGAGTTTTAAATTTTTTCCTAAAACCTTTTTAAGAGCTTCCAAATAGTAGCTCTCAGGCTGGAGGTTCACTGATCCTTTTTTCACCTTTGCAACTATACTGATAACTCCAGTGAGAGAACTAATCACCTGAGGCATGAATAGATCCAATAAGCTACCTCACAGATTTTTAAGACACAGTGTGAAGAATAGATAACATTTTCATATGGTGGACTATAGCTCAAGTCCACAGAATAAAATTTTTAACAGACGAATAAAATGTGGTTAAAATATAAGTCTACACTGAACATATGTGGAAAAGATATTTAATTGTAAAATAGAAAAGTAGGCCAGAGTACAGTTTTAAGGGTAATTGCTTCTTTATACAGTATAGTAAATCTAGAGGGGTTTGAGGGTTAAACATTTTCATAAAGCAATAAAACATTTTAAAAATAAAGCAAGAAAAGGGGCTTGAAGTTATGTTTTACAAAAAAGAATGAACAGTATTTCAGAGTTTAAATGTCCATACATTGTGTAATTTAACAATACTGCGAAGAGAGCAAAGTCACAGCACAGACATATAACTTTCACAGGAAAAAATAAAAGTTATGTTAGATACATCTATAGCATCACTGTAGTACAAAAAGTTATTGTTCTACAAAAACATTTTTTTCCTGTAAGAATAATTTCCTGGAGGGGGAAGGGGATGAGTTCATGAACTATTTCAGAAACCCATATGCATTGAGTTTTCCAAAAACATTATCTTGAAATCCAGTGCCTTAAAGTGCTTTTGTGTGGAAATCATGATGGAAGGCACAGAATAGTTTCACGTCCCCACTATGAAATTTCCAAAAAAGCATATAAGATTTTGTAAATTCAAGTTATCTTGTAAAGCGCTCCTTCCAAGAACATTGTCATTCAAATAAAACTGGCTTGCTAGCTTGCTTAATTTCAATGACCTATAGAATAAAAGGCTTTTTTTTCCCCTAGTAACTTTCATCATCTTTGTCAGAAATGCAAATGATGTATTTTGAAATTATAAAACATGCAGAATATGTACAAACAGAAAATTTAAAAAATATTTGCTTCATATACATGTAAATCTACTTGGGTATAGCGGAAATTGAACAAATATAAAAGTTTCGCTTTCTAAAAAATGTTTTCAGAGATTCTGAGACAAGTTAAAGCTGTACAAAGATTTCCTTTAAGTCTTCTCTTCATATCAAAGTTTATACTTACGGGAGTAATTCCAGCCTCAGTCCACCACATAATTATTATACAACATTTGGTCTAATCAACAACGATCACCCTTAAAACTGTTCTGTTTCTGAGAAATTAAGGTTCATACTAAAATCAAAAAGAATGCACAAAAACAGTGGTTTATTATGTTTTTAGATCTCTTCAACAATCTTTATCAACTCATCTGGAACTGTAAAAAAAAAACTATTTACAGAATTCAGTTTTAAATACATTTCACAACTTCTAAACTAAAGATTTATGTTACAAGAATTCAGAGCTCATGGCTTAAGTCCAATTATCAATCTGTAGTCTCTTCTATTATCCTGTATTCCCATGACTGTACTCATGTACAGTTCAAAATTGCTTTCTTTCTTGACCAAAAGTAAAATCAAACCACATGTTCATTTCAATTAAACAGCTTCTTTATTAGTCTGAAGGCGAGTCATAGCTTCTAATTTCTGTCTGTAGGCTTCTGCTTCCTGTTCTTTCTTTAGAAGCTGCTGTCGATATTTTTGTGCTTCTCGGTTTGCTTCATCCAGCTGTTTCTGAAGAGCTTCTCTCTCCTAATTAAAAAAAAAGTTTTTTTAAAATTTTTTTCACAAATATATTATTAACTCATATAAACATGCACGCTTCAAATAAAAAAACTGTAGTAGTTAAGGCAGGCATCCTATTGATGTTTCCTGGACAATCATGCCTTTACAATCAATTCAATAACAGTTGAAGGCTCTAATTTTGTGCTCTACACTATGAAACATAGCTTCATTTCTGACCTCGAGAAAATTACTTACTAATTAAAGAAATAAGGCTAACAGAAAAACTCAAATTGGGTATCTGTAGTTTTATACGCATTACCAAAACTAGTGAGAAGAGTTTCAAGGAGGGAAACATACAACTTAATTCTTTATTTATGATGTTTTCCTCGAAAGGTAATAATTATATAAAAATATTTCTTGATCACCTGTGGTGATTAAACTAGGTGATTTCCAATAACAAGCTTTTAAGATAAATATTATGTCTATTTTACAGATGAGAAAAATGATGCTCAGACCCGATACTGCTTTCCCAAAATCACATAGTAAGAAGAGTTTATGGGCTTCTAATATTACTGTTTTTAAAACCAAGAGCCTCTATGATAGCAAGCAAGATTCCTCACCTTTAAAATGACGACTGTTGGTCTGGATTGGTGTTTCCTAAGTCACACCATTTCATAGATCAATAAAATATCTAAATTCTCTACTGAGATCCATTCAAATTATACAGGTATAAATTATATGTAGTAAATTCCTCAGTAAATTGAGAGATGAAATGCAAATACAGTCCGATAGGAACAGTATTCTCTTCCTCCTCATTCTGACCCTTTTCAGTGACATTATGAAAAACAAGAGAAACATTTCAAAGAACCCTCTCCCATATCACTGCTGGGCCCATGGACAAAAGATCACTCTGCAAAGGCCCAAGCTTAAGGAAGGGTCTCTAGCCTTTGGAGTGAAGCTCAGGACCTTTTAGTGGGGGTGAGGGCTGCGGGGGACGGTTAATCAACAAGTAGGGCCAGGTTCACATGGACAAGAGTTGAACAGAGGCCACTGAAGGTGAGTGGTGAGTAGCCTTATCGAGAAGAGGGACAGCAGGAGGATTATATCCAGTGCCTCTCTGACATCTGCCCACTGTGAACATCAAAAGATTCCTTTTTATTAGTCTTTATTATTCTGAAGGTGAGTCATATGGCCCACAAGAAGAAGCATATCTAATCCCTTTGCCTTTCCCTAATCCCACTCCCTTCCCCACAGTGGGAATGAAGCTAATCAGACATTTATTTTTCCAGTGAGTTCACCAACTATGGGAATGATTGTTCCCCAAATATTCCAATTACATAAAATATACAGTAGAAGAAAATAGTGCATCTCACCTCCAATTTAAACAATGCCCACCACTACCCTGCTGCCTCCCAAGACCCTTGTCACTGCCTTTTTCGTCCCGTAATTTAACTCCAGGCAAGAGGACAGGGTAGGAACAAGTCAGAAAGGAGATCCAGGAGACAAACCTTGTGTAAGCAATCAACTCTAGTCTCTGGCAGTGAACTATCTCACCTCTGGCAGGAGCACGTGTTAGGAATAAGAGCCATTGGTAGCAAAAGTATTGAATATTGATAGAAATTTGCCTGATTTGGCAAGAAATATTGAAACTGAAAAACTCTAAGGTATCTTAGTATTAGCTATTTATGAGCATTTGAACCATAAATGTTACCAGCAAGGAATATACAATTATTTCAGAAGATGAAATTAAACTGAGTGAGGAAAACAGTTTAACACTGAATACAGTTTAATTATTTTCCTTACTGCATGTTTTTATTTCAGGAAGAAGATATTTTAACATAAATGAAAAGACGCTCTCTTCTGCCTATTAGAACAAATAAAAGACTCCTTTTACATTTCATTTTTGGCTAAATCCGTGAAATGAGGAAAAGATCACTGGTGCTGCTCTTTGAGTATATTTAATTCTCAAGACTGAAAACACAGTTAACATGATAGAGGTTTCTGTTTTTTTAAGTGTTTTCATTTTTTTATCTACTGCTTAGAAATATAGGTATTTGCCATCTCGCTTTTCAAAGCAAACACAAAGCTCTGAATAGTAGAAAAATTACTTTTTATTTTACTCAAAGAGATCCTTTGTTTCTAAATTTGTCAAATGTTTAGTGAACATATATTACATGCTATACACTTTGTAAATGAAAAGAATAATTTAGCTATTTCACATACGAATGCTGCACCAGACTGACAGTCGAGATTTATATTTGAACAGAAATACCAGTCCACTGACTTTGACCCTTTGCAAAACCATAATAAAAAGTATTTTAGGAAAATGAGAGAGACTTCCGGAGAAGATGGCGGCTTAGTAAGACGCGCGGGTCTTAGTTTCTCCTCCAGAACAGCAACTAAAGAAACAGAAACAATACGAAACAGCTCCCGGAGCCACGACAGAGACCAAAAAGACAGTGTACCCCATTCTGGAACAGCTGAACGGGCAGGGTGAATCCACTGCGGTGAGATACCCGAGGGGCGCGCGCTTTCCCGGGCCGGGGCGGCTGGCGACTGGGGTCCCTTCCACGCACGTAGCTCCCCGGTCTGACTGGGAACGTTGGATAGCGGGGCCCTCCCGCCACGCTTGGCGTCTCGGGCCAGCTGGGCAATTTGGACTGGCATTCCCCCAAGCTGAGGTGGCCCGTGGCCCCCCCTCCACGCGTGGTTTCCCGGGCCGACTGCGAGATTCGGATTGGCAAGTTAAAAGAGCCACAGCATCTTTTACTGGTGGGACCCGCAGACAGATGAGCGCCACGAGCGCCATCTACTGGGCAGGAAAAGAAAAACAGAGCCCAGAGATTTCACAGAAAAACCTTTCAACCAGCCGGGTCCCACACCCAGGGAAATCTGATCAAATGCCCAGACACCAGCAGAAAATAACGGATCACGCTCAGAAAATTGAAGATATGGCCCAGTCAAAGGAACAAACCAATAGTTCAAATGAGATACAGGAGCTGAGACAACTAATGCTGAATATACGAACAGAAATGGAAAACCTCTTCAAAAACCAAATCAATAAATTGAGGGAGGACATGAAGAAGACATGGGCTGAACAAAAAGAAGAAATAGAAAATCTGAAAAAACAAATCACAGAACTTATGGGAGTGAAGGACAAAGTAGAAAAGATGGAAAAAACAATGGATACCTACAATGGTAGATTTAAAGAGACAGAAGCTACAGTTAGTGAACTGGAGGATGGAACACCTGAATTCCAAAAAGAAACAGAAACTACAGGGAAAAGAATGGAAAAACTTGAGCAGGGGATCAGGGAACTGAATGACAATATGAAGCGCACAAATATACATGTTGTGGGTATCCCAGAAGGAGAAGAGAAGGGAAAAGGAGGAGAAAAACTAATGGAAGAAATTATCACTGAAAATTTCCCAACTCTTATGAAAGACCTAAATTTACAGATCCAAGAAGTGCAGCGCACCCCAAAGAGAATAGACCCAAATAGGCGTTCTCCAAGACACTTACTAGTTAGAATGTCAGAGGTCAAAGAGAAAGAGAGGATCTTGAAAGCAGCAAGAGAAAAACAATCTGTCACATACAAGGGAAACCCAATAAGACTATGTGTACATTTCTCAGCAGAAACCATGGAAGCTAGAAGAGAGTGGGATGATATATTTAAATTACTAAAAGAGAAAAACTGCCAACCAAGACTTCTATATCCAGCAAAATTGTCCTTCAAAAATGAAGGAGAAATTAAAACATTTATAGACAAAAAATCACTGAGAGAATTTGTGACCAAGAGACCAGCTCTGCAAGAAATACTAAAGAGAACACTAGAGTCAGATACGAAAAGACAGAAGAGAGACGTATGGAGTAAAGTGTAGAAAGAAGGAAAATCAGATATAATATATATAATACAAAAGGCAAAATGGTAGAGGAAAATATTATCCAAACAGTAATAACACTAAAAGTTAATGGACTGAATTCCCCAATCAAAAGATATAGACTGGCAGAGTGGATTACGACCCAGCAATACCACTGCTAGGTATCTACTCAAAGGACTTAAGGGCAAAGACACAGACGGACATTTGCACACCAGTGTTTATAGCAGCATTATTTACAGTTGCAAAGAGATGGAAACAGCCAAAATGTCCATCAACAGACGAGTGGCTAAACAAATTGTGGTGTATACCTACGATGGAATATTATGCAGCTTTAAGCAGACTAAACTTATGAAGCATGTAATAACATGGATGGACCTAGAGAACATTATGCTGAGTGAGTCTAGCCAAAAACTAAAGGACAAATACTGTATGGTCCCACTGATGTGAACCGACATTCGAGAATCAACTTGGAATATATCATTGGTAACAGAGACCAGCAGGAGTTAGAAACAGGGTAAGATAATGGTTAATTGGAGCTGAAGGGATACAGACCGTGCAATAGGACTAGATACAAAAACTCAAAAATGGACAGCACAATAATACCTAATTGTAATGTAACTATGTTAAAACATTGAATGAAGCTGCACCTGAACTATAGTTTTTTTTGTTTGTTTGTTTTTGTTTTTTTTCTTTTTCCTTTTATATATATATATATATTATTATTATTTTAATTTTCTTCTCTATATTAACATTCTATATCTTTTTCTGTTGTTTTGCTAGTTCTTTTCCTAAATCGATGCAAATGTACTAAGAAATGATGATCATACATCTATGTGATGATACTAAGAATTACTGAGTGCATATGTAGAATGGAATGATTTCTAAATGTTGTGTTAATTTCTTTTCTTTTTTTAAATTAATAAAAAAAATTTTTAAAAAATGAAAATGAGACTACAAAATGGCAGAAGTTATGGGATGTAATAAAGGCTGTGCTGAAAGGGCAATTTATTGTTCTACATGTCTATTTAAAAGGAAGAAAGACCCAACTGAAAAAATAAACTAAAGAAATAGCAACAAACTAACCCTAAAGTAAGTAGAAGAAAAGAAGTAACAAAAATTAGGGCAGAAAAAAAAAAAGTATTTTAATATTTTTATATAAACACAGTTTAGCCAATGCTATGTAATAATAAAGTATTTTTCCCTTTATAGTCCAACACTGAAGAATTCAAGAAAAATAAATTCTGATGATAATCAAGATTTGGTGTCAACAAGGAAGATATTTATCTTATGCTACAATCCAGACCCAAGCAATATAACACTTAGATTAGGCAATGAACAATAGAGCAATGATAAACTTGAGTTTGCTTTTAATTTTCAAATGATTCTTTAATTCTATTTTAGCTGGCAACAATTATCTTTAACAGTTTCATCATTTTTAATATTTAATTTTCTAATATTCAAATTTATTTTGCTGTAATTATAAACACAAAAAATCACAACAGTGATTTAACTTCTACCATACCTTCATATAAATTTTAGAAGGATAATAATAGCAACTAACATATGCTATATGCCAGCTAGTGTACTAGTCCTTCACATATATTCTCATTTATTCCTTATAACAACTTTGTACATAAGTATTATTCTCCCCTTTTACTGATGGGGAAATCAAGCCTTGAAAGATTAAACAATTTGCCTAAGGTTACATAATCGGATAATTATAAATAAACTGAAATTAAAACCTGCTTCTGGATATATATTCCTAACTACTAATATATTTTTAAAAAGAGAGAACTGGGCAGGGTGTGTAAGCTGTCTGTTTGCTTGTGTGAAAACAATTTTCTAACTGCCACAGGCCAAGTATAGTCCTGTTTTTATAAATAAAGTTTTATGAATGCACAGTCATGTCTACTCATTTCTGAATTGTTCATGGCTGCCTTCCTGCTGCCACGACAGAGTTGAGTAGTTGCAAGACTGTAAGACCCTTAAAGTTGAAAATTATTTACCATCTGGCCTTTATTGAAAAAGTTTGTCTACCCGAGAGCAAAAACTTATCAAAAAAGAGATATGACTGTAGAAACATTTAGAACTTTGGCATATAAAAAAGAATATCCATTACTAAAAAAACAGTTTGAAAAAATCTGCATCAAATGAAACATCATCTAAAGAGTCAGGGCAAATCAACTTTTAAAAGAACACTAAAGATCCCAATCTAGCACTGGTTAAAGAACACAAATACTTCATTAAAAATAAATAAAATCTGCCATTAAACATATTCCTCTTTAATCTCTATGGCAAAGAAAAAGTAAAGGTATTTCCTGAAGTCACACAACCAAGAAAGTGGTAGAGAATATCTGTTACTCCTAATGCACTAATTGCATTTCCTCTCCTCCTATATAAAGCAGTTCCAACCTCAATTCAGAATAGGCTAATGTTTATTTATGGAAAACATCTGTAAATAGCACACTCCTTCAAAAAAATATGATCAATGCAGTAATATCAATGGGTAATAACAAAATGATGCACATTATTGCAATTAGTCCCTTATTCCTACCTTCCCCTTCAAAGGCAAATTTATTACATTCCCTACCTTGCCAAAAGACAGAAGTAAAAGTCACAAACTTTAGAATAACTTTTCTACAGTTTAATTTTTCCAGACGTTATTAGGTGGGAAGCACTGTAAATTTAGCTTCTTTGCTCCTTTTCTACAGATACTCTCTCTGTGACTGTGGACGCACACACATAGAACAAATGCAAACACGACAGTTTCTGTATAATGAATTAATTTTTAAATTCCTTTTTTCTCAATGTCTGTATTACTGATATTTTTGGACCAGGTTTTTGTGTGTGTGTGTGTGGCAGTGGTGGTGGTGGTGGGGAGCTGTCCTGTGGTTTGTGAGTTGTTTAGCAGCATCCCTGGTCCCTACCCACTAAATGCCAGTGGCTTCCCTCCAGTCATGACAACCAAAAATGTCTCCAAACATTAACAAATATCATTTAGAGGTCAAAATCACTAAATTTAGAGGTCAAAAGTTGGGAACCACAGCTTTAGAGAAACTTTGTGGGTGAGCAGCCAACCTGTCACTTAGAAAGGGGTACACAAGTCTGCCTCCACAAGAGGTCTATTGATGACCTGAGACAATAAATTCAAAAGAACCATGTCATGTATCACAAGGAAATAATTACTCAGTTTGATGAAAACATTGGAAATCAACTATTCATTCTACATCCCCAGCCCACCTCTACCCTCTGTCCTCACTGTATGCTGCAAGGTCTCCCTGTAATATCCCTTAAGAGGTCGTGCAGCCCTGGTTTGAACATCTCCATGAGGGAGAACAACATTTCTATCACCAGAAAGTTCTAATTACAAAAAGCAAAAACAAAACAAATAAAATGCATCTCCCTAAAGTTCTATCTCCTTAGTCCTAGTTAATTTACATACCCCAATTAACACTTTCTTATTATTTGAGATTTCTCCCTGATATCTTTGAAAAGACTGTAAGAGAGGAATCAGGTTGAACACTGAGGAAAACAGCAACTCTCACTGGTCATAAGGTAAATAAAATACGGACTGCATATAAAAATTTAATTTGTTGAAATAAATAAGCTTATATTTAATAAAAATTCAAGTACTTTAAAATAATTAGTTTTATTAGATAAAGCAAAGTACATAAAGAGTGCCTGAAAAAAGATCTGACATAGAAAGACAAGCTAATAAAAAGATTATTTATTAAATAAGTATAATGATACTGCTTAGGGAAATAAATTACTAGGTTTGTGAATAAGAATTTCAACAGTGTTAATTTCAACTTCAATTTTGAAGAAATAAAACTACCCATCCTCAATAATTTATTAAGTTATAATTTTACAAAGCTTTCTGGTTACACCATGATTCAGATTTTTTTACATTCAATAATACATTATTTGTGATTGTGACCAAAATTGTACAAGTCTTATATCTAAAATGAATTTGAGCCAGGATATTTCTAATTAATCAGAATTATTTCTACAAAGTCAGAATTATTGTATCTTTTAGTGAGTTTATTTTCAAAAGAATCCTCTTTTCTAAGATAACTAGAATCTTTAAAAACAATTACTAAATATTCACCAACATTCGTCATATACATATATCATACTTTATGAATATGTGTATAAATTAGTATTTTAAAATTCTCATAAAAACCTCCAAAAGCAGATTTTGCTATTCTAAATTTCAATTTCGGAGATAAGAAAACTAAAGCTCAAAGAGAAAAGATAACTTGTTTCAAAACTAATAGGCTCAAGAGACAGGATTCAAATCCAGCTCATTTGACTCGAGTCCAATGCTCTTTATCTTGCAGATTACTCTTTCAAAGTTATTCAAGAATAACTTTGTTTTCATTTGATATAAATAGTTATCAAATTTGGGTGACATAATTTTATTCATAGTCATGTAGGAAAAAATCCTATGAGATAACTATAATTTAGTCACAAACTAGTTTATAAACTTGGTTGTGAGAGGGGGAATAAAAGTTGAAAAAGCTGTTTAACAACTAGTCTAAATTAATTTAATTTCCTAAAGTGACTTAATAATGAAATAACTAGGTATTTTAAATATACTTTTTTTAAAAACAACCCATTTGACATCAACCTTCTTTAAGAGGCTCCCCCAACTAAATCTGAAATTTGCATTTCATTTTTGAAAGAAAAAAGTTTTAGTCACATATAATGACATTTTTCTTTAATGATTTGTGGGAATGGATATATGAAAGTTTAACTGAAAATAAAGGGTGAAGTGTAAAAACCAAAGACATTCCAATGTTACCATGACGACAGCCTTTGTTATAAACAAATTCTTCACTCATTCATTCATTCATTCAATATTCATTTATTGGGGGCTTGCTATATGTAAAAGGCAAAAAAAAAGACAAAATGATAATACGATGCGCCTTCATTCTGTACCAAAACAATACTTTCAGTAATAAATATAAAAGACAAAAAAATAATAAAGAAAAGTAAACTGAATTTATTTTGGAAGACTGCAGCAAAACACACCGGGTAAAAGACTCCTTACTTCTATTTCTGCAGATTCCACCCGGTTTTCAATTATTTCGATACATTGTCTCTTAGCTGGTGGTTCTTCACTTATAACAGTTTCTTCAGCAATGTCCGTTGCTGGTACTGTTAAAACTATAAAATGAAAGTGTGCATACATTACTTCATTTTCAGAAAGGTTTAGTCTTGCCACGTTGACACAATTATCTTGCCATTAACACAATTGATCTAAAATATCTTCCAAAAATAGTTTTAAATATTGATTTGTTTTTTATTCAGATATCCATATTGGTCTTCTTCACCTTCCTGCTTTTTTACTATTATCTACTTATTATTGAAAGATCTACTCATTTTAATTTCTGAAGTTCTTAATAGAGAATATTTTCATGTATATGGCTCAAAAATCAAAACGATACTTAAGCATACATTGTGTGGCCGCACTTTCATGCCAGCTAATACAGATAACCATTTTTATTAGTTCCCTGTTCTTTTGTTAACTTATGTAAAAACCAATCAATATATAAACTCCTTTTTCCTCCTTTCTTACACAAAAGATCCATAAGTACAGAGACCCATTGCTCTGCTCTTGCTTTTGTCACTCAATATATATATAAATTATCTTTCTGTATAAGTACAGAAAGATAATAAACATAAGATTTCACTGTGTGGATATACCATTGTACATTCTGTGAACTGTCTGTTCATAACCTATGCTTGTTTTTCTTTGGGGTTGGGGAACTGCCTCAATTTGTAGTAGCTGTTTATAAATCTGAAAAAAATAAAATTTACATATATTTATGGCAGTTTTCACTTTACAAAGCAGAACAGGACAATAAAAATGACTGTGAAGTTGAAACCATGTGAAGCAATCTTAATAATCAATGGGGAAAATTACAACTTTATCATCTTTTTGTCAAAACATTAACTACTCTCTTAGTGCCTGTCAGTTATAAAAGTATATAATATAAATGAAAATATTGATCAAACTAATGTTTAGTACACTGTCTTTTATATCAGAAACATTGAGAATTAAAGTGTTTTATCTTTGTAAAAAAAAGACTTATCAAGAATAGCTTCAACAATGCTTGCCTTCTTCCCTAAATATAACTTACGATGGTGAGCAAGCATTTTTTCTATGCCTTGGTGACTTGTTATTACTCCTTTCTAAGTCCAGATAAGTTTCTAACGTTATATCCTCTGCACTTTCCATGCCATGAACTATATTTCCATGCCATGCATTTCCATTCATAAAATATAAATACTTTATATTCCTTTATTGTGAAGTTTTTTTTTGCCAGTGTCACATCTCCTAGGGCATCTATTATTGCTCTTATCTATCTGTAACAGGCACACAGTGCTCAGTACAGACAGACTTTGAAAAACGTGTTCTGACGCACATCTTATTTACACAGCGGCTTGTGATCTGGAGAGCTACCTGCGGATTTTTTAACTCTTTTTGTTTCATGAAAAATATACTTTGGGGCTTTTGTTTCATCCATCTAGTTACTTTCTGTATGGGTTCCAAGAGGAAAAAAAAGTAGAAAAATTGACAAGAAAGCTCCTATAAGTTGCACTGTGTTCATACTAGAACTTCTAAGTCTAACTTCATTTTAAGTAGCTTTTACTAACATGGTATTTTGAAAAATCCTATATGATACTGAATTGCATAAAATGGTCTGGAAATTATTGACCAATGCTGATTTCGAATTATTTATCTTGAGCATAATCTGTGGTGATATTGAAGTTCATTTACCAACCAGAATATTTAGGGGCCAATTCTTCTTTCCACCTAGTGTATACTCAGATAATCAAGCTAATTTTAATATTAGCCTAAACAAAATAAAATTAGGCAATTAAGTCAGTTGTACAATGTTACAATAATACAATTTAAAACCAAAATGAATGATTTAGAAAACACACCACTATTTCCCACATTAGTTTATATAAATGAGAACTGAAAATAAACACGAACTTTATGTAAATGTCTATACTACTAACCTTGTTGTCCATCTGGCATGGTCACAATGATGGGCTGACCTATTCCACTGGTTGGAATAGAGTGCAAATTTCCAAGCTGAATTCCATCTGTAACTATTGTGATGACTTGCTGACCCCCTGAACTAACTACCTGCTGAATTGCACCATCCACAGATTCTGCAGTAACTACTTCCTCCGTGGCCACTACTGGAAGAAAAATACGTAAAAATCAGTGAATATATATATATGAGTATGAATGAAGCTTTAATTTTGCTTTTTTTTTGGTTACCTTTGTTTTCTGTTTATTTCTTACACAGGAAAATTTTACATGATTTTTAAATTCAGTCCTCCAAGGTGCTATAGCTGTATATGTAAACAGTAGATACCCACCCCACAACTTACAATAAATGAGTTCCAACTTACTGGAAACATTCTTGAATAAAGTGATAATTTAAAAAAATGATTATTAAACCAAATTATTCTTAAATGCAACAAGAATTAATCAATTTATGTGTTTAAAATAAACAATTTATCTTTAGTTATGAGGTATAAACTTTATAAGATCTCCTAAAGTCACAGGTAAGACAAAAATTACTAATTAATGGGCAGGCCATGGTGACTCAGTGGCAGAGTTCTCAGCTGCCATGCTAGAGACCCAGGTTCGATTCCCAGTGCTTGCCCGTGTAATTAAAAATAAAAATTACTAATTAATAAAATTCCACAATGCAAAAGAAAAATATGTATGTGGTTATACTCCACTTACATTTACATGTGAGTTTATATACATTTCTATATTTGATAAATGTGGAAATTTCTATTTTTGAAGTAGACAGAGTATCATTCCCTTTTTGGATTCAGTGATCAAGGATTATAGTGATAATAAGTGGCATACAAATCCCCAAAGTATACTCCTAGTATTTTATATGCAAGGCTCAGAGAGGATTCTGGCAGCTGAAAACAGTACTTCTGGTCTTGTCTAAGTAAAAATTCAAAAGTTAATATGGCCAAAATCCTTTCACACAGGCAATCCTATGCCCAACTTCTGATCCTAAAACACATGCATAGTCATAGCAGCTTTTCTCAAAAAGTCAAAAACAAGAAACAACCTAAATATTTATCAATAATAGAATGGATAAATAAATGGTGATAGATTCTTAAATATGTTGAAAAAAAAAACTACACAGCAACCAAAATGACTACTTGGAAAACATGATGAACCTGACAAAAATAATGCTGAGTGATGTGTACTGTGTACCTTCCATTTATAACCTGATTTATATAATACCGATCACTTTGTGATATTTCATCAAACTATACATTCATGATCTATGTACTTTTCTGTATGTATGTTACCTGGCAATAAAAAAATCACCAAAAGGAATAATGACAGTAGTAATAGATTACAACACACTGTTTTTTTTTTTAACACATTGAATTTTTAAAAATCTATTCCTCTATAATAATATCTTTTTAAAAAAGGGGGGAGTTCTTGATAGAAGAATGGCATCTAATTAACATGGAAAGAATGACAAAATCAGAAAAATTATCATATTGTAAACCCCAATATAATAATTAGTTCAAGCAAGGATCACTAATGAATGTTAAAACCACTAGTGAAATCTTTTGGGGGAACAGGATATTCAAATGAACTCAAAGTATCATACCAAATATTACTATTAGTTGCAAAGGCAAAAATATGCATGTAAAGACCTGGTAGTTACCACTTTCCCCAAGTGGTCAAATATTAGATGGCCTGATATTAGATATGTGCCCCTGATATGATGTAAGGGTAGGTTACAAAATATCACTTGTATTCTTCCTGTAAATGTTTGACTTGAATCTAAGCACTAAAAAACAAATGACTCCAGATAATGTATGTCTGGCAGACAACTGGCATGGACTCTACCAAAATTTCAATGTCATAAAGAAACAGGAGAGGCAGTAGGGCTTTCCTAGACTGTGGAAGAGTAAAAAGACACAATAACCAAATATAATGTGATGAATCCAGGATCAAAACCAAATAAATAGCTATGAGGAACATCTGAGGGACAACGGAAAAATCTGAATATGGCCCACATGTCAGGTAATGCTGAAGTATTTAAGGATGAAGTGTGACGACATCTTCAGCTTACTTTCAGATAATCTGGTAAAATGGAAGTGGGGTTTGCATGTGTGGAGAGAGAAAAAGAAAACATGCAGGTGTGGCAAAATGTTAACAGCTGGTGAACACAGACGAAATGTACAAAAGTCCACAGTATTGTTCACCCTTCCATTTTTCTGTGGGTTTTAAAACTGTAAACAGAAAAACATTAACAATAGGAGGTTTGGGTAAAATAAATGACATAAAGACTATTTTTAAATGAAATGTTTTTTAAAGTCTTATTTCAGGCAATAACTCATAAAAAGTGTAACTAAATAAAACCACTTTCTACTGAAGTCAAGCTGCTATTCAGATATACAGTTCTAAATATGTCTATGTGCTACCAATTCACAATAAAACATCATGGATATCAGTGATCACAAGATTTACTAAAGAAAGAGAGGCTAGAAATATATGAACTTCTTTTAAAAAAGCAAGATAAATACTGGGACTTCAGTTTCCAAGGATATACCTACGGCAACAGGCTTTGCTTCCACCCTGCTATTGTGCTATTTGAGAATCAAGGGTTACAAAATAAACTTCAAAAGGTAACATTCAAAATACAAGCAACATTTATGTTTTAAGTTCTCTTATTTTTGTTTGCTTTTAAGCTATAATTAGGCTTTATCACCAAGCACTTAAGAAAATTTCAAGAAGATAATTGCAAAAGAAATGCAGGGCACAAAACAGTAATATATTCAATAAAACAACTACTAAGGTTTTCAAACATTAGTTTTTGCTTTGATTTTTTTAAAATATCCATATGAAAAAGAAATGTACACTCTGGTTGAATCCTATCTACAGGTAGGAAATATTTTAAAGCATAATCATACATAAGAAATTTCTGAGATCACACACAATCAAGGCACAACTCAAGAACTTTCATCTTTGCACTATTTTCAATGACTGTTATTAAAATAATAGAGTTCTTTCTTTTATCTAAAGAGCTTTCTTTTTAAGAAAAACTGCATGGAAACTTTTACAGAAGAAGACAAAGTGCCCCCCAGAAATCCTAAGAATGGACCCAATAGTGAAATGTTGAAATACATAAGAATAAAGCAGTAAGTCTTAGAACTCAAAAAAAGAATGTTGTTTGAAAAGACATATTTCCAAGAATAAAACTTCTAGATAAAAATAACTGTAATATCATAAATATTCATTGATTTGATTAAAAAGTCAAGTTGCAATATTCAAAGAGAGCCTAGATATTCTACATCTTTGAAAACATCTGATTCTCTTGTTCAACATGACTTCTGAATTATAATGTCATAAAATTCAAATAAGCCCAGGAAAAAAATGTCTTTAAAATGTCGTAAAAGATAGGAAATTCTATGTAGATATACAGTCAACATAAAACAGAAACTACGTTTATTGAAGGAAAAAAAAATATTCCAAAGGCATTATGCCGGCAATTGAACCCAAAATAAAAACCAGAAATCTTAAAACAAGAAAATCTCACGATAGCCTAGAAACATAACTCTTAAAAGCCAATTCACTTGTAGCACTCTATTTTAGGAGCAGACAAAAAACAAAAAACAGTGTGCAAAGGGAATTTTGTTCAAATTTCACTTTTACAGAAAAAGAAGGGAAGCTTCAACAGCTCCCAGATGAACTACACCTTTGGAAAAACCACCTATTGATAATTAGCAGAAGTTGCTTTAAAGACAAAAAGAAGTGAGGTCATAGATGTCTATTCAATCAAGGTATACAGCCAGGCCACAAGGAAGAATAAAGCTAAGCAAAGGATATTAGATATAGGACCATGGCCTACATCCACAAAATAGTGTTCTATTAAAAAAGGAGGTAAAGAAACAGATTAGCAAGCACATTGCAGATGTAAAGCTCACACCTAACCAACTTCTGATTCTACATCCCAAATAGCTCTCAAATCTATGTGCTTCTTGTCTCTTTGCCACAATTCTAATCCATGCTCTCTCCCCCAGATGACTGCATTTAACTCCTAACCATTCTTTCCAGAGTCTTTTTTCAACCCTACCAAAGTAATCATTTTAAAACTTCGTATAATCTTACCTTCAAACTCCTTGAGTGATTGTCCCACTCACTGGGCTACTCTGCACTGGCCTCTGGGTCCCTCAATAGGCCAAACTCTTGCCTGCCTCAAAAGCTCCACATGTCCCTCTTCCTATGACGTTCTTCCCCACCCCCCCAACTTTTGCACAACTAATTCGTACTTAATCTTCAATTTAAATGTCTCATCTTCTAGGAAGATTCCCTGACCCACCAGACTAGGTTAACATCTTCTACTTTTTATATAAGCACTAATCACAGTAATTTATCTGGGTGAATAACTGTTTAATGTATCATTCTACCAAAAGACCACAAGTTTCATAAATGTTGGGAATGTGATTGTTTGCCATTTTCTCCCTAGCATCTAGCATAGTACCCATAAAAGATATTTAATAAAAATCTATTCAATGAACACGTAAATATTATTTTCTCATTGTAAATGAATACTGTTTGTAAACCAATATATGGAAATTTTAGCACAAGAACAGTTTTGAGTTATTCCCTTCTATACAAAACATGACACATTCCTCCATGAATTATTTTATTTTAAAGTAGGAAGGAAGGGAGTAAGGGTGTGAGTTTCCTGGAATTTTTGTTTTCCAAATAGGAAACACTTAGAGTGGTCTGTAAGCTGTGGAAGACAGGCAGGATAACATGATTGTCTCTGCTTATTAATGAATAGTAAGTAGTAGACTACCAGTCTACAGCTGGGTTTTCCTCGTGAGAAAATATGTAACTATATAATCCTTAAAAGACAGCTTTTACTCTTCTGTCTCATTTGGAATGACTTCCAAAACTGAATAACTTGGAATGAATTCCTATGTATATCAATCCTTTCCACTCTTTAGGGTCCACCTCAAAACCCCCTAATTTCAGCTAAAAATAATTGCTTCCCTCCTTAGCTACAACAGTATTTGTCTAAATAATTATTTCACAGACGACCTCTACCTCTTATATAACAATTTTAACCTACTCTAAATTTTCATGTGTATTTCTCATTTCTCTAACAAGAATATATGTACCTACTGACTGTAACTCCATCCCCACCACCTCCCTTTTCTCTTGCTCCATTCTCCCTCCTACATTCCCTAGATTGGAATACAGCACTATAAATTTATTGGAGATTCTTTGGAAAAACAGCAGCTAAGAACTGGCTCCAAAGAGCTGACTAATCATTCTTTTGAAGCAAAGGCATCTAAGTCCCAAGTTTAGTACTTGAATGGAAATAAAATTTCCTTGGTACATGGTACATGGTACATCCAAGCATCTGACAGCTCAGAAAGAAATACAGTATTAGAAAGCAGTGAATGAGTAGTTCAAAATTTTACTTCTGAACACAGCAGGCATAAAACTTAGCAGAAAATACATGCTCAGGTACCTTAAAACTTAGGTGGTAAAAGGAAAGAACTTTGTAGTCACAACAGTTTAACCCTTTTAGTTTTATGCATAAGAATACGTATTATAAGAACATTTGAAATACATGTTTTAGGGAGATACCTATATTTCCTAAAATTAGTGAAATGGGAACATAATAGCAAAAAAGTACATTTTAACAGTATTTAGGCAAATTACTATTATTATTACAGAAGTTATAGGTTTACAGAAAAATTATGCATAAAATACAGTGCCCCCCCCCCCCAAATACAGTGGCCCCATATACCACGATATTAACACCTTGGGTTAGTGGTACATTTGTTACAATTCCTGAAAGAATATGTTTATAATTATACTATTATAACTGTACTATAGTCCATTGTTTATAATAGGTTCACTGTTGTGTCCTATGTCTTCTTTTTTTAATTTTTATTTTTAAAATTTTTATTCTAGTAATATATACACAACCTAAAACTTTCCCTTTTAACCACATTCAAATATATAATTCAGAGCTGTTAATTATGTTCGCAATGTTGTGCTACGATCACTTCCAGGCCAAATGTAATGATTGGTTGTGCCTAAACACATACTACTTGTATGTTTTCTGATGTTAAATCTGCTGTACCTAGTGAAGTAACTATTGAGACAATAAAATAAAGCAAAAAAAGACCCTAAATACCAAACAGAAAAAAGAAGACAAAAGTAGACTACTGATTTGTATAGGCCAAAGAAAATGATACATCAGCCAAGTAAAATTCCTAAAAGTATCAAGCCTAATAATGGGAACTTCCAGCATATATGGTTATCAAAATATAGTTGCATATTTTCCTTCCCAGACTATAAGTTGAAAGACCAGACTATTTAAACAATGGTCTAATAACTTGATAAAAGAATGGTTAAATTCTCTAGTGCACAATAGGGTTATAATGGCACATAACAGGTCTTATTTTTACTGTTTTTGTTTTTAAAAAATTTTTTTTGATAAACAACATAAAAACACAAACATTCTTAACATACAAACATTCCATACATGCATACAATCAATGGTTCACAATATCATCATATAGTTGTATATTTATCACCATGATCATTTTTTAGAACATTTCCATCATTCCAGGAAAATAAATAAAAAGAAAAAAGGGAAAACTCAAACATACTATACCCCTTACACCTCCCTCTCACTGACCACTAGCATTTCAATCTACCCAATTTATTTTAACCCTTATTCTCCCTATTATTTATTTATTTATTATCCATATTTTTTCACTCATTTGTCCATACCTTGGATAGAAGGAGCATCAGACACAAGTGTTCACAATCACACAGTCACACTGTAAAAGCTATATATATATATATACAATCATCTTCAAGGAACAAGGCTACTGAAACACAGCTCTACAGTGTCAGGCACTTCCCTTTAGTCACTCAAATATACCATAAACTGAAAAGGGATATTTATAAAATGTGTAACAATAACCTCCAGGATAACTTCTTGACTGAAATCTCTCAGCCACTGACACTTTATTTTTCCTCATTTATCTCTTCCCCCTTTTGGTCAAGAAGTTTTCCGCATTCCCCTGATGCCAGGTCCTAGTTCATCCTGGGATTTCTGTGCCACGTTGCCAGGGAGATTTACATTTCTGGGAGTTATAATATTATTTCCACATGGGGGAGAGGGCAATGGGTTCACTTGCCCTGCCAGCTGAGAGAGAAAGGCCACATGTGAGCAACAAAAGACGTCCTCTGGAAGTAACTCTTGGGCTAAGCTTCTCCGCTACATATATAAGCTTCACAAGAGCAAGCCTCAAGATCAAAAACTGGGCCTATTGATTTGGGTATCCCTAACATTTGACATACTATCAGGGGTTTCCCCGGTGGTAAAGTTTAATAGTTACATATTTGTTCTTTCATCCCTCAAGAGACCTTCCCAATACTTTTTTATTATCTCCTTAATATACTCTGGGATTTATCTAGGCATCGTATTAAGCTATACAGAATTATAAGCCCTCCCTCCCATTCTGGACTTCCTGTGTTTGGGTTGATTAAGTGGTCTATCCACACAGGCTGAGTTAGATTATGCACAATACAAAATTTAGGTTCTGGACAAAATAAACCTCTCTTCCTTTGGTCACATATAGTAGGTGAAGTTCTAAAATACAGACAATGTCCTCCTTATCTCTATATTCGGACTTACCTTAGTCCTGACCTGATTACTTCGTTCTTATCTTTGATTGAAATCTGAGCTCTTTTTAAAATTTAAGTTGTTGCATGTGGCAGTGCTGACCTTCAGAACCAAAAACCAACCTTAAAACATTCTAAAAGAGACAATCTCATAGATTACCTGAAGAAACTGCATGGAGGAGACAGTGTATATAGTACACTCAAGTGTTCAGAAAACAAAGAGACAGACAGACAGATTCAGATAGACAGAATGATATGACAAATGTGGTAAAATGTTAAAATCGGTGGATCTGGGTATCTATCTGGGAGTGAGTAGAGTTATATTGGAGATGCGTGTATGGAGTTTATATTATTTTTGTAATTGCCCTGTAAGTTTGAATGCATTTCAATGAAAAAAAAAATTTTTTTAAAGAGGGAGGAATTACTATATTCCCAGATCCTAAGATGTACTTAAAAAAAACACAAACACTGCTAAAATCAAGATGTGTCAGACAACTGATCTTAAAAGAAATTGGTCAGTCAAGAGGCCAATGAATAAATTGTGACAGACTCATCTTTGTCTGAGCACATGCAAACTGAGCACTGAGAAGACATTGCTTTAATTATGCATCTCAACTGAGTTGTTTACATTAGTGGCAACATACTCATCTTAGCTTTAATTTAATTCAAGTCCTTAAAATTTCCTCAAGAAGATTATACCATGATATACCACTGAAATGAAAAATTATTATGCACACAGAAAACCGTAAATCATATGCAATAAGTCAACAGAAATTACTAATCCTCTCAGACAAAAGCATACACTTTCAAAAGTAGAAGTTGGTGTGAACAACTCATGGAGCCAAACATATTTATGTTAAAACTTCCAGCTAATTTTCAAGAAAAGCTGTTTAATTATAAGGGAGATATAATTTAATTAAAGATAAAATATTTATAAGTTTGATCATATAGAAACTACCAATAAAACAGTTTTCTCTGTTATGCTTATGTAAATATTAAGGTGATAAGACATCAAGGAATAAGCCATAAAAGCAGCATGTTAACATGTATATTACTGCAAATGGCCAAAAGTGATTCAGAAAAATGAGAAGATTCAATATAAAGAAAGCTTAGATACAGACTTTGATTTCCTGCTCACAAAGCTGGAGGATAGATAAATGTTTATCATTGGTGATTAGTTTAAAAGATTATCTTACATATGACATATAAAATCCAAAGGAAAAAAGGTAGAAGAAAGTACTACCCGTAAACTAATAACACTAAATGTTAATGGATTAAACTCCACAATCAAAAGACAAAGATTGGCAGAATGGATTAAAAAACAGGACCCATCTATATGCTGTCTACAGGAAACACATCTTAGACCCAAGGATAAACATAGGTTGAAAGTGAATGGTTGGGAAAAGATATTTCATGCAAATAACAATCAGAAAAGAGCAGGAGTAGCTATACAAATTAGACTTCAAATGTAAAACAGTTAAAAGAGACAAAGAAGGATACTATGTATTAATAAAAGGAATAATTCAGCACGAAGAGATAACAATCATAAATATTTATGCACCGAACCAGAATGCTCCAAAATACATGCAGCAAACATTGAAAAGAGAAATAGACAGATCTACCATAATAGTTGGAGACTTCAATTCAACACTCTCATCAATGGACAGAACATCTAGACAGAGGATCAATAAAGAAAAAGAAAATTTGAATAATACAATAAATGAGCTAGAATTAACAGACATTTAAAGAACATTACACCCCACAACAGCAGGATATACCTTTTTCTCAAGTGCTCATGGATCATTCTCAAGGACAGACCATATGCTGGGTCACAAAGTAAGTCTCAATAAATTTAAAAGATTGAAATCATACAAAACACTTTCTCAGATCATAAAGGAATGAAGTTGGAAATCAATAATACGCCGAGTGCCAGAAAATTCACAAGTATATGGAGGTGCAACAACAAACTCTTAAACAATCAGTGGGTAAAGGAAGAAATTACAAGAGAAGTCAGTAAATATCTTGAGGCAAATGAAAATGAAAACACAACATATCAAAACTTATGGAGGGGCGGGCCGCGGTGGCTCAGCGGGCAAAGTGCTTGCCTGCTATGCCGGAGGACCTCGGTTCGATTCCCGGCCCCAGCCCATGTAACAAAAACGGAGAAACAGAATACAATAAAACAAGAAAATGTTTAAAAATGTTTCCCTTTCTTCCTTCCTTCCTTCCTTCTATCCTTCCTTCCTTCTCTCTGTCTTTCCTTTAAAAAAAAAAAAAAAAACTTATGGAATGCAGCGAAGGCAGTGCTAACAGGGAAATTTACTGCCCTAAATGCCTGTATCAAAAAAGAAGAAAGGGCAAAAATCAAGGAATTAACTGTCCACTTGGAAGAAGTAGAGAAAGAACAGCAAACTAACCCCAAAGCAAGCAAAAGGAAAGAAATAATGAAGATTAGAGCAGAAATAAATGAAATTGAGAACATGAAAACAATTGAGAAAATCAACAAAACCAGAAGCTGGTTTTATGAGATAATCAATTAGATTGATGGACCCTTCGCAAGATTGACAAAAAGAAAAAGAGAGAGGATGCAAATAAATAAGATCAGAAATGGATAGGAGACATAACCACTGAACCCACAGAAATAAAGGAAGTAATGACAGGATAGTATGAACAACTTTATGCTAATAAATACAACAATTTAGAGGAAATGGACAACATCCTAGAAAGGCATGAACAACCGACTTTGATTCGAGAAGAAATAGACAACCTCAACAAACCAATCACAAGTAAAGAAAATCAGTCATTAAGAAGCTCCCCCAAAAGAAAAGTCCAGGACCAGATGGTTTCACATGTGAATTCTACCAAACATTCCAGAAAGAATTAGTACCAATCCTGCTCAAACTCCTCAAAAAAACTGAAGAGGAGGGAAAGCTACCTAATTCATTCTACAAAGCCAACATCACCCTCATGCCAAAGCCAGGCAAAGATATTACAAAAAAAGAAAACTACTGACCAATATTTCTAATGAATATGGATGCAAAATCCTCAACAAAATTCTAGCAAATCGAATTCAGCAACACATTAAAAGAATTAAACATCATGACCAAGCAGGATTCATCCCAGGTGTGGATGTTTCAACATAAGGAAATCAATTAATGTAATACACCACATCAACAAATCAAAGCAGAAAAGCCACATAATCATCTCGATTGATGCAGAAAAGGCATTTGACAAGATTCAACATCCTTTCCTGCTGAAAACACTTCAAAGGATAGGAATAGAAGGGAACATCCTTAAAATGATAAAGGGAATATATGAAAAACCCACAGCTAATATCATCCTCAATGGGGAAAAAGTGAAAACATCCCCCCTAAGATCAGGAACAAGACAAGGATGTCCACTATCACCACTTTTATTCAACATTGTGTTAGAAGTTCAAGCCAGAGCAATTAGACAAGAAAAAGAAATGCCAGGCATCAAAATTGGAAAGGAAGAAGTAAAACTAACTGTTTGCAGATGATATGAAACTATATGTTGAAAACCCCAAAAAATCCACAGTAAAACTACCAAAGCTAATAAATGAATACAGCAAAGTGGCAGGTTGCAAGATCAACACTCAAAAATCTGTAGTGTTTCTATACACTAGTAATAAACCATCTGAGGGGGAAATCAAGAAACGAATTCCATTTACAATTGCAACCAAAAGAATAAAATATTTAGGAATAAATTTAACTAAAGAGACAAAAGACCTATACAAAGAAAACTACAAGAAATTGTTAAAAGAAATCATAGAAGACCTAAATAGTTGGAAGGGCATACTGTGTTCATGGATTAGAAGACTAAATATAGTTAAGATGTCAATTCTACCTAAATTGATTTACAGATTCAATGCAATACCAATTAAAATCTCAAAAACTTACATTTCAGAAATAGAAAAACCAATAACCAAATTTATTTGGAAGGGAAGGGTGCCCCAAATAGCTAAAAGTATTCTGAGAAAAAAAAATGAAGTCGGAGGTCTCACGCCTCCTGACTTTAAGGCATATTATGAAGTGGTCAAAACAGCATGGTACTGACAAAAAGACAGATATATTGACCAACGGAATTGAATAGAGTGTTCGGATATAGACCCTCTCATCTATGGACAATTGATCTTCGAAAAGGCAGTCAAGCCAACTCACCTAGAGAACTGGATATCCATATACAAAAGAATGAAAGAGGACCCATATCTCACACCCTATACAAAAGTTAACTCAAAATGGATCAGAGACCTAAACATTAGATCTAAGACCATAAAACTGTTAGAAGAAAATGTAGGAAAATATCTTATAAATCTTATATTTGGTTTTCTACACCTTATACCCAAAGCAAGAGCATTGAAGAAATAAATAAATAAATGGGAACTTCTCGAAATTAAACACTTTTGTGCATCAAAGAACTTCATCAAGAAAGTAAAAAGACAGCCTACACAATGGGAGACCATATTTGGAAAAGACATATCATATAAAGGTCTAGTATCCAGAATTTATAAAGAGATTGTTCAACTCAACAACAAAAAAGACAGCTAATCCAATTACAAAATGGGCAAAAGACTTGAATAGACACTTCTCAGAAGAGGAAATACAAATGGCCAAAAGGCACATGAAGAGATGCTCAACTTCCCTGGCCATTAGAGAAATGCAAATCAAATCCACAATGAGATATCATCTCACACCCACCAGAATGGCCATTATCAATAAAACAGAAAATGACAAGTGTTGGAGAGGATATGGACAAAGAGGCACACTTATCCATTGCTGGTAGGAATCTCAAATGGTGCAACCGCTGTGGAAGGCAATTTGGCGGTTCCCCAAAAAGCTGAATATAGAATTGCCACATGACTTGGCAATACCATTACTAGGTACTACTCAAGGACATGAGGGCAAGGACACAAACGGACATTTGCATACCATTGTTTACAGCAGCATTATTTACAATTGCAAAGAGATGGAAACAGCCAAAATGAGCATCAACAGATGGGTGGCTAAACAAACTGTGGTATATACATATGATGGAGTATTATGCAGCTGTAAGACAGAATAAAGTTATGAAGTATGTAACAACATGGATGGACCTTGAGGACATTATGCTGAGTGAGTATAGCCAAAAACAAAAGGACAAGTACTGTATGGTCTCACTGATATGAACTGACATTAGTGAATAAACTTGGACTATTCCATTGGTAACAGAAATAGGGTAAGACACTGGGTAATTGGAGCTGAAGGGATACAAATTGTGCAATAGGACTGAATATAAAAACTCAGAAATAGGTAGCACAATACTACCTAACTGTAATACAATTATGTTAAAACACTGATGCTGAATGTGAGAATGATATAGCGGGAGGAGGGCCAGGGTCATAAATAAAATCAGAAAGAAAGACAGATGATAAAGACAGAGATGGTATAATCTAGGAATGCCTAGAATGTATAATGATAGTGACTAAATGTACAAATTTTTAAAATGTTTTTGCATAAGGAAGAACAAAGGAATGTCATTACTACAGGGTGCTGAAAATAGATGGTAATAAATATTTTAAAATTTCACCTTATGTGTGAGACTAAAGCAAAAACGTTTATTTGGTACACGATTTATATTTTGACTAGTGCATTTCCTAATATAACTTATGTAGATAGCTTGGTTGAACACTGTAAGTACATGGAACCTTGGGTAGGACATGAGATTTTGTTGGTTTGTCCAGAGTGATGCGCCAATCAATCCCAGAGCGATTTGATCAGTGAGTGGAAAAGTATTTGCAAAGTCCCCTTCGGGGAATGGTGAGAAAGGGGGAAAATTCAACTTCCCCAAGTTGAATTCTTGATATTCTCATAAGCAGTTTAGACAACCAAAGCTATAGGCTGAGCCCCCAGTCTTGGGGTTTGTTCACATGAAACGTAACCCCAAAAAGGATAGGTCAAGCCTACTTAAAATTTAGGCCTAAGAGTCACCCCCAAGAGAGCCTCTTTTGTTGCTCAGATGTGGCCTCTCTCTCCAGCCAGTACAACAGGCAAACTCACCACCCTCCCCCTGTCTACGTGGGACATGACTCCCAGGGGTGTGGACCTTCCTGGCAACGTGGGACAGAAATCCTAGAATGAGCTGAGACTCAGCATCAAGGGATTGAGGAAAAACCCTAGAATGAGCTGAGACTCAGCATCAAGGGATTGAGAAAACTTTCTCGACGAAAAGGGTGAAGAGTGAAATGAGACAAAGTGTCAATGGCTGAGAGATTCCAAACAGAGTCGAGAGGTTATCCTGGAGGTTATTCTTACATTTTAAGTAGATATCACCTTGTTATTCAAGATGTAATGGAGAGGCTGGAGGGAACTGCTTGAAAACGTAGAGCTGTGTTCCAGTAGCCACATTTCTTGAGGATGATTGAATAATGATACAGCTTTCACAATGTGACTATGTGATTGTGAAAACCTTGTGTGTGATGCTCCTTTTATCTACCTTGTCAACAGACAAGTAGAACATATGGAATAAAAATAAATAATAGGGGGAACAAATGTTAAAATAAATTCAGTTTGAAATGCTAGTGATCAATGAAAGGTGGGGTAAAGGGTATGGTAGGTATAATCTTTTTTTTTTCTGTTTTCGTTTTCTTTCTTTTTCTGTTGTCTTTTTATTTCTTTTTCTGAATTGATGCAAATGTTCTAAAAAATGATCATGATGATGAATATGCAAAAAAAAGAGATTATCTTACAAAAACTAACTCAAAATGGATTAAGGATCTAAATATTAGAACAAAAATTATAAAACTCCTAGAAGAAAACATAGGTAAGAATATTTAGGACCTCATATAAAGCAATGGTTTTTTAGACTTCACACCAAAAGTATGAGCAATAATAGAAGAAATATATAGTACATTGTCAAAATTCAAGACTTTTGCGCATCAAAGGACTTCATCATCAAAGACATGGGAGACAACCTACAGAATGGGAGAAAATATTTTGAAACCATAAATCTGGTTAGGATTTAATATCTAGAATCTATAATGAAATAGTACACTCAATGACAAAAAGTAAACCTATTAAAAATGGGCAAAAGACTTGAATAGACATTCCTCTAAAGAAGATATAGAAATGGACAATAACAGAGGAAAAGAAGCTCAGCATCATTGGTCATCAGGGAAATGCAAATCAAAACCACAATGAGATACCATTTCATACCCACTAGAATGGCTACTATTGAAAAAACAAAGTAAGAAGTGTTGGAGAGGATGTGGAGAAACAGGTATACCTATTCATTGTTGGTAGAAATGCAAAACAATGCAACCACTGTAGAAAACAGTTTGGCAGTTCCTCAGAAAATTAAGTAGAGAATTTGTACATGATCCAGCGGTCTATTCCCCAAAGAATTGAAAGCAGGGACTTGAAGAGATATTTACATGATGATGTTCATAGTGGATTATTCAAAATGCCATAAGATAGAAGCAACCATTTGCCAATCAACAGATGACTGAATAAACAAAATGTGGTGTACACAGACAATGGAATATTATTAAACCATAAAAATGGGCGAAGTTATGACACATGTAACAACATAGATGACCTTGAAGATATGATGCTGAGCAAAATAAGTCGGACACAAAAGGACAAATATCATATGATTTCACTAATATGAAATTATTGATATAGAGTGAGAAAGTAGAATATAGGTTTCCAGAAGCTGGGATGAAGATAAATGGAACAGAATTTGTTTGGGGTGATGGAAAAGTTTTGATGATGGATGGTCATGATGCTAGCATAACATTGTGAGCATAATTAAAACTACTGAATTATATATGGTTGAAAGTAGAAATTTTAGGATTTATATATATTACTAGGGTAAAAATAAAAAAATGAACAAACATGGGATTATACAACATATTGAGTGAATCCTAATGTAAACTATGGACTATAGTTAATAGTAGTTATAATAATGCCATTCATTAACTTTTTAACAAAGGTACCACACTAATGCACTGTTAATAAAGGGGGGATACAGAGTAATTGGGACAGAGAATAAAAAAGTATTTGCAAAGTCCCCATGGGTGACTGGGAAGAAAGGAGGAAATATTCAACATCCCCATTTGGGGAATTCCTGATATTCTCATAAGAAGTGAGGACAACCAATTCAGTAGGCTGACCCTCAGTCTTGAGGTTCGACCCTATGAAACTTATTCCTACAAAGGCCAGGCTAAGCCTACTTAAAATTAGGTCTAAGAGTTACTCCCAGAGAACCTCTTTTGCTGCTCAGATGTGATCTCTCTCTCTCTAAGCCAATTCAGCAGGTGAACTCACTGCCCTCCCCACTACATGGGACATAACTCCCAAGGTTGTGTATCTCCCTGGCAATGTGGGACAGAACTGCCAGGATGAGCAAGGACTTGGCATCATAGGAATGAGAAAGCCTTCTTGACCAAAACAAGGAAGAGAGAAATGAGATAAAGTTTCAGTGGCTGAGATTTCAGAGTCAAGAGGTTATCCTGGAAGTTTTCTCATGTATTATATAGATATCCCTTCTTAGCTATTGGTGCATTAGAGCAGCTGGAGGGAAGTACCTGAAACTGTTGAACTATATTCTGGTAGCCTTGATTTCTGAAGAATTCTATAATTATATAACCTTTGCAATGTTACTGTGTGACTGTGAAAACCTTGTGTCTGATGCTTCTTTTATCCAGGGTATGGACACATGAGTAAAAAAAATAAGAAAAAATAAATAAATAAATAATGGGGGGCATAAGGGGTAAAAGAAATTGGGAAGATTGAAATACTAGTGGTCTTTGTAATGCAGAGTAAGGGGTATGGGATGTATGACTTAATTCTTTTTATTTTTATTTTTCTAAATTGATGCAAATGTTCTACAAAATGGTCATGGTGACGAATACACAACTATGTGATGAGATTGTACACTATGGATGGACTGTATGTGTGTGAAGATTTCTCAAAAAAAATATATTATTTTTAAATAATATCACTAAAATCTAATAAAAAAAATAATAGAGGGATATATAGGAACTCTACACTTTTTGCATGCATTTTTTTGTAAACCTACTTCTCTAATATAAAAAAAATTATTATTAAAAAAAGTATTCTGGGGCGGGCCACGGTGGTACAGTGGCAGAATTCTCCCCTACCATGCCAGAGACTGGGTTCGATTCCTGGTACCTGCCCATGAAAAAAAAAAACAGCATTCTGAAGAGTAAGACTCACACAGCGACAAAATTTTAGGAATAACTGAAGCAATTTATTTCACTTATATTTTCCCTTTTATGTATGCACAAGAATATGATATAATTATATGTCTAAATAAAAGGAAAAGAGCTCTTTCACTAAGTATATAATGAAAATTCTAAGTGACAAAAAGAATGGAAGGGAAGGGGAAAGGGAGGGAGAAAGGAGGGAAAAGAGGAAAGGAGGGGAAAGGGGCAAAATCTTAGCTCTGCCCACTTTCACCTTTTATTTAACTTGTGTGGCCTATTTAAGTATTTGAATCTTCAAATTTTATTGTACACATTTGACTTATTTTTCTAACCTGGAGTTTCAGAAGAATTGGACAATGGAGCAGATGCTTCCGCTAAGGCAGCTAAGGTAGCTAATACTGATGTAGATGAGTTTCCAAACTGAACAGCAGATACACCCGTTTCATCTATGAAAAAAGAGAAACAGGAGAACTTTTAGAAGTTCAATCAAATGCATATTTCTGATATTCTATTTTATTTTATTCAAACCTTACATGAAGCTTGGATAATATTAGTTTTATATATAAAAAAAAAGCTTAGGGTGGTGCAACAGTGGCTCAGTGGCAGAATTCTTGCCTGCCATGCTGGAGACCCGGGTTCGATTCCCGGTGCCCGCCCATGAGGAAAAAAAAAAAAGCTTGGATGGCATTACTTTTTGAAAGATAATATTGCAGACCACTTTACAATATTATCTTTCTTTAGGTTATTGTCTCATAAAAATTTGTTTTCTGCCCTTTGTAACAGAGAAGACCAAAGATGACTGAGATAATCTTACCCTCATTCTCCAACAGTCCTTTGTTAAAAGGATGAATACCTACTAAAGTATAAAATCCCAATAGCTATCCTATATGCATCTCAATACCTGTTGCCTTGGATGAATTTTCTGAAGATACCAGACCTGTTAGGTTCACCACCCCTCCAGGTCCAATGATAAACTGTGGTGTTGCAGCATGTATCGTCACAGTGTCAGGACTCTCTGGGTTTGTGTTGATTTGATTCTGCATTGCAATCTAAGGGACAAATCACCATAATGTTTTCAGAATTATAATCAACACATGTAGTACAAACACACATTTAAAGTAACATTCTCTAATTTAAGAGGAATCAAATAATATGAAATGGGTATCTTTGTTTATGGTCTATTGAGAATACAGTATTAAATTATAGGACTGAATTTATATCTGATGTTCCCTTATAAGTTAAAGCAGCAAAATTCCATGATAGAAGAAATGGGCACAACTGAAAGCTTTTTAAAGAACACAAAAAGCTGGACAGTTATAGATATTTTGGATCAGGAGGGAGGAGTGGAAGTATCAGGGCTCTGTCTCCCCATAGAAGACTTGAACAACCAACAAAAACTGGCAGAAACATCTTTCTGAAAGCTTCAGAAAACATTTAAAGGACTGCAGTAACAAGTTAATCACCAAATCAAGAAAAAGACTACTTAAAAGCAGTAGGATCTCATGGCACCCTGACTGGCCTCTCATCTACTCCTTACTAGCATGGGAGGGAACCAGCCTACATTCCCAGTATGAATCCCTGGTCCTGGCTCTGGAGGAAGCAGAATAAACCCTCTTGTTTATACTGGGAGCATGAATGTCTGGCTCGATGTATCTGGTGGTGATCTGAGGGATACCCTATCCCAGAATTCGCCCTGCATTTGGAAGGCAGCTAACCAAGCTCTCCATATGGAAAAGCAGCAAAGTGGAACTGCCTGGGGCAAGGGACTGCTAGCTGTAGGACATACAGTACAGTGCCCAGGACCATGAAGAAACAGTTTCATAGGGAAGAGGGGTCATTCCTATCTGTAAAATGGAGGAATACCTATGGCCAAATGTATATGCCCAGAAAAGACACTTAGGCACAAAGGGCCAGAGAGACTCTTACCCTTTGGCTGAAGCTATTCTCTAAACTCAGAGATGAATAAGCACTGAAGGAGAGCATTCACACAGGTCAACCTGCAAAGACTGGAAAAGTTTTCTTTATCTTCTGTGGTTAGCTCTTTTGTTTCCTGGCATTCAAGGAAAGCTCTATCCTAACACTAGCTGGATACAAACTAAAGATGCCTCAGAGTCTAAATTTCCATGATAACACATTAAAATATCAACTTGTCAATGTTTCAACAAAAAATTACAAAATATTATAAAGAACAGAAAGCAATGTCCCAGGCATATGAGAAGATTAAAGCATTAGAAACTATCAATGAGAAGAAACACACTTGGGACATTCCAGAAAAAGATTTTTTTAAATGGTCCTAAATATGCTCAAGGAGCTAAAGGAAAACATGGACAAAGATCTAAAGGATATCTGGAAAATGATACATATACACAAAGAAAATATCAACAGAGAGATGGAAATTATACAAAGGAACTCAACAGAGTTGAAAACCTCAGTGATAGAAATTTAAAATTCCCTAGTGAGGTTCAATAGTAGACTGGAGCTAGCAGAAGTAAAAATCAGCAAACATGAAATAAGATAATTAAAATCATCTCATCTGTAGAGCAGAAAGAAGAAAGAATAAAGAAAAGTAAATAGAGCCTGAGGAACCTATGAGAAACTGTCAGGTGTACTAATGTACGCATTGTGGAAATCCCAGAAAGACAATTAAAAGAGAAAGGAACAGAGAGAACATTTAAAGAAATAATCACTGAAAACTAACCAAATTTAACAAAAGACATGAATATACACATCCAAAAGGCTCAATGAACTCCAAACAGGATAAACCGAAGAGATTCACACTACATCACATTATAATAGAACTGTTCAATGCCAAGATAAAGACTGAAAGCTGCAAGAGAGAAAGAAGCAATGTGTCACATGAAAGGAAGCCTCAGTAGGAATAAGTACTGATTTCTCATCTGAAACCATGAAGGCAAGAAGGCAGTGGGAAGTGCTGAAAGCAAAAAATTGTCAACCCAGAATTCTTTATCTGTTGCTAAGACCTTTCAAAAATGAGTGAGGGATGAAGATATTTCCAGATAAACAAAAGCTAATGGACTTGGTCCCCACTAGACCAGCTCTTGCTAAAGTTCTGCAGGAACAGGACACTAGATAATTCCTGAAGCCACACAAAGATATAAAGATCTCCAGTGAAGGTAATGACATGGGTAAATATAAATACCAGTACTACTGTTATTTTTGATTTGTTACTCCTTTTACTTCCTACAGATTCTAAAAGGCAAATGCACAAAATGTAATGATAATCAGTGGTTTTGGATCCTGAATATATAAACGTAATCTGTGACAAAAGCTACATAAAGAGGGGAGAATAGAGAAATATAAGAACATAGAGCATGTACACTATAGAAGTTAAGCTGGCTCACTAATATGGACTAACTATAATGTACAAACTCTGAGAACTGAATCTGACAGCATCTCCATGGAGATGTGACAAACCCAATTGTGCGTGAACTTTTTAACAGATAGAGATGTGACTCCACCCATTCCAGGTGGGTCTTGATTAGTTTACTAGAGTATTTGAAAGGGGAAACACTTTGGAGAAACCTCAGAAATGACAGCACTGACAGAAACTTCACAGCAGAACTGACACAGATGCCAACACTGGGAGAACAAAGACACGGATATCTGGAGATGCGTGGAGCCCAACAGACATTACTATGAAATGTTAAGCAAGCCAGAACCTGGAGAGAGCCAAGGGAAGCCAAGAAATGAAAGCCAGCCCCAGAGAAGCAAACTGAGGAACCCCCACAGGAACACAGGCTGAAAGCATGGAGTCGAAGAGCAAGGAACCAGTAGATGCCAGCCATGTGGCTATCCAGCTGACAGAAGTGTTCCTAACACATCGACCTTCCCTGAATTAAAGTATCTTTCCCTGGATGCCTTAGTTTGAATATTTTTATAAGCTTAGAACTGTAAACTTGTAACTTAATAAATTCCCCTTTTTAAAAGCCATTCCAGTTCTGGTATATTACATTCTGGCTGCCTGTAAAATAATACAATATGGTATGTGAATAATTCTCAATAAAATTGCACTTTAAAAAAACAAAATAACAAAGCTTAGAGCAGAAATAAATGAAATTGAGAACATTAAAATAGAAAGAATCAACAAAACCAGAAGTAGGCTCTTTGACAAAATCAGTAAAATCAATGGACCCTTAGCTAGGTTGACAAAGAAAAAAAGAGAGAAGATGCAAATAAATAATATCAGAAATGGGAGGGGAGATATTACTAATGACCCTGCAGAAATAAAAGGAATAATGAGGGGATACTATGAGTCATTGTATGCTAACAAACTAGACAACTTAGATGAAATGGATAACTTCCTAGAAACACATGAACAATCTACACTGACTCAAGAAGAAACAGAAGACCTCAAAAAACCAATCACAAGTAAAGAGACTGAATCAGTCATCAAGAAGCTCCCCAAAGAAAAAAGTCCAGGATGAGATGGCTTCACATTGAATTCTACCAAGCATTCTAGGAAGAATTAGTACCACTCCTGTTCAAATTCTTCAGAAAAAATTGAAGAGGAGGAAAAGCTAACTCATTCCACGAAGACAACATCACCTTAATAACAAAGTCAGACAAAGATACCACACACAAAAAAAGAAAAATTACATACCGATCTCTCTAGATAAAAAAGATGCAACAATCTCCAACAAAAATACTTTAAACTTGAATCCAGAAGCACATTAAATTATACACTACAAACAAGTGCATTTTATTCCAGGTATGCAAGGGTGACTCAATACAAGAGAATCAATTAATATATTATACCACATCAACAAATAAAAGGAGAAAACCACACGATCATCAATTGATGCAGAAAAGGCATTTGACAAAATTCAGCATCCTTTCATGATGAAAACACATCAAATAGGAATAGAAGTAAATTTCCTCAACATGATAAACAGAATATATGAAAAGCCCACAGCCAATATCATATGCTACAGGGAAAAACTGAAAGCTTTCCTCTAAGATCTAGAAGAAGACAAGGATCCCCACTGTCACCACTGTTATTCAACATTATGCTGGAAGTTCTAGCTAGAGCAATTCAGCAAGAAAAATAAATAAAAAGCATTCAAACTGGAAAGGAAGAAGTAAAATTTTCACTGTTTGCAGATGACATGATCCTGTATGTAGAAAGTCCTGAAAAATCTATAGTAAAGCTACTAGAGCTAATAAATGAGTACAACAAAGTGGCAGGATACTAGATCAACAAGCAAAAATCAGTAGTGTTTCTATACTAGTAATGAGCAATCTGAGGAGGAAATCAATAAAAAATTCCATTTTTAACAGCAACCAAAACAATAAAATATTTAGGAATAAGTTTAACCAAGACCACAAAAGACCTACACATTATAAAACATTGCTAAAAGAAATCAAGGAAGACCTATATAATGGAAAGACATACCATGTTCATGGATTGGAAGGCTAAATATAGTTAAGATGTAAATTCTACCCAAAATGATTTATAGATTCAATACAATACCAATCAAATCTCAACAACTTTCTTTGCAGAAACAGAAAAATCAATAATCAAATTTATTTGGACATACAGGGTGCCCTGGATTTCTAAAAACATCTTGAAAAAGAAAAATGAAGTGGAGGTCTCATACTACCTGACATGAAAAGATATTACAAAATACAGTGACCAAAACAGTATGCTACTGGCATAAAGATAGATATACTGACCAATGGAATAAAATTGAGAGTTCAGAAATAGATGCTCTCATCTACAAACAACTGATTTTTGACAAGGCCATTCACTGAAACAGAACAGCCTCTTCAATAAATGGTGCTTGGAGAAAAGGAGATCCATATCCAAAAGAATGAAAGAGGACCCTTATCTCACACCTTAAGCAAAAATGAACTGAAAATGGATTAAAGACCTAAACATTAGAGCTACAACCATAAAACTCTTAGTAGAAACTGTACAGAAATATCTTAAGATCTTGTCATAGGAGGTGGAGACATTATACCCAAAGTGCAAGCAATGAAATCAAGGAAATAAAAAGGTAGCCTATTCAATGGGATATAAGATTTGGAAAACAGATATTAAATTAGTATTTAATATGCAGACTATATAAATAAATCTTTTTGTTCCAACAAAAAGAACAAACCGCCCAATTAAATAATGGGCAAAAGACATGGATAGACACCATTCTGAAGAAGAAATACAAATGGTTCGAAAGCATATGAAGTGGTGATGAATATGCCACCATGTGATGATAATATGAGCACCGATTGTACACCATATACGAAATATTTGTATGTTAAGAATGTTCATGTTTGTATGTTGTTTCGGTTTGTCAATAAAAATAAAAAACTTAAAAAATAAATTAATAAATAAATAAAAAACCCTGGAAGGACTCCCAATGCCAAGAATGAGCACGAATCCTGAGTGTGGCCCTATGCACCTGGCTCCAGCTTGTTTCTGCAGCCACATTAAGAAAAAAAAAAGCATATGAAAAAGTGCCCACCGTCACTAGCTATTAGAGAAATGCCACCTAATACCTACTGGAACGGCCATTATCAAAAAAACAAAAACCTGTAAGTGCTAGAGAGGATGTGGAAAACAGATACACTTACTCACTGTTGGTGAGAAAGAAGAATGGTGCAGTCACCCTGGAAACTCCTCTAGAAGGCAGTTCCTCAGGAAGCTAAATATAGAATTGTCATATGATCTAGCAAACCCATTACTAGAAATATGCTAAGAAGTGAAAGCAGGGACATGAACAGACATGTACATCTGATGTTTAGAGCAGCATTATACATGATTACCAACAGACAGAAACAGTCCAACTGTCTATCAACCGAGGAGTGGATAAACAAACCATATTATATACATATGATGGAATATTATGCAGTTGTAAGATGAAATTAAGTCATGATGTTTGCAACAATGTGGATGACCCTTAAGAACATTATATTGAGTAAAATAAGCCAGAAACAAAAGGACAAATTCTGTATGGTCTCACTAACATAAACTAACTATGAAGAGCCAATTCTGAGAGTTAAATTTGAGAACAAAGGTTATCAGGAGATAGTAAGAGGGTAAGAGACTGAACAACTGATGCTTAAAAAGTCAGAATGCTTAACAAGATTGATTTTAAAGGTTAAGAAATGGATAGTACAATACTGTGTGATGTTAGCATTAAATTGTAAGTATAACGAACAAAGCTGAATGTGAATATGGTTGAAAGAGGAAGGCTAGGGGCTTGTATTATACCAGAAGGAAAGATAGGCTATAAAAACTAGGACTGTATAACTTAGCAAAACCTACAGTAGATAATGATAAGATTTTACATGAACGAGAACAAATGTTTGCCACTATTGTAAGGCGATGAAATGGGATGGCTTATGGAAAACATACAATTAATGCAAACTAGGGCCACTAATTAACTGTAACACTGTAATATTCTTTCATTAATTGTAACAAAGGCAGTATGTTAAAATTAAATGTCAATAAAGGGGGATAAAAGGGAGGGGTGTGGAATTTTTTTTCTCTTCTTCTTTCTTTTTGGAAGAAATGGAAATGTTCTTCTATAGATTATGGTAGCGAATGTACAACAATGTGATTATACCAGGAGTCACTGATTATATACTTAGGATGGATTGTATAGTGGCAAATAAAATTATTTAAAAAAATAAACAGAAAACTACAAGTGCTGGAGAAGATGTGGTGAAAGAGATATGCCTATTCTCTGTTGGTAGGGAAGTAGAATTGTGCAGCGTCTATGGAGGGCAGTGTGGCAGTTGG
The DNA here is from genome assembly GCF_023851605.1 of Tamandua tetradactyla. NCBI lineage: Eukaryota > Metazoa > Chordata > Mammalia > Pilosa > Myrmecophagidae > Tamandua > Tamandua tetradactyla. Next base: position 64,782,257 of record NC_135340.1, read on the forward strand.
CAGGAAATTAAGTATAGGGTTGCCATATGATCCTGCAGTCCGTTACTAGGTAAATACTTGGAAGAACAGACAGCAGGGACAAAAATAAACATTTGCATACCACTTTTTATGGCAGTATATTCCCTTTTGCCAATGGATAGAGGTGGCCCAGGGGTCCAACAGATGAATGCAAGGGTGCACTGAGGTGTGTACATGGAATATTGAGTGACTGCAGAAAGGATTGAAGTTGTGAGGCATGCAATGAGATGAATGAAAACTTGAGGACATAATGTTGAGGAAAATAAGCCAAAACAAAACAACAAACAATTTATGGTCTCACTAATATGAAGTAACTATAATGAGCAAATCCTGAAAACTGAATTTAAGAGCATAGATTACCAGAAGATAGAAAGTGGGCAGAGATTGGGCAATCAATGATTAAGGAGTACAGAATGCTCAATAAGATTTATTGTAAATGTTCAGAAATGAATAGCACAATATTGTGTGGCAGTAGCACTACACTCTAAGTGTAATTAACAAAGCATAGCGTGGCTGTGGTTGGAAAAGGAAGGCTAGAGTCATGTAAGTCACCAGAAGGAAAGCTAGAGGATAAAAACTGGGACTGCATAACTTAGCAAAACCCAGAGCGGACAATGATGGTGCTTAATTGTATAAATAAAAGAGAGTTAATATATGAACTAGAACAAACACGTATCACTATTACAACATGTTAATAATAGGGTATTAAATAGGAAAAATTCAATTAATGTAACTTGAACTCTATAAGTTAATAGTAACATTATAATATTCATTCATTCATTTAACAAAGGCAGTATATCAAAGCTAAATGTTAATAATGGGGGACAGATGGGGGATGGAATACTTTTCTCATAAGAAAAAAAAATGTTCTTATATTGACTGTACTGATGAATGCATATACCAAGAGTCATTAATTGTATACTTAGGATGGAGTGTATGGTGTGTGAATAAAACTGTGGAAAAAAAAACACACAAAAAAAATTGCTGAAAGAAATAAAAGACCTGAATAAATGGAAAGACATTTTGTGTTCATGGACTAGAAGGCTAAATGTTGTTAAGATGCCAAATCTACCCAAATTTCTCTACAGATTCAGTGCAATACCAATCAAAATTCCAATAGACTGTTTTGCAAAATGGAAAAGCTGTTTATCCATTTTATTTGGAAAGGTAGGAGACCTCAAATAGCTAAAAACATCTTGAAAAAGAATGAAGTGGAAGATATAAACTTCCTGATTTTAAAACATACTACAAAGCCACAGTGGTCAAAACAGCATGGTACTGGCATAAAAATAGACATACTGATCTACAGAATAAAAAAAAAGAGTTCAAAAATAGACCCTGAGATCTATTGTCAATTGATTTTTAACAAGGCTCCTAAGTTCACTCAACTGGGACAGGCTAGTCTCTTCAGTAAATGGTGTTGGGAGAACTGGATATCCAGAACGAAACAAATTAAACAGGACCCCTACTCACACCCTTATCAAAAATTAATTCAATATTAAAAAAAGACCTACATATAAGAACCAATACCATAACACTCCTAGAAGAACATGTAGGGAAACACTTCAAAGTTGATCTAGTGATAGGCAATAGTTTCTTACATTTTACAGCCAAAGCAAAGCAATGAAAAAAATATATAAATGGGAATGCCTTAAAATCGAACACTTCAATGTTTGAAATACATTGTCAAAAGGATGAAAAGACAACTGACTCAATGGGAGAAAATATTTGGAAATCACATATCTAATAAAGGTTTGAAAACCCAGATATATAAAGCAATACTACAAGTCAACAATAAAAATACAAACAACCCAACGAAAAAATGGGTAAAAGACATGAATAGACATTTATTCAAAGAGGAAATACAGATGGCTAAAAAGCACATGAAAATGAGGTCGCCTTCACTAGCTATTAGGGAAATGCAAATCAAAACCACAATGAGACATCATCTCACACCTGCTAGAATGGCTGCTATTAAACCAACAGGAAACTACATGTGTTGGAGAGGATGTGGAGAAACAGGAACACTTATTTACTGCTGGTGGGTAACATAGTATAGCCACTATGGAGGACTGTTTAGCAGCTCCTCAGGAAGCTAAGTATAGAGTTGCCTTATGACCTGCCAATCCCACTACTCGGGATTGGACAGCAGGGACAAGAATAGACATTTTCAGACTGATGTTCATAGTGGCATTATTCACACTGGCAAATGATGGAAACAACCCAAGTGTTCACCAACAAATGAATGGATAAACAAAATGTGATATATACATACAATGGAATATTATTCAGATGGAATGAAGTACTGAAGCACACCACAACATGGATGAACCTTGAGGACATTATGCTAAGTGAAATAAGTCATATGCAAAAGGAAAAATATTGTATAGTCTAATTGATATGAACTAATTATGATATGTAAACTCATAGATACATAATATAGAATATAGGTTACCAGGATATAGAATGAGGCTAAAGAATGGGGATCAGTTGCTGAGTATGTGTAGACTGTTTAACTAAATTGAACTTAAATGTTTGGAAATGAACAGAGGTTACTATGAGAATAATTAACAGTACTGAATGGCATGTGAATGTGGTGGAAAGGGGAAGCTTAGAGTCACTGTCACCAGAAGGAAAGTTGGAGATTAAAACACGGAATCTTGTGGTGGACAATGTACCTGATTAACTATAAAAATATTAAAAAGTTCTTTTATGAACTAGAAGAAATGTATAAGACTATTGTAAGGAGTTAATAATAGAGGGGTATATGTGAAAAAAATGTACCTATTGCAAACAATGGACTACAGTTAACAGTAATATTATAATACTCTTTCATCAAAATGTACCACACCAGTACTATCAATCAATAATGGGAGGGCTGAACATGGTAAAGGTAAAATCAGAGGCTTATGATACAGAATTATAGGGGACCTAGAAATACACAGAAGCTTGAGATGGGTGAACAGTTTGCTAATGAGGTTGAACTTAACTTTAAGGGAATACACAGAAGTGAAGGCGGTTCACTAGTGGGTCTATAAGTAATATTACCATATTGAAGGTGAACATGATTGAAAGGGGTTGTAAAGACTCATGTGTTCCACCAATTAACATAAGTTCTTACATGAACTACTGCAAAGGTAAAAAAAAAAAAAAGTAAAAATAAAAATAAAAAAAAAATAGGGGGGCATAAGAGGTATGGGACAATTTGGGTTTTCTTTTTCATTTTATTTCTTTTCTGGAGTAATGAGAATGTTGTAAAATTGATCATGGAGCTGTAGATACCTATGTGATGATACTGTGAGCCAATCATTGTATACTTTGGATGTCTGGATGGTGTATGAACACATCTCAATAAAACTACATTAAAAGAAAAGAATTTTACTGGGACTTAAGATAAAACTGGAATATAGAATATAAACTTTTTATCAATGTTACATTTCTTGAACATGATAACTGCACTTAGGGTGATGACATAAATGAATATCCCTTTTTATAGAAAATATATATGTAAGTATAGGGTGTTTAAGAAGTATGGTGTATATAACCTGCTCTCAGATGTTTAGAAGACGGATGGATGGATGGATGGATAGATGACAGATAGACAGATAGAATGATATGGCAAAAGTGGCAGTGTTGGAAATGGTGGATATGGATATCTGGGGGGGGCAAGGAAAATGCTGGAATAGTGTTGCATGTCCTATAAGTCTGAAATTAATTCAAAATAGAAGGTTAAAAAAACTTAAAAAAAAAACATATTTGCCGCCTATGGCCACAGAAATTCAATTATTAAATTAATCCCTTTATTACACTCAGCAATGTATAACACTACAAATATAAAGCATGACCTTCCCAATTAACCGTTCCCTATCTTTAACCCTAGCTCCCAAACTGCACTCCAAGGAGTAAAAAAATGGGAAGAAGGAAGGTGAAATTCATTTTCATGAACGTAGAACAGGTTTTAAGTAATTAGCTAAAGTTCTATGGAGTCACACGGTCTTAGAGAGGAAAAGTTCTACTGGGAAGGGGAACAAGAAAGTAGGCAAGAAGAGGTGGCCAAAGTAAAAATTATTTACATCAATGCTATCCAGGTAAAGAAAAGCGAAATAATGTTGGTTACTAGTATAACCTTCTAAAAGTCAGAAATAAATATGCCCATAAACAGACATTTAAGCATGGTAAAAAAAAAAAAGAAACAAAAATGATAACAACTGTACCAGTCATTCAAGAGATATTGAATTGAAAGGGGTTGTAAAGACTCATGTGTTCCACCAATTAACATAAGTTCTTACATGAACTACTGCAAAGGCAAAAAAAAAGTAAAAATAAAAATAAAAAAATTATGGGGGGCCTAAGAGAAATTTAATGAAAGTATATAGAGTTTGAAAAACCCAAATGGTATCCAAATATGCAACAAAATAATCAGCAGGAAAAAAAGATATCTAAAAGGGGAATTTAGGAACTTAAACACAGAAAGTAATCACTTTATCTCATCTGCTAATACTACCTTAAAAGATTATCATCTTAAAATCAGGAAAATGAGCAGTAATGAACAAAGAGGAAGTGAAAAATGAAAACGTCTGTCCAAACTATGTCCAAAACGAAAAGCTACAAATTACAGTCAGGTCATCCACAAGAAGGATCCACTACTATAAAGATTCCTTTTGTTTATTTTCTTAAGTTAAAAGCCAAAAGTTACCTGTAATATCTCAGCTAAATCTTCATTCCCGTTGTCTATTGAAATATCGAAAGCAGTTTTACAAAATTTACTTTGCGTGTGTACATCAGCACCATATTTGATTAAAAGTTCCACCACCTCTTGATGATTGTGTTCTGTGGCCCAATGTAGAGCTGTCATCTTTAACATATCCTTTGCATTGACATCTGCACCATGCTACAAAAATATTTAAAAATAGAAGATTACCAAATATGAACCATAATGAATTTCTGACAAAAAAATACTAGACACAATGTCCTGAAGCAATAATTTGCTAACTATATGATCAACTCTCTACTAACTCTCTTTTTGTGTGCTGAATAATCTAAACGTTCCAGGAATCACCATAACCCACCTGTCACTTAATCATTTTTCAAATTATCATTCTGACTTTTCTAATTGCTTTCCTTTTAATTTCTTAGGAAGTTGGCAATTACTTTTTCAGTCACCCACCTACAGACAAAAAGAGCTAGAAAGCATAAGAAGGGAGAGAAAACTACGCACATTCCTCCAGATCTCTCTCTCTCTCTCTTTTTTTTTTTTACATGGGCAGGCACCAGGAAATGAACCCAGGTCTCCAGCATGGCAGGTGAGAACACTGCCGGTGAGCCACCATGTCCCACCCCAGATTTCTCTTTAATGCCATTTTGGAGGTGGTTCCCTAGTTCCTCATTTATACAATAAATACTCTTTGTTTTCAAAACCAATGCAATAAGGAATTAAAAAGGAGCTATTTATAATATGTTATGTATGTAATCAACACCACTGACTTGTATACTTGAAAGTGGTTAATGTGGAAAATGTGCTATTGTATATAGATTATCACAGTAGAAGCAAAAATAAAGAATAAAACAAATGTTGCCCAGCACCTGCCATGTGAGTGCTCAATAAACGATTGTTTATTATACATCCGTGTTGTTATAACTTTTTAAAACATAGGGAACTATGTAGGGGGGCACTGTCCAGTACGGTAGCCACTGGACACGTGTGGCTATTAAACACTTGACCTGTGGCTAGTGCAAATTGAGATCTGCTTTAAGTGAAAATAAACACTGGATTTCAAAGACTTGGTACCAAAAGAAGAAAATAAAATATCTCATTAATAATTTTAATACTGATTTCATGTTGAAATGATAATGTTTTGTATGTTTTAGATTAAATAAAATATAATATTAAAATTGCTTTTTCCTTTTTTTAATGTAGATACTAGAAAATGTTAAAGTATATATGATTTGTATCTGTAGCTTGCATTACATTTCTTTCAGATAGCTCTGACATAGAGAACAGGAATAATAAGGGTCAAAAATAATGTCCAAATTATCACTCTCCATTTCAGAATTTTCTATATCACTCTTTGGCACTTAGCGATTAAAAAACAAAATCCCTGCTCATATTATCTGTTAACTGTGTTTTCATCACCCAAATCTAATGTTGCCTTCAGTGACCATTTTAACACTGTACTGAGTACAGTTAAAGGTAAAAATGACAAAAAGCCCCTCACCATAGTGTCGACCAAGGTCTAAGAAATCAATTACTTGAATTAACTCAGAAAATATGCAGAGGAAGTTTTTTCTTCAATAAGGAAAAGTTCATGATAATTTTCACTTAATGGGCTTATACACACAAAAAAATGACATGACAGGTAAAAGACTAAGTAAGTATTAAATAAAACTAGTTCCTTTCTCCGTCTTATAAAATCATTACAGCCTTTGGGGACCTACTTTCAAAAGCAAAGTGTGAAAACGGTCACATACCTTAAGCAAAACTTCTACTATGCTGGCATGGCCTTCAGAAGCTGCCATATGTAACGGGGTCCGGTCCACTTTGGTTCTGGCATCCCTGCTCACACCAGCTCGGAGCAGTACCTCTGTAGTGGAGTAATGCCCATACTGTGCTGCCAGATGAAGTGGAGAGGTTCCCAGCTACACCACAAGAAAAAAAATACATCACAGTCAGAGACCTTTGGAGATGCAGAAGGAAAACACTCCTGGGGGAGCGTCATGAAACAAGAAGCCAGGAGAGAAAGCTAGCAGATGTCCCCATGTGCCCTTCCAGCTGACAGAGGTGCTCTGAACCCATCAGCCTTTCTTGAATGAAGGTATCTTTCCCTGGATGCCTTAGTTGGGATGTTGTCATGGCCTTAGAACTATAAACATGCAACTTAATAAATTTCCCTTTTTTAAAGCCAAAAAAAAAAATACATATTTGCAGTCATTTTTAATGCTCTTCTAGTACTTCCTTTTATTTCATATATTCTGTTACAATAAACAGTTTATCTTTAATGTTATCTACTTACATGGTAACTCAGGACTCAAATAACTTCATTTTATAGGTAACACATCCTCTTCAAAGAGGCCTTCGAGAATTCCTGTACACCTCTCAAAGTTTGCTTTAATTCAAACTTGCTCCCTTTACTAGTTTTTTATCAGACAAATAGCCCAAACAAAATTAATTTCTTTATTAATCAGGGTTGGAGAAACTTAGTTCTAAGTATTAGAAAGTTTTTATCATGCAAATAACATAAAACTTCTCAATTAACTTTTCATTTATAAAATTCATATCAAATAAATATAATAGTGTGCATTTTTACATTAAATAGATCAAAACTATTTAGTAAGACAAATAAATTAATGAATCTTGGTGATCGTTTTAAAATGGAGCGTGGTCATTTTCTAAGAGAGAAATCTGAGGTGTGCTAGTCAAGGGTGAGAAGAGACATAACCAAAACATAGTCTGGTTCCTCTGAATTGGCTCTATGTGGTCTATCCACTAAACTGGTACATCCACAATATAAAAAGAGAAGTACTTAAAAGTGAGTGAAGGGAGAGCCTTATCACAGGCAAGTTTTAATAGGTAAAAATTAGAATTAAGTTATATCACCTGCATTTAATGGCACAGAAAATTCCTACAACTCTGACTACCAAGCCACTGATGTTCCAAAGAACCAGATGTTTCACATAGGACACAAAATCTGCTAAGACCACTGCTGTAATAATAGCAACTAAGGGGTTTTGAATGCTGTCTGTGGATAGGCCCTATTTTATGAACTTTCCATATATTATCTCACTTAATCTCCTCAAAACTTAAGACTTCTACCATCATTTGGCAGGAAAAGAATGTAAGGCACAAAGAGGTTGGCAGTTTGTCTGAAGTCACACAAGCCTAAGAGCCATTGTATGAAGCAAGGTATGTGCTCTACCTTCATTCAATACATAGTAAAAATGGAACTCATTTATCCTGGGAATAATTACTTAAGTAGTATTAAAAACCTTCTATTTTTAAGGAAAAGTCATTCTAGGAGATCAATACAGATTCTAGAACAATCCTTTTTCTCATCATGCCTTCATTTTTCCATAACTGGTCCTTCCACACTCCTAAATTCTAATATATAATGAAAGTATTGCAACTGTTCATTTGGCAACCATGAGTTTTGCTAAGTTGCTGTTAGGGTCTTTTTTTATTTTTCTTCTTATTAAGAACTACTCTTTCTGTTTTGTTTTGTTTTACAAAACATACATACACACATATGCAGTTTAAAGAAAAATAATAAAGCAAACCAAACACTCATGAAATCATCACCAGCCTACAAATAAAATATTACAAATAATTTAAAATCTTCCCATGCAGCACTCCCTGATCAAAATCTCCTCCCTCAGTCCCAGAGTTAACTATTCTGAATTTTGTGACAAATAGTCCTTTGTTTTTTTACAACTTATGCATCTCTAAATAATATACTGTAGTTTTGCCTATTTTGAACTTCATTTAAGGAGAATCAAAATGCATGTATTTCTCTGTGACTTACCTTCTGTTGCTTAACAATATATTTAGCAGGATCCATCCACGTTGATGAATCTAAGTGTAGTTCATTAATTTTTCTGCAGTATAATAGCTCATTGAATGAATATACCATAATTTAAATAATCTGGGTTGTTTGCTGCTGCTAAAACAATCTTGTACATGTTGCAGGCACATGACCAAGAGTTGTTCTTGGGGTTGTAGAGTATACATATGTTCAAATTTACTATGCACTGCTAAACTGTCCTCCAAAGTGATTATACCAATTCAAACTTACACCAAAAGTATTTGAGAGTTCCCACTTCACTACCTCCTCACCATTGCTTAGTACTGTCAGACTTTTTAAGTTAATCTAGTTGATTTGCAACAATACTTTTCATGGTTTTACTTTGCATCTGCCCAATTATTATAGTATTTGAGCATCTTTTCTTGTTTACCGGTTATTCAAATTTTTTCTTTGGTATTGTACTGTATCAAGTCCTTTGCCCATTCCTCTATTGTCATGTTTCTATTTTTATTATTGATCCATGGGAATTCCTTATGCACTGTGAATACTAATCCTTCTTAAGATCCTTTTGTCTTGATTTACTACAGTATCATCTATCCTGACTTCTATGTCTAGATATGAATTTTTTTTTTTTTTACTTGCATGAGATTTGTTGGGCTACATGAATCTGTGGGCTGTCCTCTTTCATCAGTTCTGGAAAATTCTCAGCCACTATTTCTCCAAATTATTTTATCCCTACTGTTGCTCTCTTTCTAGATCTATGATTTAATATATGATAGATTTTCTTACATTATGCTTCATGACTTTTTTTTTTATTAATTAACGGAAAAAAGAAAAAAAAGAAATTAACCCAACATTTAGAAATCATACCATTCTACATATACAATCAGTAATTCTTAACATCATCACATAGATGCATGATCATCGTTTCTTAGTACATTTGCATCGGTTTAGTAGAACTAGCAACACAACAGAAAAAGATATAGAATGTTAATATAGAGAAAAAAATAAAAGTAATAATAATAGTAAAAACAAAAAACAAACAAAAAAAACCAGACGGACAAAAACGAACAAAAACCAAAAAAACAACAACAACAAAAAAAAAAACCTATAGCTCAGATGCAGCTTCATTCAGAGTTTTAACATGATTACTTTACAATTAGGTATTATTGTGCTGTCCATTTTAGAGTTTTTGTATCTAGTCCTGCTGCACAGTCTGTATCCCTTCAGCTTCTATTACCCATTATCTTACCCTGTTTCTAACTCCTGCTGGACTCTGTTACAAATGACATATTCCAAGTTTATTCTCGAATGTCGGTTCACATCAGTGGGACCATACAGTATTTGTCTTTTAGTTTTTGGCTAGACTCACTCAGCATAATGTTCTCTAGGTCCATCCATGTTACTACATGCTTCATAAGTTTATCCTGTCTTAAAGCTGCATAATATTCCATCGTATGTATATACCACAGTGGGTTTAGCCACTCATCTGTTGATGGACATTTTGGCTGTTTCCATCTCTTTGCAACTGTAAATAACGCTGCTATAAACATTGGTGTGCAAATGTCCGTTTGTGTCTTTGCCCTTAAGTCCTTTGAGTAGATACCCAGCAATGGTATTGCTGGATCGTATGGCAATTCTATATTCAGTTTTTTGAGGAACCGCCAAACTGCCTTCCAGAGTGGTTGCACCATTTGACATTCCCACCAACAGTGGATAAGTGTGCCTCTTTCTCCGCATCTTCTCCAGCACTTGTCATTTTCTGTTTTGTTGATAATGGCCATTCTGGTGGGTGTGAGATGATATCTCATTGTGGTTTTGACTTGCATTTCTCTAATGGCCAGGGACATTGAGCATCTCTTCATGTGCCTTTTGGCCATTTGTATTTCCTCTTCTGAGAGGTGTCTGTTCAACTCTTTTTCCCATTTTGTAATTGGGTTGGCTGTCTTTTTGTTGTTGAGCTGAACAATCTCTTTATAAATTCTGGATACCTGACCTTTATCTGATATGTCATTTCCAAAATTGTCTCCCATTGTATAGGACGTCTTTCTACTTTCTCGATGAAGTTCTTTGATGCACAAAAGTGTTTAATTTTGAGGAGCTCCCATTTATTTATTTCCTTCTTCAGTGCTCTTGCTTTAGGTTTAAGGTCCATAAAACCGACTCCAATTGTAAGTTTCATAAGATATCTCCCAACATTTTCCTCTAACTGTTTTATGGTCTTAGACCTAATGTTTAGATCTTTAATCCATTTTGAGTCAACTTTTGTATAGGGTGTGAGAGATGGGTCCTCTTTCATTCTTTTGCATATGGATATCCAGTTCTCTAGGCACCACTTATTGAAGAGACTGTTCTGTCCCAGGTGAGTTGGCTTGACTGCCTTATCAAAGATCAAATGTCCACAGATGAGAGGGTCTATATCTGAGCACTCTATTCGATTCCATTGGTCGATATATCTATCTTTATGCCAATACCATGCTGTTTTGACCACTCTGGCTTCATAATATGCCTTAAAGTCAGGCAGTGCGAGACCTCCAGCTTCGTTTTTTTTTCCTCAAGATGTTTTTAGCAATTCGGGACACCCTGCCCTTCCAGATAAATTTGCTTATTGGTTTTTCTATTTCTGAAAAATAAGTTGTTGGGATTTTGATTGGTATTGCATTGAATCTGTAAATCAATTTAGGTAGGATTGACATCTTAACTATATTTAGTCTTCCAATCCATGAACACGGTATGCCCTTCCATCTGTTTAGGTCTTCTGTGATTTCTTTTAGCAGTTTTTTGTAGTTTTCTTTATATAGGTTTTTTGTCTCTTTAGTTAAATTTATTCCTAGGTATTTTATTCTTTTAGTTGCAATTGTAAATGGGATTCATTTCTTGATTTCCCCCTCCGCTTGTTCATTGCTAGTGTATAGAAATGCTACAGATTTTTGAATGTTGATCTTGTAACCTGCTACTTTGCTGTACTCATTTATTAGCTCTAGTAGTTTTGTTGTGGATTTTTCCGGGTTTTCGACGTATAGTATCATATCGTCTGCAAACAGTGATAGTTTTACTTCTTCCTTTCCAATTTTGATGCCTTGTATTTCTTTTTCTTGTCTAATTGCTCTGGCTAGAAACTCCAACACAATGTTGAATAATAGTGGTGATAGTGGACATCCTTGTCTTGTTCCTGATCTTAGAGGGAAAGTTTTCAATTTTTCCCCATTGAGGATGATATTAGCTGTGGGTTTTTCATATATTCCCTCTATCATTTTAAGGAAGTTCCCTTGTATTCCTATCCTTTGAAGTGTTTTCAACAGGAAAGGATGTTGAATCTTGTCAAATGCCTTCTCTGCATCAATTGAGATGATCATATGATTTTTCTGCTTTGATTTGTTGATATGGTGTATTACATTAATTGATTTTCTTATGTTGAACCATTCTTGCATACCTGGGATGAATCCTACTTGGTCATGATGAATAATTCTTTTAATGTGTTGTTGGATACGATTTGCTAGAATTTTATTGAGGATTTTTGCATCTATATTCATTAGAGAGATCAGCCTGTAGTTTTCTTCTCTTGTTAAATCTTTGCCTGGTTTTGGTATGAGGGTGATGTTGGCTTCATAGAATGAATTAGGTAGTTTTCCCTCCGCTTCGATTTTTTTGAAGAGTTTGAGGAGAGTTGGTACTAATTCTTTCTGGAACGTTTGGTAGAATTCACATGTGAAGCCATCTGGTCGTGGACTTTTCTTTTTAGGAAGCTTTTGAATGACTGATTCAATTTCTTTACTTGTGATTGGTTTGTTGAGGTCATCTATTTCTTCTTGAGTCAAAGTTGGTTGTTCATGTCTTTCCAGGAACCCGTCCATTTCCTCTATATTGTTGTATTTATTAGCGTAAAGTTGTTCATAGTATCCTGTTATTACCTCCTTTATTTCTGTGAGGTCAGTGGTTATGTCTCCTCTTCCATTTCTGATCTTATTTATTTGCATCCTCTCTCTTCTTCTTTTTGTCAATCTTGCTAAGGGCCCATCAATCTTATTGATTTTCTCATAGAAACAACTTCTGGCCTTATTGATTTTCTCTATTGTTTTCAATTTCATTTATTTCTGCTCTAATCTTTGTTATTTCTTTCCTTTTGCTTGCTTTGGGGTTAGCTTGCTGTTCTTTCTCCAGTTCTTCCAAATGGATAGTTAATTCCTGAATTTTTGCCTTTTCTTCTTTTCTGATATAGGCATTTAGAGCAATAAATTTCCCTCTTAGCACTGCCTTTGCTGTGTCCCATAAGTTTTGATATGTTGTGTTTTCATTTTCATTCGCCTCGAGGTATTTGCTAATTTCTCTAGCAATTTCTTCTTTGACCCAGGCGTTGTTTAGGAGTGTGTTGTTGAGCCTCCAAGTATTTGTGAATTTTCTGGCACTCCGCCTATTATTGATTTCCAACTTCATTCCTTTATGATCCGAGAAAGTGTTGTGTATGATTTCAATCTTTTTAAATTTGTTAAGACTTGCTTTGTGACCCAGCATATGGTCTATCTTTGAGAATGATCCATGAGCACTTGAGAAAAAGGTGTATCCTGCTGTTGTGGGATGTAATGTCCTATAAATGTCTGTTAAGTCTAGCTCATTTATAGTAATATTCAGATTCTCTATTTCTTTATTGATCCTCTGTTTAGATGTTCTGTCCATTGATGAGAGTGGTGAGTTGAAGTCTCCTACTATTATGGTATATGAGTCTATTTCCCTTTTCAGTGTTTGCAGTGTATTCCTCACGTATTTTGGGGCATTCTGGTTCAGTGCGTAAATATTTATGATTGTTATGTCTTCTTGTTTAATTGTTCCTTTTATTAATATATAGTGTCCTTCTTTGTCTCTTTTAACTGTTTTACATTTGAAGTCTAATTTGTTGGATATTAGTATAGCCACTCCTGCTATTTTCTGGTTGTTATTTGCATGAAATATCTTTTCCCAACCTTTCACTTTCAACCTATGTTTATCTTTGGGTCTAAGATGTGTTTCCTGTAGACAGCATATAGAAGGATCCTGTTTTTTAATCCATTCTTCCAGTCTATGTCTTTTGATTGGGGTATTCAGTCCATTAACATTTAGTGTTATTACTGTTTGGATAATATTTTCCTCTACCATTTTGCCTTTTGTATTATATATATCATATCTGATTTTCCTTCTTTCTACACTCTTCTCCATACCTCTCTCTTCTGTCTTTTCGTATCTGACTCTAGTGCTCCCTTTAGTATTTCTTGCAGAGCTGGTCTCTTGGTCACAAATTCTCTCAGTGACTCTTTGTCTGAGAATGTTTTAATTTCTCCCTCATTTTTGAAGTACAATTTTGTTGGATATAGGAGTCTTGGTTGGCAGTTTTTCTCTTTTAGTAATTTAAATATATCATCCCACTGTCTTCTAGCTTCCATGGTTTCTGCTGAGAAATGTACACATAGTCTTATTGGGTTTCCCTTGTATGTGATGGATTGTTTTTCTCTTGCTGCTTTCAAGATCCTCTCTTTCTCTTTGACTTCTGGCATTCTAACTAGTAAGTGTCTTGGAGAACGCCTATTTGGGTCTAATCTCTTTGAGGTGCGCTGCACTTCTTGGATCTGTAATTTTAGGTCTTTCATAAGAGTTGGGAAATTTTCAGTGATAATTTCTTCCATTAGTTTTTCTCCTCGTTTTTCCTTCTCTTCTCCTTCTGGGACACCCACAACACGTATATTTGTGCGCTTCATATTGTCCTTCAGTTCCCTGATACCCTGTTCAAATTTTTCCATTCTTTTCCCTATAGTTTCTGTTTCTTTTTGGAATTCAGATGTTCCATCCTCCAAATCACTAATTCTATCTTCTGTCTCTTTAAATCTATCATTGTAGGTATCCATTGTTTTTTCCATCTTTTTTACTTGATCCTTCACTTCCATAAGTTCTGTGATTTGTTTTTTCAGAGTTTCTATTTCTTCTTTATGTTCAGCCCATGTCTTCTTCATGTCCTCCCTCAATTTATCGATTTGGTTTTTGAAGAGGTTTCCATTTCTGTTCGTATATTCAGCATTAGTTGTCTCAGCTCCTGTATCTCATTTGAACTATTGGTTTGTTCCTTTGACTGGGCCATATTTTCAATTTTTTGAGCATGATCCATTATCTTCTGCTGGCATCTGGGCATTTAGTCAGATTTCCCTGGGTGCTGGACCCAACAATTTGGAAGATTTTTGTGTGAAATCTCTGGGATCTGTTTTTCTTATCCTGCCCAGTAGGTGGTGCTCGTGGCACACATTTTCTGCGGGTCCCACCAGTAAAAGGTGCTGTGGGTCCTTTAACTTTGGAAAACTCTCGCCGTTGGGGAGGTTCGCCAGCCAATGCGGCTTGGAAGAGTGCCAGCCAGCCCAGGGTCCGAACGCGGGGAGGGTCGCCGGCCGCCGCAGCCCGGGAGAGCGCCCGTCCGAATTTCCTAGTCGGCCCGGGGTGCCAAGCGTGGCGGGAGGGCGCCAGCCGCCGCGGCCCGCCCGGGAGAGTGCACCTTTCCCAGGGAGTCACGTGTTTGGCAGGGCCCCCCCCGCCGTCACCGTTCTCCGTGGCCTGGGGATTTCCGATCCAATTCTCTCAGTTGGTCCGGTGGCCGCGCGTGGTGTGGGCGCCAGCCACCGCGGCTTGACGGGACCGCCTGTCCAATTCTCCCAGCCGGCCCGGGAAGGGGGAAGGGAGGAACTCCGGCCGCTTGCCGCCCCGCCCGGTGAAGCCCGTGCCCCTCGGCGATCTCACCAGAGCGGGTTCTCTCAGCCAGTCAGCCGTTCCAGGATAGGGTACGCTGTCTTTTTGATCTCTGTCGTGGCTCTGGGAGCTGTTCTGTATCGTTTCTACTCCCCTAGTAGCTGTTCTGGAGGAGGAACTAAGATCTGCGCGTCTTACTAAGCCGCCATCTTCTCTGGAAGTCTCTTCATGACTTTTTTTAACATTTTTTATTGTGAAATATATATAAAAATGCAACACATTTCAAAGTAGATTTTAATGAGTCATTTTAGAACAGATTTCAGAGTCTGAAATGGGTTACAGTTCTACAATTTCAGGTTTTTCCTTCTAGCTGGTCCAAGACACTGGAGCCTAAAAGAAATATCAATGATTCAGTAGTCATACTCATTTGTTAGATCCTATCTTCTCTGTTATAATTCTCCCTTCTGTGTTGATTCTTCTCCCAATCTAAGAGGTATTTGGGTTATGCCCATTTCTAACTTTTTCATGTTGGAAAGAGCTGTTGATAACATGGGATGGGGGATGGAACTGGTTGATGTTCTGGAGAGACTGGCCCCTTTGGGTTTCATGAGTTATCTGGCCTAAGAACCATGAGGAATTGTAGGGTTCTGGAAAGTAATCTTAGTGCGAAGGCTAGCTTTGAAACACTGCACTTATTTCTGATCATTCTGGAGTCAAGGAGATGTCAAGTGATGTGTGGGCCTCAGGCCTAAGTACCTTTCATTTGGGTAGTCAAGCTTTAAAATCCTCCTTAGACTCTACTCCATTTAGCTCTGTCTGTAATAACACAAATGCCCCCCAAAAATGGCAATGTGTGTCATTTCTCTGAGGTGACTTAATAGCTAGTGGTAGCTTATATGGAGCTTACACAGACATGCAGAGAGGACTTGCTGAAACCAGCCCTAATACAAATTCACCACCCTTCTAAAATACAGTGAATAAAACTTCCTGAGTCATGAAGCAAAACTGCTGGAAAAACAACAACATAAAATGTACAAACACACACAATAGCCTTATTGAATTTAGAGGGTATAAACCATGTTAAACTATTTATACTTCTAAGTAAGGGTGACCTGAGTTAGCTAAATTTTATGACTTGATTTCTAATTAATCATCTGCATGTTATTATTAACATTTTAACTCAATAAAAGAGATATGATTGTATAAAATGATTGCAGCCTTTGGGGGAGGTTGCTATGGAGCTGGGAGCAGGGGGGATACAGCACAGTGGAAAGATAAGAAATCACAAAGCCTGGGTTCTTTTGTCCTGAGTTTGTTTCCAAGTGGTTGAACGTCTAGGCAAGAAATTAATAGTAAAGATAGAAATTCATTCATAATATGGGAAGAAAAATATGGGCTTGCCTTGCTCTCTGGTCTGATGTGGGTATCATATTCATGTACATAAACAGCAATTCATAGATACAGGTGAGCTGAACCCTGTGCAGATCTTAACAGATTTTAAAGAACCAAACAAATGAAAGATATTATCATCTAGTTTTCAATGCATATAAGCAACTATGAATGTGCATATGTTCAAACATAAATAAACATACATTTATACTAAATATATACGTGCAGTGCATGCATATATACATGTGGATATACACACAAACATGAAACTGCAGAAGTCAAAACAAAAAATATCTACTCACAGTCTTGCCCAACTCAAGTGGGCTCACTGGACTTAGCAAAACATAGAGGGTAGATCTGAAGTAGGTTTTAATTCATTCCCCTCAACATGGTGATGTTTTTATAATCTAAATCTGAAATGTTGATTTCACAATATTAGCAATATAATCACAACACATTCATGCAGACTCTAACTTTTGGGAAATTTTAAATTTATGGAGAGAGAGAAGAAACTACTTTTCATTCCCTCATGCATGTGTCAATTCAGTCTGCAGTCTGTTTCTGATGAAGTGGAAAGGAGCAATAAGGAAGATCAAATGGTATCCATACAAAACTTGATGTGGCTTCTAATGACTTCACCTAGAGGAAAATTCAAGCTTTTCCCCACAAAGATCCATTTCAGCAAGAGAGAAAGCATAATTCCTTAAATGCAAGGGAGTAGGACAAGGAAAACACTCCTTCTCAAAGCTGCATTCCAAATGCCTGGTGTTAAACTGATTAACTAGAATTCTGGCTTCCAGGAGTCCAGGAAAATGAAAATTTACAAACTGGGTCTTTCATTATTATCAGCATTTTTTACTGATTTGATTTTTTTTAATCAACTTGGTAGCATGATTGTCTTATAGCCAAGGCATTTTCCTTTATGAAAAGCACAAGTAGGTAGGACTACTGTAGCAAATGCCATCAAACAGCTGGTGTATTTTTCTTCTTGATGTCTGAGTTGACATTTGTTGAAATTATTTCAGTGTCATGTATCTGTTCCTGTCTTGACTCTGAAGAAAGGCTGATGTCTGTGATATGGGAAGACACATGGCTGACATTTACTGGTCCTTGCTTCTGGTTCCCTTACAGATTCTAATTCCAGTGTCTTCATCTCTAAGCATCTGTGGGTCCTGACTTAGCTGTTTCAGGGCAAAACTCTGGGTTCTCGCTTGCTTAGCATCTCACGGGAAGGTGGCGACATCTGCTGGGCTCTGGTTCCTATCTAGCCTCTGTTGAGTCTCTCAACTCCTGGCATCTCCTGGGGCTTCTGCATTTCCAAACGTCTGTGTCTCAGTTTTCTTTCCTTCATGACTCTTAACTTCTATATTTTCCACCTATTTTTCTCTGCCTCATTCAGGATAATTTTCTCATTTCTTATCTTTCAGTTTATTTTTTTCTTCAGTTACTTCTAATCTATTAAAATCTTATCTGAAGTCCTTGTACGCCTGCTTCTGTTGTTGGTTATTTCTGCAGGTTATGGTCAAGTTGCTCGTGTTCCTGTGTGTTTAGTTATTTTTAACTTTTCACTTTCCTTGCAATTTCATTTGTTGATATGAAGCCAGGGATGAAGGTAGGTTCCACCAGATATGTATTTGCTTCCGACACGAACTTGATGTATCTCTTAGTCCCAAGATTACTAAATTACTTAACTTATCAGTTTAAGGTTTTTCAGAATGCATAGGTATTTGAGCTCAGGCTACAAGCATATGCAAGGGATAGCTTGTGGTTCCAAAGCCTCATCAACAAATGTTTTCCTCTCCCCATTCCTTGGCTTAGCTTAAATCAGGCAATTTCCTTGCAGCTACTTAGGGCAAGGAAAGAAGCAGGTAAGAAGGAAACAATGGGTATTTCTAGTTTACCTTTACACTGACAATGCAAATCTTTGAGATCCTATAATTAAGGGGGAGAAGATCTCCTATCAGGCTTCTCTCCATGAGTGGCCATAGGGCTTTGTCTCCGCGAGGTAAGAAAACCGACAGGCAAGTGCTTAGCTCAGCAAATGCTCTCAGGGTAAAATTTCTCTGGGTTCCAGTCTTGACTTATTTTTTCAGGCTGATAATCCCTTACTTTCTAACTTGTCAGTGTACTTAAGATGTTTAAAAATTATTTCATCAAAAATCTTTATCTTGCAAATGTTCTAAAAATGATCATGGTGAAGAATATATAACTATGTGATGATATTGTGAGCCATTGATTGTACAATATGGTTAGACTGTATGTGTGGGTATTTCTCAATAAAAATATTTTTTTTTAAATGAAAAAGAGGTAACGATTATGGAAAAAGCTTCTAAGCCAACACAGAGACATTTAGGAGAGGCAGAAAGAAAACGCTTCTGGGGAAACTGTTTGAAACCAAAAGTCAAAGGACCAGCCAGTGCCATACCAGCTGACAGTGGTGTTCCAGACCCACTGACCTTTCTGGAGTCAAGGTTTCCTTCCCTGGATGCCTAAGTTTGGACATTTTTATGGCCTTAAAACTGTAAACTTGTAACTTTATAAATTTCCTTTCTAAAAACCAAAAAAAAAAAGGATCTTTATCTTTTAAAGGTAGATACTGAACTATTTCTTGATGAATGATAAGGTTCTCAGAATTTGCTTTAAAATAATAAAGAATGGGGCAGGCAACAGTGGCTCAGCGGCAGAGTTCTCGCCTGCCATGCCAGAGACCCAGGTTGGGTTCCCGGTAACTGCCCCTATAAAACATAAAAATGATAATAATAATAATAATAAAGAATGCAGGAAGCAGAAGGGTTTATAGGGGAAACAAGATTTGACATGATTTGAAATTTTTTGAAGTTGGACAACAGGGATTGATATAAGTTTGAAATTTTCCATAATAAAAAGTTTTATTTTTAAAGAAAAATAAAATAGAACAAGGGATAAATAAATTTAAAAAAACATAAAAAAATTCCAGAATTTTCAGTTGATATTAGTGGGAAGATATAACTCAGATTCCTAGCCTTCCACAGAACCAAGACTTCTCTTTCGACTTACCCCTAGAATTAATTAGAGTTATGGTTTCTGCCTTCCTCAGAATTGCCTTCTATAGTTACCAAGAATGCATTCCCTTTCCTTCCTTCCTTTTTGGTCATGCTTGCAGTGGTTTTTCAAGAATAGATTAAAATGCAAATTTTTTTTCCCCTCTAGATTTATTTGGGAGTTTGTTACAAATGTTTGACTGGGCTTTACAGGCATGATTTCATGGATTCAAACAAGAAATTAAGAGTTAACACTGATATTTCGCTTTCTCACTAATATACAGAAAATTCATTGCTACAGTTTGCAATGGAGAGAATCTTATTTCAAATGGTTTAGTTTGCAGTTTTGTTTAAATGTATCACTATATAATGAAAATACCAATTTGAGGGCTTCTTCAAATAGGGATTTGAGTTTCAAGACATGACTGCATTTAACTAGATAACTTTATCCTTCATTTAAATAAGGCATAACCAGATATATGTACTAATGCGAAAAATACATTCTATCAAAAGCATAAATACAATTATTTGGGAATACACTTAAAGTTAAGATTTACCCATCCCCTCTTATAAAAAATTATAGGGCATATGATTTCTATTGAATCTAAAGCAGTACTTAAAATTACTTCTGGTAGTAAAGTAATCTTACCTCCTTCTATTTTAAAGCAACCACTGCCACCTGACTAAACAAGGGTTTCTCTAAGTTTCACTCCAGAGATGAAACAGCAGACTTTCTCTATATAAAGTGCATGCCAATGTAACTTATTAAAACAGAACAAAAAATAATGATATTTTTCATTCTATCTTGCCTTTTTTGGTGCAGTTCCTCTCAAGCTATCATATGTCCTCTCCAGGCAATAAAATTGAAATGAAGATTTCAATTTAATAAAATACTTGGTAGAAAGCAAAAATTCAAGTTATTTTAAAATATTTAAGTGGCAAGGCGTACCTTGGGTAATTTATTATTTAGATCTTCAGAAAACATTAGACAAAATCCTTTCTCTCCAAAAATATCAAGTGCAAAGTTTGTGTTGTTCTTTGATTTATAAGGCAACACTATGCAAAACAAATTTCTTCAAGGTCAGGGAAGACACTTGTGTGATATTTTTTGAGAATAAAACAAGAAGGCATTCAGGATTCAAAACAGGACGTTATACAGAACTAGGTACATTTTATTCCAAGTTATAACCATAAAGACTTAGAAAAATTGAACCCGTCTAAGAACATTACATTTAAATTACGCTTTTAAAGATGACAGGAACTGATAATAGTGAAAATCATAAGCACCCTTTCAATTATAACTAATTTTATCTTCCTCTTCATATAGTACTATTTCAAGAGGATTTGGTTTTCATGCTACCAGATAAGACTCCTTTGAATGGTTAAAAAAATACTACATATATATATGATCTAAATTTAAAAGTATAGGCAAAGTCCCTTGAGGGACTGGAGAAAAAATACGGAACTATTAAACTTTCCCACCTGGGAAACCCCTGACATTCTCTCAAACACTAAGGACTCCCATCTCAATAGGCCAAGCCCCGGATCCTAAGTTTTGCTCTTATGAAACTTATTTCTGTAACAGAGAAGCTAAGCCTACCTATAATTATGTCTAAAGGTTATTTCCAGAGCGCCTCTTTTGTTGCTCAGATGTGGCCTCTCTTTCTCTAAGCCCAACTCTGTAAGTGAAATCATTACTCTCCCTACCCCACCACCACCATGTGGGACATGACGTCCAGGGGTGTAAGTCTCCCTGGCAACATGGGGCATGACTCCCAGGGATGAACCTGGCCCTGGCATTGTGGGATCAACAATACCTTCCTGACCAAAAGGGGGAAAAGAAATGAAACAAAATAAAGTATCAGTGGCAAAGAGAGTTCAAATAGAGTCAAGAGGCTATTCTGGAGGTTACTCTTATGCAAGCTTCAGCTAGATGAACTGCTAATTGTTATGGTTTGCCAAATCGCACCTAACCAGTGTCATTCCTGCTAACCCTAAAGAACACCCAGGGCTCTATATGAGATCCTACAAAAGTTGCACACACTAAGTTTACTTTTCAGAAACCTAAAACCTTCAGATGGGTCCTATGCCAGATAAGTCTTGAAACCCAGAGGTGCTAACATCTCCAAGAATATCAACCAGTTCCACCCCCCTAACCCATCTTGTCAACACCCCTTTTCAACATGAAAAACGGTTAAGAATAGGCATAACCCAAATATCCCTAAAGATTGAGAGAAAGGTAAAAGGAAAAGGAGGCATTATAACAGAGAACTTGGGATTTAACAAATGAGTTTAATATTGAATCATTATATTGATATTTCTTTTTAGTCTCCAGCGTTTGGGAGCAGCTCAATGGAAAAACCTGAAATTGTGGAACATAACCCATACCAAACTTTGAAATTTGTCCTATAACCACTTTTTAAAATGAACTTTGAAGTGTATTGGGTTTTTTTGTATATATGCTATATTTCACAATTAAAAAAAAAAAAAAAAGATAAAGGGTACTTTACCAAAACAACAAAAATGTGATCAAACCCTTTAGATTGAAACTTATAGTTCTACCAAATGCCTACACAAGTCTACCATTAAACACAAGGAATTTACTGTCTTAAAATACTTTCTAGATTTTTAAAGTATGTTGACTCTGAAACACCACATATACCAGGGAAGACAAATGCCAAAATAATACCATTTCTATTTTGTGTTTTAACATTTCTTGGTAGTAGGCAACATGGAAAAATTTGGTGGTTTCTGCTTTGTCAGATAATGTTTATGGTTCTATCACTTATTAAATATAATTTAAATAAGACTAAGTTTTCTCTTTATGTAGGGAATTTATATTAGCCTTCACTGGAGTTAAATATTTTGACCATTCCATAAAACTATCTGGTAAATGTATATGCAAATTTTTCAGTGAAAAGTCCAATGTTTCTGTGCACATAGTCAGATAGTCACTGGCACTGAGATTATGCTAACCCTGTGAGAATTAAATAATGTATTATTTTAACTACCTCTGATCTTTATCTATTACTTCTGAATTATAAATTTTAATTGTGCTATTTATAAGACCTGTAAAATAAATCCAAATAGCTACATTTTACACTCATCTCATTATTATACTCTATTTAAAAGAAAACCAGGCAGGCCACAGTGGCTCAGCAGGCGGAATTCTTGTCTGCCATGCTGGAGACTCAGGTTCGATTCCCAGTGCCTGCCCATGCAAATAAACAAACAAACAAAAAAAACCCTTTCTGAACAAAATATTTGAATAAGGTATTCAAAAGCAGAGAAAATGATTAAAAAAAACAAAAACTGTTCCTTTCAAAAGTAGCTTTAATTCCAAAACTACAAGAAAAATTGCAAAAAAAATATAATAAAAGTAATTTTTACCATTTGTAAACATAATACTGTCTAAATTTCTATCTGGAGAAATCTAAACTGAGAAGGAAAAAACCATCAAAACATTAAAATTATTCTTACCCAGTCTGTAGTAAAAGGAGCTCCATTTGCCATCAAAATACGAACTTCATCATCTTGACCTGCTCGTGCGGCTTCTAAAAGTTTCTTTCCCAAATCTACCAGGGACATCTAAACAAAGTATAGATGAACATCAAGATCTCTGTTTATATGACATGACATTTCCTCACTTGTCTTTTTAATAAGTTAATTCTCAATTATCCCTTCAAACTGCTGTGGTATGGTTAATTTAAAACTACAAAAACTACAAAAGCAATATATATACATACTAAAAAGTATATGCTGTATCTTGAATTCAAGATATCTGAAAAGACTAATGTCCCAGCTTCGGGTGCATGTATCTTCTTGAAAAAGAAATACTGAAATATGTGATAGCAAAAGATTCTCACAGGAATATATAGGTGAAAAAGGATTTGAATTTATCAGAGATGTTTAAATTAAGGACAACAGTTCTGAGAAGAGAGTTTCCAAATCCAGAAAGACTATCCTCCTGGATATGTTATGCAGTGCCCTGAGGAAAAGCAAACAGATATAATTAAAGGGCTGCAAGGAAAGGGAGCTATAGAACACCTGAGATACATACAAGAAAAATAATGTGCTGGGGTATGAATTTGTCCTGAAAAGTTATATATTCTTTGCAGGTTAGGTAAGCTGTCAAGGAGAAAAAACTTAGAAGGATATTAGGATGCTTAGTGTATCCCAATCTCATTTGAAGAGGGAGAGATGAAGGAGGGGAGATGAATATGTGTATAAGAAGAAAGTAGACAGACAGCTCTTGAAAAGATAACTGACACCAGAAAGGAATAAAATATACTAAACTACATAATTAGGCAGATATTTGGGAATCTAAAAGGAGTGATCATAAGAAAGTCCCAGAGGGTATGTTGAACATGCTTAACTGATTAACTTTTAGTATATTTCCTAAAATGGGAACAATCCAAAAAAGAAGGAAAAACCAGGAACAGAAGGTCATACTGGAAGGCTTGTATTACAATTAGATGAGCTGTGTTCTTAAACAGGCATTTGGCACAAGGCAGGAAAGAATTTCTTAGAGTTGTTCCATTTGGAAGGATCAAAATATTTCAAAATATTATCCTATGATGAAGAATAAGAAAAACAACCACATGGTACTTGTGGACATTGTGTGTTTTCATGGGTTTTTGTTTTATTTTGTTTTGTTTTTGACACACGCTGATCTTCACCATTGAATTTCTGGATTCCTTTATCCTCCCATTCCCTCATACCTAGGTGGAATCACTCAGACCCAACATGTACTTTAATTCTGCTAAAGACATTAAGATTTATAGAAATTGCTGAACTCTAATGAAGGATTTTTTTCTTGGAATATTTAGCAGCTGGACCATAAAAATTTACATCATAGACAAAGAACCTGCAATAATAATTTTCTGTGAAAGGTAGGGTATGATCTGTAGAAGTACAGTAAAATCTAAAATAGTCACACTAACAAATATATAGTATCTAACTTCTATGGGTCACCAAAATTTAATATAAATCTGCCTTTACAAAGAAATATGTTATATTCCCAAGAAATATACATTTTTAAATATGTTCAACACAGATAATATAAAATCAGTTTGTATTCATTCAGCACAGCATACTGCCAGATGTTGTAGATATCTGGACATTTTTTATGAAGTATCTGCTCAGATCTTTTCCCATTTTGAGAGATTAGGTTTCTGTATTTTTCTTATCAATGTATAAGACTTCTTATATATATTATGAAAGATCCATATATTAAAACATTTTCCAGGACACTCATTTCTTGACTCTATCTTGTATTCTTTTCTTGACATTTCATACTATCTTCTGTGGGTAGGTATTAAAGTGTTAAGTCACGCCTATGCAGTAAAAATAAAAATAAAATAAAATCTAAGGATAGAGACTTCCAGAGAAGATGGCGGCTTAGTAAGACACGCGGGTCTTAGTTCCTCCTCCAGAACAGCTACTAAAGAAACAGAAACGGTACAGAACAGCTCACAGAGCCACGAGAGAGACGAAAAAGACAGCGTACTCCATTCTGAAACGGCTGAACCAGCTGTGAGAATCCGCTGCGGTGAGATACCCGAGGGGTGCGCGCTTCCCCGGGCCGGGGCAGCTGGCGACCGGAGTCCCTCCCTCCCTCCTTCCCGGGCCAGCTGGGAAAATTGGACAGGCGGTCCCCTCAAGCCGCAGCAGTCGGCATCCCCCCACGCGCGGCCTCCCGGGGTGGCTGGGAGAATTGAATCGGAGGTCCCCCAAGCCGCGGAGGCCGGCAACCGGGGTCCCTTCCACACACGTGGCTTCCCGGTCCGGCTGGGAACGTTGGATCCGCACTCGCCCAAGCGGAGGCGGCTGGCGCCCCCCGCCACGCTTGGCTTCCCAGGCCGGTTGGGAGATTTGGATCTGCACTCCTCGAAGCCGCGGAGCCGGCCCCCCACCCACGCGCGGATTCCCGGGCTGACTGCGAGATTTGAATCGGCACTCCCCCAAGCCGCTTCGGCTGGCGACCCTCCCCCACAGCGAGAGTTTTCCAAAGTTAAAGGAGCCACAGCATCTTTTACTGGTGGGACCCGCAGACAGGGAAGCGCCACGAGCACCACATACTGGGCAGGATAAGAAAAACAGAGCTCAGAGATTTCACAGGAAAATCTTTCAACCTGCTGGGTCCGACACCCAGGGAAATCTGATTAAATGCTCAGACGCCAGCAGAAAATGACGGACCATGCTAGAAAATTTGAAGATATGGCCCAGTCAAAGGAACAAACCAATAGTTCAAATGACATACAGGAGCTGAGACAACTAATGCTGAATATACGAACAGAAATGGAAAACCTCTTCAAAAACCAAATCAATAAATTGAGGGAGAACATGAAGAAGAAATAGGCTGAACAAAAAGAAGAAATAGAAACTCTGAAAAAACAAATCACAGAACTTAGGGGATTGAGGGACAAAGTAGAAAAGATGGAAAAAACAATGGATACCTACAATGGTAGATTTAAAGAGACAGAAGCTAGAATTAGTGAACTGGAGGATGGAACATCTGAATTCCAAAAAACAACAGAAACTATAGGGAAAAGAATGGAAAAATTTGAGCAGGGGATCAGGGAACTGAATGACAATATGAAGCGCACAAATATACGTGTTGTGGGTGTCCCAGAAGGAGAAGAGAAGGGAAAACGAGGAGAAAAACTAATGGAAGAAATTATCACTGAAAATTTCCCAACTCTTATGAAAGACCTAAAATTACAGATCCAAGAAGTGCAGCGCACCCCAAAGAGAACAGACCCAAATAGGCATTCTCCAAGACACTTACTAGTTAGAATGTCAGAGGTCAAAGAGAAAGAGAGGATCTTGAAAGCAGCAAGAGAAAAACAATCCATCACATACAAGGGAAACCCAATAAGACTATGTGTACATTTCTCAGCAGAAACCATGGAAGCTAGAAGACAGTGGGATGATATATTTAAAATACTAAAAGAGAAAAACTGCCAACCAAGACTTCTATATCCAGCAAAATTGTCCTTCAAAAATGAGGGAGAAATTAAATCATTCTCAGACAAAGAGTCACTGAGAGAATTTGTGACCAAGAGACCAGCTCTGCAAGAAATACTAAAGGGAGCACTAGAGTCAGATAGGAAAAGACAGAAGAGAGAGGTATGGAGAAGAGTGTAGAAAGAAGGAAAATCAGATATGATATACATAAACAAAAAGGCAAAATGGTAGAGGAAAATATTATCCAAACAGTAATGACACTAAATGTTAATGCACTGAATACCCCAATCAAAAGACATAGACTGGCAGAATGGATTAAAAAACAGGATCCTTCTATATGCTGTCTACAGGAAACACATCTTAGACTCAAAGATAAACATAGGTTGAAAGTGAAAGGTTGGGAAAAGATATTTCATGCAAATAACAACCAGAAAAGAGCAGGAGTAGCTATACTAATATCCAACAAATTAGACTTCAAATGTAAAACAGTTAAAAGAGACAAAGAAGGAACAATTTCTAATTTATCTACTAATAAAAGGAACAATTAAACAAGAAGACATAACAATCATAAATATTTACGCACCGAACCAGAATGCCCCAAAATACGTGAGGAATACACTGCAAACACTGAAAAGGGAAATAGACACATATACCATAATAGTTGGAGACTTCAATTCCCCACTCTCATCAATGGACAGAACATCTAAACAGAGGATCAATAAAGAAATAGAGAATCTGAATATTACTATAAATGAGCTAGACTTAACAGACATTTATAGGACATTACATCCCACAACAGCAGGATACACCTTTTTCTCAAGTGCTCATAGATCATTCTCAAAGATAGACCATATGCTGGGTCACAAAGCAAGTTTTAACAAATTTAAAAAGATTGAAATCATACACAACACTTTCTCGGATCATAAAGGAATGAAGTTGGAAATCAATAATAGGCGGAGTGCCAGAAAATTCACAAATACGTGAATCTGTATTCCCTCAGCTTCAATTACCCAATATCTACCCTATTTCTATCTCCTATGGTCTCTGTTACCAACTGAAATTCTCCAAATTCATTCACTAATGTCAGTTCATATCAGTGAGACCATACAGTATTTATCCTTTTGTTTCTGGCTAATCTCACTCAGCATAATGTTCTCAAGGTCCATCCATGTTGTTACATACTTCATCACTTTACTCTTACAGCTGCATAATATTCCATCATATGTATATACCACAGTTTGTTTAGCCACTCATCTGTTGATGGACATTTGGGCTGTTTCCATTTCCTGGCAATTGTAAATAATGCTGCTATAAACATTGATGTACAAATGTCCATTTGTGTCCTTGCCCTCATGTCCTCTGAGTAGATAACTAGCAATGGTATTGCCAGGTCATATGGCAATTCTATATTCAGCTTCCTGAGGAACCACCAAACTGCCTTCCACAGTGCTTGTACCATTTGACATTCCCATCAACAGTGGATAAGTGTGCCTCTTTCTATACAACCTCTCCAACACTTGCTTTATGCTTTATTGATAATGGTCATTCTGGTGGGTGTGAGATATATTGCATTGTGGTTTTGATTTGCATTTCTCTTATAGCCATGAGCATCATTTCATATGCCTTTTGGCCATTTGTACTTCCTCTTCTGAGAAGTATCTGTTCATGTCTTTGGCCCATTTTGTAACTGGGTTATCTGTCTTTTTGTTGTGGAGTTGAACAATCTCTTTATATATTCTGGATACTAGACCTTTATCTGATATATCATTTCCAAATATTATCTCCCATTGTGTAGGCTGTCTTTCTACTTTCTTGATGAAGTTCTTTGATGCACAAAAGTGTTTAATTTTGAGGAGTTCCCATTTATTTATTTATTTCTTCAATGCTCGTGCTTTGGGTATAAGGTCTAGGAAACCACTTCCTATTATAAGATTTATAAGATATTTCCCTACACATTCTTCTAAAAGTTTTATGGTCTTAGATCTAATGTTTGAGTCTTGAATCTATTTTGAGTTAATTTTTGTATAGGATGTGAGATATGGATCCTCTTTCATTCTTTTGCATGTGGATATCCAGTTCTCTAGGCACCATTTATTGAAGAGACTGTTCTGTCTCAGGTGAGCTGGCTTGACTGCCTTATCAAAGATCAATTGTCCATAGATGAGAGGGTGTATATCTGAACACTCTATCTGATTCCATTGGTCGATATAGCTATCTTTATGCCAGTACCATGCTGTTCTGACCACTGCAGCTTCATAAAACACCTTGAAGTCATGTAGCATGGGACCTCTGACTTCATTTTTCTTTTTCAGGATACTTTTAGCTATTCGGGGCACCCTGCCCTTCCAAATAAATTTGGTTATTGGTTTTTCTATTTCTGAAAAGTAAGTTTTGGGGATTTTAACTGGTATTGAATTGAATCTGTAAGTCAATTTAGGTAGAATTGACATCTTAACTACATTTAGCCTTCCAAACCATGAACATGGTATACCCTTCCATTTATTTAGGTCTTCTGTGATTTCTTTTGACAATTTCTCGCACTTTTCTTTGTATAGGTTTTTTGTCTCTTTAGTTAAATTTATTCCTAAATATTTTATTCTTTTGGCTGCAATTGTAAATGGAATTTTTTTCTTGATTCCCCCCTCAGATTGTTCATTACTAGTGCACAGAAACACTACAGATTTTTGAGTGTTGACCTTGTAACCGGCCACTTTGCTGTACACATTTATTAGCTCTAGTAGTTGTGCTGTGGATTTTTCAGGGTTTTCGGCATATATGATAATATCATCTGCAAACAGTGAGAGTTTTAAATCTTCCTTTCCAATTCTGATGCTTTGTATTTCTTTTTCTTGTCTAACTGCTCTGGCTAGAACTTCCAACACAATGTTGAATAACAATGGTGATAGTGGACATCCTTGTCTTGTTCCTGATCTTAGAGGGAAAGTTTTCAGTTTTTCCCCATTGAGGATGATGTTAGCTATGGGTTTTTCATATATTCCCTTTATCATGTTGTTGAAGCTCCCTTCTATTCCTATCATTTGAAGTGTTTTCAACAAGAAAGGATGTTGAATTTTGTCAAATGCCTTTTCTGCATCAATCGAGATGATCATGTAGTTTTTCTGCTCTGATTTGTTGATATGGTGTATTACATTTACTGATTTTCTTATGTTGAGCCATCCTTGCATACCTGGGATGAATCCTACTTGGTCATGATGTATAATTCTTCTAATATGCTGTTGGATTCGATATGCAAGAATTTTGTTGAGGATTTTTACATCTATATTCATTAGAGAGATTGGTCTGTAGTTTTCTTTTCTGGTAGTATTTTTGTCTGGCTTTGGTATGAGGGTAATGTTCACTTTGCAGAAGGAGTAAGAGGTAGCTTTCCCTCCTCTTCAATTTTTTTGAAGAGTTTAAGCAGGATTGGTACTAATTCTCTCTTGAATGTTTGGTAGAATTCATGTGTGAAGCCATCTGGTCCTGGACTTTTCTTTTGGGGGAGCTTCTTAATGGCTAATTCAATTTCTTTACTTGTGATTGGTTTGTTGAGGTCGTTGATTTCTTCTCGAGTCAATGTTGGTTGTTCATGCCTTGTCTAGGAAGTTGTCCATTTCATCCACATTGTCTAGTTTATTAGCATAAAGTTGTTCATAGTATCCTCTCATTAATTCCTTTATTTCTGCGGGGTCAGTGGTTATGTTTCCTCTTCCTTTTCTGATTTTATTTATTTGCATCCTCTCTTATGTTCTTTTGGCAACCTTGCTAAGGGTCCACCAATCTTATTGATTTTTCATAGAATCAACTTGTGGTTTGTTGATTTTCTTGATTGTTTTCATGTTCTCAATTTCATTTATTGTTGCTCTAATCTTTGTTATTTCTTTCCTTTTGCTTGCTTTGGGGTTAGTTTGCTGTTCTTTTTTCTAGTTCTCCCAAGTGGACAGTTAATTCCTTGATTTTTCCTCTTTCTTCTTTTCTGATATAGGCATTTAGGGCAATAAATTTCCCTCTCAGCACTGTCTTCATTGCCTCCCATAAATTCTGACATGTTGTGTTTTCATTTTCCTTGAGCTATTTAATGATTTCACTTGTAACTTCTTACATGACCCACTATTTGTTTAAGAGTGTGTTGTTGAGCCTCCATTTATTTGTGAATTTTCTGGCTCTCTACCTACTATTGATTTCCAACTTCTTTCCTTTATGATCTGAGAAAGTGTTTTGCATGATTTCAATCTTCTTAAATTTATTGAGACTTGCTTTGTGACCCAGCATATGGTCTATCCTTGAGAATGATCCACGAGCACTTGAGAAAAAGGTGCATTCTGCTATTGTGGGGTGTAATGCTCTATAAATATCTGTTAAGTCTAACCTATTTATTGTATTATTCAAATTCTGTTTCTTTATTGATCCTCTGTCTAAATGTTCTTCCCATTGATGAAAGTGGGGAATTGAAGTCTACAACTATTAGGGTAGATGTGTCTATTTCTCTTTAAGGTGTTTTAGTGTTTGCTTCATGTATTTTGAAGCAAAATACATGGTTCAGTGCTTATTTACGATTGTTATGTCTTCTTGTTTAATTGCTCCTTTTATTAATACATAGTGTCCTCCTTTGTCCTTTTGTTTTACATTTGATGTCTAATTTGTTGGATATTAGTGTAGCTACTCCTGCTCTTTTCTGTTTGTGATTTGCATGAAATATCTTTTCCCAACCTTTCACTTTCAACCTATGTTTATCCTTGGGTTTAAGAAGCATTTCCTGTAGACAGCATATAGCTAGGTCCTGTTTTTTAACCCATTCTGCCAGTCTATGTCTTTTGATTGGGGAGTTTAATTCATTAACATTTAGTGTTATTACTGTATGGGCAGTACTTTTTTCTACCATTTTGCCTTTTGGAGTTTATATGTCACATCTAATTTTTCTTATTTTTACCTTTACTGATAGTCTTCATTTCTACACTCTTCTCCACACCTCTCTCTCCTGTCTTTTCCTATCTGTCTCTAGTGCTCTCTTTAGTATTTCTTGCAGAACTGATCTCTTGGTCAACAATTCTCTCAGTGATTTTTTGCCTGAAAATGTTTTAACTTCTCCCTCATTTTGAAGGACAATTTTGTTGGATATAGAATTCTTGGTTGGCAGTTTTTCTCTTTTAGTAACTTAAATATATCATCCCACTGTCTTTGCCTCCATGGTTTCTGCTGAGAAATCTACGCATAGTCTTACTGGGCTCTCCTTGTATGTGATGGATTGTTTTTCTCTTGCTGCTTTCAAGATTCTCTCTTTCTCT
This sequence comes from Tamandua tetradactyla, assembly GCF_023851605.1. NCBI lineage: Eukaryota > Metazoa > Chordata > Mammalia > Pilosa > Myrmecophagidae > Tamandua > Tamandua tetradactyla. The sequence continues at coordinate 64,814,150 of NC_135340.1, forward strand.
TTGACATCTGACATTCTGATTAGTAAGTGTCTTGGAGTACGTCTATTTGGATCTATTCTGTTAGGGGTATGCTGCACTTCTTGGATCTGTAATTTTAAGTCTTTCATAAGAGTTGGGAAATTTTCAGTGATAATTTCCTCCATTAGTTTTTCTCCTCCTTTTCCCTTCTCTTCTCCTTCTGGGACACCCACAGCACATATATTTGTGTGCTTCATATTGTCATTCAATTCCCTGAGTCCCTGCTCATATTTTTCCATTCTTTTCCCTATATTTTCTTATGTTTGTTGGATTTCAGATGTCCCATCCTCCAGCCCACTAATCCTAACTTCTCCCTCTTGAAATCTAACATTGTAGGTTTCCATGTTTTTTTTTTCATCTCTTCTGTGCCTTTCATTCCCATAAGTTCTGTGATTTGTTTTTTCAGTCTCGATTTCTTCTTTTTTTTCATTCCTTGCCTTCTTTATATCCTCCCTCAATTCATTGATTTTATTTTTGATAAAGTTTTCCAGGTCTTTTCAAACATTCTGAACTAATTGTTACAACTCCTGTATCTCATTTGAATTGGTGGTTTGTTCCTTTGACTGGGCCATATCTTCAATTTTCCTGGTATGATTCGTTATTTTTTTTTGGCATCTAGGCTTTTAATTACCTTAATTAGTTTATTCTGGAGACTGTTTTCACTTTTTTTTTCCCTAGGATTTTCTTGCTGGATGATTTTGTTGTCTATCTGCTCTTTGGCATTCAGTTCAGCTTATTCTAGTCCTCTAGCTTAGGTTTTGTTTAACAGATCAGAATTTTTCAGTTCTTGTTTTTTTATTTCTTCCCCTTCCTGTATAGTGCCTTTTCACCCCCCTTAGGAGTGTCTACTTAGGTATTATGGGCCCCAGCCAGGTTTTCCCAGACCAAACTGGCCTCCTCTCAGGAGGAAAGAGTCACCTGTGTCAGTTTTCCATGAGGGTGAGACCCAGCAGGTTGAAAGTCTTTCCTATGAAGTCTCTGGACTCTGTGTTTTTCCTATACTACCCAGTATGTGGCACTTTTTCTTGTCTGTGGGTCCCACTAGCATAAGGTGATGCAGTACCTTTAACTTCAGCAGACTCTTCCTGCTGGGGGTATGACTGAGACAGAGGGGAAATTGTAGGCTGCCTTTAATTGCTTCACTTTTCCAGACCCTGGGGTCTGAACTCCTTGAGGGAGGGATTCCACCTGAGCTGGGCCCCATCCCTCTTCTAGGGAAGACACAGGCTGCAGACAAACACTCAAACAAGCTGAATTCTTCCTATGCCTGGGACAGTTGGAGCCTGAGAAGCCTTGAAGCTATATGTAAAGAGTAGTCAAGCTGTAAAAACACAGCCACAAAAAAAAAAAAAAAAATCCTTCTCAGAGCAGGACCCTCGTTCTTCGGGTTTGCCAATCAAGAGCTTAAGTTGGTAAGCTGCTCTGTATATCTCTAGGTCCTATGTGCCCCCTCCTTTCCCTCAGGGCCCAGACCTTTTCAAATCCCAAAAAGACCTCTTTTTTATCCTCTTTTTTTCTTTTTCTGTCAGCCCTGCCCTCTCTGCACCAGGGCAAAAACCAGCAACCTCCGCTTTTATTTGAGGTTCAGCTGAGCTGGAGCCTATTTTTAGTAGTCAGAATTAGTTCATTAATTCCATAATTGGAGCTTGGTTACTGGCTGCCATGGCTTGGGGAATTCAGGGTTCTGGGGGACTCGCAGCTGGTCCAGATGGTCCAGACTGGTGTACACTGTGTATCTGGTCACTGATGTGGCCCCAGCAGTTGTTCTGTACTGTTCTTGGCTATTTATTACCTGCTCTGGAGGATGATCTAATTTCCACACCTCCCTAAGCCACCATCTTCTCAAACAGCTTTTATGGCTATTACATTAACAGTGATTCTACATGCAGACTCAAGTATCTGATTAACTTCCTGTGTCATCTAGTATGGTCTGCTCTAGCATTTACATGTTGAAATACACATTTTATTATAAATTGCTTTCCTTCAATTTCTCCTTCATATTTCAGTTAGAGCATAATGAGAACTTTTTTTTAATTATGCACATAGGCACAGGCATTTTTTATTTTAAGGAGTCCCCATTTATCTATTTTTTCTTTCATTGTTGCTTTGAATGTAAAGCATTTCCTATTACTATTTCCTATTACTATGTCTTGAAGATGTTTCTCTATATTTTCTCCTAGGAGTTTTATGATACTGGCTTATTTTAGGTCTATATTCTATATTGAATTAATTTTTGTACGGGGTATATGTTAAGGGTCCTCTTTCATTTTTTTTGACTACTGATATCCAGTTCTCTCATGCCCATTAACTGAAAAGACTATTCTTTCACAGTTCAGTGGATTTAAGGGTCCTATCAAAGATCAATTGTCCACAGATTTGTTGGTCTATCTCCACACTCTCGATTCGATCCCATTGGTCAATACTTTACCTTGTGCCAGTACTATGCTGTTTTAACCACTGTGGCTTTACAGTAAACTTTAAAGTCAGGAAATGTAAGTCCTCCCACTTTGCTCTTCTTTTTTAGCATATCTTTGGCTATTTGGTATCTTTCCTTTCCCAATCAAGATTATGAGATATCACTTCACACTATTGTGTGAATGGTTACTATTAAATAAAAATAAAACTATAAATGTTTGAGAGGATGTAGACAAATTGGAACACTTATTCACTGCTGGTGGGAATGTATAATGGTACAGCCATTGTGGAAAAAGAGGTTGGCAATTCCTCACACAACTAAATATAGAGTTGCTCTATGATCTAGCAATACCACTACTCAGTATATACCCAGAAGAGCTGAAAGTACTGACATAAACACACATTTGCACACTGATGTTCACAGTGGTACTATTCACAATTGCCCAAAGATAGAAACAATTCAAGTGCCCATCAACAGACATGTGGATAAACAAAATGTGGTGCATACATATGATGGAATATTAAACAACAGTAAGATGAAATGAGGTCCTGAAGCATATTGACAACATAGATGAACTTTGAAAACATAATGTTGAGCGCAATAAGTCAGACATTAATGGATAGATACCATTTAATTTTGCTATAATGACTCTGGTAAAGGTAATTTCAGAGGTTTACACTGTATAATATAGCAGAAGTAGAAGTACACAGAAGCGAGAGACGAGAAAAGTTATCAAATGAGGTTGATCTTAAATGCAAGGAAGGGATAGACGTGATGGTTGCTAATAGTGGGGTTATAAGTAACATTGCCATATTGAAGGTGAATATGATTGAAAGGGATGTATAATGCCATGTAACCCACTGTAACTCTACAATTATAAATAAGTTCTCACATGAACTACTTCAAGGGTTTGATATTATACAGAGTCAATAATAGAGGGGTTCAGGGGGGAAACTAAAACTGCATGCTATGGCCAACAGTTAACAGGAGGGCATCAACAGTACCACAACACTACTACAGGTAAATAATTGGGGGAGTGGAAAGGACAACAGACAAGGGGAGGTTTTTATTTGATATACAGTGAGGCTGTCTTTATCACTTCTTTGTCTCTATGAATCAACAAAAACTGCCTTAAATTGAGAGTACTGCTGATTGTATGACCAATGAGGACACTGTAAGACGTGGTCTGTTTATTTTGGACATTATCCATGATGTCCAATAGATGGAGGGGGCCAAAGGGTACAATGACTAAGAAGCAGAATGGCGAACTGTGATATAGATATGATGAAATATCATGCAGCTGCAAAAAGGAATGACATTGTGAGGCATGCAACAAACTAAATGAATGTTGGGGACAATGTGTTAGGAAAAATAAGCCAGAAACAAAAAAACAAACATGCTATGGTCTCTTTCAGAAAATACTTTTAAGGAAATTGGAGCCTAGATTGTAAAATCTTACAGCAGCCATAATTAGTCAAAACTGTTAAGAGTATTTCTAGATTCTGAGACACTGAGTGATCTGTGTATATGAGACTGTGCTGGTTTGAAAGGAAGTATACCCCGTAGAAAAGCCATGTTTTAATCAAAATCTCATTTCATAAAGGTAGAATAATCCCTATTCAATACTGTATGCTTTAAACTGTAATCAGAACATCTTCTTGGATGATGTGATTTAGTCAAGAGTGGTTGTTAAGCTGGATTAGGCGATGAAATGTCTCCACCTATTTGGGTGGGTCTTGATTGGTTTATTGGAGTTCTATAAAAGAGGAAACATTTGGGAGACTGGGAGATTCAGAGAAAGCAGCACCACAAAGCAGAGAGCCCACAAGCCGGTGACCTTTGGAGATGAAGAAGGAAAACACCTCCTGGGGAGCTTCATGAAACCAGAAGCCAGGAGACAAAGCTAGCAGATGATGTCGTATTCACCATGTGCCCTTCCAGATGACAGAGAAACTCTGACTGTGTTTGCCATGTGCCCTTTCACTTGAGAAAGAAACCATGAACTTCACTGGCCTTCTTGAACCAAGGTATCTTTCCCTGGATGCCTCTGATTGGACATCTCTATAGACTTATTGTAATTGGGACATTTTCTCATCCTTAGAACTGTAAACGAGCAACTTATTAAATTCCCCTTTTTAAAAGCCATTCCGTCTCTGGTATATTGCATTCTGGCAACTAGCAAACTAGTACAGAGACACTGGTATTTCCCTGGAAGTCTGAGTAACTGACAGCGAAGACTCAGAAATGAAGTTCTGCAGCCCTGAATGTTAGCACAGCTACATACAAAAACTGTTAAAGTAACCGAAAAAGAGATCAGGCTTCAATTAGAGATAAAAATTAAGCTTCTCTGGCTGGGGTTAAGGTAAATCAGAACACATGGTAAAAGATGATAGTGTATATACTCTAGCATTTTGCCTACTGTATGAGGCAAAAGCCAGAGAGGTTTATTATGTCTAGAATCTAAATTTTCTGTAACATACAATCTAAATCAACCTGTCTCGACAGCTCATTTAAACAACCCAAACTCATGAAGCCCAGAATGGGAATGAGACTTTGTAATTCTGTCTATTAGCTTAATGTTAATACCTTGATATAACCCAGACTATGGTGGGCTGATAATTAAAAAGTATTGGTAGGCCCTCCCCCTGTCTACGTGGAACATGACTCCCAGGGGTGTGGACCTTACTGGCAACGTGGGACAGAAATCTTAGAATGAGCTGAGACTCAGCACCAAGGGATTGAGAACAACCCTAGAATGAGCTGAAACTCAGCATCAAGGGATTGAGAAAACCTTCTCGACCAAAAGGGTAAAGAGTGAAATGAGACAAAGTGTTAATGGCTGAGAGATTCCAAACAGTCGAGAGACTATCCTGGAGGTTATTCTTATGCATTAAGTAGATATCACCTTGTTAGTCAAGATGTAATGGAGTGGCTGGGGGGAACTGCCTGAAAATGTAGAGCTGTGTTCCAGTAGCCATGTTTCTTGAGATGATTATATAATGATATAGCTTTCACAATGTGATTGTGTGATTGTGAAAACCCTGAGTCTGATGCTCCTTTTATCTACCTTGTCAACAGATGAGTAGAACATATGGAATAAAAATAAATAATAGGGGGAACAAATGGTGAAATAAATTTAATTTGAAATGCTAGTGATCAATGAAAGAGAGGGGAAAGGGGTATAGTATGTATAAATTTTTTTCTGTTTTTGTTTTATTTCTGTTTCTGAATAGATGCAAATGTTCCAAGAAATTATCATGATGATGAATATGGAACTATGTGATGATATTGTGAATTACTGATTATATATGTAGGACGGAATGATCAAAATAAGAATGTCTGCGTTTGTTTGATGGTTTTTTTTGGTATTAAAAAATTTTTTTAAAAAAATACACTCAAATAAAAACAAAAAAAGTATTGGTAGAGTCCCTTGAGGGATTGAGGGGGAAAAAAAAGGAACTATTCAACTTCTCCATTTGGGAAACCCCAGGTACACTCTCAAACATTGAGGAGTCCCAAAACAGGCCAAGCTCTTGATTTCGAAGCTTGCTATTATGAAACTTATTTCTGTAATGGAGAAGATAAGACTACCTATAATGAGGCCGAAGAGTTGCTTTCAGGAAACCTCTTGTCACTCAGATGTGGCCTCTTTCTCTCTCTAAGCCCAACTCTGCAATGAAAATAATTACCTCCTCACATGACATTCAGAGGTAAAAGTCTCCCTGACAACGTGGGACATGATTCCCAGGGAAGAATCTGGCTCTGGCACCATGGGATTGACAATGCCTTCATGACCAAAAGGGGGAAAAGAAGGGTAATTACATAAGATATCAGTGGCTAAGAATGACCAAATATAGTCGAGAGACTATTCTGGAGGCAAGCTTCCACCAGATATTGCTTATTGCCATGGTTTACTCTGACACTCTATAAAAGTTTAATGCACTATGTTTGCTTTCTGGGAAACTATAACTTCCATAGGTTCCTACACCAGATAAATCCTGAAACCCAGAGGAAATAGCCCCAAGATTATAAATTAATTACACCCCCCATCCTCTATTGTTGACACTCCTTCTCAAAATGAAAAAGTCAGAATGGACATCACCCAAAATCTCTATAGACTGGGAAAAAAATCAAAGGAGAAGGAGGAGTTAAAACAGCAAAAATAGGATCTAATAAACGAATATAACTGCTGAATCAATATACTGACATTTCTTTTAGCCTCCAGTGTTTTAGAGCAGCAAGAAGGTAAAATCTAAAATAGGAGAATGGTAACTCATAACAAACTATAGAATCTGTTCTGTAACTACCTGCTGAAGTATACTTTGAAGACTATTGCTCTTTCTTTCATTTCTCTGTATATACATTATATTTCACAATAAAAAATGTTTTAAATTCATGCACATAGGTAATATCAACTATGATTTTCATTTCAAGTTAGCAGAAGAGGCAATACAAAATATTTATTTTAATTTTTTGTATTAAAAAATAGTGCCTGCTACCACCACTGTTATTCAAACTGTACTGGGAGTTCCAGAAAAATCAGGCAAGAAAAAGAACTAAAAGTCATCCAAAAAGGAAGAAATGAAACTATCCCTATTCAGATGACATCAGCCAATATACAGAAAACCCCATAGAATCCACAAGAAAGCTGTTAGAACAAATTCACCAAAGAAGCAGGGTACAACATAAACACAAAAAAATCAGCTGTTTCTACATACCAGGAATGAACAAACTGCAAAGGAAATTAGGAAAACAATTCCATTTAAAATAACTAAAAGAATAAAATACCTAGGAATAAATTTAATAAAGGAGGTTGTTCTAGTTTGTTAGCTGCTGGAATGCAATATACCAGAAATGGGATGGGTTTTAAAAAGGGTAATTTAATAAGTTGCAATTTTACAGTTCTAAGGCCAAGAAATGTCCCAATTAAAACAAGTCTATAGAAATGTCCAATCTGAAATGCTAGTGATCAATGAAAGGGAGGGGTAAGGGTATATATAAATTTTTTTCCATTTTCTTTTTATTTTTTTCTAAATTGATACAAATTTTCTAAGAAATGATCATGATGATGAATACACAACTATTTGATGATACTGTGAATTACTGATTATATATGTACAATGTAATGATCATATGGTAAGAATGCTTGTATTTGTTTGTTGTTATGTTTAAAAAAATTTTTTTTTAATTAATAATAAAAAAAAAAAAGAAATGTCCAATCTAAAGCATCCAGGGAAAGATACCTTGGCTTAAGAAGGCCGATGAAGTTCAGGGTTTCTCTCTCAAGAACACACATGGTGCACTGAAGAAGGAAATAAATAAATGGGAGCTCCTCAAAATTAAACACTTTTGTGCATCAAAGAACTTCATCAAGAAAGTAGAAAGACAGCCTACACAATGGGAAACAATATTTGGAAACGACATATCAGATAAAGGTCTAGTATCCAGAATTTATAAAGAGATTGTTCAACTCAACAACAAAAAGACAGCCAACCCAATTACAAAATGGGAAAAAGACTTGAACAGACACCTATCAGAAGAGGAAATACAAATGGCACATGAAGAGATGCTCAATGTCCCTGGCCATTAGAGAAACGCAAATCAAAACCACAATGAGATATCATCTCACACCCACCAGAACGGCCATTATCAACAAAACAGAAAATGACAAGTGCTGGAGAGGATGCGGAGAAAGAGGCACACTTATCCACTGTTGGTGGGAATGTCAAAGGGTGCAACCACTGTGGAAGGCAATTTGGCGGTTCCTCAAAAAGCTGAATATAGAATTGCCATACGACCCAGCAATACCATTGCTGGGTATCTACTCAAAGGACTTAAGGGCAAAGACACAAACGGACATTTGCACACCAATGTTTATAGCAGCGTTATTTACAATTGCAAAGAGATGGAAACAGCCAAAATGTCCATCAACAGAAGAATGGCTAAACAAACTGTGGTATATACATACGATGGAATATTATGCAGCTTTAAGACAGGATAAACTTATGAAGCATGTAATAACATGGATGGACCTAGAGAACATTATGCTGAGTGAGTCCAGCCAAAAACTAAAGGACAAATACTGTATGGTCCCATTGATGTGAACGGACATTCGAGAATAAACTTGGAATATGTCATTGGTAACAGAGACCAGCAGGAGTTAGAAACAGGGTAAGATAATGGGTAATTGGAGCTGAAGGGATACAGACTATGCAACAGGACTAGATACAAAAACTCAAAAATGGACAGCAAAATAATACCTAATTGTAAAGTAATCATGTTAAAACACTGAATGAAGCTGCATCTGAGCTATAGGTTTTTTCTTTTTTTTACTATTATTATTACTTTTATTTCTTTTCTCTATATTAACATTCTATATTTTTTTCTGTTGTGTTGCTAGTTCTTCTAAACCGATGCAAATGTACTAAGAAATGATGATCATGCATCTATGTGATGATGTTAAGAATTACTGATTGCATATGTAGAATGGTATGATTTTTAAATGTTGGTTTTTCCGTTAATAAAAAAATAAAAATAAAAAGAAGGCATATGGCAAACACAACAGGGTTTCTCTCTCATCTGGAAAGGCACATGGCAAACACGGCATCATCTGCTAGTTTTCTCTCCTGGCTTCTTGGTTTCATGAAGCTCCCCAGGAGGCGTTTTCTTTCTTCATCTCCAAAGGTCACTGGCTGGTGGACTCTCTGCTTCATGGTGCTGTGGCGTTCTCAGCTCTCTCAGAGTTTCTCTTTTATAGGATTCCAGTAAAGTAATCAAGACCCACCTAGAATGGGCGGAGATACATCTCCACCTAATCCAGTTTAACAACCACTCTTGATTGAGTCCCATCTCCAGGGAGATAATCTAATTAAAGTTCCAAACATACAGTGCTGAATAGGGATTAGAAGAAACATCTGCCTTTGCAAAATGGGATTAAGATTAAAACATGGCTTTTCTAGGGTACATACATCCTTTCAAACCATCACAGAGGTATACTGAAAACTACAAAACATTGTCGAAAAGAAATTAAAGAAGACCTAAATAAATGGAAAGACCTCCCAATATCTGCACAACAATGTTCATGGCAGCCTTATTCACAATAGACAAAAGGTGGAAGCAACCCCAGTGTCCATCAACAGGTGAATGGATAAACAAATGTGGTATAAATATCCAATAGATTATTCAGCTGTCAAAAGAACTGAAGTGCTAATACATGATACAACATGGATAAACCTTGAAGATCTCATATTGAGTGAAATAAACCAGACACAAAAGAATAAATACTGTATGAGTTCTCTCATATGAAATACTTAGAATAAGCAAATTCATAGAAACATAAAGCAGAATAGTGGTTAGCAGGGGCTGGGGAAGCAAATGGGTAGTTATTGCTCAGTGGACACAAATTTCTGTTTGGGATGATGAAATGCTCAGGGAACAGATAGTGCTGAAGGTTACACAATATTGTCAATTTACATCATATAGAGAATTGTACACTTAAAAATGGTTAAAATAATTTTGTTATATATATTTTATCACAATAAAAATACATAAATAATAACACATAAATTTTAAATACATAAATATAAATGTATATAAAAGATGGCAATGACTGATATGAATGAAGATCAATGGAAGAAAATACACGAGGTCAAAAAAGTCCACAATAGAAGGTACTCAAATTTTGTCAAGATAATTAAGTAAAACTTAAAATAATGAAAATACCAAAACACAGCAATTTCATTTGTAAGTCTCACCTGACAGGAACCACACATGGTAGAATAATTATGACCCTGAAAAGAGCTCAGTTTTACTCACTCAATATCTATACATTAAATCCTCAAAGATAAAGTGTTAAATCTAAATAAAACCAATTAAAGAGTAAGCAATAAAAATGTGTTGTCTATTTGAAATGGCAAATAACTTTCTCCCCATCAAAGAAGCATAATTTTTTAAAGCATTAAAAAATACTTACTGAAAATCTACTGTGTGTGGCACTGAATACCATGAAGTTTAAAACTCCTGTCTTGAGGGGAAAAAAAGTAACAACAAAAACCACTGTAATAAATTCCATATTGAATTTCTTTACTACTTCTCAACGTTTACCAGAATCAGACACAATTTTTTTAACTCCAGTGAAAATATATTTGAATAAGATCTACAGAAAGACTTCAAAATGTCTACAAACCAGCTACCTTGCTCAAAAGTACATACTGAGACAGCCATCTAGTGGAAATAGAAATTACTACCAGTGATCACTTTTTTTTCTTAATTGCAATAATATTTATATAACTTTTTTTCAGTGTACACATCAATGGTATTGTTCATAGCTCACAGAGCTGTTTTAAGGATTATGGACTCTACCTATTGGACATGAAAATTCCATATTCCTCAAAGTATTTAGTTCCATGTGAATGGTTATAGCACTCTTAAGTAAGAATGTATGAATTCAAAAACTGAAAAAAATTGTCTGTTAATAATATGCTTAATAATAAACTATGTTTTACCTTAAAAATTTGAGAATAAAGTTGCTTTATCACTCCTCTCCTCACCAAGTACAATTACAGATCTAATAAAATTCTTCTAAAGGTTTTCATCAAGACTTTAAAATATTCACACCCTTTAATTTAGTGATCCCATTCATATAAATCCATATAAGGAAACCATAAACATAATGCTATTTTTAAAAGTGAAAAACTGGAATGCCCAACCACAAACAATGGTTAAAGAAATTAACCATTCTCAATTGGGAATTACACAATTCCAATTGAGAAGCTCCCTAAGGAAAATACATGCTGATAACAGTACAACAAGGAGAGTGAAACTTCTAGAGGATAGTTTCAGATGAATTTATGATGGATACAAGAAAACCAAGCAAAAGAAAAAAAACTGCAATTTATTTTTCAAAGGAAAAAACAAACTATACAAGAAAGGAAATATAATCCCAGCATATGACATGACTCAGGCTAAGAATAATAGTTTCAGAGTCATAATCACCACAGAATACTGATCAAAGCATAATTTTATATATAGTTCTGTTGAAAGGAGGAAAGGTGAGAAAAATATGCATAGGGTAGTTTGAGAGCCAAAGCTTTCTCTCTGTAAGAAGAAAGCCAAAAGATATATAAAATAGAAAAATCAAGAATCATAAGCTTGTTATTTAGAAATATGGAGGGAAATATTAGGGGAAAACAGGTTGAAAACATTAAAAATGGAGACTCTCTGGGAAGGAGGGTTCTGGAGTAGGAAAATTTTGGTAATTTGTTACAGCAGCAACAGAAACAAATACAAAGAGTATAAATCCATTATTCATTCAATCCCCTCTCTTAATTTTTCATTTTTGCAAATAATGCTATGATACACACACCTACACTTGGGTTAGCACTTTTATAGAAACTATTCTGAGAAACAGAACTGTTAGATTTCTTAAAATCACATTTTCAATTGTGACAGATGCTGCCAAATTACTCTACCAAGATTATACCAAAGTACACTCCCACAACCTGAATACAAGAATGACTGGTTCTCTACATACTTGCCAACCCTGGAATTTATCAACTTTGAAATTGTGCTAATCTGATAGGAAAAATGATCTGTTTTTTTAACACTGATTTTTTTTTTCAATACCAGAGTTAAATTAATGTTTACTGGCTGTATTTCTATTAGATTATTTATATTCTTCTTTAAAATATGAAATACGTATCCCACTAACCCAGCCAAGAGTAGTTGGCACAAGACCTAAATGAGAGGGAAGCCACCTTGGAGAAATAATAATTAGAATCACCCAAATAGGATCATAAGACAGATAGACTAATTTTCTTTAAACACCTCGCACTCCACTTCACTCCACATCTCAAAAATTTTCCATGTTCTAATTCAAATAACCTGTGAAAACACATTTTTGAGATTTTTTTATTATTATTTTTTTATTAATTAAAAAAAGAATTAACAAAACAATTAGAAATCATTCCAATCTACATGTACAATCAGCAATTCTTAATAACATCACATAGTTGCATATTCATCATTTCTTAGTACATTTGCATCGATTTAGAAAAAGAAATAAAAAGACAACAGAATAAGAATTAAAACAATAATAGAAAGAAAAAAAAACAAAAAAAACAAAACAAAAAACAAAAAAACTTATACCTCACATGCAGCTTCATTCAGTGTTTTAACATAATTGCATTACAATTGGGTAGTATTGTGCTGTCCATTTCTGAGTTTTTATATCCAGTCCCGTTGTACAGTCTGTATCCCTTCAGCTCCAATTACCCGTTCTTTTTTTTTTTTTAATTAATGGAAAAAAAGAAATTAACCCAACATTTAGAGATCATACCATTCTACATATGCAATCAGTAATTCTTAACATCATCACATAGATGCATGATCATCATTTCTTAGTACATTTGCATTGGTTTAGAAGAACTAGCAACATAACCGAAAAAGATATAGAATGTTAATATAGAGAAAAAAATAAAAGCAGTAATAGTAAAATCAAAACAAAACAAAACAAAAACCTATAGCTCAGATGCAGCTTCATTCAGTGTTTTAACCTGATTACTTTACAATTAGGTATTATTGTGCTGTCCATTTTTGAGTTTTTGTATCTAGTCCTGTTACACCGTCTGTATCCCTTCAACTCCAATTGCCTATTATCTTACCCTGTTTCTACCTCCTGCTGAACTCTGTTATGGAGAGGACATCAGATGATATTGAAGAAATTTATTCATTTTGAATATGACAATATTGTGGTGGGTTTTTTTTTTTTAACTCTTATCTAGTACAAATACACACATAAATATTTATAAATGAAATAATACGATGTTTGGAATTTGCCTCAAAATATTCCAGGAAGAAATTCAGTGTGCGGATGTGAGTGGGAATGTGCACACTGGTGTTTATGGTGGCAGTGTCAGGGAGTCACAATGGATGGAGTTGGCCTAAGGGTACAACAACTGAGGAATGGAAGGGGAAACTGTGGTGTATACATACAACTGACTACTGAGTGGCCCCAAGAAGGAATGAAGTTGTGAGGCATGCAACGATGGTGAATGAACCTTAAGGATGCTGAATGAATCAGAAACAAAAAGACGAATACTATCATGCCTCACTCGTATGGACTGACTATAATATAAAAACTCAGTCAAGTCGAGAGCATGGGTTATCAGGTTGGGGCCTATTGTAAAGGGTCCTAGATTGTAAGCTCTTACAGCAGTCACATATATTCACAAGTTGTAACTGTCCTTTCTAAATTCTAAGATACTGATCTATTTCTATATAACCTGGTCCTTCCTAGAAACCTCAGGTATTTATGTCACACCTGAGATTCAGAGTTAGGGCCCGGAAGCTATGAAACTCAGGAGTAACCCCTTACAGGAACTGTTTAAAAAGCTGAAAAAGGGATCAGACTTCAACTAGACATATGAATGAAGCTGATCTGGATAGCTGAGGCACATCAGAATACAGGGTAAAGATGATATCGTCCATATTTTAGAACTTCAACTTCTGTGTAAGACCAAAGAGAGAGATGTTTATTCGGTGCAAAATTTATATTTTGGGTAGTGCATTATCTAATTTAATGTGAATAGGTAGGTTAATTGAACACTGTAAGTACATGGAATCTTGAATAGGGTGTGAGATATTACTTGTTTGTCCAGGTTAGTGTGATGTCCCAATATATTCCAAAGTAATTTGGACAGTGAATAAAGAAGTATTTACAAAGTCCCCTTGGGGTACTGGGGAGAAAAAAATATTCAACTTCCCCATTTGGAGAATTTCTGATACTCATGCAAGCAGTGGGGACAACCAAATCAAAAGGCTGAGCCCTCAATCCAGAGGTTTACCCCTGTGAAACTTATTCCTGCAAAGGACAGGTAAAGCCTAGTTAAAATTAGGCCTAAGAGTCACCCCCAGAGAACTTCTTTTGTTACTCACAAGTGGCCTCACTCTCTAAGGCAAGTCAGCAGATGAACTCACTGCCCTCCCCCCATATGAGACATGACTCCCAGGGGTGTAAATCTCCCTGACAACATGAAACAGAAGTCCTGGGATGAGTAGGGACCTGGCATCATGGGATTGAGAAAGCCTTCTTGACCATAGGGGGAAGAGAGAAACAAGACAAAATAAAGTTTCAGTGACTAAGAAATTTCAAACAGAGTTGAGAGGTTATCCTGGAGGTTTTGCTTATGCATTATATACATATTCCTCTTTAATTTATGGTATAATGGAGTGGCTGGAGGGAAGTACCTGAAACTGTTGAACTGTGTTCCACTAGTCTTGATTCTTGAAAATGACTGTCTAACAACATAGCTTTTACAATGTGACTGTGTAATTGTGAAAACCTTGTATCTGATGCTCCTTTTATCCAGGGTATGGACAGATGTTCTACTCTGCAAGCGGCCAAAATGCAATCTACCCAAAACTTTTAAAAAGGCTTTTAAAAAGGAATGGCTTTTAAAAAGGAAAATTTATGAAATTGCAAGTTTACAGTTCTAAGCCCATGAAAATGTCCAAATTAAGGCACCAGCAGGAGGTTACCTTCACTCAAGAAAGGCCAATGAAGTTCAGGGTTTCTCTCTCAACTGGAAAGGCACATGGCAAACATGCCTTCTACTAGCTTTCTCTCCAGGCTTCTTGATTCATGAAGCTCCCCCAGGAGCAAATTCCTTCTCCATCTCCAAAGGTTACTGGTTGTCTTGACTCACATGGTTCTCATGGCTCTGAAACTTTTTCCAAAATATTTCCTGTTTTACAGGTTTCCAGTTAACTAATCAAGACCCACCTCGAATGGGTGGGTTATATCTCCCTCTAATCAAAGATTAATACCCACAATTGGGTATGCCACATCACCATGGAGATAATGTAATTATGTTTCCAACCTACACTAGTGAATATGAATTAAAAGAAAAGGCTGTCTCCACAAGATGAACCAGGATTGAAACAAGGGTTTTCTAGGAAACATAACCCTTTCAAACCGGCACAACAGATGAATAAAAAAATATGGATAAAAATAAACAATATTTACTTACAAAATAAATGAATAAGGGGTAAAATAAATTTGTAGCTTGAAATACGAGTGTTCAATGAGAGGGAGGGGTAAAGGGAATAGGATATATGAGCTATTTTTCTTCTTATTTCTTCTTCTGGAGTGATGCAAATGATCGTGGTGATAAACACACAACTATGTGATGATATTGTGGGCCACTGATTGTCCACCATGTATGGATTGTATGTGTATGAAGATTTGTCAATAAAAATATATATTTTTAAATTCCAGGAAAAAAGTAAGGGGGAATAGCTAAAACAAGATGGCAAAATGTTAACTATGCAAGCTAGATGAGGGAGTTAATCATTCTCTCTGCTTTTGTGAATGTTTGAATATTTCTAAAATAAAAGTCAAAAATCAAACTTTCCTCCTTCCTCTCATTTCTTCCATTTTGTATTCTCTGATGACTCCTGCCCATACTATTTTCAGTTCTCTGAATTCCTAATGAGTCAAAGTCTGGATTCAAGGCCTCCACTCCTCAAAGTCAGAACCTTGATCCAAGATCTAGGTTGTCTTAAGGTCAAGTCCAAGGATCCAAGGCCAAATCATACAAAACTGATGAAAAACTCCCTTCCAAGCTAATGCCCCTTCAAGAACTGTGACCTGAGGAAATTTCACTATCACATCAGGAGAGCAAGATATAAAAATGAAAAGACTGAGTTATGAGATGGTTCTGAATTAATCAGGGAAGCATAAGATGGTTCTGAATTAATCAGGGAAGCATAACTTACCTGCTTATTATAAAGGGAAGCCAATAAACAGCTGGCTGTTACAAACCACAACAATGAACTGTCAACATCCTTCCCAACAAAAACAATACACACATTTTTATTTTCTCCCCCAAGATTTCTCATATTCATTGCTTCACTTTCATTACCTCTAGTCTTACATTCTCATCGCTATTACCTTAAACTACACAACGGCCTTCTCACTGGTCTAACTCCAATCTCTTCATCCTACTGACAGGCAATTCCCCTAAAATAAAATTTCATTCAGCTGAAATATTTCTGCATGTGACATTCTACATGGTACCTGTCCTCAAAGAATTCATAAGCTAGTAGGTAAGACATACATCACAAGATTCCCTTGTTCAAAGCCCCCATCAGTATAATCATTTTGAAGACCAGCCTATCAACTGAAGTTGAAGATGTGCCTAGTAGAGTTGAAGATACATTTATTCTTTAGCCCAGGGATTCCACTATTAACAATCTACCCTATTTTCTTAGGTATTCTTCAATTATATACACAAGGAGATATTTATAAGAATGTTTATAGAAACTTTTTTTAATAGAAAACAAGAAACTACAAACAACTAAATGTTAATCAACATAAAAAAGTGTTTTTATTATGAAAAATTTTCATATATAGAAAAGCACATGTATATATGTACATTTATGTGTAATAAAATGTATATATATTCATAAACACACACACACACCCATATTCCCATCATCTACATTCTAAATTTAAAACTGGTCATCTAACTTCATCCTACTCCCTTAAAAAAATGTACTTTACAGCTAACACATACTGCATTTGATTCTTATATTTCAAAATCAATTTTAATCAAGAACAATTAATGTTCCATCAACAGAGGAGCAGCTAAACAAGCTGTGCTATATACGTGCAATGGAATATTCCACAACCGTAAGACAGAATAAAGTCATGAAGGATATAACAATGTGGATGGACCCTGAGGACGTTATGCTGAGTGAGATTAGCCAGAAACAAATGGACAAATATTGTATGGTCTCACTGATATGAACTAACATGAATGAGTGAACTCAGAGAATTTCAGTTAAGAACAGAAGTTATCAGGAGATAGAAATAAGTTAAGAGATTGGGGAACTGGAGCTGAAGGGATACAGATTGTGCAACAGGAATGACTGTAAAAATTCAAAAATGGATAGCACAATACTATCTGATTGTAGCAAAATAATGTAAGTATACTAAATGAAGCTGAATAAGAAAATGATAGAGGGAGGAGGGCTGGGGGCACATATGAAACCGGAAGGAAAGATAGATGAGAAAGACTGAGATGGCATAACTTAGGAAATGCCTAGAGTGTACAATGACAGTGACTAAATGTACAAATTTAAAAAACGTTTTTGCTTGAAGAAGAACAACAACAACAAAAAAAGAGGTATTTGCAAAGCCAACTTGGGAGAGTGGGGAGAAAGGAAGAAATAATCAACTTCCCCATTTGGACAATTTCTGATATTCCTGCAAGCACTGGAGACAACCAAATCAATAGGCCAAGCCCTCGATTTTGGGGCTCACCCCTATGAAACTTACTTCTGGAAAGGATAGGCTAAGCCTACTTAAAATCAGTCCTAAGAGTCACCCCCAGAGGACCTCTTTTGTTGCTCATATGTGCCCTCTCTCTCTAAGCTGATGCATTAAGTTAATTCACTGTCCTCCCTGGAATTTATCAAAATTAATTTGTACATCAAAGGACAACATCAAGAAAGTGAAAAGAGGGCAGGCCACGGTGGCTCAGCAGGTAAGAATGCTTGCCTGCCTTGCCAGAGGACCCAGGTTCGATTCCCGGTACCTGCCCATGTTAAAAAAAAAAAGTGAAAAGACAACCTATAGAATGGGAGAAATAAAAGCCAGATAGCCGGTGGCCAAGATGGCGGCTTAGCAATGTGCACATTTTAGTTCATCCTCCAGAACAACTACTAAATAACCAGAAACAGTACAGAACAGCTCCCAGAGCCACGTCAGTGACCACACACACAGCGTACCCCAGTCTGGACCAGCTGGGAACCTCCCCAGAACCATGAGTTCTCCAAGTCATGGCAGCCAGTGCCCCTCTCCCATGGGCTGCTTCCCAGAGGGGAAAGGAAAGAGACTTTAACAGCAGCAGGGGCTGAGTCCAACCAAACACCAATTGTGGCATTAATTAACAAATTCTGACTACTAAAAATAGGCCCCCAGCTCAGGTGAACCTGGTCAAAGCAGAGGTCGCTCATTGGGTTAACGGAAAAAGAAAAAAAGAAAAGAAACAGAGGTTTTTGTGGCTGTGTTTCTACAAAGGCTTGACTGCCTCTGGATTAAGCGGCAGGACTTCTCAGGCTGCAACTGCCCCAGGCATAGGCAGAAACGGACTGCTTTCAGGGCTTGTCTCCTGCTTGGGCCTTCCCCAGGGGAGGGGTGAAGCCCAACTCAGGTGGACTCCCTCCCTCAAGGAATTCAGACCCCAGGGCTTGGCAATTTGAAGCCATTCAAACCAGCCTACAACCTCTCCTCTGTCTCCACCACGCCCCCAAGAGGGAGAGTCTTCCCAAGTTAAAGGTGCCACATCATCTTATGCTGGTGGGACCCCGGAAGCAGACAAGCGCCACATACTGGGCAGGATAAGAAAAACAGAGTCCAGAGACTTCACAGGAAAGTCTTTTAACCTGCTGGGTCTCCCCTCAGGGAAAACTGATGCAGGTGACTCCTTCCCCCTGATAGAAGGCCAGTTTAGTCCGGGAAAACCTGGCTGAAGTCTATAATACCTACATAGACCCTCCTGGGGTGGGGGGGGAGGCACCATACAAACAGGGCAAGAAACAAGAAAACAAGAACCGAAAAATCCTCCTCTGTTAAACAAAACCTAAGCTAGAGGTCCAGAAAAAGCTGAACTGAATGTCAAAAAACAGATAGACAACAAATTCATCCAGCAAGAAAACCTTGGGTAAGAGAAGTGAAAGCAATCTCCAGAATAAACTAATTAAGATAATTAAATGTCTACACACCAGCAAAAAATAACAAATCACACCAGGAAAACTGAAGATATGGCCCAGTCAAAGGAACAAACCAATAGTTCAAATGAGATACAAGAGCTGAAACAATTAATTCAGAATATAGAGACATGGAAAATCTCATCAAAAACCAAATCAATGAATTGAGGGAGGATATGAAGAAGGGCAAGGAATGAACAAAAAGAAGAAATGGAAAGTCTGAAAAAACAAATCACAGAACTTATGGGAATGAAAGGCACAGTAGAAGAGATGAAAAAAACAATGGAAACCTACAATGGTAGATTTCGAGAGACAGAGGATAGATTAGTGAACTGGAGGACGGAACATCTGAAATCCAACAAGAAACAGAAACCATAGGGAAAAAATGGAAAAATATGAGCAGGGACTCGGGGAATTCAATGATAATATGAAGCGCAAAAATATACGCGTTGTGGGTGTCCCAGAAGGAGAAGAGAAGGGAAAAGGAGGAGAAAAACTAATGGAGGAAATTATCACTGAAAATTTCCCAACTCTTATGAAAGACCTAAAATTACAGATCCAAGAAGTGCAGTGTACCCCAAAGACAATAGATCCAAACAGACGGTCTCCAAGACGCTTACTAATCAGAATGTCAGAGGTCAAAGAGAAAGAGAGGATCTTGAAAGCAGCAAGAGAAAAGCAATCCATCACATACAAGGGAAACCCAATAGAATGGGAGAAATATTTGGAAACCATATATTTGATAAGAATTTAATATCCAGAATATATAAACAACTACAACTACAAAAAGACAAACAGCTGAATTAAAAAATAAGGCAAGACAAAACGACATCCTGAAGCATATGACAAGATAGATGAATCTTGAGGACATAATGCCAAGTAAAATAAGCCAGACACAAAGGACAGATACTATAGGACTCCACTTCTATGACCATGGTAAAGGTAAAATCAGAGACTTAAATATACAACATAGGGGACTCAGAGATACATAGAAGCTTGAGATGGGTGAATGGTTAGCTAATGAAATTGAACTCAAATGTAAGGGAACAGATACAAGTGAAAGCAGTTCTATTGGGTCTATAAGTAATATTACCATATTGAAGGTGAACATAATTGAAAGGGATTGTATAGACCTATGTGTCCCACTGATTAACACTAGAAATATAAATAAGTTCTTGCGAGAACTACTTCAAAGGTATGATTCATGTACAAAGAGTGTTTAAGTCCAGGGTACAGTTGGAAAACTGCAATTGCATGATACGGGTTATGTTTAATATGAAACATCAGCAATACCACAGCAACAACAGGGGTAAATAATGGGAGGAGGGACAAGAGTTAAAGGGAAATTTTTAATGATTATCTTTCTCTTGGGAACAACGAAATTATCTAAAATGGACAGTTGATGGACTGGGACTTTGGGCATTATACATGATGCTTAATAAATGCAGGTGGCTGAAAGATGCACCGACTGAGAAGCAGATTTGCAAATGATGGTGTATACACATGATCGAATATTCTGCTGCTACAAAGAGGAACAAAGTCATGAGGCATGCAATGATATGAATGAACCTGTGGGATATTTGATGAGGGAAAATAAGCCAGAAACAAAAGAACAACTATTGTATGGTCTCCTTTAGAAAATGCTTATAAGAAAACAGGGGTCTAGATTGCAAGCTCTTATAGCAGACACATTTAGTCCAGAGTAGTAATTATTATTTTGGATTTTTAGAGGCTATTTTATATATCTATAACCTGTCATTTAGAGACAAGGATAAAGCCGATTGGTCACGATTAAGGTAATTCAGAACACAAGGTTAAGGAAAACACCATCTATATTTTAGAACCATACATATTATTTTACATCAAGGGAAGAAAGGATTATTTTGTCTGGAACTTACATTTTCTGTAGCACATAATCTAATTCAACCTGTCTGGATAGATCATTTGAACAAATGAAATACAGGAAGCCCAGAATAAGAATGAGGGTCTTTAATCCTGTATAGCTTAATGTAATGAATGGATATACGCTAGAATATATTAAAGAAACAGTAAAAAAAAAAAAAACATTGGCAAAGTCCCTTGACGGATAGGAAGAAAACTTATGGAACTATTAAACTTAATCATCATGGAATCCCTTGATACTGAATCAAACATTAGGGACACCCAGATCAATAGGACCAAGCCCTTGATCTTGAGGCTTACTCGTGTGAAGCTTATGTAGGTATCAGAGAAGCTTAGCCTACCTATATGTTACTTCTGGAGGACTTCTTTTGTTGCTCAGATGTCGCCTGACTCTAAGCCCAACTCTGTAAGTGAAATCATTGCCCTCTACCCTACGTGGGTCATGACATCCAGGGTGAAAGTCTCCCTGGTGGCATGGGAAATGACTCCCAGGGATGAGTCTGGCCCTGGCCCCATGGGATCAACAAAGCCATCCTAACCAAAAGGAGAAAAAGAAGTATAACAAATAAGGTATCAGTGGCTGAGAGAGGTCAAATGGTGTCGAGAGGCTACTCTGGAGGTCACTCTTATGCAAGCTTCAGTTAGACATTGTTACCTATCACCAAAACCATTCCAGCCAGTCCTAAAGAACACCTAGGTCAACATAAAAGATTCTACAAATCCATGCACTAGGGTAACTTTCCTGAAACCTACAACCTCCAGATGGTCCCTGGACCAGATATGTCCTGAAACTGAGAGGGCCCAGCCTCTTCAGAACATCATCTAGTTCCATCTCCCTACTCTTATATGATACGCAAATTCATAGAGATAAAAAGCAGTATAGTGGTTCCTAGGTGTGTGGGAAAGTAGTAATGTGGCGTTATTAATAAATGAGTAAGAGTTTTGGTTTGGGATGGAAACAGTAGTAAAAGTTACAGAAAACTATCAATGTACTTACTGTCGAGAGTATCCACTTAAAATGGATAAAATGGGATTTTTGTTATGAATTATTTCACAATTAAAAAAATAATTTTTATTAAATGTCAAGCTCAAGATTTCCCTATGTAAAGCATATAAACACACATGTATACACACAAAATACTGAGCATCAGTTAGCAAGTCCAAACTGAACTTCCCATGCACATACAAAACTAAATCTTCCTTCTATATTTCCTTGTAATGCTTCCTACCACCCTCTTTATCTCCCGATCTAAAAACCTGACAGCCATGCTCAACTCCTACCTCTCCCTCACCTTTCTACATAGTTGGCCATCAAATCCTTTAGGGTCATATTTTCACATTGCTCAAAAATCTAAACACAAAAATGTATACATCGTAAAGTCTATCACTCTCTTCTATTTATATTTCCCCACTGGCCCCAACAAGTAATCAATTTACTACTTCTAAGAGTATCCTTACCAAAAGATAACATTACTTCACACACTATTCTGCATTTGCTTTTCTTACTTAACATATCCTCAAAATCTTTTCCTATTAGTTCATAGAGAGCTTCCTTATTTTTTTGTACAGCTGCATAGTATGCTATTGAGTGGATATGCCTCAGTTTATT
This sequence comes from Tamandua tetradactyla, assembly GCF_023851605.1. NCBI lineage: Eukaryota > Metazoa > Chordata > Mammalia > Pilosa > Myrmecophagidae > Tamandua > Tamandua tetradactyla. The sequence goes on from NC_135340.1 coordinate 64,836,868, forward strand.
ATTCAGTCTCCTCTAAATGGTCACTATTGCTATTATAAACAATGATGTAAATAATAACTTTGTAGATGTATCATTTTCACTTCATTATTTCTATAGGACAAATTCCCAGAAACAAGATTGCTGCAACAAAGTTAAATGCAATTGTAATTTCACTAGATATTATCAAATTGTCCTCCATTTTTTTTCAAAGCATTTCTCTTCTTGCCATTCTCTTTGCTACTACATTCTCATGCTTGGATTAATGAACTGTCCCCACAAACTGGTCTCCCTGCTTCTCCTTTCCCAGTTAATATACACACTGTTGTTAAACTGATGGATATACTTTTTAACGACTTTCTCAATATAAACTATGTAATATTCTATTTTAATTTTCAGATTACTGAAAAGACTAAAGTTCCCTCTGACCATCCCTCCCTATCTCTGCTCTCAAAACCCAATCCTCTATCCACCACCCAAGAATTATGCAATATTGTCTGTCAGTTTAGTATTTAACTCTGACAGACCATACTTTCTGAATTTGCACATACACTCAGACATATATGTACCCCACCCTGCAATAATAGTGTTGTTCTGTTTTTTTTCACTTACATAAACATTATTATACTATATAACTACTCTACTAAAGCAGTAATTTCATTCTTAGTTGCTACATATTATTCCATAGTATGAATATACCAATTAATTTGTCATTTTCTTACTTATGGCCATTTCTGTTTCTCGTTTTTGTCTGTTGTAAGCAATGCCTCGATGAACATCATTATACATGCCTCCTTACGCACATGTGCAGTTGTTCCTCTAATATGAAAATGGACAGAATTGTTTAGTAAAAGTTAAGTGAATAGATACTACCAAATTGCCAATAACAATTTATATCCCCAAACTGGCTGTATCAACTTAATATTCTTGACAGTAGTTTATACTTCTTACTTCCCCACATTATAGCCAATAATTAATAATACCAAGCTTTTGAAACGTTTGCCTGCAAAATGGGGGGAAAATGTTTTCTTTCTGTTTTAATATGCATTTCTTAAATTACTAAGGAGGTCACATATCACAAACATACCTCAAATGTTTATTTGCTGCTTATGTTTCTCTTCTGAAACTGTATGTTCATATTCTTTATTTTTTGTCATCTTTTTGCAGGCGTGCATTATATATACATTTGATTTATTATATAATCTGCAAATATTCCTACCAGTCTGTTTTAAGTTTGTATATTCTGAGCACTGTCATGAAGCCTTAAATTTGGCTTGATCAAACTCCGCATAAATACGAACATGTATTCCAAACACTACAGAATATAAAATGAATCATCTATATATTTAACTCAAAATGAAAAATAATATATACACTTGGTCATTCACAATTCTATTTCATAAACCTAAGTCCAAGAATTAGCCTGAAATGTGAATATCCCATTTCCTCCACAGGTCTCAGTTCACAAATGCTTCCTATAGAGTGAACTTCTCATTGCAATGATGAGTCTAGTATTTAAAAACAAATTTTTGATTTAGTATAGCCCATAAATGTAGGCCAACTTCCTCTGGGGCACAATTTAGGAAATAGTGCTATGTCCCACCAACTAGAGGAAAAATTGGCTTGTACTGGATGTGCCAGTTTGAATTTGTTGTGTACCCCAGAAAAATGCATGCCCTTTAATCTTTATTTCATATTGCTGAGTGGGATGTTTTTTATTATTTCCATGGAGAAGTGACCCACCCGATTGTGGGTGGTAACTTTTGATTATATGGTTTCCATGGAGATGCATCTCCACCTATTCACGGTGGTGTTGCTTAATGGAGCTCTTTAAGTGGGAAACATTTTGGAAAAAGCTAGAGAGCCGAGAGAACTGAGGGAGCTGAGAGAACCCACACAGCCTGAGATCTTTGGAGATGCAGAAGGATAACACCACCAGGGAATCCTTATGAAACGAGTAGCCAGGAGGGAAAGCTACCAAACATTGCCATGTGCCTTCCAGCTGACAGAGGTGCTCTGGACCCATCAGACATTCTTGAATCAAGTTATCTTTCCATGGATGCCTTAGTTTGGACATTTTCATGGCCTTAGAACTGTAAACTTGCAAGTTAACAAATTCCCTTTTTTAAAAGCTGTTCCATTTCCCGTACACTGCATTTTGGCAGCTTATAAACTAAAACACTGGGCTTCCCATGAGGCAACTTCCTACAAGTCATTCTCACTGTATGTATATAACTTTCACCTAACATGCATACTCGTTGAGTAAGTGGTTACTCCAAAACATTTCAGACTTAAAGATCTGCCCTCTGCCTCATTCCAGCCTCATCAACTCACCATTTCCCTCTTGGATACATGATCAAGCAAAAGAGTTATCTATAATTTCCCTTATGAACTATTCTTTCTCATACTATTTCTTTACACGTCACTCTGTCTGGCAAGTCTTGTCCTTACCCAAATTTACCTGACCAAGTATTCCTATCCTTCTTTCAAAACTCAGGTCAGATATTATCTCCTCCAACAAGCTCCCCCGATCTTCTCAGCAAAAGAATCAATCATTTTTCTCTCATTGGGTCTTGAAAACACTTCTCTATATTAGTATATGGATTCTACCATATCATATATAATTTGTTTATAAGTTGTTATCCCCCATAAGCCTCAAGAGCTCAGACAGGATTCATCTAATTCTTGTGTTTGTTCTGGTTTTTAGCCTAGTTCCTAGAATAGCATTTAAGAGATACTTGCTAAATTAAACAAAATTCTCTCTATGCAGCACCAAATACTATAAACATACAAAAAACAGTAACAACAAAAAGTAATATGTACCTCAAGTATTTTATACCTGAAAAGAATGCATGGATTATAAAGCAGTCTGTATGTTAGTAGGTTTTTTTTTTTAAAGTAGATACATATCATAGATTAATGTTTTTCAAACTTTGGATCAGGCCCATTAGCAGGCTGTGAAATCATTTTAGAGAGTTAAGAACAACGTTTAAAAAAAATCAAACATAATAGAAAATATCAGCATATATCACATGCAGTATTGTTTCATGAAACTTCTGTTCCAGTTACTATACAAATGCACACGTAAAACAATGTATACAATTGGTCATGATGTAAAATACACTTCTTACTATGGGTCACAATAAAAATAATTTGAAACCTATTCCCATTGTTGATATGTGAATTCAGAGACAGATTAAATTAAACAAGATGAAGTAGTTAAGAAAGGCTTCTTAAATGAAAGACTTGGCATTTGAATCATAATTTGGCTAATACCTCTGTAAACTCATCTATCAATCCTCTCAGAGATTCTTCAAACAAGCCAAACATGTTCCTACCTTAAAGTCTCACACATGTTGCTTCCTATACTTGAAAAGCTCTTTGTTTAGATAACTGCAAGGCTTGCTCCCTCACTCTAAGTCACCCAAAGAGAGATGCATTCCCTGATCACCTAAAGTAGCAACCACTTCCGACAACTCTATCGCCTTAACCTGCTTTATTTTTTTCACTGCACTCAATACCATGACAGCATGTTTAATTGTTTACTCTCTCCCATTAGAATTCAATAGAAGCTCAAAGCAAAAGATTTTGTCATTTTGTTCACTTTAATACCAGAGCCTAGAAGAGGGCCTGGTACAGAGGAATAACCAGTTTAGTTATATTAAAACAAAGAATAAGGTTGAAGACGCAGAATGCAATCAGAACATGAAAAGGTCTCGAACCCAGAAAATAGAGTTTGGACTTTATCCTGTAGGAAACTGGGAGTCATTCAAAGTTTTAAGCCAAAGATGATCTAATCATTTATTCAGGCCAGGTTCAATTCACTTTGCTCAGAACAATGGAGAGAGCACAAGGGTCAATATCACACGTTCTCTCCTCAGGTTGTTTATAGTTGAATAGCAATGGGTTCATTGAAAGTTTTAGGAAAATTATTCTAGCATCTATATGCAGCATGAATTAGAGGAAGAGGGTATCAAAAGTAAAAAAAAAAAAGGGCAATTAAAAGATAATGCAGAATCCCAGAACAAACTGGGATCCTAAAGAAGTATGCTGACTAATGGATATAAAAAATAGAGGAGAAGCATGCATCATAGAAAACTTCAAGGTATGATGTAACTAACAAAAATTTAAAAAACTGGGAGCATATGAGAGATTGGGAATTAGTAAATCTAAAAGTGACAAAAATCCCTTGAGCTTTCTAAAAGAAGCATGCAGGAACCTACTAGAGATGATGCATTTGGGAGTCATCATCACAAAAAACATCGATTTGGGAAAAAAAAAAAAAGAGGAAAAGGCCAAGCACTGAGGGGAATAGTGATAGTGTAAGGGGGTCAAGGACCTACAAAGAAAACAGAAAAGCAGTTCTCAATGAAAGAAAACCAGCATGGCCTACCAATATAAAGGGCAGAAAAACAAAACAAAACAAAAAAAATCTGAGACACCTAGGTGAAAATCACACACACATATATCAGTTAAAATCAGGTTGAAACAAATACCATTGGCAAGAAGGATGTCTTTTAAAGCAAGTTTGAATATGGTATTCAAAAACAGCAGTAAATTTCAAAAGAAGTAGTAAAAAGCTGAAAGCAGCAAGTATAATTGGGTCTACAAAAAAAATGAAATAAAGAAGAAAGATGGGGCAAATAACTGGAAGAAAAGAGCAGTAGTTAATTAAAAGTTGGGTTTTTTCTCCCAAAGTATTGAAGTGGATATATATTTGAAGGTAGATAAGAAAAATCATTATAGATAATGATCAAAGTGACCAAAGAAGGGCTTAGTGGGGCAGCAAGATTCCTCAGAAAAGCATAAGAAAAGAGATTCCCTTCCATTTGGTTTACAAAATAAGATGAAAGGATAATGGGATTTGCCAGTGACAAGGAAAAAAATACATGGAAACTTATACCCTACTTAACTCTCCTTTTTCAAAGTCCAAGTCAATGACATCTACTGAGGGTTAAAGACGGAGAAGGTAAATACTAAATACAAGACAACAGAAATATAAGGGATTAATAAAATATTGCCAAGTGGCAAGAGACCATTTAGAATTGTTCAGCATAAGTTTATAGTGGCAAAGAAATCATAATTATTCATCTTCCTCCACAAATATGTTGTAATTTGGGAGGAAAACAGAGGCAGTAGATAGTAGAAAGATCTGACAATAGGAGCCCAGAAATATTTAAAATATTTCACATAAGAAAGAGGAAGAAAGCACAACAAAATGGTTAACTGGTTATGGTGTGGTAGGATGGTAGACATGATATTTTTCTGTACTAAATTAACATATTTACTTCTTGAATGGTGACAAATCAAACTTAAAAAAAAAATCATGTGCTTACAAATTCTCATTTATGTGCAATTTCCAAGTCAATTTAAACATGGCATAAAAGATGCACATGTCTTTAATACATCAAGATAAATTCTTTTAAATGGTAATTTCCACATCAGAAGGCATGCCCATTTTTAAGGTTTTTGAGTCTATGAAATTATTGCTTGGCTTATTGCCACTCATCAAATGTCCTTCTGTGGTAGGCTGAATCATGTACCCCAAATTCTTAATCTTAATCCCTTTCCTATGGTTGTAAACCCAATGTAAGTAGGAATTTTTGAAGAGACTACTTTCTCGCTAAGGTGTGGCCAATCAAGTTAGGATGGGTCTTAATTCTATCACTGGAGCCTTACAAAGAAGTCACAGGGAGGAGCTGAAAGCTAGAAGCCAATGGAAACTAGAAGAGGAAGGAGAGAACATTGTCATGTTATGGGAAAGCAAAAGAATCCAAGGTCTGCCAGCCCTCCAGAATGCTACTGACCCTGGGAGGAAACAAACCTCCCAGCCTCTGAAACCATTCGACAATAAATTCCTATTGTTAAGCCAAGCCATTGTGTGGTATGTCTCATAGCAGCCCGGAAAACGGACACTCTCTCATTTCATACCCATTTCTCTTCATTCAAGAAAATGTAAACAATGATCCAGTTAAGCTAACCAGCTTGTTTCACTCAGTTTTTGCTCTTCTGCTTATTATGCCTGGAAAAACAAGACATATTCATAGAATATCAAAGTTAGTAGGGAACTTGAAGACATTTCACCTAAATCCTTATCCAACACATCAATTCCTATACCTTAGAATCCCTCAAATGTGGCCACCTAACTAGAACATCATGAGAGAGGACAGCTTGCTACCAAACTACCCTTATGGTTTTAGTTTTGAAGAAATTTTTCTTGGAAGATAATTGAAATCTGCCTCCTTCTAATTTCTACCCAATAATCCTAGTTCTTTCTGGTCAGATCAAACCTGTATGACAGACATCCAAAAGTTTAAATATGGCTCTCACTTCTTAAATGAAGTTCTCATCTTTAAACCAAACAGTTTAAACTTTTTTTCCCCAATCTTTCTTTTTTCTGTATCATTTCCATGTCCCCCATGATTAAGGTCCTCTGGATAAGTTCTATACTTCAGTGTTTTTCAAACTTCGGTGTCTGTCACCTGGGAAACAAGAAAAACACTTATGCTCAGGTTTTGTCCTACTCAAACAAGCTTGGGTCTCCGTTTTATACTAGCTACCCAACTGATTCTGATACTCAAGTTTGCAAGGGTCCACTTATGGTAGCATGCTACCTGAAAAGCTAATGCAATATACTCCATGTTTATACTTAGCACAAACTGAGGCTAACACCATCTTCTTTATATATACTGTTTATCCACTTTAAATTACATTTAAAAACAAATTTATACCATAAAGTTGGGTAATATTAAAGGTACAAATGTACAATCAATTAAAATGACATCTTTTCTATATCCTCTATTTCCGTGTTAGCGTTTTTGGCTTTAAATGCCAGTTTTTACAATTATTCCTAATAAAAAGTAAGAAAACTAGGGCCAAGAGTTTTAGATTTTTATTTCCAAATGTATTAATGGCCCTGCAAATGGATTTATCTTTGAGGGAGAAACCACTTCAAGCTTATAAGTCTCTACAGTTATATTGTGGACAGAGACCAAATAAAGCTACATTAACCCACCAACCACTGAATTGCCAGCTGATTGCACCAAAGCATCTTTGTTCAGAGAACACTATTGTCAATACCATGAAGAAACGAAAAGCCCCTATTACTGACAGATTTACCTTCTAGAGTGCATGATAGAAAAAACATCTTCAGAACAGCATATAATATATAAAAGTATGTAACAGCTGTCCCAAGGGAGAAACATCAGTGCTATAAAAATAAAAAAGGAATGCCATTTTCATTTGTGGAAAGCCATAGGGCCAAAGAAATTATACTCATTAGAAAACTAAATTACCCCTGAACATCAAGATTGTATTGGGTTTAACGTTTGCAAAATGAGAAAGAAAACATGGGGCCCAGTGGATCTTCCACACTAAGACTACCACAAAGGGGCACCGGGTAAGAACTAAATGCACCCACAAAAATGAATTCATACCTCAAAATTTCATGCAATGATTTTTTGCACCTTATCTGTTATTATTTCTAACTGTTAGAAATTTGGACAAAAAAATGTCCATTCTATGGAGATAAGGCCCACAGTATTCAAAGACACCTTAAGAAAAGCAAGGGTAGAAAAAAAACTAAAATCAAGTAAAATGAACCAAGATCCAATCTGATATTTTCATTCAAACAGCAAACATTAAAAATACATCTGGGATTTTCTAAAAATTACATGAAGAGTGACCAGATGCTTCCTGTTGATGGACTAGTACAGAACTACAGACTGACAGATTCAGATGAAAGTTCACAGAAAGAACTGGGAATTAATTTAGCTACCTTTCAAAGTCATTACACGAAGGTAATGATGGCCTTAAGTTTCAAACATCTCTACTGGTGGGTCCATAATTTTTGTGACACTGTTCAACTCAAGCAGTTGTTTCTGGGACATAACTATCAGAGACAAAATTTTAGGTACAGGGGTTTTATTTTCTCTTAAAGAAAAAAAGCATCGAGATTTTAACACAATGCAAAAATACTGGAATCATTTGGAGAAGTACAGTATAATCGTCTCCCAATCTAGAAATCCCAGATTGATTTAGGAGACAAATAACTTGAAGAGTACATATAAACATTTCCAAAGTACTCGTTTCACCAATGGTTTCCTGACAGGATTCCTATTAAGCTGGAGCTCTTTCAGTGGTCTGAAAGTGTCCTATCTTAAAAAATTACATTTACACACAAGTTTTCACGAGCACATCTATTGTGAGATTCACATTTGACTTGTATTGAACTAAAAATTAAGTTTAATCACTTAGAGCATATTCAAACCTTCCTGAGTCTCTAAGAACACTTGGAATTATGCAATCTTTATTCATGATATTATGTATGCACCCAAATGCCAAATATCTAAAGAAGTTAAAGCCCAAGTATCTTGTACAATAACCTAATTTGTCTTGTATGGTGAGAACAGGAACGATACATTTCTCATTTTAAAAAAAGAGGCATGAGTTTTCCAGAAGTTACAAGGTGTGATATTGCAAGACTGAATGCAATGCAAACAATGTCACTCTTTACAAATATATTATTTATATTTACATGTAAAGAATATATTGTTTTCATTTTTGAATGAATGCTTAAGAGAAAAATTAAGCCATCTTTAGGTTCCTTAAATTCAAGTCTGAGTGTGTAAGCGTCAAAGCTGATGGTTACATACTAGGTGAAAGTTAAACAAAGCTAGATGGGTCTTTTCACCAGTAACTTCTGTATAACAAATTATACTGTATGTTTAAATTTGAGATGGTAAACTGCTTTACAAGAATCATTCACTGACTATAGCAAACCTTTCTCCAGATGAAAAAAAAATCGTACTTCAGAAAGTAACTTGCCTGAATTGAAACGGCAAATCTGGGTCCGAAGAAAAATCTTAAAATATTTCCACATAACAAGCCCCCTTCAGAAGCATTGTGGTCTCTACCCCTCCTTTGAACAGATGTCTACTTCGCCACAGTCCAATCAGATTTAAAGCAAAGGTATGTGTACTGAAAATAAGGTTAAAGTGGGAAAACACACACAAAGCAGGCCTATGGTTTCAGTTTACACGATGCACCCTAGAGGCTAGGGAGGCTGATTCAACACAGTTGGAAAGCTTCAACGAAACACATAAAATACAGTGATTAACTGTGCCCAGGCAGAAATGACCTGGCAAAATTTTCAACTTCTCCGAAGCCGTGCACCCGCAGGTCCCGGCAGCAAAGTCTCTGGGATAGAAGTCCCGAGCATCCAGAAAGGCAGGCTTCGTTCCCTCAGGAACTCAAGCACCGCGGCCGAGGCTTTCGCCGCTCCAGCCCCGCGCGGGACGGGCTGGGCTCTCCGGTTAACTCTGTCCGAGCCGGCCGCCCCCGCCGCAGCCGAATGCCTCCGGCCCCGCCGGCTCCACGGCACAGGACGTCCAGGACCTGCCGCCCTTGCCGCCCCATCTCCCGGAAGGGGGAGCCCGGCGAGGCCGTCATGTCTCCCAAACAAAGGGATCGGCCGCGCCTGCCTCCCTCCCTTCCTCTCCCACCCGCCACCCGCCTCACGGTACCCGCTGAGCCCCCGCCGCCCTGGCGCGACCCCATCCAGGCCCTGGGGCGGCCACTGCTGCCCGGTGAGGTCCGGAGCGGCGGGGAGGCCGCGGCGCGCCGGGGCCGAGGAGGGGGCGGCGGCCGCCACCATGTCTGCCCGCCCCTCCCAGAAGCTGGGTGCCCAGCGGACAAAGCGCGGCGGCGGTGGCGGCGCCGGCGGCGCGGGCGTCCCCGTCGACCCCGCCGACCCCCGCGGAATAAGCGGGGCCAGGAGCCCCGGAAACCCGGCGCCTTAATGCAATAAACAGGAAATCGCGGGGATGATCTGGGTTCCGGGGGAAGTGGAATTATTTTTTACCAGCGAAGAGATCAACTTCCACATCCGGTGGTAACAGGGCCCTACACAGACCCGCACTGACCTGGAAAAGCTTCGGGAGCGGCGACGGGGGAGCAGCAGGAGGTGGTGCGGAGACCCGAGACGCCTCGTACCCGGCCGGGCTGATGCGGCCCCACTACACACAAAGCGCTTCAGCTGCACAGAGCGCTATTTTCCGAAAATGCCGCGTCTGGTCGGCGCCCAAAATCCCCACCGAAAAGTCCCCCGTGCTGCGCGCGGAGGGACACATGGTGTGCGAGTGAGTCAAGCTCCCAGCATCCCTCCCGGACCCGGCCCTTTTCGTTCCCTAGGCCCCAGACTTTTCGGTCCCTCTTCTTGCCAGCAGAACTTTCTCCCACCCACCCTTCGACCCCATTCTGGTGGGAGAATAGGGGCGAGAGGATGTGATGTTGTTTTTAGTGTAAGGGAGGAAAATAATGCCATTTCTAGAGCTTCTGCAACACAAAGAAAGCGGCGGAATGATCCGCTCGCGGCGGCCGCAAGTCCCGGCTCACACGCGCCTGCGCGGTAGCGAGAGTGGGCGCTGCGGCCGGCCATGTGCGCGGCAGAACTGCCGGAGCGGCTGCCGAACTTTCCCGCTTCTTTCAGCCGTGGTTAGAAGTTCGGAGACAAATGTGCGTGTGCTAAGCTTGTAATTTTTTCGACGTGGACGTTGAAAGAAGGGGAGTCTGGACTCTCTCGAGTTTAAGTTTGCCAGCTTAGCCGCCTAGCGGAATCACGGGAGAAGGAACAGGCTAGGATTTAACTTAAAGTGGCTCTAGATTCCGTTAGGCAGACTGAGTTAGAAGGTGAGCACCGAAAGATGTTCCGTGTGTACTTCGCATAAAGTGAGATGTACATGTTATTGTAGCGGTTTTTTGTTGTTCTTTTAACATTCTGATGGTGTCCCATACTTCGTGCACTCTAATATAAACTACTCACTGAATTTCCTTGGATTACTAACCCTGTCGCCTCAGCAAGTAGGTCTTTCTGTGGCTACAATGTCAAGATATTTAATTTATTAAGAAATTAACAAAATGCTAATGTGAAGATGGTGATTTACAAGGTAAAAGTTTTTTGAACTTAGTTATGTGATGATTTGCTGAGGAACCTAACACAGTGCTATTTTTTAATAGTGGAGCAGGTTATGATTTTCCCAGCTGTCTATTCCAGCCTTGCTAGCAGTGCACCTTTTGGCATCCTATATCTAGGAGTTGGGAATATTTTGGACAGCGGCAAACGTTTAATCCGGAAGAGCTAATAATCATAAATTCATCTTGCCTACTGATTGTGTGTGGCCTCAGATAAGTAATTTTAATCTCTCCACTTAACTTTTTTTAATGTTGATGTAGTAAAAATTCCTGAAGTTTTTGAGTAACTTAAGGTATCCTGTTAAGATAGAAATAGAAACAGGCTATAAATGATAAAAAGCACATAGCCTATTTTAATTTATTTTCATTTTTTGAACTGATAGAAATTTGTCAGATTTTTTGTTGTCATATGCTTTTATTCCACACAGCTTATTTGAGCAAGCATTTAGCAAATGAATGATACATAATCCTTGCCCTCATTGAGTTTCTTGTACTGTAGACACTAATTAGGCATCTGATCAGTAATGTAATGATGAGAGTAAACTCAAATGCTGTGTAATCTCATAGTTGAGGAACCCCTTTCAAACTGGAATTTGGGAACAGTGAGAGCAGAGGGAGGGCTGAAATGGGATTGGAAAAGCAGTTAGCTTTAAAAAGAGAACTAAGAAAGAACCTTCCAGATCCAAGAAGCAAAGATTCAGAGGCAAGATATTCCCCCTATTATTTATTTATTTTTTATCCATATCTTTTTACTCATCTGTCTTGGTTAAAAGGGGCATTAGACACAAGATTTTCCCAATCACACAGCCATATTGTAAAAGCTGTGTTGTTATATAATTGTCTTCAAAAATCAAAGCTGCTTTAACACAGCTCATCAGTTTCGGGTACTTCCAGCCACTCCAATACATCATAAACTAAAAAGGAAGTTTTGAAATCTCTCAGCTACTGAAACTTTATTTTATCTCATCTCTCCTCCCTTTTGGTCAAGAGAGCTTTGTCAGTTCCATGATGACTGGTCCCGGCTTATTCCGGGAGTCCTGTCCTTTGTTGCCAGGGAAATTTACACCCCTGAGAGTCATATCCTATGGGGGGAAGGGGGTAGGGCAGTGAGTTCATCTGCCAGGTTGGCTGAAAGAGGCCACATCTGAGCAACAAAAGAGGTGGGGGGGGGTGCTTTTAGGCATAATTTTAAGTAGGCTTAGCTTATCCTTTGCAGGAATAAGTTTTATAGGGGCAACCCCAAGATTGAGGGCTCAGCCTATAGATTTGATTGTCCCCACTGCTTGAAGGAATATCAAAATTCTCCAAATGGGAAAGTTGAATGTTTTTTCCTTTCTCCCCAGTCCCCCAGAGGGACTTTGCAAATACTCCATTATTCACTGCCCAAATTACTCTGGGATATATCAGAACGTCACACTAACCTGGACAAACCAACAAGATCTCGTGCCCTACTCAAGATTTCATGTACTTAATGATGCTCAACTAAATTGACCTTACAAGTTAAATTGACCTTACACTACCCAAAATAGAAATTTTGTACCAAATAAACACCTTCCCTTTGGTATCATGCAGAAGTTCATAGCTTTGTTAGTCTAACTCTGAATCTCAGGTGTCACATAAATACCCGAAGTTTCTGGGAACGACCAGGTTATGTACAACAGCTCAGTGTCTTAGAATTTAGAAATAACAGTTCTAACTTCTGAATATATGTGACTGCTATAAGAGCTTATAATCTTGGACCCTTTATAATAGGCCCCAACCTGATAACCCATGCTCTTGTCTTCAGTTCACAGAGTTTTTATATTATAGTTAGCCCATGTGAGGCATGATACTATTTGTCTTTTTGTTTCTGACATTTATTTCAGCATACACTCCTTAAGGTTCCTTTACCTCGTTCTGTGCCTCCCAACTTCATTCCTTCTTGAGACCATTCATAGTCTGTTGTATGTATACACCAAAGTTCCCCCTTCCTTCCCTCAATTCTTGTACCCTTAGGCCATCTCCATTCATTGTGAATCTGGAACGTGCCGCCACAAACACCAGCCTGCAAGTGTCTATTCGTGTCCCTACACTCAGTTCCTCCAGTTACATACTGAGAAACGATTGCAGGATCATACCGCAACCCCACCCCTAGTTCTTGTGAAACCACCACACTGCCCTTTAGAGGGGCTGCACATCTCAGTTTCCCTACTGACTGAATAAGTACTTCTTTTTCACCATTTTCTCTTCTACTTGTTTCTCTCTGTTCATTTTTAAACAGTTTTATTCATACATCATACACTCCAACCTAAATAAATAGAAATGCCTTTGCCACCATTAACTATATGAAGACACTTCCTTTTCTTCCACTAAGAATCTATACCCTTACCTGTTAACATTTTATTTTGGCATAATGCCTTTGTTACATTCAGTGGAAGCATATTACAATGTTACTGTTGACAGTAGACCCTGGGAAAGATAATATCCCAGGATAAGTTCCATGAAGAAAATAAAATGGTGGTTGGATAAAATGTTTCTTTGGAGCAGAGGGCCCACAAAATCTTGATGATGAGAGAGGCTTCCACTGAGAAAGTATTCTGAGCCAAGACCTGAGTTAAAGAAGTTAAGGTTAGTATGCCAGATGTGCTGGTTTGAAAGGATCTGTGTACCCTAGAAAAGCCATGTTATTATCAAAATCCCATTTCATAAAGGCAGAATAATCCCTATTCAATACTGTATGTTTGAATCTGTCATTAGATCATCTCCCTGGAGATGTGACTCTATCAAGAGTGATTGTTAAACTGGATTAGGTGGAGGTGTGTCTTCACCCATTCAGATGGGTCTTGATTAGTTTGTGGAATCCTATAAAAGAGGAAACATTTCAGAGAAAGAGAGATTCAGAGAGAGCAGAGAAGAATGACATAGCCATGAGAAGCAGGGAGTCCACCAACCAGCAACCTTTGGAAATGAAGGAAAACAATTCCCAGGGAGCTTCATGAAACAGGAAGCCAGGAGAGGAAGCTAGCAGATGATGCTGTGTTTGCCATGTCCCTTTCCACTTGAGAGAGAAAACCTGGGTGTGTTTACCATGTGCCTTCTAACTTGAGAGGGAAACCCTGAACTTCATTGGCCTTCTTCAATCAAGGTGTCTTTCCCTGGATGCCTTAAATTGGACAGTTCTATAAACTTGCTTTAATTGGGACATTTTCTCAGCCTTAGAACTATAGACTTGCAACTTAATGAATTTCCCTTTTAAAAACTCATCCCATATCTGGTAAATTGCATTCTGGCAGCTGACAAATTAGAACACCAGGTAAAAGAATAGCAGGGCAAAGGCTCTAAAGTGAAGACATTTGTGTTTGAGGAATAGCAAGGAAGCCAGTGTGGCTGAAGTCTAGTAAGCAAAGCAAGGAATGGTAGGAAATGAAGTCTTAGAAGGCAGCCTTGTTAGAAGTATAAGTGTGCTGGAAGCCATTGAAGTGTCTTAAGGACTAGTATAGCGTGGACTGGGATAGTAGCAGTTGAGATGGAACAGGTGAATGGAGTCCAGATATGTTTTTGATTAGACTTGACCCGTCTTGCTAATATAACCAAGAAATCAGGATTTAAGGGATGATTTTGATTACTGAATCATAGCTATACCTTTTTGCTTTCTGGGATATTAGAGTAGACCAAGGGAAATACCTGAAAGCCCTAAACTATAATTAAGCTGCCCTATCTGAAATGATTGTAAAAGCCCGTATCTTGTGCCTCTGTGACTATAAGCTGTCATGTCCTTTATCTGGTCATTCTCTTGTAGAGCAAAGTCCCTATGCCCTAATGCTTATCAAGTCAGTCATTACCTAGCTTCAGCCCTAGACATTTGTAAATCATATAGCTAAATTATGCTATTGAAAGGTAACTTGTCTGCCTTCCTTTTGGTTTACACCTTTAATACTGAAGTGATGGTTCTGTCTCCTCTTTCAACTTCTGTTCTCCTATTGAAATGATAATGAAACACTGTCTCCTTTTCTGCTTACCAATTGGTATTCAAAATGACCTCATCTCCCCTTGCTAAAATCCTTAAAAACCTTGAACCCCCTAAATTCCAGGAGACAGATTGGGGCTGTTAGGCCACCTACTCTCCTACTAAGCATGTAGTAATAAACTTTCTTTATTTGAAACCCCGGATGTCTCAGGAATTGGTTTTTGAGCACTTTGGGAAAAAGAATCATTGGTCTTTGTCTGGTAACACTAATACTCAAATGTGAAGAGTAAGAGAAAGGAAGAAATCAAGAGTGATTCCAAGGTTTTGGGCACAGATGCCTAGGCCAGTGCTGTTCAATAGAAATATAATTCAGGCCATAAAGGTAATTTTTTAAATTGCTAGTAAAAAGAAACAGGTGAAAATAATTTTAATCATTTATTTAACTCCCTGTATCTAAAATATTTTCATTTCACACATGATCAATCTAAAAAATTACTGCGTATCTAAAAATGAGTTACATTATTTTACTCATTACTAAATGTTTGAAATCCGGTTTGTAGTTTGCACTTAAAACATCTTAATACTTGATTCATATTAAGATTTCATAAAATTTACAGTTGAAAAATAGATTCACATGGTGGAGTTATACAGAGAAGGTAGGTTTTAACAAATGAATATCGCTGCTGAATTATTAAATTGATGTTTATTTTAGTCTCCAGTATCTTAGCGCAGCTAGAAGTAAAAACTTAAAATTATGGAATTGTAACCCATACCAACCTCTAAAATCTGTTCTGCAACTAATTGTTGTGCTATGCTTTGAAATTTATTGCTTTTTTTGTATATATGCTATTTTTCACAAAAGAGAAAAAAGCCAATCAATTGTGATGATAAAAAGTATATTTCTGGAGCAGCTAGAAGGAAAAATCTGAGAGGATGGTATGGTAGCCCATGACAATCTCTGGGATCTGTCCTGTAACTAACTTGTTAAAGAGTGCTTTGAAAGCTATTGCTTTTTTCTTTCTTTGCTTTGTATGTATGTTATATAATAAAAATAAATAGGTTCATATGCCCATTTCCTTCCAAACACACTTAAATGTTTTCCAGTAACTTAAGTATTAGTTTTGTTTTGGTTTCTTTATTAGAGAAGTTGGGGATTTACAAAACAATCATGCATAAAATACAGGATTCCCATATACCACGCTACTATTAACACCTTGCATTGGTGTAGTGCATTTGTTCCAATTGATGTTAATGCGTTTTTATAATTGTACCATTATTTATAGTACATGGTTTAATTTAGGGTTCATTGTTTGTGTTGTGTAGTTCCATGGGTTTTTGTTTGTTTGTTTTTTAATTGTTAGTCTGTTACCATATATAGAATCAAACATTTCCCTTTTAATCACGGGAAATTAAGGCTTTAAATGTATAAGATTCCTATTTGGGATAGTGGATGGTGGTGCTGGTAGTACAACATTGTACATATACTTAAAAGCACTGAAATATATATCTGGGCAATTAGAAGTACAGTGTTTTATTTAATTTTAACTAGGTTTTAAGTTTCAGTATGCAATTCCTTAGTTGCAGAAGCCATATTTCAAGTGCTCAGAAGCATGTATCTATATCCAAGTAATATATTGGACAGTACAATATAGTGGAATAGAGAATAGTGAATAGACAGACAAAAATAGTTGGTTAGAACTAGACTGAAAGGCCTTGGATGCCTGAGATTTTACCCTGTAGATAAGGTGAACAATGGAACATTTTTGAGCTAGGGAGTGACATAGCTTTATGCTTGAGGCTAAAAAGAGGCTACTACTTGGTCAGCTGGTCACACAAGACTGAGAGCAATCCTTCAGTTTTGGTCCCCACCATTCCAGGATCTGATTTAAGTCCTGTGGATTTGGAAGTTTGATTTTTGTCAGTGCTTTATTAGAGCAGTGCCACCAAAAGTATGATCCTTAGGCCAAATGACAAACCCTTTTTTTGTGTTTCATAACAAGGTATTTATAGAAGCTGAGAGTAAGTCTACATGGAAATAACCAAATTTGTAAAGACTACCATTTATTAAATGTTTCCTGTATGCCAGCAATTGTGTGAAGCCTTTTACATATAGTCTCACTTAATCCTCACAGCAACTCCATAAAATAGGTATTAGCCCCATTTTACCAATGAGGAAATTGAGGCTGAAATAGGTTAAATAACCTACCTATAGTCACCAAGCTGGTAAACACTAGAGGTAGAATATTCCAGTGCAGGTTTCATTCCAAATCTAGTGTTCTTAACCCCAGATTTTGCCATTGTTTCCTAGGACCTAACAAATTCTCTGGTATAATGACAGTATGTTGTTTTAAAGAAAACAAATGAAGTTTGACTACATTTAACTCCCAGAGGGTTCATTAGTGAATTTGAGGCCAGAGTCAGTTCTAATATCATCAGGGAAATGCATTCATTTCTACAGTAGAAATATGTCTGCTTTGCTCCTATCTAGATTTTATAAAGACTCCCATAAGCCAATAAAAACATAAAAACAACCCAACAGAAAAGTGGGTAAGACACTTAAACAGTCACTTCACAAAGGAGGTTATCTAAGTAGCCAATAAACATGTAAAATGCTCAACATTTTTAGTCATTAGGGACTGCAGAATAAAACCACAATGAAATATCACTTCACTTCTACTAGCATGACTAAAACAGAAATTGCCAAATTTTGGCTAAGATTTGAAGTAACAAAACTGTACACTGCTGTTAGGAATGTATAATATTGGTATGCCCACTTTGGAAAATTCAAAGTTGAAAAAACAGGTGAAATCAAACTAGATTTAGGGATATATGTTTAAGTATTAACGCTATAGAGAAGAGCAAGGAAGTGGTTACAATAAAAGGGGCTAGTGCTTGGACAGTACAAGGGCGGCTTCTGGGATGCCAGCAAAATTCTATTTCTTGATCTGGGTGAGAGATTGCGTGGGTGTTCACTTTGTGATTCATTGAGCTGTAGGTTGTATGTGTGTTCTTTTTAACATGTGTTTTATACATTTCATGGTTGAAAAAAATGTTGCTGGAGTTGCTAATAACTTAGAAAAAATTCTCTTCTGGGCAATGCTGGATACACACGACCAATTATTACCTTACTGACTGAGCAACTTTCTTTAAATGTATTAATCCAATACATTAGCTTTTAGAATGAGTTATTTTTCAGATTCCTGCATTTGATTCCGACTTTTAAGATACCTAATCACGTGTGATTTTATAGCTTAACTCTTTGATGAGGTATTGTCATCCTTATGTATTTCCTACAGGAATTAAGGAAATTTGGTAATTATAATAGGGTAAAGATAGATTTAGAGAGGAAGGTTTAGAATTAGAGGAATAGGTTATTGTAAGAATCCAGGTGAGATATAAGGGAGACCTGAATTCTGTGGGTGGCAGCAGTTAAGGGGAGCAGAGACAGATGCAAAAGGTACTATAGAACTTAAAGCGGTATGCCAGGGTGAAAGGGCATGGCAGTTGGAGTAAGGAGCCCCAAATTTAAAAAACAGCTGGGTGTTGGGTGGTGCAATGGTGGTTTAGTAGGCAGAATTCTCGCCTGCTATGCTGGAGACCTGGGTTTGATTCCCGGTGCCTACCCATGCAAAAAATAACTACTTGCCAGGGTATGACCTGAAGTCTCCTAATTGCCTTAATTACATTGTTCTTATCTATGAGGAACATGGGATGGGCTAATGATAAAACTTGACATCCTTTCTTTCATATGCCCCCTTTGTAAACTATTAAAATACCACATAAAATTTTATTGATGTCTGATTAGATGTGAGAGGAAAGGGAAAAGAAGGTAAGAGGTTGATTGAGATTTTGAGTCTGAATGATAGAATAGTGATAGCATGAATAAAATGAGGAAACAATGAGAAGAAGTAGCAGATTTGGTGGAAGATGACTAATTCTATTTTATACATGTTGAGTTTAAGATGATGCCAGAATATCAAGGTGGAATTGTTTAAATAGACATGGAATTTAAGGCTTAGTACAAAAGGTCAGAACTGGTGATAAAAGAAGTTATCCAAGTAAGGGTAGTAATTAAAGTAATAAAGTAAGAATGATTAAGATCACTGAAAGGGAATTTAGAAAAATAAACACTGAAGGACAAAGGAAGAGAGAGATGATATAGCATTTATTGAGTATCTGTTAAGCAGCCATTATCTCATTTATTCCTTGAATTCCAAAATAGCCTATTTTAGCTTCATTTGGTAAAATGACTTTGTAGACTCACAGCTAGATATAGAGCTAACATTTAAATCCAGTTGACTCCATTTTACACTGTGCATTATAATATTTTTGGAGATCCTTAGTATCTGTTACAGAAGCCCATGGGAAAAATCTGAGTCAAGGAAAGATAAGCCCTGAGAAAAGATCTTGAGATTTTTGCGATTTGCAACCAAAAGATTCCTGAAACATCTGCAATAATGCCTACAGTCTTGTGTCTGTTGTTCTTCTATCAGTGTAGATAATCCAGAGAAACATTTGTGTTCAGACCTCTGGGAATGAGAAGAAAATCAAGATGGCAACTATAAAAATTAATATAGTAAAAACAAAGCCATTATTAAATTTTGGCTAGATATTCTCGTGAGCCAAGTGCTTCCAATCTGAAGGCCAATAGATAAGGAAAAAGGGATAACTTTCTCACTCTGTAATTCATCATCATTTACTGCTCTGTTCATGTACTGCCTAGAACTATCTTGAGTTCACTATGGAATGGGTCCCTCACATTAGGAAACACTGAATGCTATATAGTTTTGTTCACTGTTTACAGTGCTGTTTCAGTCACCTGAAATTCTAGGGGTAAAAATCAAGATGATCTTGCCAGCCAAGGTCGTTAAGGCTGGGATGGAAGATATAATCTCTGCTGATCAGGAACACATGTAGTCTCCTCAAAATTTAGAGTAACTATAATCTTGAGGAAGATTCTTCCCTACTAGGTTTATTAAAACCGTTTAATTATTTACCTTTAAAGTAGCATTATAATGCGAGCTTGCCATGTGGAAGACCCAGGTTTGATTCCTGGCCCATAACACCCCCCCCCCCAAAAAAAATGATAAAATAGCATTTTAACAGTAAATGAAACTAAAAGGAAAATGCTCTACCACAATACAATTACTGATTCTTTGCTATTTATTTTAAGTTTTACAGATGAATAATGCATGGAGTTTAGGCAGATAGACCCCTGAAGAATTTAAAATTGATACCTGGAGCATGGTGTCTTCTATCTCTCTCTGCCTACCCTCTCTATATGAGTTCTAAAGAAGATCTACCCCCCACCAATAAGCAAGGGCAATTGTTTGGCAAAGCTGCTGATCTCTGAATTTCCCCCAGGCACTGAGAATTTTGCTTCCAGAGATTGCTGTGGGACAGACACTCTACTAAAACTTGTGTTTTGTATCCCGAAGTTAAGGTTGAATTGAGCAACCCAACCCATATGTATTACTATATTTTAATGTAGTAGGCATTTAATAATTGTTATTAGTTAAGGTTTCCGGCTAGCTTTTTTTTTTTAATTATTTGAATAGATAATTCATTCACTGGTTAAAAAAATAAATTCTTACTGTCTTCCATTCATTTCCCACACAAGGTACATTATTTTTTCCTTCTGTATTCTTCCAGACTTTTTTTCATGCCTATACAAGTAAATGAAGTCTTCTTGTTCCCATTTTTATATAAAAGGGAACATACTATACATACTTATACACCTTGCACTTAAGGCATCTCACACTTTTACATATCGGTGCATAAAATGTGACATTCTTTTTCTCCCCTGCAGATTATTTAACCAGTCATTACCCAATTGTGGGACATTTGGGTTTCTAATTGTTTGCTCTTCTAATTAGTGCTTGAATGACTGTATTAACTTTTATACCCATCTTCTTTTCGTATATATGTAAGTATGTCTCATCTCAATTCCCAGAGGTGGAACTGATCCGCAAAAGGGCATATATGTATTTTTTATTTTAATAGGTTATACATATTGATCTTCATGGGGTTGTACCAAATGTTTCTCCACAGCATTGTCCACAGACTAGAGTGCTAACAAATTCTTAGATTTTTGCCTGCTAGCTTTTGAAGGGCAAATTATTTCAAGTCCTACTTAACATGTTCTGTTTTCTGAACCAATAAAATCATTTGTTTAAATTCTAGGAAATAGGGTTCAGTTCACAAATTGTACAGGTACTGAAATTGTTTGCTGCTACTCCTGTAGCTATACACAGACAATAGTAGAAACATGGTTGTTTCTGGAAAGGGGCCAAGAAAGACTACAAACACCTCTGCCTGTACTTTTTTTTTTTGGTGGGGTGTGGAGATGTGGGGTGGGTAATGGGAGGTGCAGGCAGGGTCTATGCAAATTTGCAAGCTTAGCAGGATCTGGAGAAATCCTTCAACTTTTGTTTGAATTGCAGAGAATTAATCTGGTAAGGGGATGGAAACAATGTTATGAAAAATTTCTCTAATATGATAGGAGCTGAAAACAATTTCTAAGTTATCTTGCTTTTGTGCTGAGGTAGCACAGAGAGGGAGAAAGTAGGATATTAGGCTGTAGTTAGATGAGGATTTGAAGAAAGATTTCCGGGGGTGATTACTTTGAAAGAAAAAGTAATTTAGAATGAGGAGATTGGATGTGGCATGCTAGTTTACCATGGCTTGTAAAACTTTTAACTCATTTAACTCATGAGCTTGTAGAACACAGTAAGATCTTAATCTTTGGAGCCCAACTACCTACGTTTGAATCCCACGCACATAATATACCAGTATATGTCCTTGTGCATGTTGTACAAGTTCTCTGTATTTCAGTTTCCTCATCTGTACAGTGGGAATTATAATAGAACCTACCTTATATGTTTTTTGAGAAGATTAAATTAACACGTTAAGTGCCAAGTAAAGTACCTGAGACATAGTAAAGACTCAAAAAGTTAGCTATTACTATTGGGCCATTTTCAAGTAACCAACATTGTCTTTGGACAGCTGTGTTAACAGTGACTGGTATGTAAACATTTGTACAACCACATACCTCCTCTGGAAGCACTTTTCAGGCTCTTTTTTTTTTTTCAAGGGCAGGCACCGGGAATCGAACCTGGGTCCTCTGGCATGGCAGGCAAGCATTCTTGCCTGCTGAGCCACTGTGGCCTGCCCGTTTTTCAGGCTTTTTACGTCTCTGAGTTCCAAATGTTTTTGTACTTTGGACACCTTATAATTGTTAATGAATTTTGGTATTTCTTTTTCTTCAAAAAAAGAAACTAGGTGATAGCTCTTTTTCATCAAAGTGAATTAAATTAATTTGGTTTTAACAATGTTGTGACACTGGTTAAAGTAACTGCTAAATATATAGGGTGTTGTGTAGTCAAGGAAGGACATGGTATCAAAAGAACCTGTCAGGGTAGATACTCTGAAAAATAAAGTGAATGAATGTTTCAGTCATTAAAAAAAATCCTCCTGACCTTTTCCATTTCTTCCTTTTTTTATCTTTTCTGATGAAATTTTGTTCATTAGTGGGTTACCTCATATCACCTAATAAAAATTAAAATTAAGCAGACACTCAAACATCTCTTTAGTCAGAAAATGGTCATTTTAAAAAGAAAACGTTATTAGTCCAACTTGGTTGAACTTTAGCTTCATTCTTGTGGCCATAGTCTGGCTAAGTCTGCTGGGGAAGTGCGTGGATTAACATGTCCTTAATATTCTCAACTCTTTGAGGGGTATGTATTCCACTTTTTTCTTTATTCTATCCACATTGTAGTTTACTAACCCAGTTTGTCTCTAAATTTCCACAACTTTATAAAGCTGTACCAAAAAAAAATTGTCATAAAAACATAGAATGACAGGGCTCTGTCCTCCCACAGATGCTTTTAACAACCAGCAAGAACTGGTAGAAACATCTTTTTCAAAGCTCCAGAAAACTGTTCAAGGACTTCAGTAAAAGGCTGAGTGCTGAATAAAGAGACCACTTAAAAGCAGTAGGCTTCTCATGGCACTTTGGCTGGCTTCTCCCTCACCCCTCACCAATTGAATGTGGTGCAGCCTGGGCCCCCAGTTGGATCTCTGGGCCCAGTTCTGCAAGGGGCAGAGTAAACCAGGTACACATACTGAAAGCCTGTAAATATTGGGCTCAATCTGATTGGTGATAGCCTGAAGGACTCACTATCCCAGTCCTTACCCTGCTATAGAAGGTAACTCACTGAGCTCTCTTATAGAAGCTATGGGAGAGCAATCAGTTGGCTGCCTGGGGCAAGGGGTTGCTAGATGTAAAATATACAGTGTAGTGTCCAGACCATGAGGAAACAGTTTCCTAGGAAAGAGAGTAGAAAACTTTTGTATCCACATAAGTAGGAATATTCCAGGGCTACCTGTGTGTGCCTAAAATAAGCATGTGCAGAAAGAAACAAGATGGCCCCTATGCTGTGCCCTGGAGCTATTCTCTATTCTCTACTCTCTGAACTCATTGTATGGATAAATCCTGATGAAGAGCACTCACACAGGTCAGTCTGCCAAGACTGGCATGTATTCTCTTTCTCTTTTTTTTGTTAGCTCCTGGAAAGCTCCATCATAACTCTAGCTAGATAAAAGCAGTTGGAACATATGCCTCAGAATTTAAATTACAGTAATAACACAGTAAAATATTAAAATATCCAGGTTTCTGTAAATTACAAATCATGCAAAGAAAATGAAATGATGACCCAGGGAAAGGTGAAAACTAAAGCATTAGAAACCATTGATGAAGAGAAAACAAAGCTAGGATGTACTAGGCGAAGACTTGAAAAAATGGCACTAAATATGCTTAAAGAATTAAGATCAGGACAATGACAGATGAACATAGAGATTATCAGTAGAAAAACAAAAATTTTGAGAAGGAATCAAGCAGAGCTGAAGACCACAGTAACAAATTAAAAATTCCCAAAGGAATTCAACAGCAGATTGTAGCTGGCAGAGGAAAGATTCAGTGAACTTGATCAGACAATTGAGATCAACCAGTCTGAAGAGCAGAAAGACAAAGATGAAAGTGAGCAGACCCCCTGAGGAACCTGTGGGACGACATCAGGCATACCAGTATACATATTGTGGGAGTCCCAGAAAGAGAAGGGCAGAGAGAATACTCAAAGAAATAATGACTGAAAACTTCCCAAATTTAATGAAAGACATGAATATACACACCTAAGAAACTCAATGAACTGTCAAGCAGGATAAACCCAAATAGACCCAGTCATAGCATATTATAATCAACGTGTCAAATTCCAAAGATAAAAAGAGACTTCTGAAATCTGCAAGAGAAAAGCAACATGTCACATACAAGGGAGCCTCAAAAAGGTTGTCCCAATTTACATCAGAAACCATGGAAGCAAGAAGGCAGTGGAATGATGTTCTAGTTTGCTAGCTGCTGGAATGCAACATACCAGAAACAGAATGGCTTTTAAAAAGGGGAATTTAATAAGTTGCTAGTTTACAGTTCTAAGGCTGAGAAAATGTCCCAATTAAAACAAGTCTATAATATGTCCAGTCAAAGGCATCCAGGGAAAGATACCTTGGTTCAAGAAGGCTGATGAAGTTCAGGGTTTCTCTGTCAAGTGGAAGGGCACATGGTAAACACAGAGTTTCTCTCTCACCTGGAAAGACACATGGTGAACACAGTCAGGGTTCCTCTCTCATCTGGAAGGGCACATGGCGAACGTGGCTTCATCTGCTAGCTTCTCCTGGCTTCCTGTTTCGTGAAGCTCCCCAGGAGGCATTTTCCTTCTTCATCTCCAAAGGTCACTGGCTCATGGACTTTGTTTCTCGTGGCTATGCCATTCTGTTCTGCTGTCTGAATCTCCTATTCTCCAAAGTGTTTCCTCTTTTATAGGACTTCAGAAACTAACCAAGACCCACCCAAATGGGTGGAGACACATCTCTCCTAATCCAGCTTAACAACCACTCTTGATTGGGATTCATCTCCAGGGAGATGGTCTAATTACAGTTTCAAACATACAGTATTAAATAGGGATTATTCTGCCTTTATGAAATGGGATTTAGATTAAAACATGGCTTTTCTAGGACATACATCCTTTCAAACCAGCACAGATGAAATAAAGTGCTGAAAGCAGAAAAAAAACTACCAACCAAGAATTCTATATCCTCACCAAGAATGAGAGAAAGACTTAAGACATTCCGAGATAAACAAATGTTAAGGGGTTCATCACCAGTATACCAGCCTGTTTCAGTTTGCTAAAGCTGCCAGAATGCAATATACCAGCAATGGATTGGCTTTTATAAAGGCGATTTATTAAGTTACAAATTGCAATTATAAGGCCATGAAAATCTCCAAATTAAGGCACCAACAAGAGGATACTTTGTCTCAAGAAAGGCTGATGATGTCTGGGGTTTCTCTGTCACATGGGAAGGTACATGGCAACATCTGTCCTCTCCCAGCTTCTGTGCTCAAACTGTTCTCTCTGCTCCTGCATCTCCATATGTCTGTGTCTTGGTTTCATCTCCCTGCCTTCAGTGTTGGCTCCAAGTTCTCTCTCATGAAGGATTCTAGGAAAGGATTAAGACCCACTGTTCTAGTTTGCTAGCTGCCAGAATGCAATATACCAGAAACTAAATGGCTTTTAAAAAGAGGAATTTTGTAAATTGCAAGTTAACACTCTTTAGGCTGTGGAAATGTCCCAATTAAACCAAGTCTATAGAAATGTCCAATCTAAGGCATCCATGGTGTGCTGGTTTGAAAGGATATATGTCCCCTAGAAAAGCCTTGTTTTAATCTAAATCCCATTTCGTAAAGGCAGAATAATCCCTATTCAATACTGTATGTTTGACACTGTAATTAGATCATCTCCCTGGAGATGTGATTTAATCAAGAGTGATTGTTAAACTGGATTGGTTGACATGTCTCCACCCATTCAGGTGAGTCTTGATTAGTTACTGGAGTTCTATAAAAGAGGAAACATTTTGGAGAATGAGAGATTCAGAGAAAGCAGAGAATGCTGCAGCACCACGAAGCAGATAGTCCACTAGCCAGCACTTTGGAGATGAAGAAGGAAAATGCCTCCCAGGGCGCCTCATGAAACAGGAAGCCAGGAGAGAAAGCTAGAAGATAACGCCATGCTCACCATGTGCCCTTCCAGCTGAGAGAGAAACTGACTGTGTTTGCCATGTGCCTTCTCATTTGAGACAGAAACCCTGACCTTCATCAGCCTTCTTGAACCAAAGTATCTTTCCCTGGATGGATGCCTTTGATTGGACATTTCTATAGACTTGTTTTAATTGGGACATTTTCTCGGCCTTAGAACTGTAAACTAGCAACTTATTAAATTCCCCTTTTTAAAAGCCATTCCATTTCTGGTATATTTCATTCCAGCAGCTAGCTAACTAGAACACAGATAAAGATATCTTGATTCAAGAAGGCCGATGAAATTCAGGGTTTCTCTCTCTAGTGGAAAGGCACATGGCAAACATGGTCAGGGTTTCTCTCTCATCTGGAAAGGCACATGGTGAACATGACATCATCTGCTAGCTTCCTCTCCAACTCCCCAGGAGTCATGTTTCTTCATCTCCAAAAGTTGCTGGCTGGTCAATTCTCTGCTTTGTGGTTCTGCAGCATTTTGCTCTCTCAGAATCTCATGGCTTTCTCTCTTGTCATTCTCTAGTTTTTTCCAAAGTGCTTCTTTTAAAGGACTCCAGTAAAACCAATCAAGACCCACCTGGAATGGCTAGAGACACATCTCTGTCTAATCAGGTTAATACCCACACTGATTGAGTCACATCTCCATAGAGATAATCTAATTAAAGTTTCCAGCGTACACTACTAAATAGGGATTAGAAGAAATGGCTGCCTTTACAAAACAGAATTAGGATTAAAACATGGCTTTTCTAGGGTGCATGCATCCTTTCAAACCAGCTTGAATACAATACATCCATACATCCTTTCAAACCGTTCACCCGCCTTGAATGGGCAGGGTCAGATCTCCATGGAACCAATCCAATTTAAAGTTCCCACCCAATAATAGGTCTGCCCCCGCAAGATTAGATTAAAATAACATGACTTTTCTGGGGTACATAACAGCTTCAAACCAGCATACAGCTTTACAAGAAATGCTAAAGAGAGAGTTCTACAAGTTGAGAGGAAAGGACAGTAGATCTCAGCTGCATGAAGAACTAAGGATAATAACAGGTAAATATAAATACAAGTACTATTAATTATATTTTGGTTTGTAACTCCACTTTTTACTTCCTACGGCATCTAAAAAGGCAGGTGTATAAAATGTAGTGATAAATCAGTGGTTTGCTATTCAATATATAAATATGTAATTTGTGACCACTGCATAGAGGTGGGGGGAGAGAGGGGTATAGAACATAGTTCATTTATACTATTGTAGTTAAATTTAAATGTCAGCAAATGAGATTGTTAGAGATTTAGGATATGAAATACAAGCCCTATGGTAAAAATTACTGGAGAATACACAAGTTCACAGAGATAGAAATTAGAATACAAATTGCCAGGGGTGAGGGTGTCAGGAAAACTAGTTAATTCAAAGTGGGTATAGTTTCTGGTTTGGGAAATAGTGAAATTTCGGTAATGGAGAGTGGTAAGGTTACCACAATATTGTGAATGTGACACATTGAATGGTATGCCTGGGTGTGGTTGAGATGGAAAATTTCTATATATGTTTCTACAATTAAAAAAAAAAAAGGCAATGAGAAAGTGGATGACAAAGGCAATACATAATCCAGGGCAGGGTCTAACAGAGGAGGACATTATTGAGATATATGAAAACATTGGAATATAGACTAAGCTTTATATCAATGTTAAAATTTTTTAACTTGATAATTGCACTTAACTTGATAAATGTATACGTAAGTGTGTATCCTTGTTCTTAGGAAATGTATATGGCAATATTAAGAGTTCAGGGAACATTATGTGTACAACCTACACTCAAAGTTTTCAGAAAATGGATTAAGAGATAGATGGATAGATAGAATGACACGGCAAATATGTCAAAATATTAAAATTGGTGGATCTGGGTATCTGGGGTATAGCAGCATGTTGGAATTCTCTGTACAGGGTTTTGTACCTGTTTGAATCTGTCATGGACCCCAGAAAAGCCATGTCCTTTAATCCTCATTCAGTATTGCTGGGTGGGAGTTTTTTTGTTTTTTTTTTAGTTAAACATAGCATACAAACACAAACATTCTTACCATATGATCATTCCATTCTTTTTTAAATTATTTTTTAAATTTTTATTAATAAAACCAATCAACATACAATATAAACACTTTTTTTCATCACATAATTGTATACTCATCCTGATCATTTCTTAGAACATTTGCATCAATTCATAAAAAGAAATTGGAAAAAAAATTCATACATACCCTACCACTTACCCCTTCCTTTCACTGATCACTAGCATTTCAATCTACTAAATTTATTTTAACATTTGTTCCCTCTATTCTTTACTTTTAATCCATATGTTTAACTCATCTGTCAATAAGGTAGATAAAAGAAGCATCAGACACAAGGTTTTCACAATCACACAGTCACATTGCGAAAGCTGTATCATTATACAAACATCTTCAAGAAACATGGCTACTGGAACACAGCTCTACATTTTCAGGCAGTTCCCTCCAGCCTCTCCATCACACTTTAACTAAAAAGGTGATAGCTATATAATGCATATGAATAACCTCCAGGATAACCTCTCCACTCTGTTTGGAATCTCTCAGCCATTGACACTTTATTTTGTCTCATTTCACTCTTCCCCCTTTTGGTCGAGAAGGTTTTCTCAATCCCTTGATGCTGAGTACCAGCTCATTCTAGGATTTCTGTGGGTTGAGAGCTTTTTGATTCTTCCCATGGACATGTGTTTCTACTCAGTCAAGGTAGGGTTGCTTACTGGTGGACATGTGTTTCTACTCAGTCAAGGTAGGGTTGCTTACTGGTGGACATGTGTTTCTACCCAGTCAAGGTAGGGTTGCTTACTGGAGCCCTTTAAGAGGGACCCATTTTGAAAAGAGCTTTAGAGCCCATGCAGCCAGAGACCTTTGGAGATGAAGAAGGAAAACATCCCTGGGAGCTTCATGAAACAAGAAGCCTAGAGAGAAGGCGAGCAGATGTCACCATGTTTGCCATAAGCCTTTCCAGTGAAGGTAACCACTTACGGTGCTGTGAATTTTTACTGCTTTTTTTGTCTATATGTTATTTTTCACTAAAAAAGAAAAAAGTCAATTGCAATGATGAATGCACAGCTATATGATGATATTGTGAACCGTTGATTGTACACTTTGGATGATTACATGGTACCTGAGTATATAATATATTTCAATTAAAATAAATAATTTCAACAAAGATCAATGGGGAAGGTGGAGTTATAAAAGAGAAGATTTGATTTAACAAATGTGTATGACTTCTGAATCATTATATTGATATTTCTTTTAGTCTCCAGTGTCTTGGAGCAGCCAGAAGGAAAAACTTAAAATCATGGAATGATAAACCAAATCAAATTCTGAAATCTGTTCTATAATTAATTGTCATGGTGTGCTTTGAAATTTATTGCTTTTTTGTATCTATGTTATTTTTCACAATAAAAAAGTTTATAAATTAATACAATGAATGCACAGCTATATAATGATACTTTGAACCACTGATTTTACACTTTGGATGATTATATGGTATGTGAATATATTGTATATATATATGTATATATCTCAATAAAATTACATTTAAAAAATCCTGTCAGACTCACCAATATAACACCACTTACAGCACTTTAGGTAAATGAGTTTATACCTGCATTTACCTATTTAAAAAATAAAACAAAAGCTTTCCCTGTCTACAACTAGAAACACAATTAAGAGTTGGGAAATCCTTCAGAGATCACCAAAAGCAGTTTCCTCATTTTGAAAGTGAGGAAATATATTGGGGGGGGGGGGGTATTTTTCTGCATTAACTAACATAACTAGTTTATTACAGAAAAAGAGTACTAGTCTCTTGAGTGCTTTTCTGGTATGTCTTGCTGTCTGCTCTAGCCCTTGCTGATCTCCCTTTTCCACTAATTCATTGATTTCTTACATTGTTGCTGATTATTTTGTGTATCTTAATTCCTTCTCATAAGTTTTTGCATTTTCAAAGGCATTCCTCTATATTTTCGATAGCACTTCACACAGTATTTGGTGCAAAACTGCTTTGTTCATTCATTCAACAATATATTGAGTGTTCTCTAAGTGCCAGGCACACTGGAATAATGGACGTAGAAATACAAATTTTTATCCTTGTCCTAAACATAGCTCAAAAAGACAATAAAGCCTCTAATTCATTTGTCTACCTAATTTGAAGCCATATTTAGATTTCCTTTCCTATTATTGCTGTTTCTTGGAGCATAGCCTCAGCAGTGGGTGATCTATGCCCTCCTGCTCAGGTATAAGTAGGACTGTCATATCTTCAAGCCCTGTGTTAGATAAACTGAGAGATCCTTTTTGCTTGCCTTCTGTTGATGACAGATTCTGCTACATCTGACATCTATGGTTGGGATTGCTCTGAGTTTTGGGGGATCTTTTAGAAAAGATGTTCTGCCCTGGCATTCTCTCTCCTATTCCTGTCAACAGAGTCCCATGCCAAACTGTCAGTGTCTTGAAAGCATAGGCCATTTGTTTTTTCATATCACTAGTAACTGCTACAGTGCCTGGCACACTTAATGTTAGTTGAACCGAATTGAACTTGTCCAGGGACCTGAATACACTTTTCTTAAAATCCAAATGTGTTGCCGCCAGTGTAT
Organism: Tamandua tetradactyla; assembly: GCF_023851605.1. Lineage (NCBI taxonomy): Eukaryota > Metazoa > Chordata > Mammalia > Pilosa > Myrmecophagidae > Tamandua > Tamandua tetradactyla. Next base: position 64,867,543 of record NC_135340.1, read on the forward strand.
TTCCCATTAGAATGAGTTCAATTTAATTTCCTATCTATTTTAATATTTGTGATGTCCAGCTATAAATCCATGTAACTTCCATTCCTTCTTCCAACAACCATTAGTACTATCTATCCTCTATCCTTTCCAGAAACATTCCCTAACCCTAACCCCATTGGAAGGCAGGTGTTTCCCTGGTGCTCAAGAGAAAACGCATCAGGATGATTTGTGTTAATCAAGGATTTCCTTATTACAAAGTCTGATGCAAACCAGACCCCTGGTACTGATAGACTATACTCCCCTTGGTTCAAGGATTTCCTTCATTTATCCAGAAACATGAGTATATTGCATGATGAAGCAGAAGAGAGCTTATGCTTGAGAGTTACAAATACCTGCTTTCAAATCCTAATTCTGTCCCCCACCAGCTATGTGATATTAACTAAGTCACTTAAACACCCTGGCCCTCATTTTCCTTATTGGTAAATTTAGAATAATAATGTTTATCTCTAAATCCTCACAACACTGTGAAAATCCTTAGCATATTATAACTGCTCTAAGAGCATCCACAAAGTGGTTTATAAATGAATGAACAGCTTTCCAAAGCAGCAATACTTATTTATAGAAACTTGTGCTACCAGTTTCTGAAGACGAAAGAAAACTAGGTTTCTTAGTGGCTTGCCTTGGCCTGTCCCTAGCACTTTAGCTTTGGAACATTGTACTCTTGAGGTGTGTCATAGAATGTCCTGATCAAAGGCCAAGTCTATTCCAATTATGTAGTTATGTAAGGATCTCTCTTACTAGACTCCATGAGATCTCAGAGATGACAAGGTAGTCTCTGGCCTTTAGGTGATAATGCCTATTTTAGTTTCCCAGCTAAAGCAAATACCTTACAATGGGTTAGTTTAACAACAGGAATTCATTGGCTCATAACTTCAGAGGCTAGAAGTCTGGATCTTCTGGCTGAAAGTACACATAGTGGGGGCTTCTTTCCCATCTGGGTTCTGTTAACTCCCAGCTTCTTGCTCTGCCCATGGATTATCTTTCTGTGTGCAATTTCCTTTGATTATAAGGACTTCAGCCTTACTGGGTTAAGGCCCACCCTCACTCAGTTTGGGTACAGCTTAACTGGTAAATATCTTGAAAATTTTTATTTGACCCATAGACCAGGGATTGGGACCTGAAGATGTTTTAGGTGGGGGACATGATCCACTCTCCAATGCCACCTATCAGGAAATAGAAGACACTTACATAAATAACAATTATGTATGGTTAAAAACAGTATTACATGAGAAATGTATAGAGAAAATGGCATAGCAATTTGGTAAAGAAAAATTTGCAACTGGAGAAGATCAAAACTGGGTTCACACAGTCAGTCAATAGCAATTTATTATAGATGTTTTATTGTGAATTATGAGGATTATGAGAATATAAAAAGGGCTACGTAAGAAGTAATGGGGGGAAGAGCCAAGATGACAGCTTAGTGAGGCTTGGGATTTAGTTAGTCCTCTAGAGCAGCTAGTAAATAGCCAGGAACAGTACAGAGCAACTGCTGGGGCCACATCAGTAACCAGACACACAGTGTACACCAGTGTGGACAAGCTGGACCAGCTGCAAACCCACCTAGAACTCTGAGTCACCAAAGGTACAGAGGCCAGTGCCCCTTCCCCACAGGCTGGTTCCCAGAGGGGAAAAGAAAGGGACTTCACTAGCACCAAGGGGCTAATCTCTACCAAGCTCCAATTTGTGCAATTAATTAACAAATTCTGACTACTAAAAATAGGCCCCCAGTTCAGCTGAAACTGGAGTAAAAGCTGAGGTTTCTGGTTTCTGACCCAGCACAGAGGGGGCAGGGCTGATGGAAAAAACAAACAAACAGGTATTTTTGGATCAGACAGCACAAAATACTTAAAAACAGGCTGGGCCCTGACGAAAAGGAGGAGTCAAATAGGAGATACACAGAACAAGGTAAAAACTTAAGCTCTTGCTTGGCAAACTTGAGGAATGGGGATCCTGCTCTGAAAAGGAATTCTTTTTTTCTTCTCTTTTTTGTGGCTGTGTTTCTAAAGCTTCAGTGCTCTTTGGAAACAACTGCAAGGCTTCTCAGGCAGAATTAAGCTTATATGAAAGCTTGTCTGGATGCTGTGCCTTCCCCAGGAGAGGGGTGGGGCCCAACTCAGGTGGTATCCCTCCCTCAAAGAATTCAGACCTCAGGGTCTGGAAAACTGAAGCAATTAAAGCCAGCCTACAACCTCTCCTCTCTCTCAACCACAGCCCAAGCAGGGAGAGTCTGCTGAAGTTAAAGGTACCACCTCACCTTATGTTGGTGGGACCCACAGTTGGATTAGCACCACATACTGGGCAGGATAGTAAAAACACAGAGTCTAGAGGCTTCATAGGAAAATCTTTCAACCTGCTGGGTCTCAACCTTGGGGAAAACTGACACAGGTGACTCTTTCCTCCTGAGAGAAGGCAAATTTGGTCTGGGAAAATCTGACTGGGGTCTATAATACTTAAGTCACCCTCCTGGGGGGAGGGGGGGGAAGCACCATACAGGCAGGGCAAGAAACAAGGAAACAAGAACTGAAAAATTCTGATCTGTTAAACAAAACCTAAGCTAGAGGTCTAGAATAAGCTGACTGAACATCAAAGAACAGATAAACAACAAAGTCATTGAGAAAGAAAATCCTACATAAAAAAAAAAGGTGAAAACAAATTCCAGAATAAACTAATTAAGGAAATTAAATGCCTAGATGTCAGCAAAATATAATGAATCAAACTAGGAAAATTGAAGATATGGTCCAGTCAAAGGTACAAACTAACAATTCAAATGAGATACAGGAGTTGAAACAATTAGTTCAGAATGTTTGAACTGACATGGAAAACCTCATCAAAAATCAAATCAATGAAATGAGAGAGGATATAAAGAAGGCAAGGGATAAACAAAAAGAAGAAATCAAAAGTCTGAAAAAGCAAACCACAGAAGTTATGGGAATGAAAGGTACAGAAGAAGAAATGAAAAAAAAAAAAAAAGAATGGAAACCTACAATGTTAGATTTCAAGAGGCAGAAGATAGGATTAGTAAACTGGAGGTCAGGACATCTGAAATCCAACAAGCAAAAGAAAATATAGGAAAAAGAATGGAAAAATGTGAGCAGGGACTCAGGGAATTGAATGACAACATGAAGTGCATGAATATACATATTGTGGGTGTCCCAGGAGCAGAAGAGAAGGGAAAATGAGGAGAAAAACTAATGGAGGAAATTATCACTACAAATTTCCCAACTCTTATGAAAGACTTAAAATTACAGATCCAAGAAGTGCAGCATACCCCAAACAGAATAGACCCAAATAGACATACTCCAAGACACTTGCTAATCAGGATGTTAGATGTCAAAGAGAAAGGGAAATTTTGAAAGCAACAAGAGAAAAGCAATCCATCGCATACAAGGGAAGCCCAATAAGACTGTGCATAGATTTCTCAGCAGAAACCATGGAGGTAAGAAGACAGTGGTATGATGTATTTAAGATTCTAAAAGAGAAAAACTGCCAACCAAGAATTATTTATCCAACAAAATTGTCCTTCAAAAATGAGGGGGAAATTAAAACATTTTCAGACAAAAAAAAAAATCACTGAGAGAATTGGTGACCAAGAGACCGGCTCTGCAAGAAATACTAAAAGGAGCACTAGAGCCAGACAGGAAAAGACAGGAGAGAGAGGTGTGGAGAAGAGTGTAGAAGTGAAGACTTTCAGTAAAGGTAAAAAGAAAGAAAATTAAATATGACATATAAAATCCAAAAGGCAAAATGGCAGAAGAATGCACTGCCCTTACAGTAATAACACTAAATGTTAAAGGATTAAACTCCCCAATCAAAAGACATAGACTGGCAGAATGGATTAAAAAACAGGACCCATCTATATGTTTTCTACAGGAGACACAGTTTAGACCCAAGGATAAATATAGGTTGAAAGTGAAAGGTTGGGAAAAGATATTTCATGCAAACAACAATCAAAAAAGATCAGGGATAGCTATATTAATATCCAACAAGTTAGACTTCAAATATAAAACAATTAAAAGAGACAAAAAGAATACTATGCATTAATAAAAGGAACAATTCAACAAGAAGACATAACAATCATAAATATTTATGCACTGAGCCAGAGTACTGGAAAATGCACGAGGCAAACACTGAAAAGAGAAATAGACACATCTACCATAGTAGTTGGAGACTTCAATTCCCTGCTCTCATCAATGGACAGAACATTTAGACAGAGGATCAATAAAAGAAAAAGGAATTTGAATAATAGAATAAACAAACTAGACTTAACAGATATTTGTAGAACATCACACTTCACAACAGCAGGAAACACCTTTTTCTCAAGTGCTCATGGATCATTCTCAAGGTTAGACCATATGTTGGGTCATAAAGCAAGCCTCAATAAATTTGAAAAGATTGAAATCATACAAAACACTTTCTCAGATCATAAAGAGTAAAGTTAGAAATCAATAAAAGGCAGAGGGCCAGAAAATTCACAGATACATGGAAGCTCAACAACATATTTTTAAACAAGCAGTGGGTCAAGGAAGGAGTTACAAGGGAAATTAGTAAATATCTTGAGGCAAATAAAAATGAAAACACAACATGTCAAAATTAATGGGATGCAGCAAAGGCAATGCTGAGAAGGAAGTTTATTGCCCTAAATGCCTATATCAGAAAAGAGGAAAGAGGAAAAATGGAGGAATTAACTGTTCACTTGGAAGAACTAGAGAAAGAACAGCAAACGAACCCCAAAGCAACCAAAAGGAAAGAAATGATGAAGATTAGAGCAGAAATAAATGAAATTGTGAGCATGAGAACAATCAGGAAAATCAACAAAACCAGAAGTTGGTTCTATGAGAAATCAATAAGATTGGTGTACCCTTAGTAATATTGACAAAATGAAGAAGAGAGAGGATGCAAATAAAATCAGAAATGGAAGAGGAGATGTAACCACTGACGCCACAGAAATAAAGGAATTAATGAGAGGATACTATGGACAATGGTATGCTAATAAACTAGACAATGTAGATGAAATGGACAACTTCCTATAAAGGCATGAACAACCAACATTGACTCAAGAAGAAATAGACGACCTCAACAAACCAATCACAAGTAAAGAAATTGAATTAGTCATTAAGAAGCTCCCCAAAAAGAAAAGTCCAGGACCAGATGGCTTCACATGTGAATTCTATCAAACATTCAAGAAAGAATTAGTACTACCTGCTCAAACTCTTCAAAAAAATTGAAGAGAAGGGAAGGCTACCTAACTCATTCTATGAAGCCAACATCACCCTCATAAAAGCCACACAAAGATACTACAAGAAAGGAAAACTACAGACCAGTCTCTCTAATGAATAAGGATGCAAAAATCCTCAACAAAATTCTTGCAAATTGAATCCAGCAGCACATTAAAGGACTTAATATTATGACCAAGTAGGGTTCATCCCAGGTATGCAAGGATGTTTCAGCATAAGAAAATCAGTTAATGTAATACACCATAACAACAAATCAAGGCACAAAAATCACATGATCATCTCAAGTGATGCAGAAAAGGCATTTGACAAAATTCAACATCCTTTCTTTTTGGAAATACTTCAAAGAATAGGAATAGGAGGGAGCTTCCTCAACATGATAAAGGGAATATATGAAAAACCCTCAGCTAACATCATTGTCAATGGGGAAAAACAGAAAACTTTTCCCCCCTAAAATTAAGAACAAGACAAGGGTGTTTACTATCACCATTGTTATTCAACATTGTGTTGGAAATTCTAGCCAGAGGAATTAGACAAGAAAAAGAAATACAAGGCATCAAAATTGGAAAGGAAGAAGTGAAACTCTCACTGCAGATGATATGATACTATATGTCAAAATCCAAAAAAATCCACAGCAAAACTACTAGAGCTAATAAATGAGTAGAGCAAAGTGGCAGATTAGAAGATAAATGCTCAAAAATCTGTGGTGTTCCTATATACTTCCAATGAACAATCTGAGGGGGAAAACAAGAAAAAAATTCCATTTACACTTGCAACCAAAAGAATAAAATATTTAGGAATAAATTTAACTAAGGATACAAAAGGCCTATACTAGAAAACAACAAGAAATGGCTCAAAGAAATCACAGAAGACCTAAATAAATGGAAGGGCATACCGTGTTCATGGATTGGAAGACTAAAGATAGTTAAGATGTCAATGCTACCTAAATTGATTTATAGATTCAATGCAATACCAATTCAAATCCCAAAAACTTACTTTTCAGAAATAGAAAACCAATAACCAAATTTATCTGAAAGGGCAGGGTGCCCTGAATAGCTAAAAATATCCTGAGAAAGAAAAATGAAGTTGGAAGTCTCACACTACCTGACTTTAAGGCATATTACGAAGCTATAGTGGTCAAAACAAAATGTTACTGGCATAAAAATAGATATACTGACCAATCGAATAGAATAGAGTGTTCAGATGTAGACCCTCTCATCTGTGGACAATTAATCTTTGATAAGGCGTCAAGCCAACTCACCTGGGACAGAACAGTCTCTTCAATAAATAGTGCCTAGAGAACTGGATATCCACATGCAGGAGAATGAAAGAAGATCTATATCTCATACCCTATACAAAAATTAACCCAAAATGGATCAAAGACCTAAACATTAGATCTAAGACCATAAAAAGTTTAGAAGGAAATATCTTTAAAATTTTATAATAGTAGGCAGTTTCTTAGATCTTACACCCAAAGCATGAGCATTGAAGAAAGAAATAGGTAAATGGGAACGTCTCAGAATCAAACACTTTTATGCATCAGAACATTTTGTCAAGAAAGTAAAAAGACAGGGGGCCAAGATGGTGGCTTAGTAAGGTACGTGCATCTTAATTCCTCCTCCAGAACAACTACTAGGTGAACAGAAACAGTGCAGAACAGCTCCCGGGGCCACGGCAGGGAATGGACACACAGCGTACCCCAGTCTGGACTGGCTAGTCTGACTGCGAGACTCGGCTGCGGTGAGATCCCCGAGCGGCGTGCGATTTCCCAAGCAGCGGCAGCTGTGGCGGCCGGAGCTCCTCCCTCCCTCCTTCCCGGGCCAGCTGAGAGTCTCGGAGAGGCAAGTTTCCCAAGCCGCGGCGGCCGGTGCCCCTCTTTTGCGGGCAGCTTCCTGGACCAGCTACGAGTCTCGGATCAGAGGGCTACCCAAGCCGCAGTGGCCCTCCCCCGTGGGTGGCTTCCTTGTCCGGTGGTGAATTTCCCAGGCCGCGGCAGCCGGTGACCGACGTCCCTCCCCCACGGGCGACTTCCTGGTCCAGTGGCGAATTCCCCGGGCCCGCTGCGGCCTGCGACTGGCACCCCTCCAGGGAGAGGAGGGAATTTCCGACAGTGGCAGGGACTGGGTCCAACCAAACACCAATAGGGGAATTAATAAAGGAGCCACAGGGTCCCCTCAAGCCACGGCGGCTGATGCCCCCACCACACGTGCCCCCCGAACCAACTGAGAGAATTGGATCAGAAATCCCCAGGCCGCGGAGATTGGTGACCGGGGGGATCCCTTCCAAACACGTGAGACAAACATGTGCCACGAGCGCCACCTACTGGGCAGGATAAGAAAAACAGATCCCAGAGATTTCACACAAAACTCTTCCAAATTGTTGGGTCCAGCACCCAGGGAAATCTGACTAAATGCCCAGACGCCAGCAGCAGAAGATAACGGTCCACGCTCAGAAGATTGAGAATATGGCCCAGTCAAAGGAACAAACCAATAGTTCAAATGAGATACAAGAGCTGAGACAACTAATGCTGAATATACGAACAGAAATGGAAAACCTCTTCAAAAATGAAATCGATAAATTGAGGGAGGACATGAAGAAGACATGGGCTGAACAAAAAGAAGAAATAGAAAAACTGAAAAAACAAATCACAGAACTTATGGAAGTGAAGGATAAAGTAGAAAAGATGGAAAAAAACAATGGATACCTACAATGATAGATTTAAAGAGACAGAAGATAGAATTAGCGATTTGGAGGATGGAACATCTGAATTCCAAAAAGAAACAGAAACTATTGGGAAAAGAATGGAAAAATTTGAACAGGGTATCAGGGAACTCAAGGACAATATGAACCGCACAAATATACGAGTTGTGGGTGTCCCAGAAGAAGAAGAGAAGGGAAAAGGAGGAGAAAAACTAATGGAAGAAATTATCACTGAAAATTTCCCAACTCTTTGGAAAGACCTAAAATTACAGATCCAAGAAGTGCAGCGCACCCCAAAGAGATTAGACCGAAATAGGCATTCTCCAAGACACTTACTAGTTAGAATGCCAGAGGTCAAAGAGAAAGAGAGGATCTTGAAAGCAGCAAGAGAAAAACAATCCATCACATACAAGGGAAACCCAATAAGACTATGTGTAGATTTCTCAGCAGAAACCATGGAAGCTAGAAGTCAGTGGGATGATATATTTAAATTACTAAAAGAGAAAAACTGCCAACCAAGACTCCTATATCCAGCAAAATTATCCTTCAAAACTGAGGGAGAAATTAAAACATTCTCAGACAAAAAGTCACTGAGAGAATTTGTGACCAAGAGACCAGCTCTGCAAGATATACTAAAGGGAGCACTAGAGTCAGATACGAAAAGACAGAAGAGAGAGGTATGGAGAAGAGTGTAGAAAGAAGGAAAATCAGATATGATATATATAATACAAAAGGCAAAATGGTAGAGGAAAATATTATCCAAACAGTAATAACACTAAATGTTAATGGACTGAATTCCCCAATCAAAAGACATAGATTGGCAGAATGGATTAAAAAACAGCATCCTTCTATATGCTGTCTACAGGAAACACATCTTAGACCCAACGATAAACATAGGTTGAAAGTGAAAGGTTGGGAAAAGATATTTCATGCAAATAACAACCAGAAAAGAGCAGGAGTAGCTATACTAATATCCAACAAATTAGACTTCAAATGTAAAACAGTTAAAAGAGACAAAGAAGGAACAATTTCTAATTTATCTACTAATAAAAGGAACAATTAAACAAGAAGACATAACAATCATAAATATTTACGCACCGAACCAGAATGCCCCAAAATACGTGAGGAATACACTGCAAACACTGAAAAGGGAAATAGACTCATATACCATAATAGTTGGAGACTTCAATTCCCCACTCTCATCAATGGACAGAACATCTAGACAGAGGATCAATAAAGAAATAGAGAATCTGAATATTACTATAAATGAGCTAGACTTAACAGACATTTATAGGACATTACATCCCACAACAGCAGGATACACCTTTTTCTCAAGTGCTCATGGATCATTCTCAAAGATAGACCATATGCTGGGTCACAAAGCAAGTCTTAACAAATTTAAAAAGATTGAAATCATACACAACACTTTCTCGGATCATAAAGGAATGAAGTTGGAAATCAATAATAGGCGGAGTGCCAGAAAATTCACAAATACGTGGAGGCTCAACAACACACTCTTAAACAACGAGTGGGTCAAAGAAGAAATTGCTAGAGAAATTAGCAAATACCTCGAGGCGAATGAAAACGAAAACACAACATATCAAAACTTATGGGATGCAGCAAAGGCAGTGCTAAGAGGGAAATTTATTGCCCTAAATGCCTATATCAGAAAAGAAGAAAAGGCAAAAATGCAGGAATTAACTGTTCACTTGGAAGAACTGGAGAAAGAACAGCAAACTAATCCCAAAGCAAGCAAAAGGAAAGAAATAACAAAGATCACAGCAGAAATAAATGAAATTGAAAACATGAAAACAATAGAGAAAATCAATATGACCAGAAGTTGGTTCTATGAGAAAATCAATAAGATTGATGGGCCCTTATCAAGATTGACAAAAAGAAGAAGAGAGAGGATGCAAATAAATAAGATCAGAAATGGAAGAGGAGACGTAACTACTGACCTCACAGAAATAAAGGAGGTAATAACAGGATACTATGAACAACTTTACGCTAATAAATACAACAATTTAGATGAAATGGACGGGTTCCTGGAAAGACATGAACAACCAACTTTGACTCAAGAAGACATAGATGACCTCAACAAACCAATCACAAGTAAAGAAATTGAATTAGTCATTCAAAAGCTTCCTAAAAAGAAAAGTCCAGGACCAGACGGCTTCGCATGTGAATTCTATCAAACATTCCAGAAAGAATTAGTACCAACTCTCCTCAAACTCTTCAAAAAAATTGAAGCGGAGGGAAAACTACCTAATTCATTCTATGAAGCCAACATCACCCTCATACCAAAACCAGGCAAAGATATTACAAAAAAAGAAAACTACAGGCCAATCTCTCTAATGAATATAGATGCAAAAATCCTCAATAAAATTCTAGCAAATCATATCCAACAACACATTAAAAGAATTATACATCATGACCAAGTAGGATTCATCCCAGGTATGCAAGGATGGTTCAACATAAGAAAATCAATTAATGTAATACACCATATCAACAAATCAAAGCAGAAAAATCACATGATCATCTCAATTGATGCAGAGAAGGCATTTGACAAGATTCAACATCCTTTCCTGTTGAAAACACTTCAAAAGATAGGAATACAAGGGAACTTCCTTAAAATGATAGAGGGAATATATGAAAAATCCACAGCTAATATCATCCTCAATGGGGAAAAATTGAAAACTTTCCCCCTAAGATCAGGAACAAGACAAGGATGTCCACTATCACCACTATTATTCAACATTGTGTTGGAGGTTCTAGCCAGTGCAATTAGACAAGAAAAAGAAATACAAGGCATCAAAATTGGAAAGGAAGAAGTAAAACTATCACTGTTTGCAGACGATATGATACTATACGTCGAAAACCCGGAAAAATCCACAACAAAACTACTAGAGCTAATAAATGAGTACAGCAAAGTAGCAGGTTACAAGATCAACATTCAAAAATCTGTAGCATTTCTATACACTAGCAATGAACAAGCGGAGGGGGAAATCAAGAAACGAATCCCATTTACAATTGCAACTAAAAGAATAAAATACCTAGGAATAAATTTAACTAAAGAGACAAAAAACCTATATAAAGAAAACTACAAAAAACTGTTAAAAGAAATCACAGAAGACCTAAATAGATAGAAAGGCATACCGTGTTCATGGATTGGAAGACTAAATATAGTTAAGATGTCAATCCTACCTAAATTGATTTACAGATGCAACGCAATACCAATCAAAATCCCAACTACTTATTTTTCAGAAATAGAAAAACCAATAAGCAAATTTATCTGGAAGGGCAGGGTGTCCCGAATTGCTAAAAACATCTTGAGGAAAAAAAACGAAGCTGGAGGTCTTGCACTGCCTGACTTTAAGGCATATTATGAAGCCACAGTGGTCAAAACAGCATGGTATTGGCATAAAGATAGATATATCGACCAATGGAATCGAATAGAGTGCTCAGATATAGACCCTCTCATCTGTGGACATTTGATCTTTGATAAGGCAGTCAAGCCAACTCACCTGGGACAGAACAGTCTCTTCAATAAATGGTGCCTAGAGAACTGGATATCCATATGCAAAAGAATGAAAGAAGACCCATATCTCACACCCTACACAAAAGTTAACTCAAAATGGATCAAAGATCTAAACATTAGGTCTAAGACCATAAAACAGTTAGAGGATATGTAGGGAGATATCTTATGAATCTTACAATTGTAGGCAGTTTTATGGACCTTAAACCTAAAGCAAGAGCACTGAAGAAGGAAATAAATAAATGGGAACTCCTCAAAATTAAACACTTTTGTGCATCAAAGAACTTCATCAAGAAAGTAGAAAGACAGCCTACACAATGGGAAACAATATTTGGAAATGTCATATCAGATAAAGGTCTAGTATCCAGAATTTATAAAGAGATTGTTCAACTCAACAACAAAAGACAGCCAACCCAATTACAAAATGGGAAAAAGACTTGAATAGACACCTCTCAGAGGAGGAAATACAAATGGACAAAAGGCACATGAAGAGATGCTAAATGTCCCTGGCCATTAGAGAAATGCAAATCAAAACCATAATGAGATATCATCTCACACCCACCAGAATGGCCATTATCAACAAAACAGAAAATGACAAGTGCTGGAGAGGATGCGGTGAAAGAGGCACACTTATCCACTATTGGTGGGAATGTCAAATGGTGCAACCACTGTGGAAGGCAGCTTGGCGGTTCCTCAAAAAGCTGAATATAGATTTGCCATAGGACCCAGCAATACCATTGCTGGGAATCTACTCAAAGGAATGAAGGGCAAAAACTCAAACGGACATTTGCACACCAATGTTTATAGCAGCGTTATTTACAATTGCAAAGAGATGGAAACAGCCAAAATGTCCATCAACAGACGAGTGGCTAAACAAACTGTGGTATATACATACGATGGAATATTATGCAGCTTTAAGACAGGATAAACTTATGAAGCATGTAATAACATGGATGGACCTAGAGAACATTATGCTGAGTGAGTCTAGCCAAAAACTAAAAGACAAATACTGTATGGTCCCAACGATGTGAATCGACATTCGAGAATAAACTTGGAATATGTCATTGGTAACAGAGACCATCAGGAGTTAGAAATAGGGTAAAATAATGGGTAATTGGAGCTGAAGGGATACAGACTGTGCAACAGGACTAGATACAAAAACTCAAAAATGGACAGCACAATAATACCTAATTGTAAAGTAATCATGTTAAAACGCTGAATGAAGCTGCATCCGAGCTATAGGTTATTGTTTTGTTTTGTTTTGTTTTTACTTTTATTACTTTTATTTTTTTCTCTATATTAACATTCTATATCTTTTTCGGTTGTGTTGCTAGTTCTTCTAAACCGATGCAAATGTACTAAGAAAGGATGATCATGCATCTACGTGATGATGTTAAGAATTACTGATTGCATATGTAGAATGGTATGACTTCTAAATGTTGGGTTAATTTCTTTTTTTCTGTTAATTAATAATAAAAAAAAAGAAAGTAAAAAGACAGTCTACACAATGGGAGACAATATTTGGAAATGATATTTCAGATAAGGATCTAGTATCCAGAATGTATAAAGAGATTGTTCAACTCAGCAACTAAAAGACAACCCAGTTACAGAATGGGTAAAAGACATGAACAGACATTGCTCAGAAGAGGAAGTACAAATGGCCAAAAGGCACATGAATAGATGCTCAACATCACTGGCTATTAGGGAAGTGCAAATCAAAACCACAATGAGATATCATCTCACACCCACCAGAATGGCCATTATCAATAAACATAAAATTATAAGTGCTGGACAGGATGTGGAGAAAGAGGCACACTTATCCAGTTTTAGTGGAAATGTAAAATGATACAACTGCCGTCGAAGGCAGCTTGGTGGTTCCTCAGAAAGCTAAGTATATAGAATTGCCATATAATCCGGCAATACCATTGCTAGGTATATACTCAGAGGACATGAGGGCAAGGGCACAAATGGACATTTGCTCACCAATGTTTATAGCTGCATTATTTACAATTGCCAAGAAATGGAAACAGCCCAAATGTCCATCAACAGATAAGTGGCTAAACAAGCTGTGGTATATACATACAATGTAATATTATGGAGCTGTAAGACAAACTAAAGTGATGAAGTATATAACAACATGGATGGACCTTGAGGACATTATGCTGAGTGAGATTAGCCAGAAACAAAAGGACAAATACTGTATGGTCACAATGATATGAACTAGCATTAGTGAATGAACTTGGAGAATTTCAGTGAAGAACAAAGACCATCAGGAGATAGAAATAGGGCAAATTTTGGGTAATTGTAGCTGAAGGGATACGGATTGTGCAAGGATTGATTGTAAAAATTCAGAAATGGATAGCACAATACTGCCTAACTGTAAGACAATAGTATTAGTACACTGAATGAAGCTGAATGTGAGAATGATAGAGGGAAGAGGGCGGTGGGCACAAATGAAATCAGAAAGAAAGATAGACGATAAAGACTGAGATGGTGTCATCTAGGAATACCTAGAGTGTACAAAGATAGTGACTAAATGTACAAATTTAAAAATGTTTTTGTATGAGGAAGAACAAAGGAAAGTCAATATTGCAGGGCATTGAAAATAGAGGTAATTCATATTTTAACACTTTAACTTGTGTGTGAGACTAAAGCAAAAAATGTTTATCTGGTACAAAATTTATTTTTTGAATAGTGCATCTCCTAATATAACTTATATGGACAGTTTAATTGAACACCATAACTACGTGGAACCTTGAGTAGGGCATGAGATTTTATAAGTTTTTCCAAAGTGATGCCCTGATGAATCCCAGAGTGATTTGAACAGTGAATAAAAGAAGTATTTGCAAAGTCCCCTTGGGAGAATGGTAAGAAAGAGGGAAAATTCAACTTCCCCAAATGGAGAAAGCCTGATATTCTCACGAGTAGTGAAGACAAAAAAATCAGTAGGCTGTACCCTCAATCTTGGGTTTTTTTCATATGAAACATATTCCTGCAAAAAATAGGCTAAGCCTACTTAAAATTAGGCCTCAGAGTCACCCCCAGAGAACCTCTTGTGTTGCTCACATGTGGCCTATCACTCAGCCAACCCAGCAAGCAAACTCACTGCCCTCCCCCTCCCTACTTGAGACATGACTCCAAGGATGTAAACCTCCCTGACAGTGTGGGACGGAAGTCCTACAACGAGCTGGGACTCAGCACCAAGGGATAGAGAAAACCTTCTTGACTGAAAGGGGGAAGAAAGGAATGAGACAAAATAAAGTGTCAGTGGCTGAGAATTTCAAATTTTCAAATTTCAAATTTCAAAATTTCAGAGCTTATCCTGGAAGTTATTATACATTATATGGATAACCCCTTTTTAGTTTAAGGTATATTAGAGAGGTAGAGGGAAGTGCCTGAAACTGTAGAGCTGAGTTCCAGTAGCCATGTTTCTTTAAGATGATTGTATAATGATATAGCTTTCACAAGTAACTGTGTGATTATGAAAATGTTGTTCTGATGCTCCTTTTATCTATGGTAAGGACAGATGAGTAAAAAATATGGATCAAAAATAAATAAATAATGGGGGAACAAGTGTTAAAATAAGTTGGTTAGAGGGAAATACTAGTAGTCAATGAGAGGGAGGGGTAAGGGGTATGGTATGTATGAGGTTTTGCTTCTTTTTTTTAATTTCTTTTTCTTGAGTGATGTAAATGTTCTGAGAAATGACCATGGTAATGAATTTTCAACTATGTGAAGATATTGTGAGCCACTGATTGCACACCAAATATGGAATGTTCATACATGAAGAATGTTCAAATTGTATGTTGATGATTTATAAAAATTTTAAAAATAAAAAAGGTAATGGGATCATGTCAAATATGGTAGGAAGAATAGAAGGGGGAGGCCAAGTGGAAGAAGTGTTGCTGACATGGATATACTGTTATTGACAACCAGAGTGTCTAGAGGATGGTGTACCATTAACAGAAGTGAGAAACTTAAAGATGTAGTTGGGGGGAAGTGAAAAATAAATTCTGATTTGGACATACTATTTTTTTTTCATACATGTCTTTATTTTACTACTCATCTAACCGTGCTCTGGATAAAGGGAATGCCCATCATAAGGTTTATTCAATCACATGGTCACATGATAAAAGCTATATAGTTATACAATCATTATCAAAGATCAAGGCTACTATATTACAGTTCAACAATTTCTGGTTTTCCTTCTGGCTATTCCAAAATACACTAGAAAGTAAAAAGAAACATCAATACAATGTTTCAGTAGTCATAATAATTTGCTAAATCCTAATATCTCAGTTATGCTTCCTCCCTCTCATTTGAATCTCAGTTATGCTTTCTCCCTCTCATTTGATCATTCTCTCAATCTTCATGGATATCTGGATGTGCCAGTTTGAACCTGTTATGTACCCCAAAAAAGTCATGTCTTTTTCCTGATCCATCTTATGGTGGCAGCCATGTTTCTTTTCAATCCTGATTCAATATTGTAGGATGGGAACTCTTTAACTGGATTGATTCCATGGGGATGTAACAACCTAGTTGTAGGTGTGACCTTTTGATTATATGGAGATATGACTCCACCCATTCAAGGTGGGTCTTGATTGGTTTACTGGAATCTTTTGAAAGGGGAAACATTTTTGAGGAAGCAACAGAGCCAACATGAGACTCAGATGTTTGGAGAGGTAGGAAAAAAACACCTCCAGGGAAGCTGTTTAAAACCAGAGGCCAAAGACCCCAGCACATGCCAGCCATGTGAGTTCCAAGCTGGTGTTCTGAGCCCATCAGTCTTTTCTTGAGTCAAGGTATCTTTCCCTGGATTCCTTATTTTGGACATTTTTATGGCCTTAGAACGGTGAAACTTGCCACTTAATAAATTCCCTTTGTAAAAGCCATCCCATTTCTGGTATATTGCATTCTGGCAGCTTTTCACAAGCCAAAACACTAGGCAATAGCCAATTTAAATTCTTCATGCTGGAAAGGGGTGTCAACCTTCTGGGGTAGAGAAATGAACCTGGTTTATGTTCTCGGTAATTCTAGGTTTCAGGGCTTATCTGGCATAGGAACAATCAGGAGGCCTTAAGTTTCTGAAAAAAAAATAAACTTGTTAAGTAAAGCTTTTATAGAGTCTTAGATAGAACCCAGGGTATTCTTTAGGATTTTCAGGCATACTGGTGGTTGGGGCTTGGCATACTGTGGCACTTTGCAATATCTGGCTGAAGCTTGTGTAAGAGTAACCTCCAAAATGACCTCTTGACTTTAATGAAATCTCTTAGCCACTGAAACTTCATTTTGTTTCATTTCTATTCCCTCTTTTGGTGAAGAAGGTGTTCTCAATCCCATGATGCTACAACCAGGCTCATCCCCGTGAATCACGTTCCGTGTTGCCAGGGAGACTTACACCTCTAAGAGTCATGTCCCACATGGACATACAATTTTTGAGAGTCTTAAAGAGAGCAGTTTCTGTACATGGCAGAAATAAACAAAATGGGATAGTAGTTAAGGAGTGAAAAAGTAGAGGCAGCAAATGTAACTATTCCTTTATGAATTCTGGCACTGAAAAACAGGTGTACAAGGATAATAGATTGAGGGTTTCCATTTTAGGATGGATTGGGGAGGTTTGAAATTGCTTGTAGGTTAAAGGGGAAAACACAGAGGAGATGAAAAACTAAAGGTGAAAAAGAAGTGAATAATTGATGGACAAGGTCATGGTATCAGATGTATGGGCTGAGGAGGTAGCCTTGGAAGAGATGAAATATTTCTATGACAAGAACCTCCAGGGATAGGAGATAAGCAATCTCGGATTCTACATCAGATGATTTCACATTCTTATTTTTTTCTTGTTTGGAAAATCACACCCCATTTAATTTTTTTCATTTCCTTGGCAATTAAATCAATTTCTGTCTGCCTTACAGCATTTCCAATAGTAAGAGACATTTTGCTGAAATAGAGTGAAAATTGTATATTGCTTTCCCTGATATTCCTCCTGCAGAGAGCTATTATTTCAAGTATTTCAGGTTTGATATCACAGTTCAATCTGGATAGATGTTGATTTTTACAACTTTCCTAACTCAGATATTTTAAAAGTCAAGAAGAAAACAATAAAACTTCTTGAAGAAAACATAAGAGAACAGCTTCATCACCTTAGAATAGGCAATAATTTTTAAAAATTGAACAGAAAAAGCACTAACCATAAAGAAAAAAATTGGTAATTGGACTACTAAACAATTTAAAATTTTGATCCTCAAAAGATATTAAGTCAGTTAAAAGGAAAGCCACAGAATGAAAGAAGATAGTCTCAATACATAAATTAGAAAAAAAAAAAAAGTCATGCCTACTTGTGCTGGTTTGAAGCTATTATGTACCCCAGAAAAGCATGTTTGTTTCTTTTTTAAATATTTTTATTGAGAAATCTTCACATATATAGTCATCCATAGTATACGATCAATGGCTCACAGTATCATCACATAGTTGTGTATTTATCACCATGATCATTTTTAGAACATTTTCATCACTCCAGAAAAAGAAATAAAAACTCATACATCCCATACCCCTTACCCCTCCCTCTCATTGACCACTAGTATTTCAATCATCCATTTTTTTTACCCTTTGTCCCCCCTATTATTTATATTTTATCCAAATTTTTACTCATCTATTCATACCCTGGAAACAAGGAGCATCAGACACAAGGTTTTCTCAGTCATGCAGTCACATTATAAAAGCCAGCACACGATCATATACAATCATGAACAGCTATGTTTTAGTCCTGATCCAATCATGGGGGGGGGGGGCAGCTGTTTCTTTTAATCCTGATTCAGTACTGTAGGGGAGAAATTTTTATTACATTATCTCAACAGAGAGCTGGCACTCCAATTGTGGGTGTGGCCTTTTGATTAGATGGAGATGTGACCCCACCTATTCGAGGTGGGTCTTGATTAGTTTACTGGAGTCCTTTAAAAGAGGGAAAATTTTTAAAGAAATCACAAAGAAGCTGCAGACCCTTGGAGAACAGTTGCTTCATAGACACAGATGTTTAGAGATTCTTGGAGGGCCTACTGTGGGTGAAGATGCCTAGACATGGGCAGAGCCTAGCAGACATCACCACATGCCTTTCCCATTAGATGCTAAGCAAGGCCAAACCCAGAATTATGTCCTAGAGTTGTGAGTGAAGGCCCAGACAAGCCAAGTGAGGAACTCCCATAGGGAACTGAAGTTGAAAGCAATGAACTGGGAGCAAAGACCATCAGAAGTACTGGAGAAGTGGGGTGCTCCTGTGGTTTGCCATAGCAAACATGTTGGAACAGCTTTTTAAATGGATAAGGTGGCCATTCTGGAAGATTTGTGAGGATTTTGAAAGAGAAGGCCTGAATTGCTTTTAGGAGACTGTTGGCAAAAATGTGGACTCTAAAGATACCTTTGACGAGGCTTTAGACAGAAATGTGGAATGTGTCCTTGAAAACTTGGAGGAAGGCAATCTTTGTTTTCACGTGGTGAAAATTTGGAAAAATTAGGTGCTGGAATTGGATGGAAGGCAGAATGTGAAAGTGATGGACCTGGATATTTACCAGAAGTGGTTTCCAAACTAAATGTGGAAAATTCACTCTGGCTGCTCCTTGACGCTTATAGTAAAATGCAAGAAACAAGAGATAAATTGAGAACTGAACTCTTGCATAAAAGAAAACAAAAATTCGTTTTCTGGAATCCAAATACTGGGCTTCCAGAAAGTGAGACTCCAGTAAATAAGACCCAATGTGAGGATTTACCCAAACATGGAAGCAGTCAGCCATTATAGGACAAGCAAGGATTTGAGATGGAGTTATCTAGAAAGGATCTGTGGAAAGTCCTATTGTCTGATGGGTATTATCCATAGAAATAAATAATATCCATAGAAAACTATGCACTATACTGGGATAATAAGAGTGTTGTAGGGTCTGTATAAATGAAACCACTGCCAGTCTGGAATAAAAGGGACAAAGGGAAGGAAAAATGGCTTCAGAGGCAGAACCATGAAAGCTAAGATATGAAGCCAAGAAACTTCTAGCCAGGAGAGCAGACTCACCCATGTACTTGGAGGGCATGAGTTTGCCCCAAAGACAAAGGGCAGGCCTTCCACCTCGATGATCAGGAAGAGTTGTGCTGCCACAGGCCTCAGAGAGGGTGGAGCACATTCCTTGGAAATTGGGGATAGTCTTGCTGTCACTACATTGTTCTGAGGGCGTTGAGTGTGTGCCCTAGAGATACCCGAGATCCCAGGGGCTACCCTGAAGCTTGATGAGGGTGGAGCCAAGAAAATGTGGTTCCCCACTATCTCTCAAGGTTGCAACTGACATCCCAGCACTTGCAGAGAGCAAAGCCACATAGTCCCTTGGAAAGTTAGCACTGCTGCTTTCTAAAGCCCTGAGGATGAATGACTCTCAGACTTTGGAATCTAATGGAGTTTGCTCTCTAGGTTTTCAGAGCTGTTTGGGTCCAGTGACCCCTATTTACCTTTCACTTTCCCCCTATGGCAATAGAAACATGTATCCTATGACTGTCCTTCCTTTGTTTATAGGAAATAGACAGCAGATAGCACATAATTTGTTCTGAGTTTCACATGTCCAGAGCCAGAGAATTTTTGCCTTAGAACAGACCGTACCAGTTCTGACTTTGAATTGTTCAAAGTCGCTGACTTTGATGAGATTTTGTAATGATTTTTTTAACTTTGTATTGTATTTGTATTGTTCCAGAAATGGCTTAAGGCTTTATGATATTGTAATAGAGTTAATATATTTTGTATATGGAAGCAACATGTCTTTTTTTGCGTACAGAGAGCAGAGTGTGCCAGTTTGAAGGTATTATGTACCCAAGGAAAGCCATGTTTTAATCCTGATCCTCTCTTGTGGGGGGCACTGTTTCTTTTAATCCTGATTCAGTATTGTAGATGGAAACTTTTGATTATATTTATCTGCATGGCGAGGTGACGTGCCCAATTGTGGGTATGACCTATTGAGTAGATGTAGATGGGACTCCACTCATTCCAGGTGGATCTTGATTAGTTTACTAGAGTCCTTTAAAAGAGAAAACATTTTATAGAGAGCCAACAGAGAGAGCAGAGGTAGAGGCTTGGAGAACGGTTGCTTCAGAGAACAGAGACAGGGATGTTGGAGATGCTTAGAGCCCATAAGATGTTGCCATGAGATGTTAAACATGCCAGAACCTGGAGAGAGCTAAGAGAAGCCAAGAGGTGAATGCCAGATCTGGAGAAAGAAAGTGAGGAACCCCCACAGAAATGAAGCTGAAAGCAATGAAACACAGTCACAAGGGACCAGCAGATGCCAGCCATGTACCATCCCAACTCACAGAGGTCTTCTGGATCCATTAGCCTTCCTTGAATTAAGGTACTTTTCCCTGAATGTCTTAGTTTGGACATTTTTATGGACTTAGAACTGTAAATTAGCCACCTATCAAATTTCCTTTTTAAAAGCCCTTCCATTTCTGGTATATTGCATTCTTGCAGCTTACAAACTAAAACAAGTTCAAAGGCCCTGAAAGTGTCCAAATTAAGGTACTCACAAGAGTTTACCTTCACTCAAGAAAGGCTGATGCCATCCAAAACACCTCTGTCAGCTGGAAAGGGATGTGGCTGGCATCTGTTTCTCCCCTGCTCCTGGGCTCCATTGCTTCCAGCTTCTGATGCCAGTAGTTCCCTCTCTAAGCATCTATGGTCATTCACTTAACTCTTCCGGGACACAACTCTGGGTTTGGGCTTGCTGAGCATCTCATGGGAAGGCACATGGCAATGTCTACTGGGCCCTGCATCTGCAAACATCTGAGTCTTGTGTTGGCTCTGTCAGCTCTGAAGCAACTTTTCTCTAAGTCTCTGCATCTGTATTTCCAAATATCTGTGTCTGAATCTGCATCTGAGTCAGCTCTGAGCTCTCTCTAAAATGTTTCCTCTTTTAAAGGACACCAGTAAACTAATCAAGACCCACCTTGAATGGGTAGAGTCATATCTCTATATAACCAAAAGGCCAGACCCACAATTGGGAGTGCCACATTCCTGTGGACATAATCTAACCAAAGAGTTTCCACCCTACAGTATTGAATCAAGATTAAAGGACATGACATTTCTGCTGTACACAACACTTTCAAACCAGCACACCCACAATGTATAATGCTTTTTTTTTTTTTACAAGTATAAAAGAAGACAACAACAAAATCAGAAAATGGGCAAATAAATTGTACAGGCATTTCATAAAAGAGACTATGCAAAGTGTTAATAAACATTTTAAAAGGTACTCAACATCTTTAGTCATTAAGGAGATATGTATTATTACCACAATGAGATGTCACTACATGCTCATCAAGATAACTACAATGAAAAGGACAGAAAAATATCAAGTGTTGACAAGGGTTTGGAGCACTGTAACTCTCATACACAGCTGTTGTAAGAATAAATTGGTACAATCACCTTAGAAACGTCAGTGTTTACTAAAGCTGAACAAATGCATACCCTATGACCCAACAATCCTGGATATCTATCCACCAAAAACAACTAGATTCTATGCAAACATCCAACAGTAGAGTGGATGAACAAATTGTGGTATGTTCATATGACATAGTACCATTTCACAATGAGAATGAATGAACCTCAAGTATGTACAACAATGTGGGTGAATCACACAATATAATAATGAGCAAAAGAAGCCAGAGTAAAAGAGTTGATAATGCATTTTTCCATTTATATGAAGTTCAAAAACAAACAAAGGCAATATATTCTGTTACAAAAGAGAGTAGTAGTTCCCTACATGTAGGAGGAGTGCAATGTAGTGACTGGAAGGGGTACAATTTCACAATGAGAACGAATGAGCCTCAAGTATGTACAACAATGTGGGTGACTTGACTTTTTGACTTTCTATTTCTTGATCTGGTAAATAGGTGAATTCATTTTGTGAAAATTCACAAAATTAATTTATGATTTGTTCATTTTTCTGTATGTGTGCTATACTTAAGGGAAAATTTTTATAAAAAATCAGAGGCCTCAAGTCGTTCAATCTTTTTTTCACAATAGGTTTTAATCAAGACAAGACAATTGTAATTGATCATTTTACTCTGATATATCTATTCATGCTTCTAATTGATGTTTTCCTTCCAAATCTCCTAACTGCCCAATTCTCTACAACTTGAAATTCTTTAATAATTTCCATACAATAGAATAAGTTCTGGGCTTTGTGGTCCCTTCAGTTGTTATAGGATGTGGAGTATCTCCCCTAAAATTCACAACAAATAAACAGATAATATCCATTTAATTTGAAGTCCATAGCCATAAAGAAAGCCTAGCACTACAGCTGTAGATACATATACACTTTGGTCAACGCTTTGTTGCCACCCTTTAGTCTTTTGGTCTTTTTGAAGACATTTGGACATTAACATCAAGTTCACGAGGAAATAATGATGGGTGGGAGAGTCTGGAGATCAGAAATCCCTTGTTTTTTATAGCTTTCTTATTTATAATTTACCCACCATTTGGGAGAGACAACTATACAAAAATACCTTCAGTATGAACATATGGATTGTAGAGAGGAAACAAATGAAAAATAAACTAAGTCTTAAACAGTAAAACTGCCCAGCCTCAGTCTGCTGTTTGGATCCTCTTCTACATTTTCTACGGTTGCTCATCTGACTCCCAGCAGCCAAGATGGTGCAGAAGATCAACAGCAAGGAATATTTTTGGGAAGCCTTGAAAGATGCTGGAGATAAACTTGTAGTAGGTTGATTTCTCAGCCATGTGGTGTGGGCCTTAGAAAATGATGAAGCCTTTCTTCCATTCCCTCTGAAAAGTATAAAAAGGTGATGTTCCTCAAGGTAGATGTGGATAACTGTTAGGATATTGCTGCAGAGTCTGAAGTCAAATGCATGCCAATTTATCAGTTTTATAAAAAAGGGACAAAAGGCAGGTGAATTTTCTGGCACTAATAAGGAAAAGCTTGAAGTCACCATTATTGAATTAAGCTAATCATGTTTTCTGAAAACATAACCAGCCATCAGCTGTTTAAAATTTAACTTCTAATTTTTTTATTTACAAAAAAGAAAGATCATGTATGAAGACTATAAATCCATCTGCCATCTTATTATAAATGACAATAAAAGATTAAATCCATCCTTTAAAAAAATGAGTAAAAGTAAATTAATATCATAATTTATATCATAATTTCCTGATTTCAAAAATAATACATTGAGTGATGTCACAAACATATCCAAGAAAACTTTCCCAGAGATTCAGCAGAACAAAAAAAAAAATACAACCACAAATCTCCCTTGGTTAGAACTCCAGAGGAAGGTAGAGACTGGAGAAGGATTCCACATATGTTGAATCAAAGAAAGAGAAAAATATTAGGTAGGAAACTTGTATCCCAGATTGGCCAGTCCGCTTCCCTCCTCCTCCCAGCCAGTTTGTGAAGCACCAGAGGCAGCAGCCAGGATTGCTCCCACTGTCCACTGGGGACACAAACTAAAAATAAAAAAATTAAAAAGACACAGCAGTGATTTAGATGCTCAAACATATCCAGACAGTGGGATCCAAGTCCACAGAGACCCAGGGCAGTACAAAAGTGCCGAGCAGTGCTGAGTAAAACGGGGCCCTAAGGAGGAGCTTCCAAAATGGAGGAATTATGGAGTGAATGGCAGAATCTACTTCTTTCCCAAAAGCAGTGAGTAGCCAGGCAGAAACTGTCCAAATAACTCTTTGGTGATCCAGGGAACAGGGGAGGACAGTACAACACCCAGGGGAAGTGTGGCATGAAGAGACTGAGAAACCAATGGCAGAGGCTGTATTTTGTAATGTGGCTCCTGGCGCTCATATTACCCTTGAGAGAAGCAGCAGCCGGGTCCCTGACCCTTGCTTGGTGGGCAGCTGTGGACTTGGATGGCTGTGGGAGTCCTCTGCCTCAAGTATAGAGGGAGACACAGCCCAAAACTGAGTCAAATATTGGTGGTGAAATGAGAACACAGGATCCCCATAACTTTAGCCCCTCCAGTCAGACACTGTTGGGCACCAGTGTTCCAATGGCTCCAGTGTGAAATGGTAGCTGAAGAGCACCATCTGCTCAGCAGGCCAGAAAGTGAAAAAGAAGGACTTTTTGAAGACTTTCCACACTCTGTCATAGGGCATATTGGAACTGATCCATGCCCTCTACAATGTTACTCAGTCATGGTTTGGTTGGTGAATACCAATGATCCAAATGTCAAAGAAGTGCCTATATACAACACAAAAAAGAAACTGAAAAATCCTAGACAAGAAAAACTGACCTCCAGAATAAACCTATTAAGATCGCCACATGACCAGATACCAGCAAGAAATCACTAGGTATACTAAAATGGAGGAAGATATGGCCCAAAGGAACAAATTAAAAAGTTAGAGGAGACATAGAATTTGGAACAACTAATCAAAGACATTCAAACAAATTTCCTAAGCAAATTCAAGGAGATGGCTAAAGAGATAAAAGATATTAAGACTCAATGTGAGTAAAGAAGAATTTGAAAGAATAAATAAAAAAATAAAAGATCGAAAGAGACACTGTAGAGGAAATTAAAAATATACTAGAAATGTCTATTTCTAGTCTACTGAACATACTATATACAATATACTAGAAATGTATATTTCTGTCTACTAAAAAACCTTTCACCAGACATTTAGGAAAAAAAGGACAAATCTCACTTGCTCCGAACCCTGGAGGAAGTTAAAGAATGGAGAAGGATCCTACAAATGGAGAATGAAGAAAGAGAAACATATCATGCAGGAAATTTCCTTCCCAGATCAGGTGGTCCTCATCCTTTCCCCTCACAGAAGTCCCATAGAGCTTGGGTGGTACCCAGAGGCAGCAGCCATGATCTCTCCCACCTCCCACCAGGGACACAGACTAGAAAATATCTCACAGCAGTGAAATAGATCACCACATATATCCAGACACAGGGCCCCAAGTCCAGAGAAATCCAGGGCAGGACACAAGCTGCTGAGGAGTGTGGAATACAAAAGGGTACCAAGGAGGGGCTTGCAAATTGTAGGATTAGGGAGAGAATGGCAGCACTTACTTCTTTCCCCAAAGCAGCAAGTAGCCAGGCAGAAAGTGTCTGAATCAATGGTTTGGGGGCTGAGGAGACAGGAGGTGATATTTCAAAGCCCATGTCAGTGCGATACAAGGAACCTGAGAAAACGTGGACAGAGACTGTAACTCCAGCCTGACTCCAGTTGTCCATTCCCCACCCTCAAGGGAAGCAGCAGCCGGTGGCCTGATCCTTGCCTGGAGGACAGCTGAAGATATGGAGCAGCAGGAGCCCTCCAGCCCAAGGAAAGAGGGGGACAAAATCCAACACTGAGGAGGATATTTGCTGGCGAAGTGAGAAGAAAACGGGATCCCTGCAGTTTCAGACCTGCCTGGTCAGATGCTGCTGGGCTCCAAATAGCACCATCTGCTGGGCAGGCTGGAAAGTGCAGTGATGGAAAAAACTGCTTTTTGAAATCTCTCCAGACTCTGTCCCTGGCCCATTGGAGCTTGCCTACACCCCCTGCACGGGTACCTAGCCCTGTTTTGGCTGGGAAATACTGACATTCCAACTCTTGAAACAGTGCCCTAATACAAACCCAAGCAACAACTAGATCCCAGACAAAAAAAAAAAAAGAAACCAATCTTTAGAAAAGACCAATTAAGATAATCAGATGATAAAATACCTGCAAAAAATCACAGGGCGCACTGTTATGGTCAGGTTCATGTGTCAACTTGGCCAAGTAGTGGTACCTGTTTGTCTGGTTGGGCAAGTGCTGGCCTGTCTGTTGCAATGAGGACATTTCATAGAATTAAATCACAAGTATGTCAGCTGTATCCACAGCTGATTCCATTTGTAATTAGCCAAGGGGCATGTCTTCTGCAATGAATGATGCTTAATCTAATCACTGGAAGCCTTTTAAGGAGGATTCAGAGGAGACAGGCTCTCTTCCTGGTTCAGCTGGTGAGCCTCTCCTGTGGAGTTCGTCCAGACCCTCCATCGGAATCATCAGCTTCACAGCCTACCCTGTGGATTTTGGACTCTGCGATCCCACAGTCATGTGAGACACTTCTATAAATTTTATATTTACAAGTGTTTCCTGTTGATTCTGTTTCTTGAGAACCCTAACTAATACATACACTGAAGCACAAGAAGATATGGCGCAGCCAAAGCAACAAATTTAAAAGTAAAAAAAGATCCAGAATTTGGAAATACCAAAGATGTTCAAACATTTATCTTAAGTCAATTCAAGAAGATGAAGGAAAATATGAATAAATAGATAAAGGACATTAGAAAGTGGGTGAGCATAAAGAAGAATTTGAAAGACTATATAGAAAAATAACAGACTTTATGGAAACAATAGACATTATAAATGAAATTTAAAATATGCTAGAAACACACTACAACAGACTTGAAAAGGCAAAAGAAAGGATCAGTGAGTTAGACGACAGAACAACCAAATTTGAACAGCCAAAGGAAAAAATGAGAAAAAAATTGAAAATTTGATCAGGATTTCAGGGAAATGATTGACAACATGAACTGTACAAACATATGCATTATAGGTGGCCCAGAAGGAGAAGAGAAGAGAAAAGGGCCAGGAAGAATATTTGAGGAAATCATGGCTGAAAATTTCCCAACCCTTAAAAAAGACAGAAATATGCAAATCCAAGAAGCCCTCTGCCCTCCAAACAGAATAAATCTGAATAGACCCACTGCAAAACACAGTAATCAGATGCCAAATGCCAAAGAGAATGAGAAACTTCTAAAAGCAGCAAGAGAAAATCAATTCATTGCATACGAGGGAAGTAAAATAAGACTAAGTGCTGATTTCTCATCAGACAACATGAGATAAGAAGACAGTGGAACAATATATTTAAGATATTGAAAGAGAAAAATTGCCAGCAAGAATTCTCTATCCTGGGCGGGCCACGGTGGCTCAGCAGGTAAGAATGCTTGCCTGCCAAGCCCAAGGACCCGGGTTCGATTCCCAGTGCCTGCCCATGTAAAAAAAAAAAAAAGATAGAAAAAAGAATTCTCTATCCAGCAAAGCTATCTTTCAAAAATGAGAGTTTAAAATATTCACGGATAAACAGATATTGAGAGAATGCATTAGTAAGAGACTAGCCCTACAAGACTACTAAAAGGGAGCTCTGCCAGCTGAAAAGAAAACACAGAAGAGAGAGGTTTGGAGTAGGGTTCAGAAATGAAGAGAATTAGTGAGGATACCTAAAAGGATAAAAAGACAGGGAAAAAATAGATCTGACAAATAAAAAGGGAAGATAAAATTGTTGAAGTACTATATTTACAGTAATAACTTTGAATGTTAATGGATTAAGCTCCCCAAGCAAAAGATATGGATTGGCAGAACACAAAAAGAATTATGCTCCATGTATATGCTATTTACAAGAGACTAATTTTAGATGCAGAGCTACAAATAAGTTGAAACTGAAAGGTTGGAAAAAGCATATTCCATGTAATCAGTAACCAAAAAACAGCTGGGGTAACTATACTAATATCAGACAAAATAGACTTTAAAAGCAAAAATTCCATGAGATAAAGAAGGACACTATATATTAATAAAACGACAATTCACCAAGAAAATAACAAATATAACATTTATGCTCCTAATCAAAACTGAAGGGAGTAATACATATTTCTAAAATAACGGTAGAAGACTTCAACACACCACTCTCTTTAATAGATAGAACATTTAAACTCAGGATTGATAAGGAAACAGAGTACTTAAATAATATGATAAATGAGCTAGAACTAATAGACATATATAGAACACCACACCCCAAAACAGCAGGATATACCTTCTTCCCAAGTGCTCATGGAAAATTCTCGAGGATAGATGACATGTTAGGGCCCAAAAGAGGTCTTAAGAAATTTAAAATATTGAAATTATACCAAGCACTTTCTCTCAACATAATGGAATGAGGCTGGAAATCAATAATATTTATTGATGGATAATAAATATTATAAAATATTTATATATTTTATATAAATTCCTTATTGATCTTGAGTTTAAATGTTCTATCTATTGAAGAGAGTGGTGTGCTGAAGTCTTCTACCATTATTTTAGAAATATGTATTACTCCCTTCAGTTTTGATTAGGAGCATAAATGTTATGTTTGTTATTTTCTTGGTGAATTGTTATTTTATTAATATATAGTGTCCTTCTTTATCTCATGGAATTTTTCCTTTTAAAGTCTATTTTGTCTGATATTAGTATAGTTACCCCAGCTGTTTTTTGGTTACTGATTACATGGAATATGCTTTTTCCAACCTTTCAGTTTCAATTTATCTGTATCTCTTCATCTAAAATTTATTATTTATATTTATTATATAAATGTATATATTTATTATAATATTTACTATCTATTTATATATAAATAAATATATTTATATATAAATAATAAATATTATTTATTTATTCCATCAATAACTAGGAATTTTCCAGTTATCAACATAATGGATAACTGGAAAATTCCTAAATATATGGAGGTTAAACATCACACAAATAAACACTGAGTCAAAGAAGAAATTGCAGAAAACATCAGTAAATAATCTAAACAAATGAAAACAAGCACACAACATACCAAAACTTAAGGGTTGCAAGGAAGGTACTGCTGAAAGGGAAGTTTATAGCCCCAAATACACACATTAAAAATGAAGGAAGAACTAAAATGAAAGACCTAAATGAACACTACGGGAAGCTAGAGAAAGAACAGTGAACTAATCACAAAACAAACAGGGAAAAGAATAAATATTAGAGTGGAAACAAATGGAACAGGAAAAAAAATAGGAGAGAATCAATATTAGTCCAACACCATAATCATATGTTATCTTAAATAGGGAGTGATAGCTTGTTGGTTTCTACAGGTTAATATGATGCCCTGATACATCCCAGAGTAATTTGAACAGAGAGTTTGAAAAGTATTTGCAAAGTCTTCTTGGGGTACTGGGGAGGAAGGAAGAACTATTAAACATCCTTCCCCATCTGAGGAATTGCTGATATTCTTGCAAGCAGTGGGGACAACCAATTCAATAGGCTGAGCCCTCCATCTTGAAGCATGCCCCTATGAAATTTCTGCAAAGGATAAGCTAAGCCTACTTATAATCATGCTCAAGAGTCACCTCCACAGAACCTCTTTTATTGCTTAGATGTGAGCAATCTCTAAGCCAATTTGGCAGGTGAACTCACTACCCTCTTCTATGTGGGACATGACTCACAGGGGCATAAATCTCCCTGGCAACATGTGACGTGTCTCCCAGGAATGAACCAGGACCCTGCATCATGGGATTGAGAAAGTTTTCTTGACTAAAAGGGGGAAGAGAAAAATGAGACAAAATAAAGTTTCAGTGGCTGAAAGATTTCTATCAGAGTTGAGAGGCTATCCTGGAGGTTATTTTTACACATTATATAGATACCTCTTGCACTGGTTTGAAAGGATGTATGTACCCTAGAAAAGTCATGTTTTAATCAAAATCCCATTTCATAAAGGTAGAATAATCCCTATTCAATACTGTATGTTTGAAACTATAAACAGATTATCTCCCTGGAGATGTGATTTAATCAAGAATGGGTTAAACTGGATTAGGTGATGACATGTCTCCACCTATTTGGGTGAGTCTTGATAAGTTTCTGGAGTCCTATAAAAGAGAAAACATTTTGGAGAAGGAAGGAGATTCGGAGAGAGCAGAGGATGCTGCAGCACCACGAAGCAGAGAGTCCACAAGCCAGTGACCTTTGAAGACAAAGAAGGAAAATACCTCCTGGGGAGCTTCATGAAACCAGAAGTCAGGAGAGAAAGCTAGCAGATGATGCTGCGTTCACCATGTACCCTTCCAGCTGAGAGAGAAGCCCTGACCGTGCTTGCCATGTGCCATCTCACTTGAGAGAGAAACCTTGAACTTCATCGGCTTTCTTGAACCAAGATATCTCTCCCTGGATGGATACCTTTGATTGGACATTTCTATAGACTTATTTTAATTGGGACATTTTCTTGGCCTTAAAACTGAAAACTAGCAACTTATTAAACTCATCTTTTTAAAAGTTATTCCATTTCTGGTATATTGCATTCTGGTAGCTAGCAAACTAGAACACCCCTTTTTAGTTTACAATGTATTGGAGTGGCTGGTGGGAAGTACCTGAAATGGTTGAACTGTGATCCAGTAGCTTTGATTCTTTTTTAAACAAAAAACAGAAGAAATTTATTTTCTCTGAAGGCTAGAGTCTGAAATCAAGGTGTCCACACAGGACCACACTTCCTTCAGGCCTTCAAGGGCAGTATCCTTCCTTACCTCTTGTAGCTTCTAGTGGCTCCAGGTGTTCCTTGGCTTTTGGCTGCATCCTCTAGTCTCTGCTTCCATTTTCACATGGCCTCCTCTCTGGGTCTTCTCCTCTTCTGTCTCTTATAAGGACATGTCACTGGATTTAGGGCCCACCCTGGTAATCCAGGATGATCTCATCTTAAGATCTATAACTTGATTACATTTGTAAAGACCCTTTTTCCAATAAGGTCACATTCACAGGTTCTGGAGTTTAAGATACAAGCATATCAGTTTTTTTGTTTTTGTTTGTTTTTTTCTTTATCAAAGAAGTTCTGGTTTGCAGAACAATCGTGCATAAAATACAGGATTCTCCTATACCACCCCACCATGGATACCTTGCATTTGTGTGGAATATTTGTTACAATTGATGATAGCACATTTTTATAATTGTACTATTAAAGTCCATGTTTTAACTTAGGTTTCACTGTTGGTGTTATGAAGTTCCATGGATTTAAAAAAAAATTATTCTAACATATACACTCTCTAACATTTCCCCTTTTAATCATATTCCAGATACATATCTCAGTGCTGTTAACTGTGTTCACAATGTTGTGCTACCATCACCAGAACATTTCCATCATTCCAAAAAGGAATACTACACATTTTAAGCCTTAACTTCTCATTCCCTACCTCCATCCCATCCCCTGATAACCTATATTCTAGATTCTGACTCTTTATGAGTTTGTTTATTCTAATTATTTCACATTGGTGAGATCATATAATATTTGTACCTTTTTGTCTTATTTCACTCAACATGATGTCGTCAAGTTTCATCCATGTTGTTGCATGTATCAGGACTTCATTCCTTTTTACAGCTGAATAATATTCCATTGTATATACATATCACATTTTGTTTATCCATTCATAGGTTGATGGACACTTGAGTTTTCTCCATCTTTTGGCTGTTGTGAATAATGCTGCTGGAAGCTTCGATGTGCGAATATCTGTTTGAGTCTCTGTTGTCAATTATTTTGGGTGTATACCTAGAAATAGGTTTGGCTGGTCTTGTGATAACTTCCTGAGTAACTGACAAACTGTCTTCCACAACCACTGCACCATTTTATATTTCCACCAACAATGATTGAGTGTTCCTGTTTCTCCACATCTTCTCCCACACTTGTTATTTTCTGTTTTTTAAATAGGAGCCATTCTAATGGGTATAGAATGGTACCTTGTGGTTTTGATTTGCGTTTCTCTAATGGTTAAAGATGTTGATCATCTTTTCATGTGCTTTATGGATATTTGTTTGTTTTCTTTGGAGTGATGTCTGTTCAAGTCTTATCCCCACTTTTAAATTGGGTTGTGTTCAGTTTGAAAGCTGCCAGAATGTGATATACCCTAACATGTGGTGACAGCTAGGCTCTCTCCAAACCCCAAGGAATGTGCTCCACCCTCTCCAAAGCCTGAGGCAGCAGGACTCTTCCACTGCAAGGAGGTAGAAGGCCCATCTGCTGCCTTCAGGGTAAACTCACCCTCTCCAAGTACTTGGGTGGGTCCGCTGTCTTGGCCCAAGGCTTCTTTCTATTCAGTAGAAACAAAACAAAACAAAACAAAATCCTTTTCAGAGCAGGACTCCTCAGGTTTGTGAATCAAGAGCTTATGTTGGTACCTTGCTCTATGTATCTCCAGGTTCTATGTGTCCCTCCCCCCCTTTTTTTAAGGTCCAGCCCTTTTCAAGAATTTCGTGCTGTTTGTTTTTTTTTCATCAGCCCTGCCCCTCTGTGCTGGTGCAAAAACTTCTAGTACCTTTAGCTCTTATTCGAGCTTTATCTGAGCTGGGGGCCTATTTTCAGTAGTCAGAATTTGTTAATTAATACCACAATTGGAGCTTGGTTGAGCTCAGCCCCTGCTGCTAGTAAAGTCTCTTGCCTATCTTCTCAGGGAAACAGCCTGTGGGGGAGGGGCACCAACCTCTGTGGCTTGGGGGACTCATGGTTCTGGGTGGGATCACAGCTGGTCTACCTTGTCCACTCTGGTGTACGCTTTCTGGTCACTGATGTTCCCCCAGCCATTGTTCTGTACTGTTCCTGGCTTTTTACTAGCTGCTCTGGAGCACAAACTAAATTCCACACCTCATTAAGCCACCGTCTTGGAACCTCTTAGCCCAAGGCTTCTTGACGTCAGACCTCAACCTCCATGGTTCTGCCTCTTTAAAAATAAAGATATTTTACCTTCACATTGACCCTTTTCTGAGTCTTTTAGTCCAGACTGACAGCGGTTCCATTTATACAGGTCCCACAGAACTCTTGTTGGCTTTGAGTCATAAGTAAGGATCATGCCAATCAGACAAAAGGAATTTCCACAAATCCTTCCTATATAACTCCGTCTCCAATCCAGGCCTTTTCTGTAATGGCTGACTGGTTCCACATTTGGTTAAATCTTCACGTGGGGCACTATTCTCTGACCAGAATTTTCCAGAACATCAACTTCAGGTTTCTTTGTACCCAAGAGTTCAGTTCTCAGCTTATCTCTTTCCTGACACATTTCACTATAAGCTGCAAGGTAAAACCAGCTGTACTTTCCAAATTTACTTTGGAAATCTCTTCTAAACATCCAAGTTGATGGCTTTTAAAATCTGCCTTCCAGCCAAACCACTAGTTAATTTTGCCAGATTGCCTTCCTACTAGTTTACAATAACACACACGTCATTTCTGTCTAGAACCTGGTCAGAGATATCTTTAGAATCCATATTCTACCAACAGTCTCTTCAAAGAATTATAGGTCTTCTCCATCAAGCTCCTCACAACTCCCCCAAAATCTTCCCCTTATGCATTTAAAATGCCTTTCCAATGTGTTTGGTATTTGCAAACTGCACCTGCACCCCTCTTCTCCAGTACTAAAATCTGTTCTAGTTTGAAAGCTACTGGAATGTGATATACCAGACACAGAACAGCTTTTAAAAAGAGGAATTTGATACATTGCAAGTTTACAGTTCTAAGGCTGTGAAAACGTTCAAATTAAAGCAAGGCTGTAGAAATGTCCAATCTAAGGCATCCAGGGAAAGATAATTTGGTCAGGAAGGCTGATAAAATTCAGGGTTTCTCTCTCAACTGGAAAGTCACATGGTGAACATATTGACTTCTGCTAGCTTTCTCTCCAGGCTTCTTGTTTCATGAAGCTCCCCCAGCGGCATTTTCCTTCCCAGTAGCCTTGATTCTTGAAGACAACTGTATAGCTTTTACAATGGGACTGTGTGATTGTGAAAATCTTGTTTCTGATACTCCTTTTATCCAGAGTATGAACAGATGAGTGAAAAAAAAAAGTATGTTTTGGGGAAATAAATAAATAATAGGGGGCATAAGGGTTTAAAATCCTGTATTTAGAAAGATATCAACAAACTCTGAGAAAGCCATTAGAGCTAATGACCAAGTTCAGCAAAGTGGCAGGATACAAGATGACACACAAAAAATCAGTAGTGTTTTTATACACTAGTAATGAGCTATCCAAGGAGGTAATAAAGAAAAAAAAATCCATTCCCATTAAGGAACTAAAAGAATCTAATATCTAGGAATAAAACTTCCCAAGGAGGAAAAAGGATCTGTATACAGAAAACTACAAAATATTGCTAAATGAAATCAAAGAGGACCTGAATAAATGGAAAGACACTCCGTGCTTATGGATTGGAAGGCTAAATGTAGTTAAGATATCAATTCTGCATAAATTGTTCTACCAGTTCAATGCAATACCAATCAAAATTCCAATAGCCTACTTTTCAGAAATGGAAAAACTAATTATCAAATTTATTTGGAAAAGAAAGAGGCCTTGAATAGCCAAAAATATCTTGAAAAAAAAAAAAGAAATGGGAGGACTCATGCTTCCTGATTTTAATGCATATTATAAAGCCAAGTGATCAAAATAGCATGGTACTAGCATAAAGATAGACATATTGATCAATGGAATCAAATTGAGAGCTCAGAAGTAGACCCTCAGACTCAGCATCAAGGGATTGAGAAAACCTTCTCGACCAAAAGGGGGAAGAGTGAAATGAGACAAAATAAAGTGTCAATGGCTGAGAGATTCCAAACAGGGTCGAGAAGTTATCCTGGAGGTTATTCTTATGCTTAAATAGATATCACCCTGTTAGTCAAGATGTAATGGAGAGGCTGGAGGGAACTGCCTGAAAATGTAGAGCTGTGTTCCAGTAACCATGTTAATTGAAGATGATTGTATAATGATATACCTTCACAATGTGTCTTTGTGATTGTGAAAACCTTGTGTCTGATGCTCCTTTTATCTACCTTATCAACAGGCGAGTAAAACATACGGAATAAAGATAAATAATAGGGGGAACAAATGTTAAAATAAATTTAGTAGATTGAAATGCTAGTGATCAATGAAAGGGAGGAGTAAGGGGTATGGTATATATGATTTTTTTTTCTGTTGTCTTTTTCTTTCTTTTTCTGAAGTGATGTAAATGTTCTAAGAAATGATCATGATGATGAATACGCAACTATGTGATGATATTGTGAATTACTGATTATATATGTAGAACGGGAAAAAAAAAGTAGACCCTCAGATCTAAGGTTAATTAATTTTTGACAAGGCTCTTAAGTCCATTCAATTGGGTCAGAACAGTCTCTTCAATGTGGTGTTGGGAGAACTGGATCTCCATATCCAAAAGAATGAAAGAGGACCCTATCTCACTCCCCATACAAAAATTGTCTAAAAATTAATCAAACTTAAATATGAGTCCATCCCATAAAACTCCTACAAGAAAATGTAGGGAAACATCTTCAAAATCTGGTGATAGGCTGTAGTTTCCTAGACATTATGCCCAAAGCACAAGCAACAAAACAAAACAAAAAAGATAGACGGGACCTCCTCAAAGAATAAATATTTCTGTACTTCAAAAGACTTTTTGTCAAAAGGATGAAAAGGCAGCTAACTCAATGTGAGATAATATTTGGAAGCCACGTATCTGATAAGACTTTGATATCCAGAATATACAAAGAAATCCGTCAACTCAACAATAAAAAGAAAATCCAAATGAAAATAATGGGCAAAGGCGTGAATTAACATTTTTCCAAAGAGGAAATACAAATGGCTGAAAAGCGCATGAAAACATTATCATTCTAACTAGTTATTAAGGAAATGCAATCAAAATCACAATGATTTATCATTTCACACTTACTAGAATGACCACTATAAAACAAACAGGAAACTATAAGTATTGGAGAAGATGTAGAGAAATATGAACACTTATTCTCCACTGGTGGGAATGTAAAATTGTACAGCTGCTGTAGAAGACAGTTTGGTGGTTCCTCAGACAGCTAAGTAAAGAGTTGTCTTTCAATCCAGCAATCCTTCTATTCAGTGTATACCCAGAAGAACTGAAACCAGGGACGCAAACAGACATATACATTCCGATGCTCATAGTGGCATTATTCACAATTGCCAAAAGATGGAAACAACCCAACTGTCCATCAACTGATGAATGGATAAGCAAAATGTGTCAGTGAAATAAGTCTGACACAAAAGGACAAATATTGTATGTACTTGTTCTAGTTTGCCAAAGCTGCCAGAATGCAACACACCAGAGATGGATTGGCTTTTAATAAAGGGGATTTAATTAGTTAAAAATCTATGTTCTTCGGAGGAAAGGCAGCTAACTTTCATCTAAGGCTCTCTCTTACATGGGAAGGCACAGGGTGATCTCTGCTGGGCTTCTCTCAAGGTTTCTGGGCACCAACAACTTTTCCCGGGTGCTTCCTTTCTGCATCTCCAAAGGGCTGGGTTGAGCTACGAGTTCTGAGATGAGGTATGCTGAGCTGCTTGAGCTGTGCTGCGTTGAGCTCTCATTTAAACATCCAGCCAATTAAATCAAACATCATTCATTGCCTCAGACACTCACCCTAGCTGACTGCAGATGTAATTGATACAGATGAGTTTCACATGCCATTGGCTCATGTCCACAGAACAGAACTAGGCACCTTCACCTAGGCAAGTTGACGCCCAAACCTAACCACCACAGTACTCACTAATATAAACTAATTATAATATGTAAACTTATACACATAGAATGTACAATATCGATTACTAGGAGATAAAGTGAGGCTAGAGGGTGGGCCACAGTGGCTCAGCAGGCAGAGTTCTCACCTGCCATGCTGGGGACCTGGGTTTGATTCCCGGTGCCTGCCCATGCAAAAAATTAAAAATAATAATAAAAAAAAAGAGGCTAGAGAATGGGGAATTATTGCTTAATATGTGCAGAATATTTAACTAGGGTGAATTTAAATGTTTGGAAATGGATAGAAGTGATGTTAACATGTTAATTGTGAGTATGATTAACAATGATGAATTGTGTGTGAATTTGGTTGATTGGGGAAGTTTAGAGTCACGTATGTCTCCAGAAGGAAAGCCAGAGGTTAAAGCATGGGACTGTATAACTCATTAAATCTTGTGGTGGATGATAATTGTGATTAACAGTGCAAATATAAAAAATTTCTTTCATGAACTAGAACAAATACGTGAAACTATACACGGAGTTAATAATAGAGTGTTATGTAGGGAAAAAACTCAATATTACAAACTATGACTATAGTTAACAGTAATATCTTAACATTCTTTCATCAACAGTAACAAATGCACCTCACCAATGCTAGAGATCAATGAGTGGAGGCCGGGGATAAGGGGTAATGGATGTTTTTCATTTTCTGTATTTTTTTTCTTTGAAGTAAAGAATATGTTCTCCAATTAATTGTGGTGATAAAGGCAAAACTATGTGATGATACTGCAATTACATTCTGGGATGATCGTGTAGTGTGTGAATATGTCTCAACAAAATTGCATCAAAAATACATTACTGGTCAGAGGATGTACACATTTTTATTGGAATTGAATTACCCAAAATGGGATTTGGAGAGAATTGATGTTTTATAGTGTTCCATTTTCCCATATAAGAACCTGGTGTTTCTTTCTATTCTTTTTCCTTTAATGTAAACTTTTGATGATTTCTCGTTTAGGTCCTGCCCATTTCTTGTTAGTTTAATTAACTTCTAATTAAGCACAAGGGATGACTTTGTGATTTTTGAGATTCAGTGTTCCCAAAGGACCCAAGTGGGAGGAAAATGGATCCCCTTCAATGTTTAAACTGTGTGTGTCTTGGTACAATTCAACAAGGAACAGATAGCTCTTTACTATTTACATCATCTCAGATAAATCCATCTTTTGATTTTGAGGAAAAGGAAGATGAGAAACATGTGGTTGTGTTTCACTATTTTTATTGTTAACGTGAAAATTCTAAATATATTACTGAATTATATACTTAAAAGTGGTTAAAATGGATTGTATATATGTTACTACAAAATGGTTTTTGAAAATTTTAATATGTATTTCTAATCAGCTAATTTTGTTATTATTATTGTTCCTCTACAATACTACCATTAGTCTGAGGCAGCAGATGCTTTGCCATAGGCTCCATGCTGTAGTAGACACGATACCATCATAATAATGAAGGTATTAATTATTAAATAATGCAGAATGTCTCTGACATTCAGAATCCAGTGAAACCCTAAACAACCACTCCTGTGATTAATCCTATCTAATTCCAGGGAAGAACTTTTCCATGTCTCTTTCCCTAAGTCTTTGAAGCAAAAGGCAACTGTGTTCAAATGCCAAAAAGCAGTTCTTAAATTCTTTAAGATTCCTTTCACTCTTAAAAATTACTGAGTGTAGGGTGGGCCATGGTGGCTCAGCAGGCAGCATTCTTGCCTGCCATGTCAGAGACCTGGGTTTGATTCCCGGTGACTGCCTGTGCAAAAAAAAAAAAAAATTACTGACTGTAACTTTTTTAAAGAGCTATTGTTTATATAGGTTATATCTATTGCCATTCACCATAATTGAACTTAAAGCTTGAAATTTAAAAATATTTATTAAATAATTTAAAATAACAATAAACCCATTACACTTTAATGTAAATAATGTTTTATGAAAAATAATTATATTTTCTGAAACTAAGGAAATTATTGAGGACAGCGATATCGTTTTACATTTTTGCAGATCTCTTTAATGTCTGGCTTAATAGAAGACAGACTTTCATATCTGCTTCTGCATTCAGTCTGTTGTGATATCACACATCAAATCGACTGGAAAACTCCATTATACATTTGTAGGAGAATGAAGGTGAAACAAGTGAATGATGTGTTAGTATTTTGATGAAAATAGTTTCAACTTTGTGGACACCCTAAAGGGAATTGGGGACCCTCTGGGATCCCAGACCACAATATGAGAATCACTGCCATATAGGATTGTAGGTTGTACTGAGGGTAACCAACTTTCCTGATTTTCCTGGAACTTTCCTGGTTTTAGCACTACAAGTCCTGTAGGAAGCCTCTCAGTACCAAGCAATCTGGGACTGTGACTGCTACTGCTACTGATTCCAGTGAGAAAATGTTCTAGAATGCAAGCAGGAATAGTGTAATAGAAATCCTTACGAAAAAGAAGAGAAAAAAATGATTAAAATCATGAAATGAGTTAGGTAGAGTTCTGTACTAGTTTGCTAGCTGCCAGAATGCAATATACCAGAAAGGGGAATGGCTTTTTAAAAAGGGGAATTTAATAAGTTGCTGTGTTACAGTTCTAAGGCCGAGAAAATGTTCCAGTTAAAACAAGTCTATAGAAATGTCCAATCTAAGGCATCTAGGGAAAGATACCTTGGGTCAAGAAGGCCGATGAAGTTCAGGGTTTCTCTCTCAAGTGAGAAGGCACATGGTGAACACGGTCAAGGTTCCTCTCTCATCTGGAAGGGCACATGGTGGACACGGCATCATCTGCTAGCTTGCTCTCCTGGATTCCAGTTTCATGAAGCTCCTCGGGAGGCATTTTCCTTCTTCATCTCCAAAGGTTGCTGGCTTGTGGACTCTCTGCTTCTTAGTGCTGCAGCATTCTCTGTTCTCTCTGAATCTCCATTCTCCAAAATGTTTCCTCTTTTATAGGACTTCAGAAACTAATCAAGACCCACCCAAATAGGTGGAGATATGTCGTCACCTAATCCAGGTTAACAACCACTCTCGATTACATCACATCTCCAGGGAGACGATCTAATTACAGTTTCAAACATACAATGTGAATAGGGATTAGAAGAAACGGCTGCCTTTACAAAATGGGATTAGGATTAAAACATGTCTTTTCTAGGGGGCATACATCCTTTCAAACTAGCACAAGTTCCTTTTTCCTCAATTTTCTGGAAAAGTTTGAGCAGGATTGGTGTTAGTTCTTTCTGGAATGTTTGATAAGATTCCCCTATAAAGCCATCTGGCCCTGGGATTTTCTCTGTAAGAAGATTTTTGGTGACTGATTGAATTTCATTGCTTGTGATTTGTTTGTT
This sequence comes from Tamandua tetradactyla, assembly GCF_023851605.1. NCBI lineage: Eukaryota > Metazoa > Chordata > Mammalia > Pilosa > Myrmecophagidae > Tamandua > Tamandua tetradactyla. The sequence continues at coordinate 64,907,729 of NC_135340.1, forward strand.
GAGATCTTCTATTTCTTCCTAAGCAAGTGCAGTTTGTTTGTATGTTTCCAGGAATTTGTCCATTTCATCTAAGTTGTCTAGTTTGTTGGTGTATAGTTGTTCATAGTATCCTCTTATGATTTCTTTTATTTCTTCCGGGTCTGCAGTAATGCACCCCTACTCATTTCTGATTTTGTTTATTTGCATCTTCTCTCCTTTTTTCTTTGTCTTGCTAGTGGCCCATCAATTTTATTGATTTTCTCAAAGAACCAACTTTTGGTTTTATTGATTCTTTCTATTGTTCTTTTGTTCTTCCATTCAATTAACTCTGCTTTAATCTTTGTTATTTTCCTTCTATTTGCTTTGGGGTTAGTTTGCTGTTCTTTTTCAAATTCCTCCAGGTGAGCAGTTAAGTCCTCGATTTTTGCTCTTTCTTGTTTTTTAATATAGGCATTTAGGGCAATAAATTTCTCTCTCAACACAGCCTTTGCCGCATCCCATAAATTTCGATAAGTTGTATTCTAATTTTCGTTCATCTCCAGATAGCTACTGATTTCTCTAGCAATTTCTTCTTTGACCCACTGGTTGTTTAAGAATGTGTTATTTAATCTCCATATATTTGTGAATGTTCTCATTCTGTGGTGGTTATTGAGATCCAGCTTCATTCCATTGTGATCAGAGAAAGTGCTTTGTTTTTTTTGTTTTTTTTCAGGTCTCCATTTTCTTTTATTTTTAAAAAGTAATTTCTCTCCTTTACAATGTGTTGTCACACACACATATGTGCACGCTTACACACAACACACATGACTTGAGATGGACAGAGAAACAAGGATAACCTACAGTTTTTGTTGTTGTTGTTGTTTTACAAAATTCAATGTAGATTACATTTATGTGCTTTTCAGTCATTATATAACATACAGACATGATCCATTTAATGATTTATGCTCCCCACATGGTTAAACAATGAGGATTTTCTATGAAAGTATACATAAAAGCTTTTTAGAAGCAAAGTCCTGTTTTCTGCAAAAAAACAGAGAGAAAGTGCTTTGAATAATTTCAATTTCAATTTATAAGGACATGTTCTGTGCCCCAGCATATGATCTATCTTGGAGAATATTCCGTGAACACTAGAGAAAAATGTATATCCTGGTGTTTTGGGGTGAAATGACCTATATATGTCTTTTAGGTCTAATTGATTTATCAAGTTGTTTAACTTCTCTATTTCCTTGTTGATCTTCTGTCCGGTTGTTCTATCTGTAGAGGAGAGTGATGTATTGAAGTCTCCTAGTATTATTGTAGCACCACAATTAGTTGTAGAACATATTTCAGAGTTTGGTATGGGTTACAATTCCACTATTTTAAGTTTTTACTTTAGCTGCTCTAAGATACTGGAGACAAAAAGAAATACCAATTTAATGATTCAGTAATCCTATTCATATGTTAAATCCTACCTTCTCTGTATAACTCCACCATCACCTTTGATCTTTCTGTCCTACTCTTTAGGGGTATTTAGGCTATGGCCATTCTAGCTTTTTTCATGTTGGAAGGGACTGTCAATAATATGGGGTGGGGAGATGGAACTAGCTGATGTTCTGTAGAGGCTGCACCCTCTAGGTTTCAGGGCTTATCTGGTCCAGGGATCATCTGGAGGTTATAGGTTTTTGGGAAGTTACCCTAGTGCATAGAATCTTTGTAGAATCTTATATATTGCCCTAGGTGTTCTTTGGGATTGGCTGGAGTGGTTTTGGTTGGGGTTTAGCAAGTTATAATAGTTACCAATGTTTTACTGAAGCTTGTGTAAGAGTGACCTCCAGAGTAGCCTCTCAACTCTATTTGAACTTTCCCAGCTACTGACACTTTATTAGCTACACTTCTTTTCTCCCTTTTGGTTAGGATGGAATTGTTGATCTTACGGTGCCAGAATTGGACTCCTCCCTGGGATCATTGCACTATGTTTTGTGTTTAAGATTTTCTATAATAAAAGTATATTTTTCATACCCTCATGGGTACAGTATTGGAAATAGCCTGCTCTTTCTTGATATATGAATCCCTATCTTTCATCATAACTGGAGCTTCATACTCAAAATCTCTAAAAGACTTAATCCAATACCTGAAAAGTCTCTGCAAGATAAACTTTAAACTATGTAGCAAATACAACGCTTTGCTAATTTAACCTGAAATGTTTAAGCAAGATTAATAGAGACCTTTCAGACTCCAGAAAGTACATCATTTCCTCAAGTACCACTTAAAATCTAAAATATTAAGATTAGTTGTTCTTGGTTGATAGTTATGACCTGCAGCAGGAAAGTATTTCCAAACTAGATACAGAAACACTCTGCTTGCCCTCTTTTTTCTCTCTTCAAATAAATATTTCTTATGTCAATTTGCTGCTTCTTGGACAATTATCAAAAGCTAAATGGGCCCTTTCTGAAAATATTTGCTTGAAATTCAGTTTTTCTAAGCTAATTCCCCCTTGTGCTTCAATCTATAACCACAGGAAAGTTCTTTCCCACTAACCAAATGTAGACTTCGTTGTTGAGGATTTGTTCTGTCATTAACGGAAATTCTCAACTTTACATTAACTGAGAACTTCCCTGTATAACTTAACTCTATGAATTTTTATCTCTAAGTCTCAGACTCATGTATCCAGTTTCAGTAGGCATCTAACTCCAGGGGTCTCCCCATCAGTCAAATCTAACAAATCAAAACTTGAATTGCTGCCGCTTCTCCCCAACCTGATACTCTTCTGAGATTCCCCATCTCAATAAATGGCTCCACCATTCACCTCATGGTTCAAGTTAGAGACTTCAGGGCCACCCTTGTTTTTTCTCTCCCCCTATATCTCCCCTCTCTTTACCTCCTCTCTCTTTTCCTCTACTGTCAGCCTGGCTGAAAGCCACAAACATCTCAACCTGAGTACTGTTTAACATTTTAAGCAGGTAAGTTTTATTTTCCAATTAGTCAAATATTTCTTGCCTACCATGCGGTAGAGATTCAAATAAGATTTTTTTTTAAGGAGAGAAAAAGATTGTTAATCAATAATTCCATAAATATGACTAGTGCGTAAAAGAAACATTTATGTACAAGGTTCAACAGAACCCGGAAAGAGCTGCTTATTTCTGCCTACCTCCTTCAAAGAGCCCAGGTGAAGACTGAACTTTGTTTTGAAGGATGAGACATTTTCTAGGTGGACAGGTAGTATAAAGGCACAGTGGCATAAAACAGTATTCCAAGCTCTTAGAATGATCAGAGTCAGTATAAAGGAGGAGAGGGTGGGTGTATAAAAATGGCAGGCAAGGCTAGCTAAGTTGACAACCGCCAGATCATGAAGATCCTTGTAGATATGCTAAGGGATTTGGCACTGATGTATAGACAATGGGAAAACATATAGATATAGATGACTTGCGGGAACTTTATATATTTATTTATGTGTCTGAAGAATTGGACTGAATAACTTGAAAGCTATCGAGAAATAAACTGTAGTTTAAATTATGAGATGAATGAAATTCCTCAGGGAGAAATAATAGTGTGAGATGGGGAAAGGACTCAGGGTAGAACCATGGGAGACATTAGCATTTTGGGTGTGTGTGAAGGAAGTGATGCCTTTGAAGTAGGCTGCTGAGGAACTGTCCAATAAGAAGGAGATGTACCAAGAAAGCTTGGAGTCATAGAAGTAAAAGGAGGAGAAAGTTAGAGCAGATGCCAGAGAAAGACCAAGAAAGATAAGGACTAAAATGTCTCCATCGAATCTTGCATTTAGGAAGTCCTTGGTGACTTTAGCAATAAGAGTTACTTCTGATAGAGAAGCAAAGAAAGAGACAACCTGAATGTAGGCATTCTTTTAAGAATCATGTATCTCCAAACATCTCTTTTTCCAAAACGGTTCCCTCTGAAAGAACTCCAGTAAGTGGATTAAGACCCACTTTGAATGGGCAGAGATACATCTCCATGGAAAGCACCTAATCAAAAGGGCCCACCCACACTTGGGTGGGTCACATCTCCATGGAAATAACTTAATAAAAAGATCCAACCCAACAATAGGTCTGCCCCTGCAAGATTGGATTACGATAAAGAATATGGCTTTTTGGGGGGGATACATTAACAGTTTCAAACCAGCCAGGTATGTTCAGCAATAAGGTCTCCTCTTTCTAAATAAGATGGCTGTGGCTAAGAGAAGTTCATAGTTTACCTATCCATTGTTCTTTTATTACCCATGGGTTACTGGTAGAGTCTCTTAGGAAATGACAGGATTTGATACCTTAAACCAACAAAATTATTTGAATGGTGGGGATTTTAGATATCCGTGTCACATCAGTTGTGAATATACATTTTAGGTAAAGGAACTTTCTGGAACAGCTCAAATTATACCATATACCCACTCTGCTTACTCAATAACTTAATGCTAACCTTTTTTAAAGTAGACACACATTTGGAAAAACAGCATCAACTGCTGCATGGTGAGAAAAGAGATTCTGAGACATAGTCATTTATGATTAGTAGCCAAAATATAAAATACTTCCCAACAAAATATAAATATTGTTAGTCAGAATCAGAGAGAGTTGACCAATTTTAATTGTAAAATTATTGAAACAATGATTATGAAAGAATAGTTTGAGTCTATAATAAAATAGCCTTCTAAAATTTATTTTTAAATTTCAGTTTGGGAAAAAGAGTCCATCCAAAATAATTATGTATGAACATAGTACTAACAAAGAGTATCAATTTTCTGGATCAGTGGATGGAAAGTTTAAACATGTATGTATAGTATGAATGTGTATTTGTATGTAGGTATAAATAGGTGAATTACAAAAGTCCTTGGGGAGATTGATTCCAATCAAAACAGGGAAGCTTTAACACGTATACCTTCCTTTCTACTCGCTTGTTCCCCTTTGATGGGGAGGGATTCATATATTCATATCGCTTTGTGCTCACTTTCAGCTGCCCAAGGTCTTCCTATGAAATCTTGATTCCTATAACACTCATATCTTTCTTATCCTGACTTTCCAATTCTGTCTAAGATTACTTGTCCTGTGTTTAATTCTCTCTCATTAGTAAAAGGCTGCCTGATTTGGAAAAATAGTTAATGCTAGGACAGAAGGTAGTCACAGAGATGCTACCAGAATGGCATACTGATGGATTTAGAATTTAAAAATTTTCCAGGAATAAGATTTATAAGCTTCCCAGCAACTGTTTAAGGGATCTTGTCATCTAATGAAAATTTCAAAAACTTTACATAAGATGTTTCACAGAGATTAGCCAGAAACAAAAGGACAAATACTGTATGGTCTCACTGATATGAGCTAACATTAGTGAATGAACTTGGAGAATTTCAGTTAAGAACAGAAACCATCCAGAGATAGAAATAGGGTAGATTTTGGATAATTGGAGCTGAAGGGATACAGATTGTGCAACAGGACTGATTGTAAAAATTCAGAAATGGATAGCATGATACTACCTAACTGTAATACAATAATGTTAGTACACTGAGTGAAGCTGAATGTGAGAATGATAGAGGGGAGAGGGCTGGGGGCACAAATGAAATCAGAAGGAAAAATAGACAATAAAGACTTATATAGTATAATCTAGGAATGCCTAGAATATACAATGATAGCGACTGAATGTACAAATTAAAAAATGTTTTTGCATGACGAAGAACAAAGGAATGTCAATATTGCAGGATGTTTAAAACAGATGGTAATTTATGTTTTAAAACTTTAACTTTTGTGGGAGACTAAGCAAAAAATGTTTATTTGGCTCAAAATTTATATTTTGACTAGTGCATTTCTTAATACAATTATGTGGACAATTTAATTGAACACCATAAGTACATAGAACCTTGAATAGGGTATGAGATTTTGTAGGCTTCTCCAGAGTGATGCTGTGATAAATTGCAGAGTGATTTGAACAGTGAATAAAAAAGTATTTCCAAAGTCCCCTTGGGGGAATGGCAAGAAAGGGGGAGAATTCAACTTCTCCATGTGGAGAATTCCTGATATTCTCACAAGCAGTGGGGAAACCAAAGCAAAGGCCGATCCCTCAATCTTGGAAACTTATCCCTGCAAAGGATGGGCTAGGCCTACTTAAAATTAGGCCTAAGAGTCACCCCCAGAGAACCTCTTTTGTTGCTCAGATGTGGCCCCTCTCTCTCTCAGCGAACATGACAAACAAACTCACTGCTCTCCCCCTCTCTATATGGGACTTGACTCCCAGGGGTGTAAATCTTCCTGGCAACATGGGACAGAAATCCTAGAATGAGCTGGGACTCAGCATGAAGGGATTAAGAAAGCCTTCTCAACCAAAAGGGGGAAGAGTAAAATGAGACAAAATAAAGTGTCAATGGCTGAGAGATTTCAGAGTCAAGAGATTATCCTGGAGGTTACTCTTACACATTAAATAGATATCACATTTTTATCCAAGAGGTAATGGAGAGACTGGAGGGAACTGCCTGAAAATGTAGAGCTGTGTTCCAGTAGCCATGTTTCTTGAAGATAATTGAATAATGATATAGCTTTCACAATGTGACTGTGTGATTGTGAAAACCTTGTGTCTGATGCTCCTTTTATCTACGGTATGGACAGATGAGTAAAACATATGGATTAAAAATAAATAAATAATGGGGGAACAAATGTTAAAATTTAGTAGATTGAAATACTAGTGATCAATGAAAGGGTGTTGTAAGGGGTATAGAAAAAATAGGGGAAACAAAGGTTAAAATATATTGGGTAGATGGAAATACTAGCAGTCAATGGGGGGGGTAAGGGGTATGGTTTGTAAGAGTTTTTTTCCTTTTTTCTTTTCTTTTTATTTCTTTTTCTGAATTGATGCAAATGTTCTAAGAAATCATCATGGTGATGAGTATACAACTATGTGATGATATTGTGAGTTATTGATTATATATCAAGAATGGAATGATCATATGGTAAAAGAATGTTTATGTTTGTATGTTTTTATGTTTTAAAAAAAGAAATGACTCACAGATACCTATTTAACATGGAAATTCAGATTGAAGAGAATGTTTTCACATGACTGGATGAAGTAGTTTTTCTTCAGGTGGAGTCCATGATCACCAATATCAGAATCATCCTGGACATTTCTTTCAAATGCAAATTCTTCTCTCCATCTCCTTATCTACTGAATCCTAATCTCAGAGATTGGTTCTTATGAACATTTGATGGGAGATGCACTAATCTGTCTGTTGGGTAAATTCAGCATTCTTGGGTTAACATCAGGCAACCTAGCAACAAGCTGGTTCTGCAGAGAGGCTGTAAAGACTCAGGTCGAAACCAGTGTTGATAAAGAAAACTCCCAAGATGACAGTGTCAAACAGCTTGTTTGTAAAACCAACAAGATTGTGGCCCCTATAGGAATATTGCTTTCCAAATTTGCCAGTGATCCCTGTTCCCTCCCAACTCCTCTATAGATATGTGAGGTGTCAGTGTGCCAGGATCCCTCTTCTGGAAAAGTACCCTGGTGCATCTAGTCATGCCATGCCCAAGCACAGCTATCCATGGTTTGGTTAACAGCAGGAGAATCCTGTGCACTCAGCTGGCCCAGGTCTATGAGTTTCTGTTTTGTGCCTGCACTGTGTGTTCTTGTGTTGTTTATTTAGCATATTCTCATATTGCTTAACAATTCCAATATTTGAAAACTACCAGAGCATGCATTATTTAATACATGCATCAATGATTTGGAAGAAATAAACACATCATCAAAATTTGCACCATAGATGATCTTATACTACTCTAGGTACTAAGGAGTTATATAAATGGGAATAAATTGCAGATGGATTTTTTTTTAGAATTTTGACCTAAAGAAATATCTTCTTTAAATTAGATGCTTCCTTAAGACATCACTATGGCTAAAACAATATTTTTGTAAGTATATAAAAGAGGTGTAAGAATGTATATTGATTCTATGCTCTCAACTCAATACAGTTTTGGCTCAACAGTTCCTGTGGCTATTGAACAGGATTTACTTTTTGCCAGTTAATGTTAGCATGACCAAATTGCAGAAACTCTTTTTAAGAAGTTTAATTAACTCCTTGATGACCTAAGGAGGCGAAAATTTTGTGATAGGGTCAACAAATTAAAAACTTTCTTTCATCTGGGATAAAACTATGTTCATCTTCATTTGTAATATTGTATTCTGAACATTACATCTGCGAGGAAAATCTAAAGTAGAGAATATCCAAAAGAGAAAGCAATAATTGGAATTGGGAACCAGTGAAGGAGAACATAATAATCAGGTTCAAACTCTTTAGAGCAGATGGAAAAAAAAGGCCAGAGAGGATAAAAGACCTAATTCTGTAAAATCATGAAAGAATGAAAACGATAGACACAAAATTGTTCACTAAATCCTAAAGCATAGAGTGAGGGAGCATCCCTAAAAGGTAGGTCAGTTTAGGCCAACTAGATAGAAGTATGACTTCACATAAAAAATAGAACTTGTATTACCCTAAGTGGTGATTTAATTGATTTTTTAAAAGTTAAGATAAACCAATGGCTGATAGAGTCCCTGTGAAGTACAGGAGTGGCAAGGACCTAATCTTTGAGGTTGAAATCCAGGACAACAGCCAAACTTCCCACCCTTTGTCTGTATAACTCTTAGAGATAAAATGCTGTGTCTGACAGGCCATACATCTGACCTAAGTTAGTAATCAGTGTGGCTTTAGGAGATAAAAAACAGATGGCTAGAAAAGAGTGATAAATTAGCAAAGGAACCACAGGGTACTCGTGCTTTAATTAAAACACCATTAGGATGTTTACAGTGTTATTACTTGTATCATATGTATGAAAGGTATTTTTTTCATAAAATATTAGCATGTGATTCACACCTTGTATTATTCTGGGATCAGCATGTCTCAGTGGACTACAAGGCCCTCATAATCTGTTCTCTACCTCCTCTGCTCCACTCTAAGATCATCTTCTGAAATGCTTCCATTACTCACTCTTTGCCAGCCATACTGAACCTCCTTACATTTCCTCTGGCATACTAACTTTTTCCTGCCTTGTCGCCTTTACCTGTTTTGTTCCCCCTGGCTGGGTACTCTTCTCTCACATGTACCCATGGCCAGTTCCCTCTCATCACCAAAGTCTTTGTAGAAATGTCACCTTCTCAGAGAGCCCCTCTCTGACTATTCCATCAAAATTAGCACCCTGTTGTCCCACTAGTACCTTACCCTGTTTTATTTTTCTTCTTATCTCTTAACAACACTTGACATAGCATATATGTACTTGTTTATGATCTGTCTCTTCCACCAGAATAGAAGTAAGCTTTGTGTTGAACAGGGACTTTATATCCCCAAAGTCTATAACAGAACCTGGAATAGAACATGCAGTTAATACACATTTGTTGCTGTATGAAGGATGAGTCAGGTTCCGTAAGTTTTGGACTACTGCTTATGCTGGATAGCACATGGATTGAAACTGTGATCAAATAAAGGCTATGCCTTCTAAACCGCTAGTGACTACTACTTCTTAGATTCTAGGTACCACATATTCTGTACATATATAAGTTGTTACAACACTTATTTGAAAGAGAGCCAGGATCTATGATTCCATTCAATAAGCAGTTTTTATCTAGGTAACCTTGTCCTTTAAAAAACTCTTATTCTACAAATTTTGAAAAGTCTAAAATGTGTTTCCTAAGTACATACTTGTTTCCTGCTTTTTGCGAATGACTTGTGTTTTAGCAAACTTTACTGAAATTTTAGGGAAGAAAAGGAGGTAACCCAACTTACTGGTGGGTATTGGGGCAGTGTTACATCAGAGCGACAAAAATAATTTTTTTTGCTATTTATGGAATTTATGGAATCCTATTTATTAAAATCCTTTTGCCACTCCACCTTCGGAAACTTTTTTCCATTGGCTGATTCACTTCTATGGCTTCTCTCTCTTTCGCATCACATTCTTGCCCTTCTTCTCTCTCTTAGATTGTCTTCAGAGAATTCCAAATTCCTCTCCCTCTGTCTTTCTTTGGTTCCTACTCTCAAACTTTGCTCTGGGCTTTTCTTTTCATTCCCAAAGTCATTAATGTGTTCAGTAGGAGAAAACTATCCTTTCATAGGATCCACTCTCAAAAGACAGTCGCAGTTTTAATATTTTTTTCCTCAGGTATGAAAAATTTACTAAGGCTTCCTGTTTATTTAATAATTTAAGGGATTACAATATATTTCTTATATCAATCAACTCTTTGGGAGAAACAGTGTATAACTTAGGTCTTTATTGAAAGACTAGTATACGTGAAGCATTATGGTAAAAGGGGCTTTCCATTATTAGTTACAAATGTAATGAACACCTATCTTCCATGCACTTAAGACATTTACACTTCACCTTCCAGATTACCCAGCCATGAGACACCTGGACAGTTCCTGTGACCTTAGTGACCATGGCTGACAGCTTCAAGCAAAGCAACTTTTGTTTACACATATTTGGAGCATCTAATCACCTTTCTCTACGAGAGTACAAAGATCGCCAAAAATTTCAGACATCTAGTTTTGTTTTCGTAGGACTGGGCCTTCCACGTTAAATGTGTACATATGATGTGTTGTATGGTTATGTCCGTTCTTTTTTGACCAGAGGCTTGGCTTCAGAGAATGAGTTAAACTTCAAGCCACAAATTCCACGGAATTAAAATCTTTCTTTTAGTTAGTCCTAAATTTCCAATCTGACAAGAAAAATAACGTAGTTATGAGACACAAAAGCAATACTGCTTCCTCCCCCTCAAGGCCCGGGACGCGAAGTAACACCACGGAGGGCCGGGGAACGCGGGGAGCGGCAGGAGACCTGGACCGGGCTAAGCGCACCGTGGAAGAGGCGGAGCCCCCTTCGCCCACCAAAATCTTTCTCCTAGCCTTTTCCTATCCTCGGCTCCGCTCCCACGCAGCCCTCCCAGGTCCGGCCGGGAGTTGGACAGTGGAGGTGGGAGGGGTTAAGGCGAAGCCCCTCCCCCACAGTGACGTCTAGAGACGCGACGCGACGCGACGCAGTGCAAATCGGGAAAAGGGGATGAACTGGGCTGGCTTCCGTCGGTATAGGGAAGGGCTAATTCTTCCTCGGGCTGGTGGGAAATGGGCCTTTGGCGAGGAGGCTGGTGTTAGTGAAGTACCCCCGGCGCCCCGGTGAGTATGGGACTGGGTCCTGACCTGTCGTCCCCGGGAAGTCGTCCTCAGTGAGCCCCCTTTCCTTCCGCCGGCTGCTGGTCACCCCGGAGGTAAGCCCTGTCCACCGAGAGGGGTAGCACAATCCCCAAACAAATAACCGACTATAGAAGCAAGGGCCCAGCCTTGAGTCTTTCCCGCCGTTCACTTAGCGTTGCCTAGCGAGTTTCCTGTGGACTCAGGTTTTCCTCTTTTAGAAGATGCCATGGTCATTCCCTCTGGACGCTCAGACTAGAGTTTGACCTCCTTCCGCTTGCCTCCTTGTTCTGATCTTCTGCTGTCAGTCTGCAGTCACAGGCCTATCAAATGCTCAGTGTTTCCCAATCCTTCCTCTGCCCCAGTCACACTTTATTTTAGTCAAGTTGCATGTATGAGTTTAAAGACTATTAAGTTCATCCAGTTAAAACTGTGACTTCTCCAGCTCCAGAGCGTTCTTTCCTAAACTGTGCCTTTTATCCTAGAGTTGTAGGGTAAGTTAATTTCATCTCCACACCACCTTGGAAATTATTAGAATCCTGAATTGCATTATGTGCATTTATCCATAAAGCTGCAGAGCACACTCCTGGATTCATTTATTGCCTCTAGTTCAGTGACCTTGAAGCAAGTCCCTTAATCACCAACAGAAAATTTACTACATTCACAGAGATGTTGCGGATCCTGAGGGAATTTGATATTTGTAAAGAGCTCTGAATGTTTCAGATGAAAGGAATACCTAAGGATATTACTCTTTTTGAATCTGCGTGCATCCTTAGTTTAGTGTGTATCTTGCTGCAGCCATTAAAAAGGTCAAGTGATATTTGTTAAGGAAGTGTTCCTGTTTTTGGCTTGCTCTGCGGCTTTGCTTTGTAAGCAAATTTTGCATTTCAACAGATTCTGTTTAAGGATCATTTTTTAATATCTCTTTCATGATGGATTTAGATAATTTTTCTGTCTTCACAGTTCTGGGCCAGTTTATCTGAAAGGTGATGTAGGTTGTGCTATGTCTTTACCTTGTGATCCAGCTATCTTGAAATGTGTATTCCTTTCTTGTGACACATTAGTTGCATTTTAAAAATTAAAATACTAAGGATCCTATAAGAGTAAAAAAAATGAAACTACTATTAATGAAATTGTGTCCCATAGGTATACATTTTATTTTTTGAGAAGACAGCGTATGAAAAAAATAAAACCATTTTAAAGATGATTTTAAATTTTAATTTTTTATATATTTTTTGTACTTTATTAATCATTGTGGGCATTTGTTTGTAAGTCTGAATATAATGGAACATAACCAAAGTGGCTTTTGTAGATTTAAAGAGTTGGGAAATAAAGCCAGTACATCAGATTTTTTTTAGACATTTTCACAAAGTATCTATGTTATATTTTATAATGGTATTTTATTTATTATAAATATATTTATTTTGAACTTTCTGCAAGAAAATTCACTTTTGTATAGGTAAAAGGAAGAAAAAAAGTGAGTACTTATAAGAGTAAATATCATTAAAGAAGCATTTTTTTCGTATCTTATTCATTGTCCCACTTACATAATGCTGTGTAACAAATCACCCCAAAACATAGTGTCTTGAAATTGCATTTTTCATTTCCCTCATGTTTCTTTAAGTTGGCTGGATTCAGCTGCATGGGTCTCACTTAAGTGAATCTCATACGTTTGTAATCAGGTCAGCAGCTAGGGTTGGAGTTATCTGAAATCTCAACTAGGCTCAGTATCTAGAATGACTTATTTATATGGATGGTAGTTGATATTAGCTCAGAGCTGGGTTGGGATGTCAACTAAGAGCCTCCATGTGGCCTCTTCATGGGGCTTGGGTCTTCTCATAGTATGGTGACTGGGTTCCAAGAACAAGTGATTGAAGAGACAGGAAGTGGGAGCTGCCAATCTCTTAAAGCCTGAACCTAGAAATTGGTATAGCATTGCTTCTAACATTTGCTCTTGGTCAGAGAGGTCAAAGAGGCCTCCCCACTCTGCGACAGTAGATCCCTGTCTCTTGAAGGGAACAATGTCAAAGAAATTGTGGCCGTCTTTAGCCTACCATAATTATGGTGAAAAATTGTATTGGACCAATGTTTGGATTTATATAGTAGGTGCAGAATATGGTACACTTCTGATTTATTTGAACATAATGCTTTTTATCTTCATGATATATTCAGAGCATTTTTCTGTATATATATTTTTCATCTGTACCTCTTCAGAAGCAGATGTACATGCATACATACATCCCATACCCCATACCCCTCCCTCTCATTGACCACTAGTATTTCAATCTACCCAATTTATTTTACCCCTTACTCCCCCTAATATTTACTTATTTATTTTATCCATATTTTTAAACTCATATGTCCATACCTTGGATAAAAGGAGCATCAGACACAAGGTTTTCACAGTCACACAGTCACATTGTAAAAGCTGTACAGTTAGACAATCTTCTTCAAGAATCAAGGCTACTGGAACACAGTTCAACAGGTTCAGGTACCTCCCTCTAGCCACTCCAATACACCATAAATTAGAAAGGGATATCTATGTAATACGTAAGAATAACCTCCAGGATAAACTCTGAAGTCTGTTTGAAATCCCTCAGCTACTGAAAGTTTATTTTGTCTCATTTCTCTCTTCTCCCTTTTGGTCAAGAAGGCTTTCTCATTCCCATGAAGCCAGGTCCTGGCTCATTCTGGGGAATCAGGTCCCACATTGCCAGGGAGATTTACACACACCCTTGGGAGTCATGTGCTATCCTATGTAGAGGTGGGGGAGAGCAGTGACTTCTGCCAAGTTGGCTTAGAGAGAATGGCCACATCTGAGCAACAAAAGAGCCTCTCTGGGGGTGAGATTATCAGTAGGCTTAGCCTCTGCTTTGCAGAAATAAGCATCATGGGGCAAGCCCCAAGATTGAGGGCTCAGCCTATTGAGTTGGTTGTCCCCATTGCTAACAAGAATATCAGGAATTCCCAAGATGGGGAAGTTCTCCAGTTCCAGTCCTCCAGCTGTTACTGATTTTCACCTTCATTCCATTATGATCAGAGAAAGCTGTTTGTATAATTTCAGTCTTTTAAAATTGATTAAGACCTCTTTTGTGCCTCAGCATGTAGTCTGTCCTGGAGAATGTTCAATGAGCACTTGAGAAGAATGCCTATCTTGCTGTTTTGGGGTGTGGTGTTCTATATTTGTCTGTTAGGTCTAGTTCATTTATGGTTTTATTTAGGTTTTCTGTTTCTTTATTGATCTTCTGTTTAGATGGTCTGTCTATTAAAGAAAGTGGTGTATTCAAGTCTTCCACTGTTATGATAGAAATGTCTATTACTCCCTTCAGATTTTCCAGTGTTGGCCTCATTTACTTTGGGTCACCTTGATTAAGTGCATAAATATTTATGATTGTTAATTCTTTTTGGTGAATTGCTCCTTTTGTTACTGTGTAGTATCCTTTGTTTCTTATAATGTTTTTGCATTTAAAGTCTATTTTGTCTGTTATTAATATAGCTACCACAGCTTTTTTTTTTTTTGGAGACTGCTTGCATGCAGTATCTTTTTCCATCCTTTCACTTCAAGTCTGTGTCTTTGTATATAAAAATGAGTTTCTTGTAAATAGCATATAGATTGATCATATATTTTTCTTATACATTCTGACAATCTATACCTTTTGATTGGGGAATTAATCCATTAACATTCAGTGTTATTGCTGTAAAAGCAGTCCTTTCTTCAACCATTTAACCTTTGGCTTTTATTTATCAGATCTCTTCCTGCCTCCTTGGTGGCTCATGAGAAGTCAGAGCTTAACCTTATGTGGCTTCCCTTGGATGTTGTGAATCACTTTTCTTTTGCTACTTCTAGGATTTTCTCATTGTCTTTGACATTTTACAGTCTGATTAGTATGGTCCTAGAGGGGGTCTATTTGAATTTCTCTGTTTGAAGTATTTTGGGCTTGTTCAGTTTGCATATTATGTCTTTTATGGGAATTGAGAAATTTTCAGCCATTATTTCCTCAGTCTTCCTGGCCTTTCCCCCTTCTCTTCTTTTCCTGGGATACGTATGATGTATATGTTTGTACATTTGTGTTGTCAGTCATTTCCCCAAGACCCTGTTGAAATTTTTCCATTTTTTCTCCATTTGCTCTTTTGTCTGATAGAAATCATTTGCTCTGTCTTCTCACTCACCAATCCTTTCTTCTGCTCTTCAAATCTGCTGTCATGTGTCTCTGGTATATTTTTAATTTCATCTACCTTGTCATTCATTTCCATAAGATCTGTTTTGCTATGCATTCTTTCAAATTCTTCTTTATGCTCTCCTGTCTTTTTAATAGCTTCATCTCCTCAGCCATCTTGTTTAAATTATTTAAGAGATTTGTTTGAACATCTCTGAATAGCTGTTCCAAAATCTGTTTCTCCTCCAACTTTTTAATTTGACTGTTTGGCTTGGCCATATCTTCTTTTTTCATAGTTTATCTTTTAATTTTTTGCTGGTGTCTGAGCATCTGATTATCTTGATACAATTATTTTGAAAGTTGGTTTCCTTATCTGGTCTACAATTTTTTTGTTGCTTGGTGTTTTAGTTTGCTAAAGCTGGCAGAATGCAATATTCCAGAAATGGATCAGCTTTTATAAAGAGAATATATTAAGTTACAGGTTTACAGTTCTGAGGCCATAAGAATGTACAAACTAAGACATCCAGAGAGAGATAACTTGACTTCAAAGAATGGCCGATGTCTGTCACATGGGAAGGCACATGATTGGCATTTGGTGGTCCTTGTTCCTGGTTCCATTGCTTCCAACTTCTAATTCCAATGACTTCCTCTCTGAGCAGCTGTGGGCCCTTACTAACTGCTCCTGAGCAAAACTCTGGGTTTTATCTGTTAGCTTAGCATTTCCCAAGGCTGGAGATTTCTTCTCTTCAGGTTTTGGCTATTTTTGTGAGTCCTTGCTTAGCACCCAGGCCTTTACTATCTTCATCTCCAAATGTCTGTATCTATGTTAGCTCTTTTAAGGATTCCAGTAAACTAATCAAGACCCACTTTGAATGGATAGGGTCACATCTCCATCTAATCAGAAGGTCACATCCACAATTGGGTATGTCACATCTTCATGGAAGCAATCCAATCAGAAGGTACCCCCCCCCCCTTCAGAATTGGATCAGGATTAAAAGAACATGGCTGTCTCCACAAAATATGACTAGGAGCAAAAGAACATGGCTTTTCTGGGGTACGCAATAATTTCAGATCAGCACTGTTGGGTTTGTGTTAAAGGGCTTATTTGGCCCTTGGTTCATTAGTATTTCACAGCCAAAGCAGGGCCAGGTTCCCATGCAAGGAGTGTGACCCAGTTCTAAAGGGCCTTAGGTAAAGGCTTAGGAAAGCAGCTTCCCAAGACCACACTTTCCCAGCCTTCTCTGCAGGTGCTGTTCTTTGGCAGCTTATTCCCCACAGCCATACAAATGCGAGTTATTTTTAGCCCTCATCCCCTTTATTTCTGAGGCAGGTGGAAGTAATGGACCATGATGCTACGAGTGCCTGTACAGAAAGTAACAAGGCTGTGGGACCCCACAGTCAAATTTGGCTGACCAACAAATAAATCAGAACTATGCTGCCTCCCCCTCTGTTTCCAGGTGGGTGGACTTATCTGACTGTCCCAGTCCATAGTAGACAGTCCTGTGAGACTGGGCTGACCAGTAGCTCTTGGCCTTGCAGGTAGGGAATGTGCACTGGGAGCCTCAGTGGTATTGAGTCACTTACTGCAATTTCTCATGACTCCACAGGCTCCCAGTGCTCCTGCCTTGAAAGGGTCAAGTTTTCAGATCCTAGAGGGTCAGCTTCACTGGATAACAATTAGATTAGGTCTGTGCTGTGGCCTCCTCTTTTCCTGGGGAGAAGGCCTCCTTATCTCTCTCAGCCTGCAGCAGCCAGCTGGGCAAGAACCATGCCACCCTGAAGCTGCTGGCCTTGGAAGTGGACGATGGGCACCAGGAGCCATGGCTGAATTCAGTCCCTCACTGCGGTTTCTTTTTTGTGGTTTCTTCATTTCTTCAACTTGCTCTTCATTATATGTTGCAGTGGTCCTCCGTCTCTCAAGCCTGAAACCTGTTGCTTTGGGCAGTTTGCCTGTTCTCTAGATGTTTTTGGTGGAGGAATGAGTTCTGCCTCTTCTTATTCCACCATTTTTCCAGAAGTTGCTCTGAATAGATTTTTACAGCACTGCTCTCAGGCAGTGTTTCTGGTCATAAAATACCAGAAGCTTTAGCAGTGATTAATTCCTCAGAGGGTTGAGCCTTTTTTAACATTTAGGATTATTTCAAAACAGATTATTTCATCAATACTTACTTGACTGTGGCATTTTAACTAGAATGAGAGTACAGTGGATTACATGATGCTTACCTAGTCAGAGGATGTAACGAGTACTGTTGATGCCTACTGGGGAGAGATGGTGGGTGGCCAACAAAGAAGAACTTTGCTTTCTTTTCAGCTTTGCCAAGTGCCTCGACAGTGGCAGGTGTAAAGTCCTAGTGAAAATATCAGGACTCCCCTTCTCACCACCCTGTAAGTCCTCAACCGCCACCCCACCCCGCATTCCCAGAGTGCACTGCACACTGCGTCCCATCCCACCTCCATGCCTGGGCTGTGTGTCAAACTTACTCTCCGTGTTCCTTTCCCCTCAACCTCCCTCTCCTACTGTACTAAAGCAACCTGAAGCTGGCCAGTGGGCACAGCACTAACACAGGCACAGGCACGGGCATGATCACAGGCAGCTGCCTGGAAGAAGAGGTCCAGATGCTTTTTTTTCAGTGGTCTCCCTATGGACGTTGAATCCATAGATCTCTACCTGCTCTCCCGCTCGTTGAAGGGATTTGAAGGATCCCTGATCTAGCTCATGTCAAGACAGCTTCTTGCTTGCAATCTTTGACAGTTGGGCAGGAGTAGAAGTGGCCAAGAATGTATAGAGGAGAAGGGGCCAAGAATGTGTTGAATAGTATTCACTTCAGTCCTGAGAACCTGCAGACTTTGAGGTTGGCGTTTGCTAAAGCCAGGAGCAAGATGGTTAAGAGCAAGCTCATGGCAACACCAAATCCCACCAGTGTTCACTCCATGCTAGAAGCCCACTTCATCATACAGGACCCTTATGACCAGGTGGTAGCTGCTTTGATTCCATCATCCCCATAGACTCGGACTTCCTACCCTCTGTATACCACAGAGCTGGCCCCAGGCATCTCATATGCTACATTCACCTACCCAGATGCCACTGCTGCCGCCACTGCTATCCTTCCTCAGACACCTCCCAGCAAGGATGGAAATACCATCAGTTCTGTTAGTTTTTCAGTCTTGTCATCACAGCTTGAAACCTGTGTCACACAGAGGGGCACTTCCAGGAGTCAGTTTTGGGAATTAAGAGCTCCCATTGACCCCAGGCACCCTTTGGATAACTGCTGCTTCCTTCCAAAGTCTGTGAATTTAAGCCTGACTTGGTAGACTGCTTCCTGTTTCCTTTCTGTCTTCTTCCTCAGCTCTGCCCTCCCCATAGCCTTTCCCTAAGGCCCGCTGGGAAAATTCATGGGCCTTCTTGTCTGGGACACCCAGACCCAGCTCAGAGGCCTCCTGTCCAAAGTTGCTTCTGTAATTCCACCTGAAGAAAATTAGGCATTTAACTTTGTATGTTTTCTGGCATGAATTAAGATGCAAACATATATATGTGCTTGTATAGTTTGTTCTCACATTGGTGTTACTGTAGCAACAGTTGCTGGGCATAAATGGTTTCTCATTCCTGGTCCTTCACTTTTCATTACTTCCCTGTGTAACCACCCAGCCCCAGCAAGGACACCTCTCTCAGCTCTGAGCCTGCTCCGCCCTGACGGCCCAGTGCCTCTACCCCGCGCCCCCCCCCGCCCCCACTTCCAAGCTGAATAGCAAGAGCAAAAACCCAGCAAATACAGTCTGTTAATTTTTCCATTTCAAATCAGGGTCCTCTGCTTCCTTCTCCTCAGATGGGCCAACAACTCTAATGAAATTAATTCTTTCTCTGCCCACCTGGCATACCTCTCCATGGTTCACCCACTTCTACCACTGGTCCTCATTCTTTCCAAACTTCCAAAGCCAACCGTAAAGCAAAAGTATTTTGTACCCTGTGTAACAATATTTATGCATCATAAATGATTTTTCACGTGTGCAATTAAAGAGACCTTGTTTGCTCTATCATATAAGTTTAGTGTTTAGTTTGAGGCATGGAGAATAAAAGGATTTCTGTTCTTTAGCATTGAGCCTTTCTGTCAGATGTTAGTTTAAATAAATGAAGGAAAAATTGTGCAATTTTGTTTTGTGAACATATCAGTGTTTTGCCTTTAGCTGCAGCTATGACTGCCTTGCTGTTTTCTCACTGGGGAAGCTAGATGGCTACTGTTATTGCTGGTCCTGTGAGAGTGTAAAATTGTTTAATATATGAAATGCAAAATAAAAAATATATATGTTGGGCCTAGTTTGAATGACCACACACTTCAGTCTTCACTTTTTTGCTTTTTAGTGTCCTCTCTATGGTTCATGTCTTCTAATTCCTGTTCCTTCTTTTTGAAAGGATCAGAAGATGTCGGAGAAAAAGAGTACATGCACATTGCTCTCTGTGTTCTAGTCTAGAGCGTAAAACTAGAGTTCTTAATTATTACCAGGTTTACACATTTTAAGAAACCTTGTTTTTTTGTACATAGAAGATCTTTTAATTTCCTTGCTTATTTTTTTTACTTACAATCTTTTAAAGCACGATATAGTTTCAATGGATTCTGTGTTATATTTAATTTGTTCTGGATCTAATATGTAAATTCTAATGTGGATTCTAATATGTAAATATGAGTTTGTTGTTATTGTTTCTGCTGCCATTTGCAGACTAGGAAATTACAAATTCATTCAGTTGTTTTGGCTGTGATTTTCTTTGTCAGTCTATTTCCAGACTTCTTTAATGGTAAAATGTAGCAGAATGACTTATTAAAAATTTAATATATTAAACTTCACATAGACTGAGTTGAATATGTATTCTTTGCTCTCTTATTTGTTTAGGGAAAAATACCTTTGCCTTGTGCTTTGACTTCTGCAGAGAGTGTAATTTAAGAAATAGCAATTATATAACAATGCCCAAAATATTTTTAACACCAGGCATCATTTGACAGTGTAATTTAAAATATAGAGATTTGTTAATGGAAATAGAAGCAATTGTGGTCCTTTGACAGACTTAGACATTATCAGTAAAGGTTGTTACTTATTTGAACTATTCTCAGAAATCAAATAACAACAGAAAAGGTAACTTGAAAAATGTACAATCTTTGTCCTAGAAACCCTTATTAGCAAGCTTAGTGTCTCCGTAATCTCATCCTTCTACTCCGTAATCTCATCCTTCTACTTTTCCTTTCTGTGTCTAATTGTTTACCAAATATTGTTATTCTGTTTTTGCAGTGTCTTTTGTATCTGCCTCCTCTTTTCTATCTCCATTGCCCTAGTTCTGACCACCATCATCTTTCCCTAGGATCATTGTGCTAGATAACTAGTTTTTTCCCTGTCTCCAGTCTACTAAAGCCTAGCTTTATATGTTTGTTAGTTTCAATCACCTAACTCCCTTCTTCAGACCCCTACTATGACTTCCCACTACCTTTGGAAATCAAAGTAAATGTTTTAACATGTTCCTAGACTATTTTTTCAGGTTTCACTGCCCAGTAGATCCTTGTTCATTCTGTATACTGCCTACTTTCTGAAGATGTTCTCTACGTTTTGATTCTTTCCTCATACTGTTCCTCATTTCTATGAAAAGTCTTCTCCCGCTAAAATTGACATCAAACTATAATGCCTTCCAAGATCCCTCATCATAATTAATCTTTCCTCTTAATTTCTCTTTTAGTACATGATAACTCATAGTATGAGTTTGATATCATATTCTGTTGTGTTACTACTGCTTACAACTTTCTCTTTCACGTTAGATTATTAAACTTTATGAGGAAAAGGATTACATGTTATCTGAATTCTTGAAGCACAATGTCTTCTATGCTCCAGAACATCAGTGAATGATTGAATTCAATTGAACTTTGAAGTGGCTAATGATTTATTATTTTACATTGCCTTAGTAGCATATGTAGTTTTTATTTTTGTCTTTTGAAGATCTAACCTTCTTAGGTAATAATGAGAAACAAATTATACTGAGAACATATTCTAGACCTTCCTTTTAGATTCCAACTCAAAAGCTTTCTTTCCCCTGCCAAGAAACCTAATTGTCATGGATTATAAACTAGATGCTACTTAATACATTGAATATTAACTCTGTAGTTAGACTACTAGTACTTATGGCCCAGAGATGAGATAAAATTGGAAAAACAAATACCAATGAACTGTTACTTAGTCACTCTGCCCAACTCTACCAACACCTTATCTTAGTATGCTTAGTGTCACGACCAAAAAATGGTTGAACTTTTTAGGAATTTCAGTTCACAAGCTGACCTGTATCAGGGGATCAAACGTCAGCTTTCTATGGATGAGTAAAATTAAGACCCTAGTGATGTAGTTCAGGCCAGAAAAATTGGGCTGCCTCTTGTTATTGTTATCTTTCTGTCCTCTGGCTCTTATTAATAGTCCAGGCTTCAGGGTCTTAGTGATGTCTTATTGATGTCTTTATGGCCTCCCTCAGACATCAGGGTTTCCTTAAGCTCTGTCCTGAAAAGATTGTTTCTAAATCCTACTGTGCTTTCTCTTTGTCAAAAGTTTTATTCCTCAACTTTTGCTTCCTATGTCGCAGTAGAAATCATGTTCCTGTAGCACCATTCTACTTTACCCCATCTTTTTCCATTTTTTGTCATTAAAGTTTTCATTCTCTTTGTTTACAATTTGTTCCCTTTGTTTATGTTCATTTCTTAATGCTTCTGCTCTTGCTTCCGCTTATTCTACTATACAGAAGCTATACTCCCCAAGGATAGGGTCTTTCAGTTTACCAAATTTGTTTTTTGGTATAAAATTTATATTTTGACTAGTGCATTTCCTAATTTAACTTGTATGGTCAGTTTCTTGAACACTGTAAGTACATAGAATCTTGAATAGGGCGTATTTTGTTGGTTTGTCCAGGTTAGTGTGATGCCCTGATAAATCCCAGAGTGATTTGAACAATGAATAAAGAAGTATTTGCCAAGACCCTTTGGGGAATGGCGATAAAGGGGGAAAAATTAAACTTCCCCATTTGGAGAATTCCTGATATTCGCTCAAACAGTGGGGACAACCAAATCAATTGACCAAGCCCTCGATCTTGGGGTTTGCCCCTATGAAGCTTATCCCTGCAAAGTATAGGCTGCTTAAAATTAGGCCTAAGAGTCACCCGTTAGAGAACCGCTTTTGTTGGTCAGATATGACCTCTCTCTCTCTCTAAGCCAGCACAGCGAACAAACTCCCTGCCCTCCCCCTGTACATGGAACATGACTCCCAGGGGTGTAAACCTCCCTGGCAACATGGGGTAGAAATCCTGGGATGAACTGGGGCTCGGCATCAAGAGATTGAGAAAACCTTGACCAAAAGAGGGAAGAGAGAAATGAGACAAAGTAAAGTGTTAGTGGCTGAGAGATTACAAAGAGTTGAGAGGTTATCCTGGAGATTATTCCTATGCATTATGTAAATATCCCCTTTTTAGTTTATGATGTATTAGAGTGGCTAGAGGGAAGTACCTGAAACTGTAGTGCTGTGTTCCAGTAACCATGTTCCTTGAAGTTGACTGTATAATATAGCTTTTACCTTGTGACTGTGTGATTGTGAAAACCTTGTGTCTGATGCTCCTTTTACCTAAAGTATGGACAGATGAGTAAAAAATATGGATAAAAAAATAATAATGGGAAACAAAGGTTAAAATATATTGGGTAGATTGAAATACTAGTGGTCAATGAGAGAAAGAGGTAAGGGATATGGTATGTATGAGTTTTTTTTTTTTTTTCCTTTTTTATTTCTTTTGCTGGAGAGATGCAAATGTTCAAAAAATGATTATGGTGATGAATACACAACTATATGATGATATTGTGAGCCATTGATTGTACACCATGTATAGAATGTTTGTATGTTTAAGATCTACAATAAAAATATTTAAAAAAATAGTACGGTTATAACAATAGTCTTGTATCTGTTGTAACAAAGGTACCATATAAATGCGAAGTGTCAATAATACGGAAAACTGCGTGAGAGAGTTATATGGGAACTCTGTATTTTCTGCATAGTTTTTCGTTAACCTACAAATTCTCTACTAAATAAAATTTAAAGCATTTGTATGTTACAAGACACTACCAAGAAAGTGAAACGATAACCTACAGAATGGAAGAATATTACTGGAAACTATGTAGATCATAAAGGTTTAATATGGTGTTTAAACAACTGTGAGAATGCAACATCAAAAGTTGGATGAAGAACTTTTATCCAATTTAAAAATGGATGAAGAACTTGGATAGGCATTTATCTAATGAATATATATAAATGGGTAATAAGCACATGAAAATATGCTTAACATGATCAGTCATCAGGGAAATACAAATCAAATCCACAATGAAATACCACCTCACACCCATTAGGATGACCATTATTAAAATAAAAGAAAAAAAGTTGTGGTAAATATACAGAGTAATAGGAACAATACTTTGTTAATGGCCCTATACAATGGTGCAGCAACCGGGGGTGTCAGTTTGGGTGGTTACTCAATAAGGGTAAAAATAAAATTACTAAATGACGTGGCAATCCCATTTCTTTGTTGGTACCAAAAAAATTGAAAGCAGGGATTAAAATAAAAGCATTTGTACACCAGTGCTTACTCTGCCATTATTCACAGTAGCCAAAAAGTGAAAGCACCCATACTGTCTATCGGTAGATGAATGGATAAACAAAATGTGGTGTAGTATACACTCAATGGAATATTACTCAGCCATAAAACGGAATGAAGTTCTGATGCATGCTACCATGCCTATCTCCCTTACATTGGAGTTCAACCTCATTAGCTAACAGTTCACCCATCTCTAGCTTTTGTGTATCTCTAAGTCCCTTATATTCTGTATTAGAAGCCTCTTATTATACCTTTATGCTGGTCATAAAAGTGCAATCATACAGTATCTGTCCTTTGTGTCTGGCTGATTTCACTCAGCATTATGTCCTCAAGGCTCATTCATCCATCTTGTCATATGTTTCACTTCAGTTTGTCTTAACTGCTGCATAATAGTCCATCGTATGTATATTTCACATTTTGTTGATCCACTTGTCTGTTGATGGGCATTTGGTTTGTTTCCATCTTTTGGCGATTGTGAATAATGCTGCTGTGAACATGGGTATGCAAATGTCTGTTTGTATCATTGCTTTCATTTTTTCTGGGTATATACCAAGTAGTGCTATTGCTGGGTCATAGGGCAGCTCAATATTTAGTTTCCTAAGGAACCACCAATCAGTCTTCCATAGTGGCTGCACCATTATACATTCCCAGCAGCAGTGCATAAGTGTCCCAGTTTCTCCACATCCTCTCCAACATTTATAGTTTCCTGATTGTTTAATAACAGCCATTCTTATAGGTGTGAGGTGGTATCTCATTGTAGTCTTGATCTGCATTCCCCTTATAGCCAGTGAAAATGAACATCTCTTCATGTGCTTTTCAACTATCTGTATTTGCTCTTCAGAAAAATATCTTTAGCTCATTTTATAATTGGATTGTTTGTTCTTTTGTTGTTGAGTTATATGATTTCTTTGTATATACAGGAAATCAAACCTTTGTCTGATTTGTGATTTCCAAATATTTTCTCTCATTGAGTTGGCTGCCTCTTCACCTTTTTGACAAAGTCTTTTGAGATGCAGAAGCATTTGAGTTTGAGGAGTTCCCATTTTTCTATTTTTTCTTGTGTTGCTTGTGCTTTCAGTATAAAGTTTAGGAAGCTACCTCCTATTACTGGGTCTTGAAGATGTACCCCTACATTTTCTTCTGGAAGATTTATGGTGCTAGTTCTTATATTTAGGTGTTTGATCCACTCTGAGTTAATTTTTGTGTAGAGTTTAAAGATAGAGAGGTCCTCTTTCATTCTCTTGGCTATTGATAGCAAGTTCATCCATGCCCAATTATGAAAAGATCATTTTGTCCCAGTTCAGAGGATTTGGGGACCTTATAAAAAATCAGTTGGTCGTAGAATTCATGGTCTGTTTCTGTACTCTTAATTTGATTCCATTGGACCATGCTTCTATCTTTGTGCCAGTACCATGCTGTTTTGACCACTATGGCTTTATTATAGGTTTTAAAGTCAAGGAGTGTTAATCCTCCCATTTTGTTCTTTTTTAGGATGCTTTTAGCTTTTTGGGTTCTCTTTCCCTTCCAGATGAATTTGATAGTTAGCTTTTCCAAATCTTCAGAGTAGGTTATTGGAATTTTGATTGGTACTTTGTTGAATCTGTAGATCAACTTGAGGAGAATTGACATGTTAACTATATTTAGCCTTCCTATCCATGAGCAGGAAATGTCTTTGAACCTGTTAAGATCTGCTTTGATTTCTTTTAGCAGTGCTTTGTAGTTTTCTGTGTACAAGTCCTTTATGTCCCTAGATAAGTTCTTTCCTAAGTATTTGATTCTTTTAGTAGCTATTTTGAATGAAATTTTTTCCTTAACTGACTCCTCAGCTAGTTCATTGCTAGTGTATAGAGACGTTACTGATTTTTGCAGATTAATTTTATATCCTGCCACCTTGCTGAATTTATTAGCTCACGTAACTTTGCTATAGATTTCTCAGGATCTTCCAAGTATAGTATCATATCATCTGCAAATGATGAGAATTTCACTTCTTCCTTTCTAATTTGGATACCTTTTATTTCTTTGTCCTGCCTGATTGCTGTAGCTAGAACTTCTAGCACAATGTTGAATGGTAGTGATGACAGTGGGCATCCTTGTCTTGTACCTGATCTTAGGGGGAAGACTTTCAGTCTCGCTCCATTGGGTACGGTGCTGGTTATTGGTTTTTCATATATTCCCTTTATCATACTGAGGTAGTTACCTTTGATACCTAACTTTTGGAGTGTTTTTATCAGAAAAGGATGCTGAATTTTGTTTAATGCTTTTTCAGCATCAATCGAGATGATCATGTGATTTTTTCCCCTTTTGATTTGTTAATGTGCTGTATTACATTAATTGATTTTCTTGTCTTGAACCATCCTTGCATTCCTGGTATAAATCCCACTTGGTCATGGTGTATAATTCTTTTGATGTGCTGTTGGATTCGATTTGCTAATATTTTATTGAGAATTTTTGCATCTATGTTCATTAGGGAAATTGGCCTGTAGATTTCCTTTCTTATGGCATCTTTACCCGGTTTTGGTATTAAAATGATGTTAGCTTCCTAAAATGAGTTAGGTAGAGTTCCTTTTTCCTCAATTTTTTTGGAAAAGTTTGAGCAGGACTGGTGTTAGTTCTTTCTGGAATGTTTGATAAAATTTCCCCTGTGAAGACATCTGGCCCTGGGCTTTTCTTTGTAGGAAGATTTTTGATGACTGATTGAATCTCTTTACTTGTGATTGGTTTGTTGAGATCTTCTATTTCTTCCTGAGTCAGTGTAGTTTGTTTGTGTGTCTCCAGGAATTTGTCCATTTCATCCAAGTTGTATAGTTTGTTGGTGTATACTTGTTCATAGTATCCTCTTATGATTTCTTGTATTTCTTCAGGGTCTGTGGTAACACACCCCTTCTTATTTCTGATTTTGTTTATTTGCATCCTCTCTTTTTCTTTGTCAGTCTTGCTAGTGGCCCATCAATTTTACTGATTTTCTCAAAGAACCAACTTTTAGTTTTTTTGATTCTTTCTGTTGTTCTTTTGTTCTCCCATTCATTTAACTCTGCTTTATTCTTTGTTATTTCTCTTCTTCTGTTTGCTTTGGGGTTAGTTTGCTGTTGTTCTTTCTCAAGTTCTTCCAGGTGAGCAGTTAAGTCCTTGATTTTTGCTTTCTTGTTCTTTAATATAAGCATTTAGGGCAGTAAATTTCCTTCTCAGCACAGCCTTTGCCACATCCTATAAATTTTGCTAAGTTGTATTCTCATTTTCATTCATCTCCAGATAGCTACTGATTTCTCTAGCAATTTCTTTGACCCACTGGTTGTTTAAGAGTGCATTATTTAATTTCCATATATTTGTGAGTGTTCTCATTCTGTGGTGGCTGTTGAGATCCAGCTTCATCCCATTGTGACCAGAGAAAGTGCTTTGAATAATTTCAATATTTTTAAGTTCATAAAGACCTGTTTTGTGCTCCAGCATATGATCTATCCTGGAGAAAGTTCCTTGAACTCTAGAGAAGGATGTATAACCTTGTGCTTTGGGGTGCAGTGATTTATATATGTCTGTTAGGTCTAACTCATTTATCAAGTTATTTAATTTCTCTATTTCCTTGATAATCTTCTGTCTGATTATTCTATCTATAGAATAGTGTGGTATATTGAAATCTCCTACTATTATTGTTGAACCATCTATCGCTCCCTTCAGTTTTGCCAGTATTCGATTGATTTGCTTTGGAGCTCATAAAAGCATAAACATTTATGATTGTTATATCTTCTTGGTGAATTGACCCTTTAATTATTATATAGTGTGCTTCTTTGTCTCTGATGATGTCTTTACATTTGAAGTCTATTTTCTCCGATATTAGTATAGTTACTCCTGCTTTCTTTTGGTTACAACTTTTGTAGAAAATGTTTTTCCATCCTTTCACTTTCAATCTGTTTGTATCCTTGTGTCTAAGATGAGTCTCCTGTAAGCAGTATATAGCTGGATTACATTTCTTAATTCAATCTGCCAATCTGTATCTTTTAATTGGTGAGTTTAGTCTATTAACATTCAAAGTTATTACTGAAAAGGCGTTTCTTGGTTCCATTTTCTTATCTTTTTAATTTTATTTGTCAGATATATATATATTCTTTTCCCACTTTCTCTTTACATTCTTTTAATTACCCTTAGTGTTACTCTTCAATTCTGTCCCCTCCTCCAGACTTACCTTTCCTGTCTTTTTTTTTCAGCCAACAGAGCTCCTTTTAGTATTTCTTGTAGGACTGGTCTCTTGTTGACAAGTTCTTTCAGGACTTCTTTGCCTGTGAAAACTTTAGTTTCTCTCTCAGTTTTTTTTTTTCTTAATATTTTTATTGACAAATCTTCACAAACATACAGTCCATACATAGTATACAATCAGTGGCCCACAATATCATGATATAGTTTTATATTCTTCACCATAATCATTTTTTAATGAAACATGACCACATACAAACACAAATATTTTTACCATACGATCATTCCATTCTTGTTATATGATCATATCTCACAAAATCGTCACATAGTTGTATATTCATCATCATGATCATTCTCAGAATATTTGCATCAATTCAGAAAAAAAAACAAAAAGAAAACAGAAAAAAAATTCATACATACCATACCCCTTTCCCCTCCCTTTCATTGATCACCAGCATTTCAATCTACTAAATTTATTTTAACATTTGTTCCCCCTATTTATTTATTTTTAATCCATATGTTCTGCTCGTCTGTCGATAAGGTCAATAAAAGGAGCATGAGACAAAGATTTCACAACCACACAGTCACAATGCGAAAGTTAAATCATTATACAATCATCTTCAAGGAACATGGCTACTGGAACACCGCTCTGTATTTTCAGGCAGTTCCCTCCAGCTTCTCCATTACACCTTAACTAAACACGTGATATCTATTTAATGCATAAGAATAACCTCCGGGATAACCTCTCAACTCTGTTTGGAATCTCTCTGCCATTGACACTTAATTTTGTCTTATTTCACTCTTTCCCTTTTTGGTCAAGAAGGTTTTCTCAATCCCTTGGTACTGAGTCCCAGCTCATTCTAGGATTTCTGTCTCACATTGCCAGGAAGGTCCACACCTTGGGAGTCATGTCCCATGTAGAGAGGGGGATGGTAGTGAGTTTGCTTGTCATGTTGGCTGAGAGAGAGAGGCCACATTTGAACAACAAAAGAGGGTCTCTTGGGGGTGATTTTTAGTACTAACTTTAAGTAGGCTTAGCCTATCCTTTGTGGGGTTAAGTTCATATGAACAAACCCCAAGATTGGGGGCTCAGCCTATTGCTTTGGTTGTCCCCACTGCTTGTGAGAATATCCAGAATTCTCCACTTGGGAGAGCTGAATTTTCCCCCTTTCTCACCATTCCCCCAAGGGTACTTTGCAAATACTTTTTTATTCACTGTTCAAATCCTTCTGGGGTTTATTGAGGCATCAGTATGGACAAACCTACAAAATCTCCTGCCCTACTCAAGGTTGCACGTACTTATGGTGTTCAATTAAGCTGTCCGCATAAGTTATATTAGAAAATGCACTAGTCGAAATATAAATTTTGTACCGAATAAACATTTTTTGCTTTAGTCTCTCACATAAGTTAAAGTTTTAAAATATTACCATTTCAGTCTTTATCTTTTATCTTTCCTTCTGATTTCATTTGTGCCCCCAGTCTTCCTCCCTTTCTCATTCTCACATTCGGCTTTATTCAGTGTTCTAACATTTATTGTATTGCAGTTAGGTAGTATTGTGCTATCCATTTCTGAATTACAATCAGTCCCATAGGTTCCTAATTCTTAAGGTGAAATGATACAAATAATAATCCATTTAGTTAGTGAAAATTTGATACAAAAATAATGTTGTTCATTGATACTCTAAATATCATAATCTCCAAAAATAGATATTCAATATAATTAAAAATTAACCCTGTTAGCAAAAGACAAAATTTAGAAATTTTATTTTCTCAATTGTTCCCTTGTTTTGTTAGTGATGAAAAATTCATGAAATTTTTTTGTGTTTGTTGTTTCAGGAAAACTGCTTCTAATGAAGTAAGCCATCCATTGTGAAAGTGGGAAAGTAAAGATTGTTCATCATGCCTGCTGTCGCTTCAGTTCCTAAAGAACTCTACCTCAGTTCTTCACTAAAAGACCTCAATAAGAAGACCGAAATCAAACCAGAGAAAATAAGCACTAAGAAGTATGTATCTTTTGCTAGTTTGATTGTGGCATATTATTAATTTTTCATATTATTCAGATTAGATGAATAGTCCATTTAACATTTATTTGAAAAACAGTATCATCATATAAATAAAGATCTCCTTGGGGAAGTTATGCATATTATCTGTTTTAAGAGGCAGAGATTGTGAAACTTCTACAAAAATCATTGTCACAAATTTCTGTCTTTTCATAAAACAATATAAAAGTAATTATTAACCATTTTTATTCTTATGCATTATATATATACTTTATAATCCTGGCTTCGTTTTTTTGTTTGTTTGTTTTAAAAAAGGAGAGGTATGTATTTTGCTCAGTATTCAAGAAAGTATTAATTTGTGCCAATTAGACATGAACTTTTAACCCAATGATTTATTTATTTATGTATTCATTTTTTTAACATTTTTTTATTGTGAAAAACAGCATACATGCAAAAAAGTAAAAAATTTCCAAGTACACCCCAGTAAGTAGTCGTATAGTATATTCCAAAGTTTGGCATGGCCCACAGGTCCCCAGTGATTTGTTTTATGCATTTTATTTTTGAAGATGTATACTCTGTGTACATGCTAAGGCAGAGGCTAGAGTTGATATCTTCCCGATAGAGATTACAAAATCTGTACTGAGACAAAGTATACTACTGATGGAAAGGTTCATCTACATAGATATTTACTAAAAGTCTCATCTTGCTAAAAATAGGGTATCATTAAAATTGTTAACCTGTTGATAATTTTATCACTGATAAGGGATAGGAGGCAGTAGGGAACTTTTATATTTTTATTATATACAACGAACCAACATGCCAACATTCTTTTTTTAAATCTTGTTTAAGCAGTTTATCATTATTTTTTCAATGCGTTTTATTGAGATACACTCACACATCATACAAACCATCTGAAGTATACAAGCACTGGCTCACAGTAGTATCATGTAGTTGTGGATACATCCCCATGATCAATTTTGGAACATTTTCATTTCTCCAGAAAGGAAATAAAACTAAAAAGTAAAACTCAAATCCCCCCATGCCCCTTATCCCTCCCCCTACCCAACCACCCATTGACCCATATAGCATTGGTGTGGTACATTTGTTAACAGTTACCGAAAGAATATTAAAATATTACTGTTAACCATAGTCCATATTTTGCAATAGGTACATTTTCCCCCATGTATCCATCTATTATTATAATTTTTTAAACATTTGTTCCCCCTATTATTTATTTATTTTTAGTCCATATGTTTTATGCATCTGTCCATACTGTAGGTAAAAGGAGCATCAGACACAAGGTTTTCACATTCATGCAGTCACATGCGAAGCTGTATCATTATACAATTGTCTTCAAGAAACGTGGCTACTGGAACATAGCTCTGCAGTTTCAGGCACTTCCCTCTAGCCTCTCTAATACACCTTAGACTGAAAAGGGGATATCTGTATAACGTGTAAAAATAACCTTCAGGATAACTTCTCAACTCTATTTGAAATCTTTCAGCCACTGACACTTTATTTTGTCTCCTTTCTCTCTTCCCTTTTTTGGTCTAGAAGGTTTTCTCAATCCCTTGATGCTGAGTCCCAGCTCATTCTAGGATTTCTGTCCCACATTGCCAGGGCTCCCCTTGGAGTCACGTCCCACATAGAGAGGGTGAGGGCTTTGAGTTTGCTTGCTGTGTTGGCTGAGAGAGAGGCCACATCTGAACAACAAAAGAGGTTCTCTGGGGGGTGACTCTTAGGCCTAATTTTAAGTAGGCTTAGCTTATCCTTTGCAGGAATAAGTTTCATATGAACAAACCCCAAGATTGAGAGCTTGGACTCTTGATTTGGTTGTCCCCACTGCTGCGAAAATATCAGGAATTCTCCAAACGGGGAAGGTGAATATTCTCCCTTTCTCACCGTTCCCGCAAGAGGACTTTGCAAATACTTCTTTATTCACTGTTCAAACCACTCTCGTATTCATCCGGGCATCACTCTGGACAAACGAACAAAATCTCATTCCCTACTCAAGGTTCCATGTACTTATGGTGTTCAATTAAGTTGTCCATATAAGTTATATTAGGACGTGCACTAGTCAAAATATAAATTTTGTGCCAAATTAACATTTTTTGCTTTAGTCTCACACATAAGTTAAAACTTTTTTTTAATTAATTAAAAAAAAGATTAACACAACATTTAGAAATCATTCCATTCTACATATGCAATCAGTAATTCTTAACATCATCACATAGATGCATGATCATCATTTCTTAGTACATTTGCATCGGTTTAGAAGAACTAGCAACACAACAGAAAAAAATATAGAATGTTAATATAGAGAAAAGAAATAAAAGTAATAATAATAGTAAAAAAAAAAAAAACCTATAGCTCAGATGCAGCTTCATTCAGTGTTTTAACATGATTACTTTACAATTAGGTATTATTGTGCTGTCCATTTTTGAGTTTTTGTATCTAGTCCTGTTGCACAGTCTGTATCCCTTCAGCTCCAATTACCCATTATCTTACCCTGTTTCTAACTCCTACTGGTCTCTGTTACCAATGACATATTCCAAGTTTATTCTCGAATGTCCGTTCACATCAATGGGACCATACAGTATTTGTCCTTTAGTTTTTGGCTGGACTCACTCAGCATAATGTTCTCTAGGTCCATCCATGTTATTACATGCTTCGTAAGTTTATCCTGTCTTAAAGCTGCATAATATTCCATCGTATGTATATACCACAGTTTGTTTAGCCACTCGTCTGTTGATGGATAAGTTAAAATTTTAAAATATTAATTACCATCTATTTTCAACACCCTGCAGTAATGACATTCCTTTGTTCTTCCTCATGCAAAAGCATTTTTAAAATTTGTACATTTAGTCACTATTTTCTACACTCTAGGCATTCCTAGATTATACCATCTCAGTCTTTATCGTCTCTTTCTTTTTGGTTCCATTTGTGCCCCCAGCCCTCCTCCCTCTATCATTCTCACATTCAATTTCATTCAGTGTTTTAACATAATTTTATTATAGTTAGATGGTATTGTGCTATCCATTTCTGAATTTTTACAGTCAGTCCCATTGCACAATCTGTATCCCTTCAGTTCTAATTCCCCAGTATCTACCCTTTTTCTGTCTCCTGTTTGTCTCTGTTCTTAACTGAAATTCTCCATGTTCATTCATTAATGTTAGTTCATATCATTGTGACCATACAGTATTTGTCCTTTTGTTTCTGGCTACTCTCACTCAGCATAATGTCCTTAAGGTCCATCCATGTTGTTACATACTTCATAACTTTATTGTGTCTTACAGCTGCATAGTATTCCATCGTATGTGTATACCACAGCTTGTTTAGCCACTCATCTGTTGATGAACATTTTGGCTGTTTCCATCTCTTCACAGTTGTAAATAATGCTGTTATAAACATTGGTGTGCAAATATCCATCTGTGTCCTTGCCCTCATGTCCTCTGAGTAGATACCTAGCAATGGTATTGCCAGGTCATATGGCATTTCTATACTTAGCTTCCTGAGGACCTGCCAAACTGCCTTAACAGCAGTCGTGCCTTTGACATTTCCACCAACAGTGGATAAGTGTGCCTCTTTCTCCACATCCTCTCTAGCACTTGTCGTTTTCTGTTTTATTGATAATGGCCATTCTGGTAGGTGTGGGATGATATCTCATTGTGGTTTTGATTTGCATTTCCCTAATAGCCAGGGACATTGAGCATCTTTTCATGTGCCTTTTGGCCATTTGTATTTTCTTTTCTGAGAAGTGTCTGTTCAAATGTTTTGCCCATTTTGTTATTGGGTTGTCTGTGTTTTTGTTGTTGAGTTAAACAATCACTTTATATATTCTTGGTACTTGGCCTTTATCTGATATATCATTTCCAGATATTGTCTCCCATTGTGTAGGCTGTCGTTTTACTTTCTTGTGAACTTCTTTGATGCACAAAGGTGTTTAATTTTGAGGCGTTCCCATTTATTTATTTATTTCTTCAATGCTCGTACTTTGGGTGTAAGGTGTAGGAAACTGCCTACTGTTATAAGATTTATAAGATATTTCCCTCCATTTTCTTCCAACAGTTTTATGGTCTTAGATCTAATGTTTAGGTCTTTGATCCATTTTGAGTTAATTTTTGTATAGGATATGAGATATGGATCCTCTTTCATTCTTTTGCATGTGGATCTCCAGTTCTCTAGTCACTATTTATTGAAGAGACTGTTCTGTCCCAGGTGAGTTGGCTTGACTGCCTTATCAAAGATCAGTTGTCCATAGATGAGAAGGTCTATATCTGAACTCTCTATTCGATATATTGGTCAGTGTATCTATCTTATGCTAGTACCATGCTGCTTTGACCACTGTAGCTGCATAAAATGCCTTAAAGTCATGTAGTGTGAGACATCCAACTTCATTTTTCTTTCTCACGATACTTTTAGCTATTCGGGGCACCCTGCGCTTCCAGATAAATTTGATTCTTGGTTTTTCTATTTCTGAAAAGTAAGTTTTTAGGATTTTAATAGGTATTGCATTGAATCTGTAAATCAGTTTAGGTAGAATTGACATCTTAACTTTATATATGGTTTTCCAATCCATGACCATGGTGTGACCCTCCATTTATTTAGGTCTTCTGTGATTTCTTTTAATAAGTGAGAGTTTTATTTCTACCTTTCCAATTTTGATGCCTATATTTCTTTTTTCTTGTCTAATTGGTCTGGCTAGAACCTCCAACACAATGTTGAATAACAGTGGTGACAGTGGACATCCTTGTCTTGTTCCTGATTTTAGGGGGAAAGTTTTCAGTTTTCCCCATTGAGGATTATGTTAGCTGTGGGTTTTTCATATATTCCCTTTATTATGTTGAAGTTCCCTTCTATTCCTATCCTTTGAAGTGTGTTCAACAAGAAAGGATGTTGAATTTTGTCAAATGCTTTTCTACATCAATCGAGATGATTGTGTCATTTTTTTTCTTTGATTTGTTGATATTGTATATTACATTAATTGATAATCTTTTGTTGAACCATCTTTGCATACCTGGGATAAATTCAACTTGGTCATGGTGTATAATTCTTTTAATGTGCTGCTGGATTCTATTTGCAAGAATTTTGTTCAGGATTTTTGCATCTACATTCATTAGGGAGATTTGTCTGTAATTTTCTTTTCTTGTAGTATCTTTGGTTGGCTTTGGTATGAGGGTGATGTTAATTCATAGGTGAGTTAGGTACACTTCCCTCCTCTTCATTTTTTTGTAGAGTTTGAGCAGGATTGGTACAATTCTTTCTTGAATGCTTGATAGAATCACATGTGAAGCCATCTGCTCATGGACTTTTCTTTTTTTGGTAGCTTCATAATAACTGATTCAGTTTCTCTACTTGTGATTGGTTTGTTGAGGTTGTATTTTTCTTCTCGAGTCATTGTTGGTTGTTCTTGCCTTTCTAGGAAGTTGTCCACTTCATCTATGTTGTCTAGTTTATTAGCATAAAGTTGTTCATGTTCTTTCATGTCCTAGTTTGCTAGGTGCTGAAATGCAAATATACAAGAAACGGAATTAAGGTGAATTTAATCAGTTGCTAGTTTTCAGTTCCAAGGTTGAGAAATCCCAATTAAAACAAGTCTATAGTACTGTCAAATCTAAGACATCCAGGGACAGATACCTTGGTTCAAGAAGGCCGATAAAGTTCAGGATTTCTCTCTCAAGTGAGAAGGCACATGGCAAACGCAGAGTTTCTTTCTCATCTGGAAATGCATATGGTGAACACAGTCAGGGTTCCTCTCTCATTTGGAAGGGTACCTGGTGAACACGGCATCATCTGCTAGCTTCTTCTCCTGGCTTCCTTTTTCATGAAGCTCCCTGGGAGACATTTTCCTTCTTCATCTCCAAAGTTCACTGACTGGTGGACTCTGCTTCTCATGGCTATGTCGTTCTGCTCTGCTCTCTTTGAAGCTCTCATTCTGCAAAATGTTTCCTCTTTTATAGGACTTCAGAAACTAATCAAAACCCGCCCAAATTGGTGGAGACATGTCGCCACCTAACCCAGCCTAACAACCACTCTTGATTAAATCACATCTCTAGAGAGATAATCTAATTATACTTGCAAGCATACAATACTGAGTGCGGATTAGAAGAAATGGCTACCTTTCCAAAATGATATTAGAATTAAAATATGGCTTTTTTACAGTACATGCATCATTTCAAACCAGCACATCTCATTACCTCCTTTATTTCTGTGGGGTCAGTGGTTATGTCTCCTCTTCTATTTCTGATTGTATTTATTTGCAGCCTCTCTTTTTTTATGAACCTTGCTAAGGATCCATCAATTTTATTGATTTTCTTGAAAAACCAACTTCTGATTTTGTTGATTTTCTCAATTGTTTTCTCATTCTCATGTTCTCAATTTCATTTGTTTCTGCTCTAATCTTTTTTTTCCCCCCACATGGGCAGGCACCAGGAATCAAACCCAGTTCTCCAGCATGGCAGGCGAGAACTCTGCCAGTGAGCCACCATGGTCCACTCTGTTTCTGCTCTAATCTTTTTCAGTTCTTCCCTTTTGCTTTGCTTTGGGGTTAGTTTGCTGTTCTTTTGTTAGTTCTCCCAAGTGAACAATTAATTCTTCTATTTTTGCTCTTTCTTCTTTTTTGTGATAGGCATTTAGGGCAGTACATTTCCCTCTTAGCACTGCCTTTGCTGTATCCCATAAATTTTGTCATGTTGTGTTTTCATTTTCATTTGCCTCGAGATATGTGTTCTCTTGTAATTTCTTCTTTGACTCATTGGTTGTTTAAGAGTGTATTGTTGAACCTCCATATATTTGTGTATTTTCTGACCCTTTGCCTGTTATTGATTTCCACCTTCTTTCCTTTATGATCCAAGAAGGTGTTTTGTATAATTTCAGTCTTTTTAAATTTCTTGAGACTTGCTTTGTGACCCAGCATATGGTCTATCCATGTTAATCATCCGTGAGCACTTGAGAAAAATGTGTATCCTGCTGTTGTGGGGTGAAATGTTTTATAAATGTCTGTTAAGTCTAGTTCACTTTTATAGTAATATTTTCTATTGTTTCTTTATTGATCCTCTATCTAGATGTTCTGTCCATTGATGAGAATGGGGAATTGACATCTCCAACTGTTATGGTAGATGTGTCTATTTCTCTTTTCAGTGTTTTCAGTGTTTGCTTCATGCATTTTGGAGCACTCTACCTCGGTGCATAAATATTTATGATTATTATGTCTTCTTGTTGAATTGTTCCTTTAATTAATACATAGTGTCCTTGTTTGTCTCTTTTGTTTTACATTTGAAGTCTAATTTGTTGTATATTGGTATAGCTACCCCTGCACTTTTCTGATTGTTGTTTGCATGAAATATCTTTTTCCAGCTTTTCACTTTGTTCAACCTCAACCTGTGTTTGTCCTTGGGTCTAAAATGTGTAGACAGCATGTAGATGGGTCCTGTTTTTTAATCCATTCTGCCACTCTGTGTCTTTTGATTGGGGAGTTTAATCCATTACCATTTAGTGTTATTACTGTAAGGGCAATATTTTCTTGTATCATTTTGTGTTTTAGATTTTGTATGTCATATCTAATTTTTTCTCTTTTTACCTTTACTAATATTCTTCATTTGTACACTCTTCTCCACACTGCTCTCTCCTGTCTTTTCCTATCTGCCCCTAGTGCTCCCTTTGGTTTTTCTTGCAGATCCAGTCTCTTGGTCACAAATTCTGTTCTGGGATTTTTTTTTTTTCTCAAAATTGTTTTAATTTCCCTTTCTTTTTTTTTTTTCCCTTTTTTTTTTTTTTTTTTTTGTTTTTGTTTTTGTTTTTTCTTGGCATGGGCAGGCTCTGGGAATTGAACCTGGGTCTCTGGCATGGCAGATGAGAATTCTGCCACTGAGCCACTGTTGTACTGCCTACCCCCTCATTTTTGAGTGACGATTTTGCTGGATATAGAATTCCTGGTTGGCAATTCTTCTCTTTTAGAATCTTAAATATATCAGACCACTGTCTTCTCACTCCATGGTTTCTGCTGAGAAATCTACACATCATCTTATTGAGTTTTCATTGTAGGAATTTTGCTGATTTCAAAATTCTGTCTTTTTGACATCTGACATTCTGATTAGTAAGTGTCTTGGAGTGTGTCTATTTGGATCTGTTCTGTTTGGGTTACGCTGCACATCTTGGATCTGTCATTTTAATTCCTTCATAAGAAATGGGAAATTTTCAGTGATAATTTCCTCCATTAATCTTTCTTTTACTTTTCCCTTCTCTACTCCTTCTAGGATACCCACAACATGTGTATTTGTGTGCTTCATGTTGTCATTCAATTTCCTGAATTCCTGCTCATATTTTTCCATTCTTTTTCCTATGTTTTCTTTTGGTTGTTGGATTTCCGAATGTCCCATCCTCCAGTTCACTAATCCTTTCTTCTGCTTCTTGAAATCTAACATTGTAGGTTTCCATTGCTTTTTTTTTTTTTTTAAATCTCTTCTCCTGTGCCTTTCATTCATCCTGAAGTAGCTGTTTCAACTCCTGTATCTCATTTGAATTGTTGGGTTATTCTTTTGACTGGGCCATATCTTCAGTTTTCCTAGGATGGCTTATTTTTTGCTGGCATCTAGACATTTAATTTCCTTAATTAGTTTATTCTGGAGATTGTTTTCACTCTTTTACCTAGGTTTTTCTTGCTGGATAGCTTTGTTCTCTGTCTGTTCTTTGACATTCAGTTCAGCTTATTCTAGCACTCTAGCATAGGTTTTGTTTAACTGTTCAGAATATTTCAGTTCTTTTCTTGTTTCTTGCCCTGCCTGTATGGAGCCTTTTTTTTTTTTTTTCTTAGGAGGGTCTACATAGATATTGTAGACCCAGTCAGATTTTCCCGGACCAGACTGGCCTCCTCTCAGGAGGAAAGAGTCACCTACATCAGTATTCCCTGAGGTTGAGACCCTGCAGGTTGACAGACTTTCCTGTGGAGCCTCTAGACTTTGTGTTTTTTGTATCCTGCCCAGTATGTGGCGCTTGTCTGCCTGTGGGTCCCACCAGCATAAAGTGGTGTGGTACCTTTAACTTTGGTAGACTCTCCCAGCTAGGGGTGTGATTGAGACAGAGGAGAGGTTGTAGGCTGGCTTTAATCGCTTCAGTTTTCCAGTCCCTGGGGTCTGAATTCCTTGAGGGAGGAATTCCACTTGAGCTGGGCCTCACCCCTCTCCTGGGAACCACACAGCCTCCAGGAATTAACTCCTTTCACCTGACCAGCCTCTGTCTCTCAGACAAGCTGAATTCCTCCCTTGCTTGGGGCAGTTGGAGACTGAGAAGTCTTGCAGTTGTATCTAATGAGCAGTTAAGCAGTAGAAACAAAGCAAAAATAAAAAATCCTTTTCAGAGCAAGAGCCCAGTTCCTCCGGTTTGTTAATCAAGAGCTTAAGTTGATACATTGCTCTGTGTATCTCCAGGTCCTATGTACCCCCCCTCTTTTTCTTTCTTTCTTTTTTTTTTTTTAACAGTTCAGACCTTTTCAAGTATTTTGTGCTGACTGATGCAAAAAGCCTCCATTTCTTTTTTCCCCCATCAGCCCTGCCCACTCTGTGCAGGGACAAAAACTAGTACTTTTAGCTCTTATTCGAGGTTTATCTGAACTGAGGGCCTATTTTCAGTAGTCAGAATATGTTAATTAATTCCACAATTGGAGCTTGGTTGAGCTCAACCCCTGCTGCTAGTAAAGTCTCTTTTCTTTCCCCTCTGGGAACCAGCCTGTGTGGGAGGGGCACTGGCCTCTGCAGCTTGGGGGACTCACAGTTCTGGGTGGGATCGCAGCTGGTCAGGACTGTTGTACACTGTGTGTCAGGTCACTGATATGGCCCTAGCAGTTGTTCTATACTGTTTCTTTATATTTCCTAAATGCTCTGGAGGATGAACTAAATTCTGCATCTCACTAAGCCACCGTCTTGGAAGGAGTTCAGTAGGGAACTTTTCTTCTGAATTTATTTTGACCAACAAAGAAGAAGATTTGAAGATAAACAAGTAACCACATTGTTATAAACGTAGAAATAATGTTTACAGAAAGAAAGGTAAGTCTGTCCCAGACTTTGGGAAAGCAGATTTAGAAATCAAGTGAAAAATACATGTTCCATAGTAGAAATAAGAGGCTTGTTCTAGTTTGCTATCTGCTGGAATGTAACACACCAGAGATGGATTGGCTTTTAATAAAAGGGGATTTATTTTGTTAGTTTTTCAGAGGAAAGGTAGCTAACCTTCAGCTGAGGTTCTTTCTTACATGGGAAGGCACAGGGTGATCTCTACTGGCCTTCTCTCCAGACCTCTGGGTTCCAGCAACTTTCCCCAGGGTGATTTCTTTCTGCATCTCCAAAGGCCTGGGCTGAGCTGCGAGTGCTGAGATGAGGTATGCTGAGCCGCTTGGGGTGTACTATGTTGAACGCTCTCATTTAAGCGCCAGCCAATTAAATCAAACATCATCCATTGCAGCAGGCACACCTCCTAGCTGACTGCAGATGTAATGAGCAACAGATGAGGTTCACAGCAACAGAACTAAGCACCTTCACCTGGCCAAGTTGACACCTGACCCTAACTACCACAAAGCTCTAAAAAGTGCTATGGATGATCCCAAATGAACCCATGAAGAGGTCTCCAAAGAAAACTATGATTGCACAGGGGCATCGTTGTAAGTCGTGTTCAAAAGAAAATAGAAGATAGGAGGAAAATAAAACATCAAGGATGAAGACAAGAGAAAGTAGAAACTTTAAATAAGGCCATGAAGGAAAAATCCCAGAATGGGCTCACATTTCTAACCATTACTAAGGATAAAATGGGCTTTTTCAAAAGAAATCTTTTGAAGGACAGGAAGGATTGGTCTACTTTTGGGGCTTATTTGGAAATGTTGATGGAATGACAGAAAAAGCAGTTCTGTTTAACTTCCGTTGACTGATTTTCAAATAGGGGATGTTGTGAAAGATAAAACCTCCTTGAGGCTTTTCTCAAAGAACTTCATTCAACCCTAAAATAGATCAGTCATCTCTTGCAATATCTGGCTTAGCACTAGTACTACCCTGATCCCAGAGGAAGTGGTATCTAGGAAGGGCTTCCTAAATATACCACGACAAACTCATGTTCTTGCTATGTCATAGCTCTACTCTAGAGAATTTTAGCCTCCTTTCAGGGGGCTTGGCTGATTCACTGAACTACCATTGGTATTGTAGCCGTGTCAGCTTGATGAACACCTTGAGGTGTGTATGAATCAGGGTGAAGAAGTTGGAGAAAATCCACTGGCTTTTGTACCCTGTCCTAACTCTTCTAGGAAATCTTACTAGCTTTTGTTTGATTTACTTCTCTTTGAGGACTATGATGCCATCCTGGGCATGGCATACATACTGGCTGATATGATCCTGGTCTAGGACCCTTTTGTCCTACATACCTCTTTGGCTCTGTTGCTTTGTGAGGTGTTTTAGTTCCTTGGCCTGACTAACTTCATCATTTATTCATATCCCAATCGGGAACACAGTATGACAAAGATAGAAAAATAAGATGCACTGCTTTTTGTAATTATGCTGTTGATAAAACATTATACATAAGCATTTACTACTATGACTTTGTCAAAACCTTAGTCTGAATTCCTTTTGCAGAAATGCCTGTTTTATTAATTTGCTTAAATAAACCCAGAAAAATGGCCTTGTTATCAGTGCCACAAGATTTGCAAGTTATTTTAGTTGAGTGAAATTTTTCTTTCTTTCTTTTTTTTTTTCTAATGGGCAGGCACCAGGAATTGAACCTGGGTCTCAGGGATGACAGGCAAGAATTCTTCTACTGAGTCACTATCCCACTGCCCTATTTGACTGAAATTTTAAGATGACATATTTTTAGGTTTTAAATCCCTTTTTTCTCCAGAACCAGTGGAGTTAACCATTTTGTAGAAAACTTATCCAAGTAAAAAGATTGAGCTCATCTCCCCTTTCCTAATCTTAGTTTCTTGGATTTTAGGTACAATTTTGCTTTATGGTTAGAAAGGAATGAGTAGAATTGAAAGGTATTTGTATTTAGCTCTCCTCCATCAGTATAAATGGTATATAGTTATGTTGTTTCATTATAGAGTTTGGCTGTTGTATGAGTGATCAAGTACTATTGCTCAGCATTTTCTGTTATAGGAAATAGAAACTGATTAGGAATACGTTTTTCATAATGTTAACAGTTTGTACATAAATAACTGTTATGAAACAAGTATTTATTTGTAGCATAAGGGAAAATTTCAGGTTGTATTTAAACTTTGTGTCCATCTTTGTAACAGTACTAAAGTAGTACAGTCTAAGTTATGAAATTTATTGTATCAAGGTCCTCTGTGGATTTTGTATATGACTTGTTATTTTTCTTTTTAAATGTCAAGTGTTTTAATTATTTTTTTCCTCTAATTTTAAGCTATGTACAGAGTGCCCTTAAGATCTTCAAAACAGCAGAAGAATGCAGATTGGATCGTGATGAGGAAAAGGCTTATGTTCTATATATGAAATATATGACTGTTTATGATCTTATCAAAAACAGACCTGATTTCAAGCAGCAGCAGGTATCTTTTGTTTCTGCATTTTATTTGCTAAGTTATTTTTGCTCACTGGAGCTACGGATTTCCTCTGGAAGTTTTAACTTCCAGAGAATAAAAGTTAGATCAGATCATGTGGCAAACTCAGGCAGAAAGAAAAATAAAACGAAAAAATTAGTTTCATAATTTGCATATATGTACACACATACACATACAT
This sequence comes from Tamandua tetradactyla, assembly GCF_023851605.1. Taxonomy (NCBI): domain Eukaryota; kingdom Metazoa; phylum Chordata; class Mammalia; order Pilosa; family Myrmecophagidae; genus Tamandua; species Tamandua tetradactyla. The sequence continues at coordinate 64,950,565 of NC_135340.1, forward strand.
AATAAACTTTTGATTAGTATGGGTTTACAGCAGCATACAGACTCGTAGTCTGTTATCGTTTATTATAAGTCATTGCCATGTCAAGTGGAAGGATTCAGTTTTCTGAGCATTAAATGAGAAAAATATGACCGTATTTGCAATTGTGCCCCCACAAGAGTCAAAGATTAGTCACTTAAGTTTTTTTTTTGCCTCCCAGGTTTCCTGCATGGAGGCAAGCATTCTACCACTGAACCACCCATACACCCAGTCACTTAAGTTTTTGTGACAACTTTTTATATTTGACTGGCAGTGTGACCATACTAGAGATCTAGATCACATACAAGGTCTGTTTGCAAAAGTAATCCTCATTACTTCCAAAATCATTTGTTTCATTATTAATCCTTTGAGCATGTGCCAGTCTTCTCCTTTGCTGAGGTCATGGGTGAAGAGGGTGGGTGGGGGCGGTGTAAATGAGTAAAAAGAGAACTGATGACTAGGGTAAGTGTTGCTAGAGAAAATGGTTGTTTTTTGATTGTATCAGAAACAAGCAAAAGAAGAGCCTAGAGGCCAGGTTAAAGAAATGGAAAGAATATTGTATTGATGATTCCACCTTTATTGAAGAACTATTTTATTACTAGACGGTAGTAGCAAAGTATTGCCTACAGATTTCTTACCTCTAGAGAAGCCATTCTTGAATTAATATTGAGATTTTATTTTGTTCTCTGGTGATTGTCTCATTTACAATAACTTGAACAACCACAACCTCTCATTCTTTGATAAAACTTTTTTTTTTTTCAAAGTAAGTTAATATACAATTTCTTTGTTTGTTAAGGGGTAATTTTAATGAGTTTTACTTAATGGCAATTGAATCATTGCTGGTGTTTTGTCTAACCGGCAAAGTAATGCATGCTAATAATAGTTATTGGATTTTAGATTCACCTTTGAAGAGGTGGTTTCTTGCAGTCAGAGGTTCATCCACCTGTCCAAAAATGGCTGGACTCATTCTGCCTTGGAGAAACATCTTGAACATACACTTACCTGTAGATAAGAGACAATGGTCTGCCTAAATACAAACATGTTTTTGCATTAACTTTGATGGTTTCTACAGTATCTGTTAAAGTGGAATTGCTTAAAAAGAAGCATAGACGTTCTTACCAAAATAAATGTTTTTGAAACACAAATTTGGATAACTTTGGTAGTTTTGGGGTTTGTTGTTTTGTCTACTTTAATAGGGCTATTTTTATATACTTTTTGCTTTTTGCTTGCTTTTTTTAAATTGATAGTTACTATTTTTCTTGGTCAAGATTGGAGTGTTTTTACAAGTGCCTTGTTTTCCTTGAGAAGTTTGGGATATATTTTAATGAAGAAGAAATTTTTTCCATTTCCCCATACCATTGCATTTTCAAAAGGAGTATCTAGTTGGATGCTCTGATTAGAAATTTCCCTGCAAAGCCCCAGGCTGTTGCTTCAAATGCTGCAGTTAAGTTACTGATTTTCATTAGAAGACTTTTTTCATCAGTTCAGGGTATTTCATCTGCTTCTGTCTTAGAATTATTTTTTGTTTTATTTAGTCCAACCTCGCCAGTATAATTCTAGTGCTTGAGAGATTAAACTTACTTTCTATTTTCTGTTTTTTTTGCCCTTTAAATCAAATAGGGACAGAATGTTATGTCACTTATTTTTAAAAATTTGTATCTTTTCTCTTGTTTTATACTAGAGAATTTCACGATTTAGATAAAACTTGTTAACTTCTGTCTAGCTAGAGAGGGCACAGTAAATGTATTTAGTGCTTACTCACTGAAAAAAATCAGTTTATGAACAATTTTTCATGTTCATCTGAGAAAGGGAAGAAGGGGTAACATTGCAAATATTAGTATAGCAAAGTTAAGACAGAATTAGAATTATATTTTAAAATCTCCAAAACATTTTTGATTATTGATCCTTAATATTTGCTAGTAAACCTTTTTTTAGGTGGTCATGAGAGCTATGTGACTTTATATGTTTAGAAGTGGAAAAGTTCTGCCTGGTAAACTAAGGAGCAAAAGTTTTTGTTCTTTAAGAATTGGGTGTTTTTTTTAATGTTGTTAATTGTCATGCTATCAAAAATTTGAAAATGTTTAATTTGACTGTAAACATAATTATTTTCCTTTAAGTACACAGAAAGATATAATCATTGACAAGAAATTTCACCAGTATTAGGGGAGTGTCTCCTGATAGTTTGTAGCAGGCACACTCCAGCAGAGACATTTTTTTTTCAGCATTTATGCAGGGTCAGACTGGGTTTGTAGGCTGGCTTTTTCATGGGTTCAGGTCTAAAATTGAATAAAACAAGCCATAGCATTTTTGTTTTTTGCTTTGTATTTTGTTTTTCTCAGAAACATCTTACAGTAATGATAAATTTTGTTTTGTATTTTAAAAATGTTGCATCAGTAGTCTGGACATTCTGGTAATTGACATACAGTTTCCACAGTAATGTTTTACAGTATTGAACAAACTGTACAATTTTATTAGAATTACATAGTGCAGGACCCATTTTACGTATTTACACATCTTTACTCTGGTGGAATAAGCTCAATCAAAATGTGATCTGATTTTCGACTAGATGGACATAATAGCTTTTATTAGTAGATTTTCTTTTGATGACTATCTCTCGAAGAGCCAAAACCTTTTGACCTCCTAGCCCTTCTTTTTACAAATTTTGATTACTACCATTTGTAGACTGTGCTGGTAGGTTTGTTTTCAGAGTCATATTGACAAGTTTTGGCTTATTATTGAAGCCAGTAATCATTTAGCCAAGTGTCTCTACATTACCACCTTGTTGAACCACCCCTGATTTGAAAATATCTCTGAGAGCAAAATATAATGAGTAACCTCTTGGAGTAGTAATTTTTAAAAAAAATTTATTATGCTTATTAGTGAATATGAGATCAACACTTAAAAAAAAGTGTATTTTTTTATTGAAATATCTTCACACACTATACAGTCCACCCAAAATATACAAGAGCCAAAACTTTTGCCTTTTTATTTTATTTCATTTTTAAGGTAAATGATATTATTGATGATTTATTTTCTATCATTTGATTTTTAGTTATTCAAGTTTTCCTCAAGTGCAAACTTGCTTAGTGTATCAGAAGCCTTTTGAGAGGCTGGTAGCTGTTATGTTTAAAACAAGTAAAACAAATCCCATGCTATGTATCTACACACAGTTTGCTTTAGTGTTTCTGAATCTAGAGAAAAAAGAAAACTAGATAACGTTTGTAATAGGAAAATATATTTTGCTCTTGAAAGCTTTGCTCTTTAGCACTTATTCATTAATAACAATAAAAACAGTATTTACACTTCTTAATGGTGTCTTACAAGTAAGTAAAAGTTATTACCCAGTGGATTTTTTTATCATAATATGGTATGAAGAGATAGTTTTGAAACATTTGGAGATAAATTATACATTTATATAGGTTAATTTTTTTTTTTTTTAACATGGGCAGGCACTGGGAATTGAACCCGGGTCTCTAGCATGGCAGGTGAGAACTGTACCTGCTGAGCCACCGTGACCTGCCCTCGGTTAAAATTTAAAAAGTACTCCATTTAATAATAATTATGTTTTCATTTAAATGACTTTCCATAAAAATCATGATTTTAATGGTTTTAGCATCAGTGCTGTGTTCTCTGGCCAGTACTAACAGTATGGGATGGTTTTCCTATAATTTTAGGACTACTTTCTTATGATGCTTGGACCTGGAAACATCAAAAAAGCTATTGAAGAAGCTGAAAGACTTTCTGAAAGCCTTAAACTCAGGTACAGACATTATTATGAAATATTAAAGAGAATGTAAATTTAGAAGTTAAAAATAATATTTAGGTTTGGTTCATTTATATCTGATTAAATATAATGCCCCAATCCTAGAAGTAAGTCTTAACATTAAGTGGGACACAAAAATTAAAATATTTTACTGTCACCTATATCATAGTCATGTATTACCATTTATATTCTTTATGGAAGTTTAAAAAGTGATTAGAATGATAGATTGGTAAGGTAAGCACTGATAATACTAGATTAGAGCTAAGGTCCAGTGTTCCATTTGTAAGTTTCTGACATGATTCTTCTGAAAAATTTAATTCCTCATATGCCCCTTGTTGTACCGTACTAGTGGGCACTGGTCTTATAATAATGAAGTACTCATTGTTAGTTTTGGTCTTCCTATTTGCAGAAGTTATATATGTCTTAAAAATTTTTGTGTTAGGGCAGTTGCATGTTTACAGACAAATCATTCAGAAAGTACAGAGTTCCTAAATACTCCCCATTCATACACCCAGTTTTCACTGTTATTAACATTTTGCATTACTATGGTACCTTTTTAACAATTGATGAAACAAAATTTTACATAGTTTACATTAGAGTTTGCTCTTTGTGTGGTACAGTATAAATGTTTTTTAAAAACATCTGCTTCTAGTATTTGCCATGACTTGCTTACCAGTCTTATAAAATGATTACAAATTTAAAACAGTGTGTTTCAATTTTTAGTCATTAGTCATTCTGCACATAAGATAAAAAGGGAAATATTTCTAGTTAAGTATTGTCTTCATGGTTTTTCATATTTTGATCGAGTAGCTATTTACTACATCATATTCTCTACTTAGAAATTATCTTATTTCAAATAGTATATTCCCTTTTCTCTTCCATAAATTGTTAATCTTGAGGCTGGAATGTATTAAGGTGGATCATATCATTTAGAGTCACCATTCTCTTCCTTCTTCTGTTGTCTCTTGGATTTGCCTGGTTTTTCCCTGATCATATGACCGCCTACAACAATCATGTTCTTTATTACTCTTAATTATCTTCTAGGCTTTAGGTTCTTTCTCTTGCTTATTTGATGTCTGTACTTGTAATATTCTGAACTACGTTATAAGTAAATCAATCCTCATGGCTAATTATTTTTAAATAAGAGTGTTATTTAAATATGATTCACATTCCATACAGTTCACCCATTTAAGATGTGTGTATGTATATTATTCATTGGTTTTAGTATATTCATAGAGATGTGCAGTCATCACCACAGTTAGTTATAGAGCATTTTTTGTCACCCCAAAAGAAACCCTGCACCATCACTCTCTATTTTCCCCAGCCTCCCTCTCTTCCAGCTCCAGGCAATCATTATATAGGTTCTGTAGAATCTGTATGTTTAACAGATCTATCTATTCTGGATGTTTCATATAAATGGAGTTATATAATATGTCTTTTGTGACTGGCTTCCTTCACTTAGCATAACATTTTCAGGGTTCATCCCTGTTGTAACATGTATCAGTACTTCATTCCATTTTATTGCCAAATAGTGTTCTGTTGCATGGATATAGTTAATTATTTTTTAAAAATAAAATGAAACTTAAAAAATGTAAATCTTTAATATTTGAATAAGTCTGCTTAATAAAATCTAATGTTCTGCTTCGTATGAAAAATTAAGATGTTCTTGTTTCACAATGTGAATTAAACTACTTTATGTATGAGACTTTGTGTAAAAAGTACCTATCTAAATTTTGAATCATTTTCTGTTCAAAAGTTAAGAGAGATTTTCTTTAAGGAAAAAAAAAGGATCAATTCATTACAGAAAATTGTTTTCTCCAAGAGGCATTCCATCTTTTGTCGTTGTAAGCTATATGTATTTAATGTTCTAGTGCTATATACTGCAAAAAATTCTCTTCACACAAACATTGCACATTTTTAAAAGAAGTACACATAAAAATATCTCACAGTAAAGTGTAATGCACTAGAATTTTTTCCTGTGTGCATAGTAATCAATTAGGGTTATAGGAATAAAGCAAGTTATATAAGGAAATTTTTCCAACTGAATAATTTATATGTGAATCATTACATATTTATTAGTTTGCCTTCTGAAGAATTCAGCAACCACAAGATTTTCTTCTCCTCTTTATTACAAAGGCAATAAAATACCAATAGTACATAAACATTTTAAAATAGAAGTCATCAATAATTCCACCACCTGAACACAACCATTTTATTTTTGCATGTGCATCTTTTAAAAACATATTTCAAATTTTTTATTTAAATAATTTTTAAATATAAATAACATATCTGTATATTCTTAGTAAGCATAATTTAAACCAGTACAGAAATATGTCAACCTGGATGAATCTTCTGGATTTCCCCTTCTGCCTGTTATCTGAATTGCAAATCTGTCAGTTTGCTTTTTCCAATAACCGGTCTTTGGCAGTTTATACCACATGGAGTCTGTTCAATTGTTAATATTTCCCCTATATGATATTAGTGGGAATGCTTTTGCTTTATCCATTAATAATTTTCATGCTGTAGATATGGGCAGAGATTCATTTACTAGGATCTTCATTACCGCATTTTGTTGTGCATAATAATAGCAATTTAAAATAATCTAAAAGTCAGGGTTGACTAAATTATGCTCCATCCAGTAATGAAATGCATGTATTGTTTATAAATGAGGATATTATATAATATTAAATGAAAATATTCATAAACTAGTAAGTTAGGGTGTGGGTTAAACAGGTTAAGTAACATAGAAAATGGTTCAATTTCTGTTGAAGAAGTAAATGCCATCTATCTATCTGTAAAATACATGAACACATATACACAATAATATTAAGAATGGTTTGGATTTCAAATAATTTATTTTCTTTGCATTTTCTTATAACCCAATTTTTAAATTATATTTTATTTTTATGATGAGCAAAATTACAGATTTTAAATGTATTCCAGCCTCTTCATCATTATCACATGTAATTGATTGACTTTTTAAGAGTATGAGTGAATATATGAAGATTACCGTGCCAAGTATTAGAAAGTTGGGAACAAACAGCTCTTTAGAAGAGGAAATTTTATCATAGTATTATGTATATGGCAGATTTCTTTGTATTTTTGCAGGGGCTGTCATAAAGAAGAGTCTTTCACATTAGTTCGGAGCTAATGTGTGAAAGTGATAAGAAGCCATATTTTAATTTGCTCATTAAGAAAGCAGCCCGAGTCATAGAATCATAGAATAGTTGTAACGGGATTCCTGTTACTGAGTGGGAAGTTTGCCTGAATGAACTCTGGGTGCTTTGTAATTCCAAGACTTTTTTTTTTTTTTCTTAAATATGCTCTGAATTTTCCCTGCAATGTGGATTACTTTGCAACTAGTTTGGGGGAATCTTTTCACTCTTTGTTATCCTCCTACTATGCCTCCTCCACTGCCCTGTTTGTTAGGTTTCTTTCATTGACATTTAGGGTAGCCCTATATTGACATATCCTCACACCTGTCCAATCCTAATTCCCTAATAGTGAATCAAGCACAGAGGTCTTCTCCTTTTGATTTCTGAAATATACCTGATGAGGATTTCTCTTTTGTGAGGCCAGCAGTCTGAGAAAGGGCATCAGGGATTGTAGGATAGATTTCTAGCTTTAAGGTGAAAGCCTTGGACATCTTGGGGTAATTTTTCTGCTAAACTCTGCTCATTCACCTGGTGGGTAATATATCTCTTCACTCCAAAGGCAGACATAATTTCAGATTCCCATAAACATTTTGTCCGTAGTTGCTGTGCAGAGGCTGACTACAAATACCTTCAACAATGGGAAGCAAAAAAGACCTTATAAGTGACTGAGAAAACAGATTTCTGCATTATTTGCTATTAGGGAATAGTTGTCAAATGTTTATTCACTTACCCATTTCCTTTACTTCCCTAGGGACAGTCTTGGATTTAATTTGGGCCAAATCTGGAGATATGTCAGAATCCTAGAGAAAAGGATTGGATGGTAGGCAGACATAGGAACCAGAAGTCACTGTCAGATGGAGAGCAGACATTTATCTCACTTCAGTTTGCCAACTGAAGTTCCAAAGTGGAAGAGACATCATTTTTATTTAAGTGGATTTATGGAGAATGTAGAAGTGGGATAAATGGCTGGTTATAGGGGGTAAGACGTGGATAAGAGAAGAAACAGAAGGAAAGGCAGCTTTGTTTTTCCCTTCTTTGCCCTTAAATTGGATTCAGCCTCACCATGCTTAGGCAGACAAGTAAGACCGACTAAGAGCAACTCATCTGGAAGCAGATGCTACAGCTCCTTCTGTATTTTTCTGTCTCCTTTCATGGGTCCTATTTGGCTCTACATTACCTTCCTGTTTTGGTGTTAATTAATGCTCAGTCTCTCTTTCTGCTTTGGGGCCTCTCCGTTAAAGAATTCATCTCTCTCTCTTTTTTTTTTCTTTTTCGTTTTAGATAGTGACCTCCATATTTCCATTTCCAGGTCTGATCTCTTAATTGAACATTCCTCTGTCCAGACGTATTAACACTTAGGTGTGCTACCATCATCTCAGCCATGGATGTCTATATTTTCCTCTCTTCCCCCCAAAATACAAAGAATTTAGAAACTGTCTAGATTCTATTTCTGACTTCTCTACCGTGATTGATAATGTCACTGTCTCTCATACAGTCAGTTATATTGAAACATTATTGGATTTTGTTTACCCTCTGTATCTAATCAAGTTAGCATCTATTATTCATTTTACTCTGTGGTGGTAATGGCAAGTTAAATAAAGCATGTTCTTTGCTGTTGAACTCATAATTTAGCTCATACAGGTAAAGAATTAACCAGGATACTATGTCATAAATACCATGGGAAAACATTTAAAAGAGGAATTACTGCTGCTGAACTTTGAAGAATGAGTAGGAGATAGTTATGACAATGGGATCCAAGACAGAATGAACAACATACACCAAGGCATAAATGTATATAATGAATTGGTAGAAAACAGTAAGACATCCAGGGTAGCTTAAACAATAGGTTTTATGTTTGAGCATGATTAGAGATGAGACTCAAAGTATGGACTGAGATTTCAGGTGATAAAGGATCCTTTGTGATATTGTCCATATTGTTGTCTTAAATTTACATCCCTTTCCTTAGAAGTCCCACTGCCACCACTGTAGTCTGTGCTTTTAACACTGTATGTCATCATAACTTCCTGTTCTCCATCTATTCTACCAGTGTACTCTACATTCTTGCCAGGGGATTGTTTTATTACTCCATACATGTCACTCCATTCACCAGAAACATGGCCATCCCCACAGTGCACTTTTGCTTACACCTCCTCTACCTTTCTGAATCGTGTTACTTAAGGCTCACATTCTCCATATAATCTTCATGGAGCATCGTAGTCTACCTTGAATACTCCCCCTGCTGAGCTACTACAACCCTCCTCTAGAACCCTTATTTGAAAATACTCCTACAGATGTCAGCTGACATTATTATTGTTTGACGTCTTGATTATATCGTAAGTTAAAGGATAGGGGTTACCTGTTAATACTTAGTATAGTATCATACTTATTAAAAAACTGTAAGCTCCAGAGGATCCCATGATAAACTAGTTGTGCCTCTCCCTTGTAGGAAGGAAAGTGTCTGGAGAGACCCATCTTTCTGGCTCAGAAAACACTGTGTAGAATTTATAGTCCTTTGGGTTGTTTTGCTTAATGAGGCAGATAATATAATTTAGTTTTTTTAAAATAAATGTACAGATAAACATTTTAAGCAGCATGAGAGGGTATAAATGAAAAGTAAATTTTCATCCCAAATCCCTGATCTCTGACTAAAAGGCAACTGCTATAATTAGGTTCTTAGGTATCTTAACAAAATGATCTATGTACTTATGTGCATGTAAATCACCTTTTTTGGTTCATTCAAATTGAAGACTGCATATGGTGTTCTGTACCTGATTCGTTTAGAGATTCAACCTCCTGTTTTCTTTCTCAGGGCATCTTTCTTCCTTTTAACTGTTTATTTTACTTTTTTGTGAAATATAATACTTGCATAGAAGTGCATAAAATATAACACATACAGGAAAGTACAGCTTAATAAAATACTATAAACACACATGAAAATACCTGTCACTTTGTAAGTAGAACATTGCCAGCACCCTAGAAGTTCCCTGTCTGTCCCATCCCTTTTCCCATTCCTTTTCCTCTGCACGGAGATAACCACTATCCTAACTTTTATAGCAGTTATCTCCTCACTTTGCTATCTAACTATGCATTCTTGGGGATATTTATAAAGGAGTCAGTGAGGCTCAGGAAGGAAGCACCAGGCAGCTCCTACCAAGTTTAAAAAGCAAATGAATGTGCAGTTGATTTAGACCAAACCAAAGTGTCTCTCAGTATATATTCCTGTATACAGGGCTTCCAGATTCTGTGGATTCTGGATGTTCAAACCTAAGATATTTGAAATAGTCCTAGTCTTTGGAGTGAAATGAAATAGGAGGTAAGATCTCCATACAGAATCTCTAAATAGTGTAGGACTAACTGAAAACTCCTGTTTTAAATAAAGTACTGTGCCGCTTAATCAGTTTACCTCTGACCTTTAAATCCTCACTACTTTACCCTGCTTTGTGATTCTGAGCCAGACCTTGTCACCATGTTTCCTTTGCCACTGACATGGTGTTAGACTTTGTCCATAGAGATCCCGGAAAGACACTACAAGGTTCTTCCGTTCTTTCTGGTTCCAGTGTGCTCTTTTTACCATGGGCTTACTCAGTAGCACTTACCATACGAGCTGTCCCATATTAGCATGAGATTTTGAAGGTTTGTCCACAGTGATGCCCCGATAAATCCCAGAGTGATTTGAACAGTGAATAAAAAAGTATTTGCAAAGTCCCCTTGGGGGAATGGCAAGAAAGGGGAAAAATTCAGCTTCCCTATGTGGAGAATTCCTGATATTCTCACAAGCAGTGGGGACAACCAAAGCAATAGGCCAAGCCCTCAATCTTGGGGTTTGTTCATATGAACATTTATCCCTGCAAAGGATAGGCTAAGCCTACTTAAAATTAGGCCGAAGAGTCACCTCCAGACAACCTCTTTTGTTGCTCAGAGGTGGCCTCTCTCTCTCAGCCAACACGACAAGCAAACTCCCCCTCAACATGGGACATAATTCCCAGGGGTGTGGACCTTCCTGGCAACATGGGACAGAAATCCTAGAATGAGCTGGGGCTCAGCATCAAGGGATTAAGAAAACCTTCTCAACCAAAAGGGAGAAGAGTGAAATGAGACAAAATAAAGTGTCAGTGGTCGAGAGATTTCAAACAGAGTCGAGAGGTTATCCTGGAGGTTATTCTTTTTTTTTAAGCTTTAAGATCTTTTTTTTATAAGCATTTTTTATTAATTAAAGAAAAAAAAGAAATTAACACAACATTTAGAAATCATACCATTCTACATATGCAATCAGTAATTCTTAACATCATCACATAGGTGCATGATCATCATTTCTTAGTACATTTGCATCAATTTAGGAAAAGAACTAGCAAAAAGAACAGAAAAAGATATAGAATGTTAATATAGAGAAAAAAATAAAAATAATAATAATAGTAAAAAAAAGACACAAACAAACAAACAAACAGACAAACAAAAAAAAACCTACAGCTCAGATGCAGCTTCATTCAGTGGTTTAACATGATTACTTTACAATTAGGTATTATTGCGCTGTCCATTTTTGAGTTTTTGTATCTAGTCCTGCTGCACAGTCTGTATCCCTTCAGCTTCAATTAACCATTATCTTACCCTGTTTCTAACTCCTGATGGTCTGTTACCAATGACATATTCCAAGTTTATTCTCGAATGTCGGTTCACATCAGTGGGACCATACAGTATTTGTCCTTTAGTTTTTGGCTAGACTCACTCAGCATAATGTTCTCTAGGTCCATCCATGTTATTACATGCTTCATAAGTTTATCCTGTCTTAAAGCTGCATAATATTCCATCGTATGTATATACCACAGTTTGTTTAGCCACTCGTCTGTTGATGGACATTTTGGCTGTTTCCATCTCTTTGCAATTGTAAATAACGCTACTATAAACATTGGTGTGCAAATGTCCGTTTGTGTCTTTGCCCTTAAGTCCTTTGAGTAGATACCTAGCAATGGTATTGCTGGGTCGTATGGCAATTCTATATTCAGTTTTTTGAGGAACCGCCAAACTGCCTTCCACAGTGGTTGCACCATTTGACATTCCCACCAACAGTGGATAAGTGTGCCTCTTTCTCCGCATCCTCTCCAGCACTTGTCATTTTCTGTTTTGTTGATAATGGCCATTCTGGTGGCTGTGAGATGATATCTCATTGTGGTTTTGATTTGTATTTCTCTAATGTCCAGGAACATTGAGCATCTCTTCATGTGCCTTTTGGCCATTTGTATTTCCTCTTCTGATAGGTATCTATTCAAGTCTTTTTCCCATTTTGTAATTGGGTTGGCTGTCTTTTTGTTGTTCAGTTGAACAATCTCTTTATAAATTCTGGATACTAGACCTTTATCTGATGTGTCGTTTCCAAATATTGTCTCTCATTGTGTAGGCTGTCTTTCTACTTTCTTGATGAAGTTCTTTCATGCACAAAAGTGTTTAATTTTGAGGAACTCCCATTTATTTATTTCTTTCTTCAGTGCTGTTGCTTTAGGTTTAAAGTCCATAAAACCGCCTCCAATTTAAGTTTCATAAGATATCTCCCTACATTTTCCTCTAACTGTTTTATGGTCTTAGACCTAATGTTTAGATCTTTGATCCATTTTGAGTTAACTTTTGTATAGGGTGTGAGATACGGGTCTTCTTTCATTCTTTTGCATATGGATATCCAGTTCTCTAGGCACCATTTATTGAAGAGACTGTTCTGTCCCAGGTGAGTTGGCTTGACTGCCTTATCAAAGATCCAATGTCCATAGATGAGAGGGTCTATATCTGAGCACTCTATTCGATTCCATTGGTCGATATATCTATCTTTATGCCATTACCATGCTGTTTTGACCACTGTGGCTTCATAATATGCCTTGAAGTCCCGCAGCGTGAGACCTCCAGCTTCGTTTTTTTTCCTCAAGATACTTTTAGCCATTTGGGGCACCCTGCCCTTCCAGATAAATTTGCTTATTGGTTTTTCTATTTCTGAAAAATAAGTTGTTGGGATTTTGATTGGTATTGCGTTGAATCTGTAAATCAATTTAGGTAGGATTGACATCTTAACTATATTTAGTCTTCCAATCCATGAACACGGTATGCCCTTCTATCTATTTAGGTCTTCTGTGATTTCTTTTAACAGTTTTTGTAGTTTTCTTTGTATAGGTTTTTTGTCTCTTTAGTTAAATTTATTCCTAGGTATTTTATTCTTTTAGTTGCAATTGTAAATGGGATTCGTTTCTTGATTTCCCCCTCAGCTTGTTCATTACTAGTGTATAGAAATGCTACAGATTTTTGAATGTTGATCTTGTAACCTGCTACTTTGCTTGATCATCATTTCTTAGTACATTTGCATCAATTTAGGAAAAGAACTAGCAAAAAGAACAGAAAAAGATATAGAATGTTAATATAGAGAAAAAAATAAAAATAATAATAATAGTAAAAAAAAGACACAAACAAACAAACAAACAGACAAACAAAAAAAAACCTACAGCTCAGATGCAGCTTCATTCAGTGGTTTAACATGATTACTTTACAATTAGGTATTATTGCGCTGTCCATTTTTGAGTTTTAACAGTTTTTGTAGTTTTCTTTGTATAGGTTTTTTGTCTCTTTAGTTAAATTTATTCCTAGGTATTTTATTCTTTTAGTTGCAATTGTAAATGGGATTCGTTTCTTGATTTCCCCCTCAGCTTGTTCATTACTAGTGTATAGAAATGCTACAGATTTTTGAATGTTGATCTTGTAACCTGCTACTTTGCTGTACTCATTTATTAGCTCTAGTAGTTTTGTTGTGGATTTTTCCGGGTTTTCGACGTATAGTATCATATCGTCTGCAAACAGTGATAGTTTTACTTCTTCCTTTCCAATTTTGTTGCCATGTATTTCTTTTTCTTGTCTAATTGCTCTGGCTAGAACCTCCAACACGATGTTGAATAATAGTGGTGATAGTGGACATCCTTGTCTTGTTCCTGATCTTAGGGGGAAAGTTTTCAATTTTTCCCCATTGAGGATGGTATTAGCTGTGGGTTTTTCATATATTCCCTCTATCATTTTAAGGAAGTTCCCTTGTATTCCTATCTTTTGAAGTGTTTTCAACAGGAAAGGATGTTGAATCTTGTCAAATGCCTTCTCTGCATCAATTGAGATGATCATGTGATTTTTCTGCTTTGATTTGTTGATACGGTGTATTACATTAATTGATTTTCTTATGTTGGACCATCCTTGCATACCTGGGATGAATCCTACTTGGTCATGATATATAATTCTTTTAATGTGTTGTTGGATTCGATTTGCTAGAATTTTATTGAGGATTTTTGCATCTATATTCATTAGAGAGATTGGCCTGTAGTATTCTTTTTTTGTAATATCTTTGCCTGGTTTTGGTATGAGGGTGATGTTGGCTTCATAGAATGAATTAGGTAGTTTTCCCTCCACTTTGATTTTTTTTAAGAGTTTGAGGAGAGTTGGTACTAATTCTTTCTGGAATGTTTGGTAGAATTCACATGTAAAGCCGTCTGGTCCTGGACTTTTCTTTTTAGGAAGCTTTTGAATGACTGATTCAATTTCATTACTTGTGATTGGTTTGTTGAGGTCATCTATTTCTTCTTGAATCAAAGTTGGTTGTTCGTGCCTTTCCAGGAACCCGTCCATTTCATCTAAATTGTTGTATTTATTAGCGTAAAGTTGTTCATAGTATCCTGTTATTACCTCCTGTATTTCTGTGAGGTCAGTAGTTATGTCTCCTCTTCCATTTCTGATCTTATTTATTTGCGTCCTCTCTCTTCTTCTTTTTGTCAATCTTGCTAAGGGCCCATCAATCTTATTGATTTTCTCATAGAACCAACTTCTGGTCTTATTGATTTTCTCTATTGTTTTCATGTTTTCAATTTCATTTATTTCTGCTCTGATCTTTGTTATTTCTTTCCTTTTGCTTGCCTTAGGGTTAGTTTGCTGTTCTTTCTCCTGTTCTTCTAAGTGGACAGTTAATTCCTGCATTTTTACCTTTTCTTCTTTTCTGATATAGGCATTTAGGGCAATAAATTTCCCTCTTAGCACTGCCTTTGCTGCGTCCCAAAGGTTTTGATATGTTGTGTTTTCATTTTCATTCGCCTCGAGGTATTTACTAATTTCTCTTGCAATTTCTTCTTTGACCCACTCGTTGTTTAAGAGTGTGTTGTTGAGCCTCCACGTATTTGTGAATTTTCTGGCACTCCGTCTATTATTGATTTCCAACTTCACTCCTTTATGATCCGAGAAAGTGTTGTGTATGATTTCAATCTTTTTAAATTTGTTAAGACTTGCTTTGTGACCCAGCATATGGCCTATCTTTGAGAATGATCCATGAGCACTTGAAAAAAAGGTGTATCCTGCTGTTGTGGGATGTAATGTCCTATAAATGTCTGTTAAGTCTAGCTCATTTATAGTAATATTCAGATTCTCTATTTCTTTTTTGATCCTCTGTCTAGATGTTCTGTCCATTGATGAGAGTGGTGAATTGAAGTCTCCAACTATTATGGTATATGTGTCTATTTCCCTTTTCAGTGTTTTCAGTGTGTTCCTCACATATTTTGGGGCATTCTGGTTCGGTGCATAAATATTTATGATTGTTATGTCTTCTTGTTTAATTGTTCCTTTTATTAGTAGATAGTGTCCTTCTTTGTCTCTTTTAACTGTTTTACATTTGAAGTCTAGTTTGTTGGATATTAGTATAGCCACTCCTGCTCTTTTCTGGTTGTTATTTGCATGAAATATCTTTTCCCAACCTTTCACTTTCAACCTATGTTTATCTTTGGGTCTAAGATGTGTTTCCTGTAGACAGCATATAGAAGGATCCTGTTTTTTAATCCATTCTTCCAGTCTATGTCTTTTGATTGGGGAATTCAGTCCATTAACATTTAGTGTTATTACTGTTTGGGTAATACTTTCCTCTACCATTTTGCCTTTTGTATTATATATATCATATCTGATTTTCCTTCTTTCTACACTCTTCTCCATACCTCTCTCTTCTGTCTTTTCGTATCTGACTCTAGTGCTCCCTTTAGTATTTCTTGCAGAGCTGGTCTCTTGGTCACAAATTCTCTCAGTGACTTTTTGTCTGAGAATGTTTTAATTTCTCCCTCATTTTTGAAGGACAATTTTGCTGGATATAGAAGTCTTGGTTGGCAGTTTTTCTCTTTTAGTAATTTAAATATATCATCCCACTGTCTTCTAGCTTCCATGGTTTCTGCTGAGAAATGTACACATAGTCTTATTGGGTTTCCCTTGTATGTGATGGATTGTTTTTCTCTTGCTGCTTTCAAGATCCTCTCTTTCTCTTTGACCTCTGACATTCTAACTAGTAAGTGTCTTGGAGAATGCCTATTTGGGTCTGTTCTCTTTGGGGTGCGCTGCACTTCTTGAATCTGTAATTTTAGGTCTTTCGTAAGAGTTGGGAAATTTTCAGTGATAATTTCTTCCATTAGTTTTTCTCCTCGTTTTCCCTTCTCTTCTCCTTCTGGGACACCCACAACACGTATATTTGTGCACTTCATATTGTCCTTCAGTTCCCTGTTCCCCTGTTCAAATTTTTCCATTCTTTTCCGTATAGTTTCTGTGTCTTTTTGGAATTCAGATGTTCCATCCTCCAATTCACTAATTCTAACTTCTGTCTCTTTAAATCTACCATTGTAGGTATCCATTGTTTTTTTCCAGCTTTTCTGCTTTGTCCTTCACTCCCATAAGTTCTGTGATTTGTTTTTTCAGTTTTTCTATTTCTTCTTTTTGTTCAGCCCATGTCTTCTTCATGTCCTCCCTCAATTTATCGATTTGGTTTTTGAAGAGGTTTTCCATTTCTGTTCGTATATTCAGCATTAGTTGTCTCAGCTCCTGTATCTCATTTGAACTATTGGTTTGTTCCTTTGACTGGGCCATATTTTCAATTTTCTGAGCGTGATCTGTTATCTTCTGCTGGCGTCTGGGCATTTAATGAGATTTCCTGGGGTGTAAGACCCCGCAGGTTGAAAGATTTTCCTGTGAAATCTCTGGGCTCTGTTTTTCTTATCCTGCACAGTAGGTGGCGCTCATCTGTGTGTGGGTCCCACCAGTAAAAGATGCTGTGGCCCCTTTAACTTTGGAAAACTCTTGCTGTGGGGGGGGTCGCCAGCCGAAGCAGCTTGGGGGAGTGCCAATCCGAATCTCCCAGCCGTCCCGGGGATCCGTGTGCGGGGAGGGTCGCCGGCCTCCACGGTTTGGGGGAACTGCTGTCCAAATTTCCCAGCCGGTCCGGGGCGCCAAGCGTGACGGGGGCGGGCACTAGCCGCCGCGGCTTGGGGAAGTGTCTATCCACCGTTCCCAGCCGGACAGGAAAGCCATGTGTTTGAAAGGGACCCCAGTCGCTGTTCTCCGCGGCTTGGGGATCTCCGATCCAATTCTCCCAGCTGGTCCGGGGGGCCGCGCGTTGTGGGGGGGCGCCAGCCGCCGCGGCTTGAGGGGACCGCCTGTCCAATTCTCCCAGCTGGCCTGGAAAGGAGGAAGGGAGGGACTGCGGCCGCCTGCCGCCCCGGCCCGGGGAAGCCCGCGCCCCTCGGCGATCTCACCAGAGCGGGTTCTCCCAGCCACTCAGCCGATTCAGAATGGGGTACGCTGTCTTCTTGGTCTCTGTCGTGGCCCCGGGAGCTGTTCTGAATCGTTTTTACTTCTCTAGTAGCTGTTCTGGAGGAGGAACTAAGACCCGCGCGTCTTACTAAGCCGCCATCTTCTCTGGAACTTTAAGATCTTTTTAACCAGTGTTGGAGGTTATTCTTAACGCATTATACAGATATCACCTTTTTAGTTAATGTACAAGAGAGGCTGGAGGGAAGTGCTGAAACTGTAGAGCTGTGTACCAGTAGCCATGTTTCTTGAAGGTGATTGTATAATGATATAGCTTTCAGCGATTGTGAAAACCTTGTGTCTGATGCTCCATTTATCTACCTTAATGAACAGATGGGTAAAACATACAGATTAAAAATAAATAATAGGGGGAACAAATGTTAAAATAAATTTAGTAGTTTGAAATCCTGGTGATCGGGAAGTGGGAGAGGGTATGGTATGTATGAATTTTTTTCTTTTTATTTCTTTTTCTGGATTGATGCAAATGTTCTAAGAAGTGATCGTGGTGATGAATATACAAATACGTGATAATATTGTGAGTTATTGATTATATAACAAGAATGGAATGATCATATGGTAACAGTGTTCGTGTTTGTATGTTGTTATGTTTAAAAAATTAAAAAATTAAAAAAATATAACCTTTTTTGTTATAAAAATGAAACTGATACCTAAAACTGTGAAAACACAAATGTATAGCTTAATGAATTATTATAGGGTGAACATCCTTGCAGCCACCCATAGATAAAAAAATCAACTTTACTTACCACTGCAGAAACCTTTTCACTCTCACCCCTTCCTTACCCTCAAAAGTAACTTTTCTTTATGTGTGTTTTTTTTAATGTGTTTGTTTATAGTATTATCACCCAAGTATGTATTCCTGAACCCCATAATTTAATTTTGCCCATTTTTAAAAGGTGAGGGGTCTCTTAAGTATTTTTTAAATCTTTACATGCACCCCCATTTCTATTTTCTTTATAATGTATCTGTTGAAGAATCCAGGGTATTTGATGTATGGATTTTCTTATAGTCTATATTTTCCTGATGCATGGTTCAATTCAGCATGTTCCTTTGTCCTCTCCATTTTGACATGCCCCCCATCTCTATTTTCTTTATAATATATCTGTTGAAGAATCCAGGATATTTGACGTATGGATTTTCTTTTAGTCTATTTTCCTGATGCATGGTTCAATTCAACATGTTCCTTTGTCCTCTCCATTTCCTGCAAATTGGCAGGTAGATTCAGTCTTGATCATAATCATTTTCAATCCTTTGACAAGATGGCAGTCTGCTCTTACATCAGGACACAAATGATAGTCTAGTTGACACTTTTTTGTGATGTTAGCTCAGTGCACAGATCCATTAATTCATTGAACATTGCAAAATGGTGATAGTCTAATTCTATCATCTCTTTTCATTATTAATAATAACTATTATATAAAGAAACATTTTCTCTTATTGACTATTTAGTTATACATTTAGTGCAAATCATAATGGAAAGGCAAGATAAATGTTTTATTCTTTCCTGTTTTTAGGTTTTTAAAAATTCTTATAAATTCATAGATTTAAACATTTCTGATGGGTTTTGATCCATTGCCATGATTCTTTCTTGAAGCTCAAATTATCCCATCTTTGGGCAACAGGATTAGAATCCTGAGTTTTTCTGATCGGATTCTAATAGTCTTTGATAACTTCCTTGCTGTCTTATAAGATGTTCCATGTTTATTTTGAACATTTTTCATCCCAGGCCTGGAATCAGCCATTTCCAAGTATCTATTTTAAAAATAGAATCAAGTATGATATTTTTACATGTCCTCTCTAAGGAACCTTTTCCTAGAAAGCTTTCATTTAAAATGTTATTTTCCTAAGCTGTGAAGTGCTTCGATAATGAAATATCTGTTTCAACATTGTTTCAGTTATTTCTACACTGGTGATAGAACAGGAAAGAGGGAAAACTCATTGGATGGATTAAATGAGGGAGTGAGCATAGAATGGTGAGCATGGAATGCTTCTAAATTTCTAATATGCCAGAGAAATAATAACTTATTTACATACATTTTGTAAGAATGTATCTTATATAGATGTAAGCTTTGTCTAAGTTGATTGCAGACTCTTCTAATTTTCCATTGCTGTTATATGCTTGCTTTTTTACTAAACGACAGATAGAATATTATTTGTGCACTCTTCAAAGATTATTACCATAAACTGTCAGCACAGTAGCATCGCTATTAATGGATTCCTAGAAATCCAAAGGTTTCCAAGGCTCTTATAATCCAGATTGGCAGCAAGAATTACAGTATTTAGGCCTCATCAGTAATGGAGTTACAGATTACTGAACCATATAATGCCACGAGAATATGCAGGCAATGTGAGACTTGTCCTGTATTGAAAGCAGCAGATCAAAACAGGTTGAGAACAGGAGAATATAATATCTTGATTAAAAAAAAAAGTGAGAAATAAAAACTTGGTTTGGACTATATAAAATTTCATGTCAAAGTTTACTACAAACTGAATGTGAATGCATGAATCCTCTACAGTTGGTCACTTAGAAATTGGAAGTGAATCTTGTGTTTAAAAAGAAAGCTAGCGGCGTTCACAATTACATTTCATTTAACATTCCAGCATAAAATACTACTAGAGAAGCAATTTAAATCTGGTAAATATACAGAACCAGACTCCTGGATTTGAATCCCAATTCTTCCACTTACTGTGTGATCTTGGTCAAGTTACTTAGCCTCCCTGTGCCTCAGTTTACCCATTTGTAAAATGAGGATAATAAAACCTACCTTAGGATTGTTGAAAAATTAACACATTAATTAAATCAGTGCTGGGTCCATAGTAACTACTCAGTAAGTGTTTGCATTATTCTTGCTATTGTTAACAGTGGAAACATTTTCTGTAACACCCTTCTTCTTGGCACTGTTATGATTTGTGTTGATGTGTGTGGTAGTTAGATTCGGTTGTCAGCTTGGCCAGGTGGAGGTACCTAGTTCTTTTGCTGTGGACATGAGCCAATGGTACATGAACCTCATCTGTTGCTAATTACATCTGCAGTCGGCTAGTAGGCATGCCTGCTGCAGTGAATGATGTTTGATTTAATTGGCTGGTGCTTAAATGAGAGACTCAGTGTAGCACAGCCCAAGCAGCTCAGCATACCTCATCTCAGCACTTGCAACTCAGCCCAGGCCTTTGGAGATGCAGAAAGAAGAGAGGCCAGCACAGACCATCCTGTTCCTTCCCACCTAAGAAAGAACCTCAGTTGAAAATTAGCTGCATTTCCTCTGAAGAACTAACAAAATAAATCCCCTTTTATTAAAAGCCAGTCTGTCTCTGGTGTGTTGCATTCCAGCAGCTAGCAAACTAGAACAGTGAGCTCAAGTAAAACAATTGCATAATCTTGCATCTTGTTACAAGTCTCTCATTTCTGTTAAAATGGTGAAATTATTGCTGGTATATGACATAGGCAGAAAAATGTGGGGTTGATAATACTGTAGAAATAACAGGTGGTGATACCTGATAGCTATTCTAGCAACATGTTCTCACACAATGCCATAGAGAAATAGGGGCAATGAATACATCAGTAAACATCCCTTTAAATATTTGAAGATCTTTTTATCACAGGTTATTGTCTGAGCAGATATGATAAATAGTGAAACATCTGTTTTTGTCAAATTCTGTATGAAGTTGTCATTCACTTTTTTTTTAACTTTTTTATTATATAAGGTATATACAAAGCAAAGATAGTTAAAAACAATCGTTTTCAAAGCTCTTCACAAAGTAGTTACAGGACAGGTCCAGAGTTTGTGTTTGTAATGGGCTACCATTCCATCATCTCAGATTTTCCTTCTACCTGCTCCAGAACATTGGAGACTAGAAGGAATGTATATAGATTCTTTTTTGAATTTTTAATTGTACAGTATGACATATATACAAAGCAAAGAAATAAAAAAGTAATAGTTTTCAAAACACTCTTCAACAGGTAGTTACAAGTCAGATCCCAGAGTTTGTCATGGGCTACCATACAATCCTCTCACATTTTTCCTTCTAGCTGCTCCAGAATATAGGAGGTTAGAAGGCTTAAATATTTTTTTTATCATCATAGTTGACTTTTTTTCTTTCTTTTTTTTTTTTGTGAAAAATAACATATACAAAAAATCAATAAATTGGAAAGCACAGCACCACAAGTAGTTGTAGAACTTATTTCAGATTTTGACATGGGTTACAGTTCCGCAATTTTAGGTTTTTACTTCTAGTTGCTCTAAGATACTGGAGACTAAAAAGGATATCAATTTAATGATTTTCAGTAGTCATATTCATTTGTTAATCCTTTCTTCTCTGTGTAACTCCATCATCACCTTTGATCTTTCCATCCCTCTCTTTAAGGGTGTTTGGGCTATGACCATTCTAACTTTTTCATAATGGAAGGGTCTGTCACTAATATGGTCTAGGCAGATGGAATCATTTGATGTTCTGGAGAGGCTGGGCCCTCTAGGTTTCAGGACTTATCTGGTCCAGGGACCCATCTGGAGGTTGTAGGTGTCTGGAAAGTTTCTCTAGTGCATGGAACCCTTGTGGAATCTTATATATTGCCCAAGGTGTTCCTTAGGATTGGAATGGTCCTGGTGGGGGTTTGGTAGGTTATGATAGATAGCAATGTCTAACTGAAGCTTATATAAGAGCAACCTCCAGAGTAGCCTTTTGACTTTATTTGAAGTCTCTCTGCCACTGATACTTTATTACTTACACTTCTTTTCCCCCTTTTGGTCAGGATGGAATTGTTGACTCCATGGTGCCAGGGCCGGACTCATCCCTGGGAATTATCTCGTATGCCACCAGAGAGACTTTCTCCCCTGGGTGTCATGTCCCATGTAGCGGGGAGGGCAATGATTACATTTGCAGAGTTGGGCTTCGAGAGAGTGAGGCCACATTTGAGGAACAGAAAAGGTCCTCTTAGACTACCTATAGGTCTAATTTACTCTGCTACCTACATAAGCTTCACAAGAGTGGCTGGCATCCGCAGTGACTAGCACCCTTAAGTAATGGAATCAAAGAAGTAATAAATAGATAATTATTGTCCTCTGTTATTTTTTCTTTTAATTAAAAAAATTTTTTTAAACATGGCAGCATACAAACATGAACATTGTTAGTGTATGATCATTCCATTCTTGGTAACTCACAATATCATCACATAGTTGTATATTCATCACCACAATCACTTCTTAGAACATTTGCATCAATCCAGAAAAATAAATAAAAAGGAAAAAGAAAAAAATTCATTCATACCATACCCTCTCCCCCTCTCCAATCACCAACATTTCAGTCTACCAGATTTATTTTAACATTTGTTTCCCCATTATTTATTTATTTTTAATCCATATGTTTTGCTCATCTGTTCATAGGTAGATAAAAGGAGCATCAGACACAAGTTTTTCACAATCACACAGTAACATTGTGAAAGCTATATCATGATACAGTTTTCTTCAAGAAACGTGGCTACTGGTACACAGCTCTACAGTTTCAGCACTTTCCTCTAGCCTAATACACCTTAATCTAAAAAGGGGATATCTATATAGTGTGTGAGAATAACCCCCAGGATAACCTCTCGATTCTGTTTGAAATCTCTCAGCCACTGATTTTATTTTGTCTCATTTCTCTCTGCCTCCCTTTGGTTGAGAAGGGTTTTCTTAATCCCTTGATGCTGAGTCCCAGCTCATTCTAGGATTTCTGTCCCATGTTGCCAGGAAGGTCCATGCCCGTAGGAGTCATGTCCCACCTAGAGAGGGAGTTTGCTTGTCGTGTTGGCTGAGAGAGAGAGGCCATATCTGAGCAACAAAAGAGATTCTCTGAGGGTGACTCTTAGGTCTGATTTTAAGGCTTTAAAAACCTAAGGCTTTGTCTATCCTTTGTAGGAATAAGTTTCATATGAACAAACCCCAAGATTGAGGACTTGGCCTACTGATTTGATTGCCCCCATTGCTTGTGAGAATATCAGGAGTTCTACAGATTGAAAGTTGAATTTTCCCCATTTTCTCGCCATTCCCCCAAGGGGACTTTGCAAATACTTTTTTATTCACTGTTCAGATCACTTTGGGATTTATTGGGGCTTCACTCTGAGATTTATCGGGCATCACTATGGACAAACCTCCAAAATCTCATGCCCTATTCAAGGTTCCATGTACTTATGGTGCTCAATTAACCTGTCCATATAAGTTATATTAGGAAATGCACTAAACAAAATATAAATTTTGTACCAAATAAACATTTTTTGCTTTAGTCTCACACATAAGTTCAAGTTTCAAAATATGAATTACCATCTGTTATCAACACCCTGCAATAATGACATTTCTTTGTTCTTCCTCATGCAAAAGCATTTTTTAGTTTGTACATTTAGTCACTATCATTGTACACTCTAAGCATTCCTAGATTGTACAATCTCAGTCTTTATTGTCTCTCTTTCCTTCTGGTTTCATTTGTGGCCCTAGCCTTCCTCCCTCTGTCATTCTCTCATTCAGCTTCATTTGGTGTACTAACATTATTGTGCTACAATTAGGAGGTATTGTGCTATCCATTTCTGAATTTTCACAATCATTCCTGTTGCACAGTCTGTATTCCTTCAGTTCCAATTACCCAATATCTACCCTATTTCTAGCTCCTGATGGTCTCTGTTTTTAACTGAAATTCTCCAAGTTCATTCATTAATGTTAGTTCATATCAAGGAGACCATACAGTACTTGTCCTTTTGTTTCTGGCTAATCTCACTCAGCATAATGTCCTCAAGGTCCATCCATGTTGTTACATTCTTCATGACTTTATTCTATCTTACAGCTGCCTAATATTCCATTGTATGTTTATACTGAAATTTGTTTAGCCACTTGTCTGTTGATGGACATTTGGGCCAATTCCATCTCTTGGCAATTATAAATAATGCTGCTATAAACATTGGTGTGCAAATGTCCATTTGAGTCCTTGTCCTCTTATCCTCTGAGTAGATACCTAGCAATCATATTGCTGGATCATGTGGCAATTCTATGCTTAGATTCCTGAGGAACCACCAAACTGCCTTCCACAGCAGTTGTACCATTTTACATTCAAACCTACAGTGAATAAGTGTGCCTCTTTCTCCACATTTGCAGCAATTTTGATGAGGAATTTTGCATTTATATTCGTTAGAGAGATTGGTCTGTAATTTTCTTTTCTTGTAGTATCTTTGTCTGACTTTGGTATGAAGGTGATGTTGGCTTCATAGAATGAGTTAGGTAGTGTGCTGGTTTGAAAGGAAGCATGTCCCCTAAGAAAAGCCATGTTTTAATATAAATCCCATTTCATAAAGGTAGAATAATCTTTATTCAATACTGTATGTTTGAAACTAATGAGATCATCTCCCTGGGTGATGTGATTTAGTTAAGAATGGTTGTTAAACTGGATTAGGGGATGACATATCTCCACCCATTTGAGTGGATCTTGATTAGTTTCTGAAGTCCTATAAAAGAGGAAACATTTTGGAGAATGAGAGATTCAGGGAGATCCAGAGAGATTCAGAGAGAGCAACACTACAAAGCAGAGAGTCCACCAGCCAGCGACCTTTGGAGATGAAGAAGGAAGACACCTCCCGGGGAGCTTCATGAAATAGGAAGCCAGGAGAGAAAGTTAGCAGATGATGCCATGTTCGCCATGTGCCCTACCAGCTGAGAGAGAAGCCCCGACTGTGTTCGCCATGTGCCTTCTCACTTGAGAGAGAAACCCTGAACTTCATCGGCCTTCTTGAACCAAGGTATCTTTCCCTAGATGCCTTAGATTGGACATTTCTGTAGACTTGTTTTAACTGGGACATTTTCTCAGACTTAGAACTGTAATCTAGCAACTCATTAAATTCCCCTTGTTAAAAGCCATTCCGTTTCTGGTATATTGCATTCCAGCAGCTAGCAAACTAGAACAGATAGTCTTCCTTCCTCTTCATTTTTTTTTTTTTTTAAGCTCTTTTTTTTTTTATTAATTAAAAAAGAATTAACAAAACAATTAGAAATCATTCCAATCTACCTGTACAATCAGTAATTCTTAATAACATCACATAGTTGCATATTCATCATTTCTTAGTACATTTGCATCGATTTAGAAAAAGAAATAAAAAGACAACAGAATAAGAATTAAAACAATAATAGAAAGAAAAAGAAAAAACAAACAAACAAACAAAACCTATACGTCACATGCAGCTTCATTCAGTGTTTTAACATAATTGCATTACAATTGGGTAGTATTGTGCTGTCCATTTCTGAGTTTTTATATCCAGTCCCGTTGTACAGTCTGTATCCCTTCAGCTCCAATTATCCCTTCTCTTTTTTTTTTTTTTAATTAACGGAAAAAAAGAAATTAACCCAACATTTAGAGATCATACCATTCTACATATGCAATCATTAATTCTTAACATCATCACATAGATGCATGATCATCATTTCTTAGTACATATGCATTGGTTTAGAAGAACTAGCAACATAACCGAAAAAGATATAGAATGTTAATATAGAGAAAAAAATAAAAGTAACAATAGTAAAATCAAAACAAAACAAAACAAAAACCTATAGCTCAGATGCAGCTTCATTCAGTGTTTTAACATGATTACTTTACAATTAGGTATTATTGTGCTGTCCATTTCTGAGTTTTTGTATCTAGTCCTGTTACACCGTCTGTATCCCTTCAACTCCAATTGGCCATTATCTTACCCTGTTTCTACCTCCTGCTGGACTCTGTTATCAAGGACATATTCCAAATTTATTCTCGAATGTCTGTTCACATCAGTGGGACCATACAGTATTTGTCCTTTAGTTTTTGGCTAGACTCACTCAGCATAATGTTCTCTAGGTCCATCCATGTTATTACATGCTTCATAAGTTTATCCTGTCTTAAAGCTGCATAGTATTCCATCGTATGTATATACCACAGTTTGTTTAGCCACTCTTCTGTTGATGGAGATTTCGGCTGTTTCCATCTCTTTGCAATTGTAAATAACGCTGCTATAAACATTGGTGTGCAAATGTCCGTTTGTGTCTTTGCCCTTAAGTCCTTTGAGTATATTCCCAGCAATGGTATTGCTGGGTCGTATGGCAATTCTATATTCAGCTTTTTGAGGAACCGCCAAACTGCCTTCCACAGTGGTTGCACCATTTGACATTCCCACCAACAGTGGATAAGTGTGCCTCTTTCTCCGCATCCTCTCCAGCACTTGTCATTTTCTGTTTTGTTGATAATGGCCATTCTGGTGGGTGTGAGATGATATCTCATTGTGGTTTTGATTTGCATTTCTCTAATGGCCAGGGACATTGAGCATCTCTTCATGTGCCTTTTGGCCATTTGTATTTCCTCTTCTGATAGGTGTCTGTTCAAGTCTTTTTCCCATTTTGTAATTGAGTCGGCTGTCTTTTTGTTGTTGAGTTGAACAATCTCTTTATAAATTCTGGATACTAGACCTTTATCTGATATATCATTTCCAAATATTGTCTCCCATTGTGAAGGCTGTCTTTCTACTTTCTTGATGAAGTTCTTTGATGCACAAAAGTGTTTA
Organism: Tamandua tetradactyla; assembly: GCF_023851605.1. NCBI lineage: Eukaryota > Metazoa > Chordata > Mammalia > Pilosa > Myrmecophagidae > Tamandua > Tamandua tetradactyla. Next base: position 64,977,668 of record NC_135340.1, read on the forward strand.
ATTTTGAGGAGCTCCCATTTATTTATTTCCTTCTTCAGTGCTCTTGCTTTAGGTTTAAGGTCCATAAAACCGCCTCCAGTTGTAAGATCCATAAGATATCTCCCAACATTTTCCTCTAACTGTTTTATGGTCTTAGACCTAATGTTTAGATCTTTGATCCATTTTGAGTTAACTTTTGTATAGGGTGTGAGAGATGGGTCTTCTTTCATTCTTTTGCATATGGATATCCAGTTCTCTAGGCACCATTTATTGAAGAGACTGCTCTGTCCCAGGTGAGTTGGCTTGACTGCCTTATCAAAGATCAAATGTCCATAGATGAGAGGGTCTATATCTGGGCACTCTATTCGATTCCATTGGTCGATATATCTATCTTTATGCCAATACCATGCTGTTTTGACCACTGTGGCTTCATAATATGCCTTAAAGTCAGGCAGCGCGAGACCTCCAGCTTCGTTTTTTTTCCTCAAGATGTTTTTAGCAATTCGGGGCACCCTGCCCTTCCAGATAAATTTGCTTATTGGTTTTTCTATTTCTGAAAAATAAGTTGTTGGGATTTTGATTGGTATTGCATTGAATCTGTAAATCAATTTAGGTAGGATTGACATCTTACAATCCATGAACACGGTATGCCCTTCCATCTATTTAGGTCTTCTGTGATTTCTTTTAGCAGTTTTTTGTAGTTTTCTTTATATAGGTTTTTTGTCTCTTTAGTTAAATTTATTCCTAGGTATTTTATTCTTTTAGTTGCAATTGTAAATGGGATTCGTTTCTTGATTTCCCCCTCAGCTTGTTCATTACTAGTGTATAGAAATGCTACAGATTTTTGAATGTTGATCTTGTAACCTGCTACTTTGCTGTACTCATTTATTAGCTCTAGTAGTTTTGTTGTGGATTTTTCCGGGTTTTCGACGTATAGTATCATATCGTCTGCAAACAGTGATAGTTTTACTTCTTCCTTTCCAATTTTGATGCCTTGTATTTCTTTTTCTTGTCTAATTGCTCTGGCTAGAACCTCCAACACAATGTTGAATAATAGTGGTGATAGTGGACATCCTTGTCTTGTTCCTGATCTTAGGGGGAAAGTTTTCAATTTTTCCCCATTGAGGATGATATTAGCTGTGGGTTTTTCATATATTCCCTCTATCATTTTAAGGAAGTTCCCTTGTATTCCTATCTTTTGAAGTGTTTTCAACAGGAAAGGATGTTGAATCTTGTCGAATGCCTTCTCTACATCAATTGAGATGATCATGTGATTTTTCTGCTTTGATTTGTTGATATGGTGTATTACATTAATTGATTTTCTTATGTTGAACCATCCTTGCATACCTGGGATGAATCCTACTTGGTCATGATGTATAATTCTTTTAATGTGTTGTTGGATACGATTTGCTAGAATTTTGTTGAGGATTTTTGCATCTGTATTCATGAGAGAGATTGGTCTGTAGTTTTCTTTTTTTGTAATATCTTTGCCTGGTTTTGGTATGAGGGTGATGTTGGCTTCATAGAATGAATTAGGCAGTTTTCCCTCCACTTCGATTTTTTTGAAGAGTTTGCTCTTCATTTTTTTTTTTTGAAGAGTTTGAGCAGAATTGGCACTAATTCTTTCTTGAATGCTTGGTAGAGTTCACATGTGAAGCCATCTGGTCCTGAATGTTTCTTTTTTGGAGAGCTTCTTAATGACTCATTCAATTTCTTTATTTGTGATTGGTTTGTGAGGTCGTCCATTTCTTCTCAAGTTGATGTTGATTGTTTATGTCTTTCTAGGAAGTTGTCCATTTTATCTACGTTGTCTGGTTCATTAACATAAAGTTGTTCATAGTATCCGCTCATTACCTCCTTTATTTCCGTGGGGTGTGTAGTTATGTCTCCTCTTCCAGTTCTGATTTTATGTATTTGCATCCTCTCTCTTTTTGTCAACTTTACTAAGGGTCCATCAATTTTATTAATTTTCTAATAGAACCAACTTCCGGTTTTCTTGATTTTCATGTTTGTTTTCTTGTTCTCAGTTTTATTTATTTCTGCTACAATCTTTGTTACTTCTTTCCTTTCACTTGCTTTGGGGTTAGTTTGCTGTTTTTTCTCTAGTTCTTCCAAGTGAACAGTTAATTCCTCGATTTTTGCTCTTCTTTTTTTTGATATGGACATTTAGGGCAACGCATTTCCCCCTTAGCACTGCCTTTGGTGCATCTCATAAATTTTAATATGTTGTGTTTTCATTTTCATTTTCCTCGAGATATTTACTGATTTCTCTTGTAATTTCTTCCTTGACCCACTGGTTATTTAAGAGTGTCTTGTTGAGCTTCCATATATTTGTGAGTTTTCTGGTCCTCTGCCGGTTATTGATTTCCAACTTCATTCCTTCATGGTCCGAGAAAGTGTTTTGTAAGATTTCAGTCTTTTTAAATTTAGTGAGACTTGCTTTGTGACCCAGGATATAGTCTGTCCTTGAAAATGATCCATGAGCACTTGAGAAAACGGTGTATCCTGTTGTGGGTGTAATGTTCTATAAATTTCTTTTAAGTCTAGTTCATTCATTGTAGTATTCAAATTCTCTTTTTCTTTATGATCCTCCATCTAGATGCTCTATCCATTGATGAGAGTGGGGAATTGAAGTCTCAAACTATTATGGTAGATGTGTCTATTTCTCCTTTCAGTGTTTTCAGTGTTTGCATCACATTTTTGAGCACTCTGGCTTGGTGCATAAATATTTATGATTGCTATGTCTTCTTGTTGAATTGTTCCTGTTATCAATGAATAGTGTCCTTCTTTGTCTCTTTTAATTGTTTTACATTCAAAGTCTAATTTGGGGGATATTAGTATAGCTACTGCTTCCCTTTTCTGATTATTGTTTACATGAAATATCTTTTCCCACCCTTTCACTTTCAACCTTTGTTTATCCTTAGGTCTAAAATGTGTCTCCTGTAGACAGCAGATAGATGAGTCCTCTTGTTTAATCCATCCTGCCAGTCTTTGTCCTTTGATTGGGGAGTTTAATCCATTAACATTTAGTGTTATTACTGTAAGGGCAGTACATTCTTCTACCATTTTGTCTTTTGGATTTTACATGTCATATCTAATTTTTCTTCTTTTTACCTTTACTAATGGTCTTCATTTCTACACTGTTGCCCACAGCTCTCTCTCTCCTGTCTTTTCCTGTCTGTCTCTAGTGCTCCATTTAGTATTTCTTGCAGAACTGGTCTCTTGGTCACAAATTCTCTCAGTAATTTTTTGCCTAAAAATGTTTTATTTTTCCCCTCATTTTTGAAGGACAATTTTGTTAGATATAGAATTCTGTATATAGAATATATCATACCACTGTGTTCCCACCTCCATGGTTTCTGCTGAGAAATCTATGCACAGTCTTATTGGGCTTCCCTATCTATATATGATGGATTGCTGTTCTCTTGCTACTTTCAAGATTCTCTCTTTCTCTTTGACATCTGACATTCTGTTGTACATCTGTTTAAATCTATTCTGTTTGGGGTATGCTGTTCTTCTTGGAACTGTGATTTTAGTCTTTCATAAGAGTTGGGAAATTTTCAGTGATAATTTTCTCCATTAGTTTTTCTCCTCCTTTCCCCTTCTCTTCTCTTTCTGGGACACTCACAGCACATATATTCATGCACTTCATGTTGTCATTCAATTCCCTGAGTCCCTGCACATATTTTTCCATTCTTTTCGCTATATTTTCTTTTGCTTGTCAGATTTCAGATGTCCCGTCCTCCAGGTCACTAATACTAACTTCTGCCTCTAGAAAATCTAGCATTATAGGTTTCCATTTCAATTCCCATCTTTTTTTTCATCTCTTCTACTGTGCCTTTCATTCCCATAACTTCCGTGATTTGTTTCTTCAACCTTTTGATTTCTTCTTTTTGTTTGTCCCTTGAGTTCTTTGTATCCTCCCTCAATTCATTGATTTGATTTTTGATGAGATTTTCCGTGTCCGGTTGAACATCCTGAATTAATTGTCTCAACTCCTGTATCTCATTTGAATTGTTGGTTTGTTCCTTTGACTGGTCTATAGCTTCAATTTTCCTAGTATGATTTGTTATTTTTTGCTGGTGTCCAGACATTTAATTTCCTTAATTAGTTTATTCTGGAGATTGTTTCACTTTTTTACTTAGGAATTTTTTCCTGAATGACTTTGTTGTCTGTTCTTTGACATTCGATTCAGCTTATTCTAGACCTCTAGCTTAGGTTTTGTTTAACAGATCAGAATTTTTCAGTTTGTGTTTTCTTGTTTTTTCTCCTGCATTTGTAATGCCTTTTTTTTTTTTTTTTTTTTTTTTTTACCTTAGGTGAAGGTTAGGTATTATAGACCCCAGTCCGATTTTCCCAGAATAGACTGGCCTCCTCTCAAGAGGAAAGAGTCACTTGCATCAGTTTTCCTTAAGGGTGAGACCCAGCAGGGTAAAAGATTTTCCCTTGAAGCCTTTTGACTCTGTGTTTTTCCTGTCCTGCTCAGTATGTGGCTTTGTCTGCCTATGGGTCCCTCCAGCATATAGTAATGTGATACCTTTAACTGCAGCAGACTCTCCCTCCTGGGTGCATGGTGTAGATAGAGGAGAGGTTGTAGACTGACTTTAATGCTTCAGTTTTCCAAACGGGCCTGAATTCCTTGAAGGAGGGATTCCACCTGAGCTGTGTCCCACCCCTCTCCTGGGGAAGGCACACCCTCCAGGAAATTACTTCCTTTCACCTGACCAGCCTCTTTGCCTCTCAGACAAGCTTAATTCCACCCTTACCTGTGGGCAGTTGGAGCCTGAGAAGCGTTGCAGTTGTATCCAAAGTGTAGTGAAGCCACAGAGATACAGCCACCAAAGAAGAAAAAATCCTTTTCAGAACAAGAGCCCTGTATCTCAGGTTTGCCAATCAAGAGCTTAAGTTGGTACGTTGCTCTTAAGTATCTTCAGGTCCTATGTGCCCCCTCCTTTTCTTCAGGTACCAGACCCTTTCACCTATTTTGTGATGTCCGATCAAAGAAGACTTCTCTTTTGGGGTTTGTTTGTTTTTTTTTCATTTTTCTTTTTTCTGTCAGAAAAAGACCCTCTCTGCACTGGGTCAAAAACCAACAATCTTGGCTTTTTTTTACTCGAGGTTCAGCTGAGTTAGGGATCTGTCTTTAATAGTTAGAATTTGTTATTTAATTCCACAATTGGAGTTTGGTTGAGCTCAGCCCCTTGCTGCTGGTAAAGTTCTTCCCTTTCCCCTTTGGAAATCATCCTGTTGGGAAAGGACGCCAGCCTCCATGGCTTGGGGGACTCATGGTTGTGGGTGGGATTGCAGCTGGTCCAGCTTGTTCAGACTAGCATACGCTGTGTGTCTGGTCACTGATGTGGCCCCAGCAGTTGTTCTGTACTGTTCCTGGCTATTTGTGAACTACTTTGCAGGACGGACGAAATTCCACACCTCACTAAGCCACCATCTTGCTTGCTACCATCAACTTTTGAATTTGTATAATTCTTTTAATGTGTTGTTGGATTTAGTTTGCTGGTATTTTGTTGAGAATTTTTACATCTATGTCCATTAGGGAGATTGCCATGTAGTTTTTCTTTCTTATAGCATCTTTACCTGGTTTTGGTACTAAAATGATATTAGATTCATAAAATGAGTTATTGTAGTGTTCCTTTTTCCTCAGTTTTTTTCTGAAAAGTTTGCTCAGGATTGGTGTTAGTTCTTTTTGGAATGTTTGTTAAAATTCCCCTGTGAAGCCTTCTGGCCCTGGGCATTTCCTTGTAGGAAGATTCTTGATGACTGATTGAATCTCTTTACTTGTGTTGGTTTGTTAAGATCTATTTCTTCCTGAGTCAGTATAGCTTGTGTATTTCCAGGTATTTGTCCATTTCATCTAAGTTGTCTATTTGGTTGGCTTATAGTTGTTCATAGTATCCTCTTATCATTTCTTTTATTTCTTCAGATTCTGTGGAAAATGCACCCCTTCTCATCTCTGACTTTGTTTTTTTGCATGCTGTCTCTGTTTTTTTCTTTGTCAGTCTTGTTAGTGGCCCATCAATTGTATTGATTTTCTCAAAGAACCAACTTTTGATTTTATTGAGCTAATACATTTTTGAACATCCATTTTAATATTTTCACTCTAAATCATAAACATAAGTTTGATATTTGGATTATTTCTTTTGCAGAGAGAATTAGGGGCTTATTAGTCTTTAAAAAATGTAACTGCAACAAATCTGAATCATTAAGAGATTGAAATTAATGGGAGGAAAGAACATTAAACAACTTCAGTTTGAAAACATGGTTTCATTTCTAGATTTCTGGACATTTAAAATGCTTACAGATGGCCTAAGAGGGCAAATTTATAACTTGTCGTTTGTAGTGTAACACTGGCATAGTCCAATTTTAGAATTTCAGTTGAAAGGAGAGAGTATGCTACCGTATAATACCCCTGTGCCGGTCTAACTCTGTGGTGGACCCCAGAAAAGCCATGCCCTTTGATCCTCATTCAATATTGCTAGGTAGGAGCGTTTTGATTCTTTCTATGAAGATGTGACCCCAATTGTGGGTGGTAACTTTTGATTAGATGATTTCCATGGAGGTGTGTCTCCACCCACTGAAGGTGGAGTTGCTTGCTGGAATCCTTTAAAAGAGGAAACATTTTGGAGAGAGTCCCTTTTGGTAGAGCCACATGAAAGCCAGGAGATGCCGCCATGTTCGCCATGTGCCCTTCCAGATGACAGAGAAACCCTGACTGTGTTCACCATGTGACTTCTCACTTGAGAGAGAAACCCTGAACTTCCTCAGCCTTAGAACTGTAAACTAGCAACTTATTAAATTCCTCTTTTAAAAGCCATTCCATTTCTGGTATATTGCATTCCAGCAGCTAGTAAACTAGAACAACCCCAAAGCAGGGTACTAATTTATGGAGCTGGAATTCCTTTTACTTTCTACAATCATACCAATTAAAGACATCTTTTTTTCCAACTAGATATGAAGAAGCTGAAGTTCGGAAAAAACTTGAAGAAAAGGACAGGCAGGAAGAAGAGCAGCTTCAACAGCAGAAAAGGCAGGAAGCAGGAAGAGAGGATGGTGGCATGTTGGCCAAAAGTTCTTTGGAAAATGTATTGGGTGCAAAAGACAAAACCCAAAAGGTATTTGAAATTTATTTTGCCAGGTAAAAGTCTGGTTCTGTTTGTCTTCTAATTTTCTTAAGAAGACTTGAGCTACCACTATGAAGTTCTTTCAGACAATTAGAAAGTAGAAATTGAGTGAAATATTCTAGCTTCAGATGATTCCAGGTTTTTCTGTGAGCAACCACAGAAATCTGTTCTGTGCATTAATTACTTTTTTTTTTTCCTCCAAACTTGATTTGGGCAGTAGAAATAGCAGTTGAACTGGAAGTCAATGTATCTGAGTTTTGGTCCTATGTCTAGTCTTGCTTAACCTTTCTGGTACTCAGTTTCCTCATTTGCCATGAGTGTCCTAAAATAGATGATCTTTGAGGTTTTTTCTTGTCTAATAAGTGTAATTTACAATAAAAGAAAGATTTGATATACTACTTCTTTGATGCCAAACCTCAGTTCTCATTCTCTTCCCTTTGCTTTTTCCTTCTTTTTCTGCCACCGTTTTCCCTTCCTCTTTCTCTCCCTCTGTTTTCATGTTGTTCAGCAACTACTTGTAATATTTTCAGCTATATTTTGTTTGTCAGAAGCCATCCATAACTCAGTCTGTACCTGCCAGGTAACACTGTATCTCCTTTCCTTTATCTCCTCCGAAAGTATTCCTAAAATATAATTGAAGTCCATGGGAAGAGTTCTGCTTTAATTTTTCTTGAGAATGTTCTAGCTTTCAGCTATCATTTATCTATCACAGCTATCATATGTGAATCAGTTTTATTAAGAAATAATGTTGAACTATTTGTGACATTGGGCTAAACACGTTGGGAAAAAAAAACCCGATAGGGACTTATGGGAAGATGGTGGAGCGGGGTGGATTAAGTTCATCTCTGCTCCATAGGACAAGATAGGGGATGGGAAGAGAATGACTAAGATTGCATTCTTGGGTGGGAGCAGGGCAGGAGTGAGTGATCATAGGGGGTCTTCAGTGATTCTTGGGGAGGAGAGAGGCAGGGGGATCAGGATAGGGAGAGTAGAGTGGGTTGGAATGGTAATGATCCATGCCAGGGGAGGATTGGAGGGAACTCTCCTCTTTCTGCTCCAGCCCGCCTGAGCTGCTGGTTTGGGAAACCTCCCCACATGGCTCATGGCCAGAAGTGCCATGAAGAGCCCAGAGGCATGCCAGGTTGTCTACCTGTAAGAACTGGGCCTCCGGGCATTGGGAGCAATTGTCTGACTGGGTGTCACAAATACCCAGCCCATCAGGTGTGGTGTGTGGCAGATTTACCAGGCACTGGGCGTTACAAGTCAGCTGCTATCCCTGGTGCTGTTGTCCCCTCCCATGTCCTTCGTCAGGACTGGGAGCAGTCTCCCCACTGCGTCTGCTTTTGTCAAGGCAGGGTGGCTGCTGTCAAGGAAGGGTGGGCCTGAAAGAGGATATGCCTAGGGGGTGCCACCTGCTGATGAAAAGTGGTAAATGCATGCTGGCAAACTCGCTACCTGCTTAGGGTTTTTTTTTTTCCCATTTCTATTTTTTTTTTAAAGCTGTTCCCAGATTTATTTCCATTTTAAATATCTTTTCTCTGATATAAATTCTCAGATGAAGGGGGCTTTTTGCCCACCAAGGAAGTGCTTGATATGCTAGCAATATTCCCTTTATTTTTTAATTTTAGTGTAATTTACTTTGTATTATCGAACCAAAACAAACATACAAATATGAACATTCTTAACATGCAAACATTCCTTTTATGGTGTACAATCAATGGCTCACAATATCATCACATAGTAGTATATTCATCACCATGACCAATTTTTAGAACATTTGCCTCACTCCAGTAAAAGAAATAAAAAGAAAAAAGAAAAACTCACTCATACCATGCCACTTACCCCCCCCATTGACCACTAGTTTTTCCATCTACTCAATAGATTTAACCTTTGTTCCCCCTATTTTTTTCTATACCCTTACCATTCCCTATCATTGTTCACCAGTATTTCAGTCTACTCAATTTATTTTAACATTTTTCCCCCTATTATTTATTTATTTTTAATCCATACTTTTTACTCATCTGTTAATATCATAGATAAAAGGAGCATCAGACACAGGTTTTCACAATCACATAGTCACATTGCGAAAACTGTATCATTATACATTCATGTAATGTATAATGTATATATTTTTAAATATATTTTTTCTTTCTCTATTTTTTATTTTTAAAATTTTATTAATATTTTGTATATCTTTATTTTTTAATTTTGTCATTATTTTTAACTTTTTTTTAAATTGTGAAATATAACATATATTCAAAAAAGCAGTAAATTTCCAAGTGCATTTTAGCAAGTAATTATAGGACAGATCTTAAAGTTTGATATGGGTTAGAGTTCCACGATTTTTTGTTTTTACTTATAGCTGCTCCAAGACACTGGAGACCAACAGAAATATCAATGTAATGATTCAGCAGTAATACTCATTTGTTAAATCCTGTCTTCTGTGTTATACTCTTCTCTTTAAATAGCATATACATAAAAGCAATAAATTTCAAAGTACATCACAACAATTAGTTGTAGAATAGATTTCAGAATTAGTTATGGGTTACAATTCTACAATTTTAGGTTTCTAATTCTAGCTGTTCTAAGCTACTGGTAGTTAAAAAAAAAAATCAGTATAATGGTTCAGCACTCATACTCATTTAATACACCTGACCTTCTTACTCCCTTCTTTGGGCACCAGTTTGAGTTCATTTGAATGTCTCCTTCTGACTTTGGGAGCCAACTACTGTTGAGATGTGGGTTTTTTGTTTGTTTGTTTTTTTCATATTTTTATTTTATCTTAAGTTAATTTTATTTTGGGGTGCATGGGCCAGGAATCACGCCGGGGTCTTCCATGCAGTAGATGGGTATTCTGCCACCGAAATACCTGTGCACCCTTGCCTAGCCTTTGATAGACCCTCAGTGGAACTGAACTCCTTACATGAGATCCAGGACTTTGTTTGGCAGGGAATTACTGACAAACCAAGTATAAAAGGAACCTTTCAGTGCAAAACCAAGTAAATACAATACTTTAGATGAGTGAAAACCAAGTAAATGCAAAACTTTGGACTAGTGAAAAAAACCAACTTGCAAAATAACATTACTAAGTTAAGCAAATGTCCCGAACACAACAGAAAATCACAAATTATGTGAAGATCCAAGCAGAAATGGCCAAGGCAAACGATTAAATCAAAACTCTAGAGGGGATGTAGAATATGGAACAACTACTCAAGAATATTTATAAAGGAAAAAAACCTGTCAGGAAGATACTAGTAGAGCATAAAGAAGAATTTGAAAGATTAAGTAGAAAAATTGTAGAGCTCACAGAGATGAAAGATACAGTAGACCAAATTAGAAATATGCTATAGACACACAATAGCAGATTCAAAGAAGCAGAAGGAAGAATAAGTGAACTAGAAGACAGAACAATTAAACTAGAATGCACAAAAGAGCAAATGACAACAAAAAAGGAAAAAATGCAACTGAATCTTAGGGAAATGATGGACGACAAGAGGCACACAAATATTAGAATCATTGGTATCCCAAAGGGAGAAGAGAAGAATAAAGTGTTGGGAAAGTTAGTTGAAGCTATAATCATGGAAAACTTCCCAACCTTTATAAAAGATGTAATATGCAAGTCAAAGAGGCCCAACAAACTCCAAATAGAATGACTCCAAATAGGCCAACTCCAAAATACATGCTCATCAAACTGTCAAATGTTGAAGAGAAACAAAGTCCTGAAAGCAGCATGAGAAAAGCAATCTACTACATACATGGGAAAACACATAAAACTGACTTCAGGCTACTCAGTAGGCAGCATGGAAGCAAGAAGACAGTGGTATGATATCATTAAGATCCTGAACAAGGAGGACTTCCAACCAAGAATTCTTTTTATAATTTTTTTTTGGCATGGGCGGGCTCTAGGAATCGAATCCAGGTCTCTGGCATGGTAGGCGAAAATTCTGCCACTGAGACACTGTTGCATTGCCCTAGCCAAGAATTCTTTATCCAGCAAAGTTGTCCTTCAAAATTGCGGGAGAGTTATTTTTCACAAAATGGAAAAAAGCAAATAAACAGAAAGGACTTAAAAAAAAAAGAAAGAAAAATTGAGGGAGAAATTAAAACCTTCAAAGACAAGCAAAGATTGAGAGAACAAGTCAGCAAGTACTTCTACAAGAAGTACTAAAGTGAGTCCAGTTCACTGAAAAAAAAAAAAAAATAGGAGAGGGAGATCTGGAGGAGGGCCCAGAATTGAAGAGTACAGTAATGGTAATTGTAAAGGATAAAAAAGAAAGCGGGGTGGGGGAGGGGGGCAAAGAATATGTAGATCTGACAAATAAAAACTAGAAGATAAGATGTTAGATTCAAGGACTTTTTCTGCAGTAATAACTTTGATTATTAATGAACTAAACTCACCAATTAAAAGATACAGATTGGCAGAATGGGTTAAAAAACTATGACCTATCTGTATGCTGTTTACAAGTGTACCTGGCCCATTCTCCAGGATACATTATATGCTGGGGCATAAAATGAGTCTTAATAAGGTTGAAATTATCCAAAGCACTTTCTCAAATCACAGTGGAATGAAGCTGGAAATTTAATCAGCAGAGAACCCTAGTTTTCACAAATATATGCAGATTAAGTGACACACTCTTAACTAAAATCAGTGGGTCAAAGAAGAAATTGCTAGAGAAATCGGTAAATATCGACACAAATAATGAGAATCTTATACCCAAGGACACAAATAGATTGAAAGTGAGAGAATGGAAAATGGTCTTACATACAAGCTGTAGCCAAAAGAAAACAGAAATAGCTATAGTAATATCAGATAAAATAGACTTTAAATGTAAAGCCATCATAAGAGACAAAGAAGCATGTACATATTAATGAAAGTGCTAATTCACTAAGAGGAAATAACAGTCATAAATAAATAGTTATGCTTCCAGTCAAGGGGCTCCAAAGTATGAGACAAATGACAAAACTGAAGGGAGCTACGGATATTTCAGTAATAATAGTGGGAGACTTCAATATACCACTCTCCGCTATAGATAGAACAACCAGACAGAGGCTCAACAAGGAAATAGAGAACCTAAACAATGTGATAAGTGAATTAGACCTAATAAAATTAGACCTATAATGAATATATAGATTATTACACCCCAGAAATACCAGGATATACATTCTTCTCTAGTGTACCTGGCCCATTCTCCAGGATACATTATATGCTGGGGCATAAAATGAGTCTTAATAAGGTTGAAATTATCCAAAGCACTTTCTCAAATCACAGTGGAATGAAGCTGGAAATTTAATCAGCAGAGAACCCTAGTTTTCACAAATATATGCAGATTAAGTGACACACTCTTAACTAAAATCAGTGGGTCAAAGAAGAAATTGCTAGAGAAATCGGTAAATATCGACACAAATAATGAGAATACAACATATCAGAACTTATGGGATGTGGCAGAGGCAATGTTGAGAGGGTAATTTATTGCCCTAAATGCCTATATTACAAAAGAAGAAAAGCAGAAATCTAGGACTTAACTGCTCACCTGGAGAATTTAGAGAAAAAACAGCAAATTACCCCAAAGCAAATAGAAACAAAGAAATAAAAGATTAAAGCAGAAATAAACAAACTGGAAAACAGTAAAACAGTAGAACGAATCAACAAAATCCAAAATTGGTTCTTTGAGAAAGTCAATAAAATTGATGGACTCCTAGCTAGACTAACAAAGAAAAAAAGAGCTCACAAATAAACAAAATAAGAAATGAGAGTGGATCTTGAAGAAATTTTTTAAATCATAAGAGAATGCTATGAACAACGATATGCCAACAGACTAGACAACTGAGATGAAATGCACACAAACTACCTATACTGACGCGAGAAGAATAGAAGATCTCAACAAAGTAATCACAAATAAAGAGATTTAATCTGTCATGAAAAAGCTTCCTACGAAGAAACGCCTAGGGCCAGATGGCTTCATGGGAATTTTATCAAACATTTCAAAATGAACTAACACTGATCCTGTTCGAAATCTTCAAAAAAAATTGAGTAAAAAGGAACACTACCTAACTCATTTTGTGAAGCTAACATCACTCTAATACCAAAACCAGATAAAGATGCTAAAAGAAAGGAAAACTACAGGCCAGTCTCCCTAATGAGCACAGATGAAAAAAACTCATAACAAAATTCTAGTAAATCAGGGTGGGAAACAGTGGCAGAGTTCTCGCCTGCTGTGCTGGAGACCCGGGTTCGATTCCCAGAGCCTGCCCAGCAAAAAAAAAAAAAAAAAAAATCCTAGTAAATCAAATCCGCCCAAAAGTGCAAGGGTGCGTCAACACAAGAAAATCAATCAAATAATACAGCACATTAACAAATCGGAAGTGAAAAATCACATAACCGTATTGATTGATGCTGAAATAGCATTTGACAAAATTCAGCATCCTTTCCTGATAAAAACACTTCAAAAGGTAGGAATTGAAGGAAACTTCCTCAGATTCATAAAGAACATGTATGAAAAACCAATAGCCCTCATCATACTTAATTTCCTATCCTAAGATAGGAAATGAGACAAGATGCCCACTGTCACCACTATTCAATACTATATTAGAAGTCCTAGCTGGAGCCATTAGACAGGACAAAAAAATAAAAGGCATCCAAATTGGAAAGGAAGAATAAAACTTTCATTATTTGCATATGACATGATCCTATACTTAGAAAACCTGAGAAATCTATGACAAACCTACTTTAATAAATTCAGCAAAGTGGCAGGATAAAGATTAATGTACAAAAATCAGTAATATTTCTATGTGCAAGCAATGACTATCTGATGAGACAATTAAGGAAAAAATTCCATTGAAAATAGCAACCATGAGTCACATTTCTAGTAATAAGCCTAACCCAGGATGCCAAAGACTTGTACATAGAAAACTACAAAACACTGCTAAAAGAAATCAGAAATGACCTAAGTAGAAGGAAAGAGATTCCATGCTCATATAGAAGAAGGTTGAATGCTGTTAAGATGTCATTTCTACCCAAATTGATCTATTGAGTAAACACAATACCAGTCAAAATCCCAACAACTTACTTTGAAAACTTGGAAAAGCTAGTTACCAAATTTATTTGGAGGGGAAGGAGACCCTGAATAGCTAAAGATCTCCCAAAAAAGAAGAGCAAAGTGGGAGGACTATCACAGTAATTCCTGATTTTAAAGCTGTAAAGCCACAGTGGTCAAAGTAGCATAGTACTAACGCGGAGATGGAAGTATTGACCAATGGAATTGAATCGAGAATACGAAGATAGACCACCAAATCTGTGGACAGTTAATCTTCGATAAAGTCCCCAAATCCACTGAACTGGAATAGAATAGTCTTTTTAATAAATGGGCATGGGGGAATTGGATATCAATAGCCAAAATAATGAAAGAGGCATCCTACCTTACACCCTACACAAAAATTAATTCAAAATGGAAATTAAAAACCAAAATGTGAAAGAGCCAGTACCACAAAATTTCTAGAAAAGAATTCAGTGAAACATCTTCAAGATCTAGTAATAGGAGGTAGCTTTTAAAAACTTTACACATAAAGCACAAGCACTGAAAGAAAAAATAGACAAATAGACTCTTTTAAGATTAGAATTTCTGTGCCTCAAAGGACTTTGTCAAAAAAAAAAGCAGCCAACTCAATGGGAGAAAATATTTGGAAACCACATATTGGATAATAGCTTGATATCCTGTGTACATAAAGAAATTAAGACAGCTGAACAACAAAAGAACAAACAACGCAATTATAAAATGGGCAGAGGATATGTATAGACACTTTTCTGAAGACCAAATAGAGATGGTTAAAAAGCTCATTAAGAGTTGTTCATTTTCATTAGCCTTAAGGGAAATGCAAATCAAAATGACAATGAGCTGTCACCTCACACCTAAAAGAATGGCTGCTATTAAAGTGAAAGCTACAGTTGTTAGAGAGGATGTGGAGAAATTGGAACACTTATTCTTTGTTAGTAAGAATGTATGATGATACAGCCACTGTAGAAAACAGTTTGGCAGTTCCTCAGAAAACTAAATATTGAGTTGCCCTATGACCTGGCAGTACCAATACTCGGTATATTACCCAGAAGAGCTGAAAGCAGTGACATGAACAGACATTTGCACATTGATTTTCATAGTGGCACTATTCACAATTGCCAAAAGATGGAAACAGCCTGAGTGTCTATCAACAGATGAGTGGATAAACAAACGGTAGTATATGCATATGAGGAAATGTTATGCAGCAGAAAGATGAAGTGTGGTCCCAACGTATATGACCATGTGGATAAACCTTGAATACATAATGGTGAATGAGATACGTCAGACACTGAAGACGGAACCTATATGACTTTGCTGTTACGACTCTGGTAAAGGTAATCTCAGACGTTATACTGTAAAATATAGTAGACCTAGTAGTACACAAAAGCTCCAGATAGGGGAAGGCTACCCAATAAGGTTGAACCTAGATGCAAGGGAACTTATAGAATTAATGGTAAGAAATTAGCAAGGTTATAAGTAACATTACATACTGAAGGTAAATATGATTGAAAAGAGATGTATAGTGCCATGTGTCCCACTGATTAAATCTGTCATTATAGATAAATTCACACACGAACTATTTCAAAGGTTTGAAAGTGGACAAAGAATCAATAGTAGAGGGGCGTGGGGGAAAACTGAGAATGTATGGTATGGCCTGTAGTTAACAGGAAAACATCAACAGTACCAAAGCAATATGAGGGGCAACTAGTTGGGGGAGAGTGACAAGTGATAAGGGGTAGTTTTGATTTAACAGTTGGTGACACTGTGTTTGTCAGTTCTTTGTTGCCATGCACCAATGAAAATTGTCTAAAATTGAGAGTGCCACTGATTGTAAACTGTGTGAGGAGACTGTACTGTTTATTTTGGACATTATCAATAATGACCAGTAGATTGAGGGAGCCAAAAGGTACAATGACTGAAAAGCAAAATGGCAAATTGTGATACATTTATATGATGGAATATAAATGTATTTATAGGGAAGGATGTTCAGAGTCATGCAGTGAACTAAATGAACCTTGGGGATGGTGTGTTGTGCAAAATAAACCAGAAACAAAAGAACAAATATGCCAAGGTCTCTTTTAGAAAATACTTATAAGAAAATTGGAGCCTAGCTTTGTAAGTCCTTATAGCAGACACACTGAGTCTAATGTAAATGTATTTCTAGATTCTGAGACACTGAGCTTTATGTGCACCAGCTGGTATTTCCCAGCTGGAACTTTGAATAACTCTGTGACATCTAAGACCCAGAAATGGAGTGCTGCAGCCCTGAAAGTTAGCATAGATATATATAATAAACAGTTAAACGAAAAAGAGATCAGGTCACAATTAGAATTGAAAAGGAAGCCATCTATCTGACTGGGTCTAAGGTAAATCAGAATGCAGGGTAAAAGAGGATAGTGTATGTACTCTAGACCTTCAGCTACTGTATGAGACCAAAGCAGAGAGATTTATTGTGTCTAGAACGTAAATTTTTGCTAACATTGGATAGTTCATTTAAACAACCCAGACTCTTGGAGTTCAGAGTGGGAATAAGGTCTTGTAATTCCGTATAGTTTAATGTAATACCTGGATACATTTCAGAATATGGTGGGCAGATAATTTAAGTGTATTGGTAGAGTACTTTGAGGGACCAGGATATAAATATATGTTTATATGAAACTTACTTCTGTAGGGGAGAAGCTAAGACTGCCCATAATGTGGCCTAAGAGTTTCTTCAGGAAACCTGTTTTGTTACTCAGATGTGGCCTCCCTCTAAGCTCACCTCTACTAGGAAAATCATAACCTGCCCCTCCCCCCGAGGTGATAGAATGATAGCCCATGACAAACTCTGGAATCTGTTCTTTAACTACTTGTTGAAGTGTGCTTTGAAAATTATTGTCTTTTCTTTCTTTGCTTTGAATATATGGTATTTTTTTTATATATTAAAAAAAAGAAGTGAAGAAATGTAATCTTTTGATTCTAACAGCTTATTATATAAGATACATAATGCTGCCTTAGGGAGATGCTGATTTATAGGCTGATATAAAGCACAGTAAGATTTGAAAGAATTATATGAAGAAGGCTTTTTAATCTTTTCTTTTTGTTGCCTTTCCAACAGCAGGGCAGACTGCTTTTTGGTTACTCTAATTTTTATTCACACACTTTATTTATTTATTTATTTGGGGGGTGTATGGGCTGGGAATCAAACCCAGGTCTCCTGCATGGCAGGCAAACATTCTACCACTGAACCACTCGTGTACCCCTCATTCGTTTTATTTTGATAAGAGAATACTATGAACCCCTCATCTAGCTTCAGTAATCAACTAAAGTGCTGCCATGTTTTTCATCTGTCCGCTTCCCATTTTCTTTTGCTGGATTATTTTAAAGCAAATTCCAAATAAAGGGATATGCTCTTAATAACTACAGTATTATTTTTCAACTTCACAAAGTTAATAATAATTCTCTATATAATTGAATATCCAGTTGATACTCAGATTTCCCCAGTGGTCTCAAAATGTCTTTTTATAGTTGATTTATTTGACTCGGGCTCTAGTCAAAGTCTGCTCATTGTCTTTTGGTTGTTATGTCTCTTAAGTCTCTAGTAACTTTTGCCTGAATCCCCCTCTCATTTTTCATTTTATACTTTTGATTTTTTAAATTCTGGTTCAGTTCTGTAAAATGAACCACATTATGGATTTGTATGATTTTTTTCCTCCTGGTGTCATTTAACTTGTTTTTCTCCTATATTTCCTATAAGCTGGGAGTTTGATCTGAAGACTTAGATTCAGCTTCAAGTGTTTTTTGGCAATAATGCTTCTTAGATGATACTGTGTACCTCATATTGTATCATATTAGGAGGCACATAATATATTCTTTCATACATTGAAGCGAGGCTAAAATTAATAGGTTCAAGTGGGTTCTTATTTTTCCATCTGTAAAATGGGTTAATACTTTACAGAATTATCTCATGTTATATTGGTTAAAAAGTGTAGATTATGTAAGTTTATTATTTCACATTGCTGAATTTTTCTTTAACTGTGTCGTAGAGGAAACTGGATGGAATAACCAGGATTTTTGTTTTGTTATAAGAGATGCTTATTTACTTTCTAATTAAATTAAATATTAAACTTCTTTAACATCTTGTGCTTTTGCATTATTTTTGCCCTTTGAAGAAAACCTTGAGGAAATGCCATATGATTCTGATACGTAACTTATTATTTTAGCTATTGTCTACACCACAATAACCTGGTTATGCCATTACTATTTATTTGTATTTTATAAAAGGCCAGTATTTTGTCCACTTATTATCCTAGGCTTTCAGTTTCAATTAAATAGTCAGGTTGAACTTTGTGTTTTTATGGAAGTTTTTGTTTCTGTTAAAAGTTGAAACTTTTTATTTCTATCATAGATCAATGGCAAAAAGAATGAAAAAAGTGAAACAACAGAGAAAGGTAAGTATGTGTAGAAAGAGAGAACTTTTGGGTTATTATTGAGATCTTTTAATCAGAATAAGCATCACATTTTGCACAGTGCAGCTCTTATTATGTCTTATCTCTATGTAAGGTTTATCATTTTTCCTACCCTATATGATTATATTGAAAATTTATTGATATGTTCTCTATATATCATGGGGAATATTTTATGAATAATTTTATCGTAACTGACATGATACATTACTATAGTATTCAATTGAAAACATCAAAACCACAGTTTGTACTGTCATTGTTTTTATTCTCGAGATGTAATTTAACTTGATGGTTAAAAGCATGGACTTTTAGGAGTCTGACTGCTGGATTTGAATAATGGCACTTCCTCTGAGTTTGCATGTGATCTGGATCAAGTTATTTAACTTTTCTGTCTTGTTTCTCCCATCTGTAAAATTGAGATAATAATAATAATATTCATAGGGTTATTGTGAGGATTGAAACTCTTAGAGTGCGTAGTTAGTTTTATAAAAGTATTAGCTGTTGTTATTTATGACTCTAAGTTGTAGACTTAATTATTTAAGAGGCTTCTTTACCTGCCTCAAAAAAAACTAAACCAGTAATTTGGATATCATCGGTAAGTAGTGTTGTTGTTCTAGTCACGAATATCTGGCCCATACAGCAAGACTTAGGCAGTTGCTTTTGCCTGGTAGAAAATTTTTCTTCTCTTAAAGAAAATTTAACTTAAATATAATTGTATGTAAACAATAACATAAATTCTCTATTTAAAATACTGCCATATAACTACTTAAAAAATAAACTATGAGTGCGGTAAGGTACCTTCTTAAATCTGTTATCACTTCCTTCTAAGATTAGTTTCAACCCATAAATTTCTTTGTCTCTCATCCTGTTAGACGTTATCCATCTCAGTGGTTTGTTCTCAATTTGTTTAGACTGTTTTGATATCAAAATGACCTTGTTGCTTAGAAAGGGAAGTAGGATGGTTATTAGCAGGTCTGGTTGTTTTAGCTTTGAAATTGCTGTGACTCCATCTCACAATTTACTGCTTAAGCAATACCTTACTTATTTAAGCCATTTCGTAGTGCTTTTTAATCTTTCTGTTGAGGTGGTGAACGCTAAAAGAGAAAAAAGTAAATAAATGAAAGTATTCCACAAGCTTTGTTTTTAGCTTCTTGTTTGTCTTCCTTTAAAAAAATAAAACTTAGATAATCTTTTTTCCTTTGTGGCTGGAAGCTAACTAAAGAAGCATCATTTAGAGCAAGAATCCAAAACCTTTTTTTTTCAATGCTAAATAGTAAATTTTTTAAGTTTGGGGGCCCCATGGGCTCTTTTGCTGATATTCAACTCTACTACTATAGCATAAAAGCAGCCATAGTTAATTTTTAAAATAATTGAGCGTGTCTGTGTTCTAGTAAAAACAGGTGGCCATAGTTTGCAAACCCCTGATGTGAAACACAAATAACACCTTTTGGCTTGTTAGTTTAGGAATATTCATTAATCTAAAAGTTTTTCCAATAGCTCCCATAAAACCCTATCAGAGACTTTTTTGAAAGAATTTAGAACCTTAAGAGCATTTTTGATCCTTACATGTTTTTCTGGTTAACATTTTTCTAATAGCTTATTTTTAAAAATTGTAATAAGAATATTTTCATAAGATATTTACATTAATTTCTTTTTATTTTATGCCAGTAACAGAGCCAGCACTAGATGTAGTTGTAATCTTAATAGCAAGTTTTGATATTTGAGTCCTTATAAGCAGAGCATTGAACTGGTTTCTTGATAAATGTCCAATATATAAGCTTAAACTATAATTAATTTTAGTTAAAAGGTGATAAATGGTTTGATGGAGTAGCATTTAAAAGGCAGTAATGGTCTGATGGAATAGCAATATATGACATCCACTTACCTTGGCACTTTTCTGAACAGGTATGTCTATCCTGTGTTTAGTGATATGATAGCACACAGAACTGGGTGTTTTCTTGTCACTTATACTCTTTCTCTCAATTCCAAGGAGCAATCACAGCAAATGAACTATTTACAATGATGATGGATAAAAACATCAGCTTGATTATAATGGATGCTCGAAAAATGCAGGATTATCAAAATTCCCATATTTCAAATTCTCTCAGTGTTCCTGAAGAAGCTATCAGTCCAGGGTAGGTCATTATATATTTAGAAAAATGGTAAACTGTGAACATTAATTAGTAAATGTTATGACTTAGCATCCAGGCCACATGTGGTAGTCTTTCCTTGTTGACTTTTCATTCTTTGTCCTTAATGGCACACCTTACTCTTTCTGAAAAGGTAGTATAGGAGACATTCCAGTTTGGCCATATGTTCTACTTCTAGCATTTGGAGTCTTATTAGAAGAGAAATGAAGCTGCCTTTGTGTGCCTTCTCTCCTCAAGAATTTGTTGGCTGATTTCTCCTACTGTTTACTATTTGTGAGCGTTTGAAGCAGATACACCAAATTGACTAAAACTGTGAACCTAATTGTTTTATGTCTTGAAATTTTCCACGCTATTTTTACTTAGGTAAAAGAGTCTATACGTTTTTCTTTTTTTTTTAAGAAACGGTGTATATAAGTGTTTTAAGAAGAAAGGCTCTAAAGCCAGGCAGTATTCAGGTCATAATTCTGTCACTTTGTAGCTATATTACTTCTAGCTAGTAATTGGAAATTAGGAAAATTACCTGATTTCCCACAAGCCCATTTTTCTGTCAAATGAGTAAAATAATAGTGCCTATCTTACAGAGTTTTGAGTTAGTTTAAATGAAAAATTATATATGTACTTAGCACTAGTAAGAAGTTACTAAAAAATATTTTCTTTCTTTTTTGGCAAGAAGGCTTTTAACGTATAAAATAATTTTTTTTTTAAACTTTACCTTGCTATGTGGGAAACCTGAATCAATTCCTGGAGCCTGCCAATGCCAAAACAAAAAAAAAGTTTTCTTGCATGGGTGGATAGTATATTAGAAATCATTATGACGTGATGACAGAGCTAAAAATCCAGAACACAATTTCAGGTATTCTTATACAAATCATATAACCTTTCTGGGTCTCAGTTTAAGGGATTGGGTATAATCTGTAGCCCATTCTAAGGATATAAGCAACATTAAAAATATATATATTTAAATCTTGGTAATAAACCTTACATAGTTCTTGGCACATTTAGATGCTTGGTAAATGTTTGATTAGAACCAGAAGAGTGTTTTGTAAATATGCTTTATAAAAATGTGATTAGAGGGCGGGCCGCGGTGGCTCAGCGGGCAAAGTGCTTGCCTGCTATGCCGGAGGACCTCGGTTCGATTCCCGGCCCCAGCCCATGTAACAAAAACAAAAAAACAAAATACAATAAAACAAGAAAATGTTTAAAGATGTTTCCCTTTCTTCCTTCCTTCCTTCCTTCTATCCTTCCTTCCTTCTCTCTGTCTTTCCTTTAAAAAAAAAAAAAAAAAAAAGAAAAAAAAAATGTGATTAGAGTCCTTAGTCTAGTCAAGTAGATATGAATATATAGCTAGGATTCAAAAAGGCAAAAGTTGTAATTAGTCATGGGTGGGTGGTCTGTCCATACTAACCGAAAGATGGGAGGTCTTTATTGAGTTTAGCTCAGTGTTTCCCTAAATGTGAGATTTGACTACTTTGGAACTTGAGTTGATTTTAGATTGACAGTTAATAATGCATTCTTTAGCAAGAAAATTTGTTTGACGCCTTCTGAGTAGTTGAAGAGAGTCTCAGTTTAGTGCTAATATCATTTTAATATTTGGTTATCTTCCTTTCTTAAGAGATAAGACCTCGAGAGTTTTCTGTAGGCAACAGTATCTACAGTTAGCTGGTGTTGATTACTATATATATATATATATTTTTACATGGGCAGGCACCAGGAATCGAACCCGGGTCCTCGGGCATGGCAGGCTAGCACTCTTACCTGCTGAGCCACCATGGCCCGCCCCGATTACTATATATTTTTCATTGTGTATTTATTTTTTTAATTCAATATAGTAGGCATACAAAGCACTCCTATCCTTTCAGCCAAATGAATTTTCGTAAATTGGAATAGTAGTTCATTAACTATCATCTGGACTAAGAAACAGAACATTACCATAACTCCGAAAGCCCTGATATGCCTCCTATATCCCCATCCAAGACAGCCCCCAAATTCTAACAGAATAAATATATTTTGTCTGTGTTTGTATCTTATATAAATGGAAGCAGGCAGTATATAGTAGTTTATGTCTCGCTTCTTTTATTCTTCCTGTGTTTGTGAGAGTCATCCATAGTACCATGCATAGTTGCAGTTCATTGATTCTCATTGTTACAGCACAACTTTTCTATTTTATTCTGTTTCTTTGCTTTTCTATCTTGTTTTCTTCTGGGTAACTTTTTTTTTTTTGCATACAATGTTTTTTTTTTCCATGGATAGGGAAAAACAGTTTTTTAGGAAAAACGTTATGGGGATATACAGTTTCTTCTTAAAGTGCACTCAAGTAGAAGATCATTTTCAACAAATATTAAATAATAGGACAGGTAGAACAGAGTTGCAGCAAATTGTGAGGTGATAAATGAATGGCTGATGTTTGAGAAACATTGGTTGATACTCTTTTTTCCCCAGTGTTTTCTTTTGAATTCTTTATAATCAAAACAGTATTTAGGCAAATATATCCCTAGGGCCAAAAGTATTCCTTAAGAATATTATAACATTTCATATTTCCTCATTCTTTGTTGATCAAACATCCTTCTATTGTCTAATTATGTATCAATAGAGACTATTAAAAGACTATTAATCTTAAAAGAATGTTAATCTTCTCTTCACTCCTGCTCTTCTTTTCCTTCCCCTCCTCTTTTTTTTCTCCTCCTCCTGCTGCTTTTTATTTCTTAGAAGATACAGTATTCAGCATTATGATATACAGGAATGGAATTGGGAGGATAGGGGTGTAGGCTAAACTATTTTGCTTTACTTGTGGATAAAAGTTTCACCAATACTGTTGAACTTGGTCATATCAGCAGCTAAATATTGAAATGCCTACTATTGCTAAAAATACAATGGAGTTCTTTACCTGGAGAAGCAAATCTCTGTTATTCTTTTGTTTGATAGTTACTGAAAATTTACTGTGCTTCTTAGTGCTGTGGCTAAACCACTGAAGAGGCAAAAATCTTTGCTTTCATGGAGCTTGTATTTTAAAGGGGAGTAGGGAGAGGTGGGACAGACAATAGATATGTAAAATATATATGTTTTATGTTGAGAAGTGCTATGGAGATGGGAGTATCCAATGTGTGTAATTGGATGGGTATTAAAATGTTAATCCAGGAGGGCCTCATGGAGAACTTGAGCAAGCCTTGAGGAAGTAAGGAATGAGTGTTACAGATAACTGGGGGGATCAGGGTTCCAGACAGAGTTGACAGTAAGAGCAGAGACTCTTAGACAGGACTAGAACTGTAAGAGCATGTAATTACAGTGTAGTCAGTGGCTGGAGTAGAGTGACTCAGAGAGCAGGTTTTGGAGCTGAGGGAATGGAAGTAATAGGATTTGATGGTGGGGGATCACAGATTCTATAGGACCATTAGGCCAGTGTAAGAACTTTCACTTTTAAGAGCAAAAGAGGAAATGAACAGCATGCTTTAATGTAGAGTTGTTATTTTTCAATGTAGTTGATAATTTAAGAGGCAGCCAAAGAAGGGGATAAGAACATGGACATTAGCCAGATTACCTGAGTTTGAATTCTGGCTCAATTTATCAAGTTAACTTGGGCGAATTACTTAAACTCTGTCTCAGTTTCCCCATTTGTAAAATGAAGATAATATCTACTGTACAGTATTGTTGTGAGAATTCAGTGAAATACTTATAAAGCATTTAGAATAAACAGTACCTGGCATGTAGTAAGTGCTCTCTGTGTTTGATAAATGAATAAACATTTTGGTATTTGGTTAACTATTAACTATCTGTACAGACATAGGAAAACTGAAATATGAATTAACCTAGGTGATCCCCCATTTGTTTATTTTTAGCTGAGCGATGTGCTTAAATAACTTCCTCTGTTTCAGCTTTCGCCCTCCTTTTATTGGAATTGTCTACTTCTTTTATTCTCTAATATTTACTGAAATATATTCCAGTATTATACTGTAGTGGTTAAACATTTTAGACTGTTTAATATCTTAATGTGTAGTCTGACCTTAGAAAAGAATCTGTCTTAAAGTTTATTATGGTGTGCTACAATCTGTAGAACAAAACTCAGTGTCATATATTAGTATATTAAGACTTCTCATCTACTTTTGCCCCAAATCAAATGTTAATACATTTCAGAGTCACTGCTAGTAGAATTGAAGCAAATCTCCCAGATGATTCTAAAGACCTGTGGAAGAAGAGGGGGAATGTGGATTATGTGGTACTTCTTGACTGGTTTAGTTCTACAAAAGATTTGGAGCTTGGAACAACTTTACGGAGTCTGAAAGATGCACTTTTCAAGGTTAGCAAGTTTCCTTGTTAGTTTACTGTAATTGCAAGCCTACTCTTATTATTAGAAAGAAATGTTGACCAATTTTTTTCTTAAGGACAAGAAGACTTAAGCTTAGGTTGTAGAATTTTTTTTAAATTCATATTTAAAAGACCTGTTTTGAATTACCAAGTAACAGTAAGATGAACTAATCTATATAAACAGGATAAGAGAATTTTCAGAAATATAAACTGTCTGAAAAAAATGTGTTGTTTTTTGTTTTGTTTTGTTTTAAGGATTAGATTTTAAAATATGGAAATATTAAGTTTTTCCACCAGAGAAACCCCTGATACTGTCTCAAATATTAGGGACTCCCAGCTCAGTAGGCCAAGCCCTTGATTTTGAGGCTTGCTCTTGTGAAGCCTATATCTGTAATGGATATATCCATTTATCTGTAAGCTAAATCTTCCTGTAGTTATATCTGAAAGTTACTTTCAGAAAACCTCTTTCGTTGCTCTTTTGTTTATTTATTCTGCAAATGAAATCATTACCCTCCCCTCTACATGGGACATGACATCCAGGGGTTAAAGTCTTCCTGGTGACATGGGATATGACCCCCAGGAATGAGCCTGGCCCATGGGATCGACATCATCTTCCTGATCAAAAGGAGGAAAATAAATGTAACAACATAAGGTATCAGTGGCCGAGAGATCAAGTGCAGTCAAGACGCTATTCTGGAGGCTACTCTTATGCTAGGGTTAGGTAGATATTCCTAATTACCAGGGTTTTCCAGACCCCAAACCAAACCATTCCTGTCAACCCTAAAGAACACCTAGAATGTTATATGAGATTCTACAAAAGTTTCATGCAATAAGATTACTTTCCAGAAACCTACAACCTCCAATTGGGTTCCTAGGCCAGATAAGTCCTGAAATCCAGAGGGGCCAGCTTCTCCAAGAACATCACGTAGTTCCATCTTCCCATCCCATATCATCAACACCCCTTTCCAAAATGAAAAGGTTAGAATTGGCATAACCCAAATACACTTAAAGATTGGGAGAAGAATCATAGTAGAAGGGGGAGTTATAACAGAGAAGATAGGATTTAACAAATGAGTATGACTGCTGAATCATTATATTGATTTTTTTTTGGTTTCCAGTGTCTAGGAACAGCTAGAAGCGAAGACCTAAAGTTGTGAAACTGTATCCCATACAAAACTCTGAAATCTGTTCTGTATCTACTTGGTACAGTGTACTTTGAAATTTATTGCTTTTTTGCATGTATATGTTATATATCATAATTAAAAATGTTAAAAACAAACTATATAGTAAAGCATAAAGGCGAAGAAAAAGTCACAAAGCAAAATAAGTGATATATTTGACTTCATAAAATAAAAACTTAAATGTGAAAAGTTATTAGAAATAAAAACTATTTGCAAAAATATGACAGGGTTTAGAGCACCTAAAAGTCAAAGGGCTTTTACAAATAAATTAAAAAATTACTTAAGATGAAAGAGTAAAACAAGCAGTAGGCATAGCAGACATGAACAGAAGACAGAGTGAACATAAACATAAAAATGGTCAGCTTTGCTATTAATCAGACTCTGCACTTGGCTGGTAGGGTTGATTGATGTGACATTGCTCTCAGAGCAATTTGGTATTACATCTTAAAAGCCTTAAAACAGTTTGTGCTTTAAAGTAGGTAATCTTTTTTTTTTTTTAATATTTTTATTGACATATCTTCACACATATACTGTGTGTACATGGTGTACAATCAGTGGCTCACAGTATCATCACATAGTTGTATATTCATCACCAGAATCATTTTTAGAACATTTGCATTACTCCAGAAAAAGAAATAAAAAGAAAAAAAAAAACTCATACATCCCATACCCCTTACCCCTCCTTCTCGTTGACCACCAGTATTCCCATCTATCCAATTTATTTTACCCTTTTCCACCCCCTATTATTCATTTATTTTTTATCCATATTTTTTTACTCATCTGTCCATACCTGGATAAAAGGAGCATCAGACACAAGGTTTTCACAATCACATAGTCACATTGTAAAAGTTAAATCTTTATACACTCATCTTCAAGATGTACTGGAACACACCTCGAGAGGTACTGGAACATAGCTCATCAGTTTCAGGTAGCTCCCTCCAGTCACTCCAGTACACCCTAAGCAAAAAAGGGAAATTTACATAATGCATAAGAATAACCTCCAGGATAACCTCTTGACTGTTTGAAGTCTCTCAACCACTGAAACTTCATTTTGTCTCATTTCGCTCTTCCCCCTTTTGGTCAAGAAGGCTTTCTCAGTCCCATGGTACCAGGTCTTAGCTTATCCCAGGATTTCTGTCCCATGATGCCAGGGAGATTTATACACCTGGGAGTCATGTCCCATGTAGGTCGGAGGGCAATGAGTTCATCTATTGAATTGGCTTAGAGAGGCCACATCTGAGCAACCAAAGAGGTTCTCTGGAAGTGACTCTTAGACCTAATTTTAAGTATGCTTAGCCTATCCTTTGCAGAAATAAATTTCAGAGGAACAGATCCCAAGATCAAGGGCTCAGCCTATTGATTTGGTTGTCCCCACTGCTTGTGTGAGAATATGAAAAATCCTCCAAATGGGGAAATTGAAAATTCGTTTCCTCCTTTTTTCCCTATTTCCGCAAGGGGACTTTGCAAATACTTCTTTATTCACTGTCCACATTACTCTGGGATATATTGGGGCATCACAGTAACCTGGACAAACCAACAAGATCCCATGCCCTGTTCAAGATTCCATGTACTTATGGTGTTCAACTGAACTGATCATACACATTAAATTAGGTAATGAACTACCCAAAATATAAATTTTGCACCAAATAAACATCTCTCTGTCTTTGGTTTCACATAGAAGTTGAAGTTTTAAAATATGGATAATATCATCCTTTACCCTGTATTCTGATCTAAAATAGGGAATCTTAAATGTACCCCAGAATAGATTGATTATATGAAACTGCCGATATTCAACTGTTTTTGACTTATAAAGGTAGCAGTTTCATAAAGTTTGACCTAAGATACATGAAAGTTTCATTTTTTGATAAGGATAACATAACATAAATCAGTGAAGAGAAGAAGGTTTGAAATGAATGGTTTGAGGACAAATAGCTAGCCAGAAAGTCAAAGTGGATCCCAGTCTTATCCCTTAGAACAATATAAATTCCAAATGGATCAAAGATATAATTGTGTAGATTGAAATAGTGTGAAAAACCAGAAGAAAACATGGTAGATATTTTTCTTATCTTGATTCTAAACCAAGAAGCCCTACAAGAAAATTAATGCATTTGTCTGTGTACAAAACACCATGAAGTAAAAATCAACCAGGAAAATATTTGTAACATATATGACAAAGGTCTTTTTCCTCTAAAATTCAAAGAACATTCATTTTTCACTAAGAATATAGAAAACAATTCTATAGATAAATGGACAAAGGATAAGATTAGTTAAGCCTAGATAGAAAAATATATATGGTTAAAAAGCATGAAAAAATGCTCAACGGTACTAATAAAGAAATGCTAACTAAAACAAGATACCACTTTTAGTCCATCAGTTTGGTAAAAATTATAAAGATTTGTAATGGATATTCTCATACACATTTGGTTAGTGTGTACATTGGGTTAGTTTTTTTGAAGGGCGATTTAACACCATCTCCCAAAGTTTTAATTGCAAACACCCTTTAAACCAGTATTTCTCCTAGGGATTTATCCTAAAGAAATACACTTTATTTTTTTAAAGATCATTTCCAAGATTGGCAGTATATATATTAAAAGCTTTGAAATGTTCATGTGCTTTGACTCAGCAAGTCCCCCTCTGGGCATTTATTCTAAGAGCATTATTTGGATGTGTGCAGGTGTAAGGGTCTTTTTTTTTTTTTTTAATCTAAGCATTGTTAATAATAAAATGGGAAGAAAAAGCTCTAAATATACAAATGATGGATTAGATTAGGGTGTGTGTGTGTATAAGATAGGCTATTATCTAGTCATTACAAATGATGATACAAACCTTTATTAGTAAAAGATGTCCAAATAAGAAAGAAAAGCAGCATTATAAAAATTTGATTGTTTTGTAAAAAGAAAAAGAAATGTGTGTATTTACAGAGAAAAATATCTGAGAATAATCTCCACAGTTATAGTGGTGTCTGTAGGTGGTGAAGTAATGGGTAATTTTTATTTTATATTTGCTTATTTATTTTCTAATTTTTCTTCTAAGACTATGGGTTATTTAGAGGTGTGGTTATTTTGAAGTTACCCTTATTTTATTGTGAAAAAATTTAAAAGTACAGATAAGCAAAAATAAAATAATTATGTCTTTCAAACCACATGAGATCTCAGAGAAACAATAATATTTTATTTATAATATATATAAAATATATATTATATATAATAATATGTATGTAAAATATTTATAATATTTTTGGGTATACAAAGCCCAGGTATTTTCATAATGATACATGACTGTATCATCTTTTTTTAATAAAAGTGAGAACTTATTTTGTGTGTGTGTTTTGTTTTTGTTTTTGTTTTTTTAATTTTTATTTTTTTTACATGGGCAGGCACTGGGAATCATACCCGAGTCCTCTGGCATGGCAGGCAAGCATTCTTACCTGCTGAGCCACCATGGCCCACCCTATTTTGTGTGTATTTTTTAAAACGTCATCTATATATATATAGGTCATTTAATGCTGATGTTTGAAAGCAGTTCCCAGTTTTTTCATCATTTAGATAATGTAAAAAATAAATCTCATCTTTAAGGGAGTAATTTTAAAATTCAGTCTTACGTTTTTAGCTATGAAGAAACTGCTGCCATATTAAAAATAGTATTTCCTTATCTTATAGTGGGAAAGTAAAACTGTCCTGCGAAATGAGCCTTTGGTTTTAGAGGGAGGCTATGAAAACTGGCTCCTTTATTATCCACAGTTCACAACAAATGCTAAAGTCGTTCCACCTACACGAGGCAAGAATGAAGAGGTGTTTATCTCATGTATGTATGTGAAAATTTTTGTTTAAAGTTGCTTTGGTAAAATACCCTTTAGAATAAGTTACTTTTATTTTCAAAGTAAAAGTCTTGGTTGTGTGTGCATTTGTCCTATTAGATAGCCATTTGTTTTCAGAAACTAGAAACAGAAGGTAGTCAACTTAGAAGTTAATGTTTTCTTTAAGACTGTTATGGTTGTTACTTCATTTAGTTTACATATAACTATTACATATAATATGCATGAGATATGTGAATTCTATTTATGGGGTTTGCTAATCTTAAAAAACTACTATTATTCTTTTGCAAATTTTAGTGGACTTTACTTATCCCACACTGGAAGAAACAGTTCCTTCTAAGCCTGCCACCCAGATACAGCCTTCTCCTTTAGAAGTGGATGAAAATATAAAATTGATAAATGATCAAGTTGAGCATATGGGACCACTTAATATATCAACTCTAAATGAACCAGTTGCTGATTCTAAATCTGATGCTTCACCTGTAATTCAACCAGTGCTTATCCTAAAGAATATTCCACAGGTGTGTTTTTTTTAATATTCTTTTAACTTTGTTGCCTTTTTTGTTTTATTATATTAAATGTATAGTACAGAATTGAATTTTTTGAAGAAAGAAAAATACCAGTGAGAAAAAGCTGTATCTTTTTGTTGTAATAATTTTTTCATTACAGTTAAGTCCTATTGCTACAGCTAATATTAACATATATATATATATGTATATATATAGGCAGTATCAATAAAAAGATTGTATTTCCACAGTGAACTTGCACAAACCTTTCAAGTTTTTTGTGCTGTGATTTCACCCATAGCATTTTAACTTTATTTCCACTTCCTTAGAATTAACACATAAATAACTGGCATTATTTAATAATCGTTTTCTAAATGGTTTTGTGTAACTAAAATGTTACAATAAAAAAATAGCGACTGTTTCCTTTTCACTGGATTTTATTTAAAGGAAAGCTTAATTTAATTCTCCCATATACATTCTCCATTAATATCTTTTTTTAACATTCCTTAAAGAAATTTTTTTCAAATATATTTAAATAGTAGTCCACAATTTGTTGATACATTTGATGTGTGGAGGAAGCTGGGAATAAGAAATTTGATAATTTTTGCTTTTAAAATGAGCTGGTTCACTTCATTTTTAAAAGGTCTTCTGCTTTTTTTTAAAATTTTTTATTAATTAAAAAAAATTACAAGACAGAAACACAAACATTCTTAATATTGCTCATTCTGTTCTACATATATAATCAGTAATTCACAATATCATCATCACATAGTTGCATATTCATCATCATGATCATTTCTTAGAACATTTGCATCAATTCAGAAAAAGAAAAAGACAACAGAAAAATAAAATGAAATCAGAAGAAAGAAAAAATTTTGTATACCATACCCCTTACCCCTCCCTTTCATTGATCACTAGCATTTCAAACTGAATTTATTTTAACATTTGTTCCCCCTATTATTTATTTTTATTCCATATGTTCTACTCATCTGTTGACAAGGTAGATAAAAGGAGCATCAGACACAAGGTTTTCACAATCACACAGTCACATTGTGAAAGCTATATCATATAATCATCTTCAAGAAACACGGCTACTGGAACACAGCTCTACATTTTCAGGCAGTTCCCTCTAGCCTCTCCATTACATCTTGGATAACAAGGTGATATCTACTTAATGCGTAAGAATAACTTCCAGGATAACCTCTCGACTCTGTTTGGAATCTATCAGCCATTGACACTTTGTCTCATTTTTCTCTTCCCCCTTTTGGTCGAGAAGGTTTTCTCAATCCCTTGATGCTGGGTCTCAGCTCATTCTAGAGTTTTTCTCAATCCCTTGATGCTGAATCTCAGCTCATTCTAGGATTTCTGTCCCACGTTGCCAGGAAGGTCCACACCCCTGGTAGTCATGTTCCACGTAGACAGAGGGAGGGTGGTGAATTTGCCTGTTGTGTTGGCTGGAGAGAGAGGCCACATCTGAGCAACAAAAGAGGCTCTCTTGGGGATGACTCTTAGGCCTAATTTTAAGTAGGCTTGATCTATCCTTTGTGGGGTTAAGTTTCTTATGAACAAACTCCAAGACTGGGGGCTCAGCCTATAGCTTTGGTTGTTCACACTGCTTGTGAGAATATCAAGAATTCAACTTGGGGAAGTTGAATTTTCCCCCGTTCTCACCATTCCCCAAAGGGGACTTTGCAAATACTTTTCCACTCACTGATCAAATCTCTGTGGGATTCATCGGGGCATCACCTGGACAAACCAGTAAAATTTCATGCCCTACCCAAGGCTCCATGTACTTATGGTGTTCAATCAACTATCTACTTGAGTTATATCAGGAGATGCACTAGTCAAAATATAAATTTTGTACCAAATAAACATTTTTTGCTTTACTCTCACACATACATTGGAATTTAAAAATATTAATTACCATCTGTTTTCAACACCCTACAGTAATGACATTCTTTTGTTCTTCCTCATGCAAAAACATTTTTTAAATTTCTACATTTAGTCACTATCATTATACACTCTAGGCATTCCTAGATTGTACCATCTCAGTCTTAATCGTCTATCTTTCTTTGTGATTTCATTTATGCCCCCAGCCCTCCTCCCTCTATCGTTCTCACATTCAGCTTCATTCAGTGTTTTAACATAATTGTATTACAGTTAGGTAATATTGTGCTGTCCATTTCTGAGTTTTTATATTCAGTCCTGTTGCACAATCTGTATCCCTTCAGCTCCAGTTACCCAATATCTTACCCTATTTCTATCTCCTGATGTTCTCTGTTATCAACGAAATATTCCAAGTTTATTCACTAATGTCAGTTCATATCAGTGAGAAGGTCTTCTGCTTTTAATATTGCAGATTAAAATCTTAAGACTACATAGAATTTGATTAAACTGCTTTTCTTAAATTACAAATTTAAGAGCTTCTAAAGAGAAAGTAAATTATTACATGTAATTTCTACTTAGCGTGATATATGAACCCTAATCCTTGATTTTCTGAGATATGTGCAATTTGTCAAACATATCTTGAGGATCTTCTTTATGACAGACGTCATGAAAGATTACAAGTATGAATAAGATGGATTCTGTATGATCTTTAGAAGAGGCCTGTACAAAATCAGTCGTAGCATGCAATGGAATAACATAAATGCTCTTTGTCACTGGATCACAGAGCAGGGGGAGAAATTGTAGCTCATTTGTTCACTTTCTTCATTGTATTCTAATGGGAAAATATAAAATACACTTTGTAAGAATACTGCAGATTACTGACAATTGTTTTCATAAGTTCTCATTCGTGTTTCAGTAAACTGTATTCTCAAGAGATGATGTTAGTGTCTCTCCTAGCAAAAGTGCAGAATTAAATTAAGGCAATAAACATTTAACTCATATCATAGGAATTTAGGTAATTATTACTCAGAGGATACCAATTAAATCTCAGTAAGTATTATAAGGGAAAGGAATTAGCAGAGCATGTATCAGGTTTTGGCTAGTTTTGGATTCAAGGAGGTTTTTTTTCAGAAGAGCAAAGGAGAATGGTATCTTTGAAGAGTTTTCTTTAAAATGCAAGTGATTGGTTTAAGAATAATATGAGATGAGACTGGAGAGGTAGCAGAGATAAGACCACACACAGGGTCTTCCAAGCCATGGTAAGGATTTTTGATGTAATCTGAGTACAGAGTGTATACATGATAGTGGGATTGCCAAGTATTTTTTTTTCATTGCTTGTGCTTTCAGTGTGAGGTTTAAGAAACCACTACCTGTGACAAGATCATCTTGAAGATGCTTTCCTACATTGTTTTTTGTAAGTTTTGTGGTTCTGGTTCTTATATTTAGGTCTTTGATTATTTTGAGTTAATTTTTGTATAAGGTGTGAGGTAGGGATACTCTGTCATTCTTTTGGATATGTTTATCAAGTTCTCCCAGCACAGTTATTGAAGAGACTGTTCTGTCTCAGTTGGGTGGACTCAGCAGCCTTGTCAAAAATTAGTTGACTTTGATTCCCGGACCCTGCACTTGCCCCCCCACACACACAAAAAGAAAGAATCAATTGACTGTAAAGGTGCAGGTCTATTTCCAAACTTTCAGTTTGATTCCATTGATCAGTATATCTCTCTTTACACCAGTACCATGCTACTGTTGTTTTTTTTAATTAATTAAACACTTTATTCACACACTATATATTCCATCCAAAGTGTATAATCAGTGGCACTGGGTATAATCAGAAAATTGTGTATTCACCACCACAGTCAATTTGAGAACATGCTCATTGCTCAAAAAAAAAAAAATTAGGGGTGTATAAGTGATTTTTTTTCCCTTTCTTGTGCTGTTTTGACCACTGTCGCTTTGCGATATGCTTTAAAGTCAGGAAGTTTGAATCCTCCTACTTTATTTTTCTTTTTCAATATGTTTTGGCTATTCAGGACCCTTCCAAATACATTGATAATTGGCTTTTCCATTTCCTCAAAGTAGGCCATTAGAGTTTTCATTGGGATTGTGTGATTCAGGAAAACATTTTTGGCAGAAAAAAAGGATCCTTTTTGATGGCTCTCCAAAAGGTGTGCTTTCCTGGCCTACCCAGCAGATGGTGCTCTTCAGCAGTCTCTTCCCTGCAACCCTAAGAAGACAGGCTAACCCTTTAGCTCTCTGGCAGTTCCATTTCTGATACAGGTCAAAACAGTGGTGCAGGCGGTACCTGTCTGGGACTGGCTAAAGCAGTGGGACCCTGGTCTAAATTCACCAGTCAGTGGTTGAATCCGTACCGGACTGTGTGTGTCTCTGTTCTTGAAGAGGAGCTTCTGCCTGTTCTACTTTTGTTAATATGCAGCAGCTGCCAGGCAGGGACCAGGCCTACATCAGATTTGTGTTTTAAAATGATTACTCTGGTTACAGTGTGGAGAATAGATTTGTATGGAGGGGCAAAAGAAGACAGAGGATAATTAGAATGTAGGCTGTAGTTTTGGGGAGGGAGAATGTTGTCATTAACTTGGCTGGTGGTACTAGACTTGGAGGGACAGATAATAGGAAAATCACTACTGTAGCAGAATGGGGGAGAATATATAATGGAAGACTGTAAGGTTTCTGGTTTAAACAACTATGTAGATAGTGTTTATGTCCAAGAGATAAGGAACAAGTAAAGGGTGACAGTGTTTGTGGGGGAAAAGAAATTCATTTTTGGTCATATAATTTATTTTATTTTTTATTAGAGAAATTGCAGGTTTATAGAGACATTATGCATAAAATACAGAGTTCCCATAAATCACCTTATTATTAACTCTTTGCATTAGTGTGGTACATTTATTGCAATTCATGAAAGAACATTTTTATAATTGTAATATTAACTATATTCCATCATTGACGTACATGCGTGACACTTACATGGCAGTATTGAGTAGGCAGTTGGATATGTGGAATGCCCAGATCCAGGTTTTAAAATTTAGAATGAAAACATTCTTAATGCTTCCATATACAAAATACATGGTAAATTGAAGGTGTTGAATCAAGAGGAAGTGACAGTGATGTTTGACTATCTCTCATTCAAGTTCTTCCTTATGAGAAATCTTGACATTGAATTTAAAAATAGATGTTATCACCATGAAGTGATGATTATTTTATCACATCATGATTACAAGAACTGAGGTTACATTCTTGAATTTTGACAAAAGTCTGTCTGTGTTCTATTTTTGTTTCTCCAGATTGATCGTACTAAAAAACCAGCCGTCAAATTGCCTGAAGACCATAGAATAAAATCTGAAAGTCCAGACCATGAGCAACAGTCTCCTCAGGATGGAAAGGTTGTTCCTGATCGTTCTGCAAAGCCAGTATTTGCCCCAACAACTGCCATGTTAACAGATGAAGAAAAGGTTCGTATTCATGTAGAAACTGCTCTTCTAATGGAAAAAAACAGACAAGAAAAAGAACTTCGGGAAAGGCAACTAGAGGAGCAGAAAGAGAAAGTGAGAAGGGAAGAACAAGAACAAAAAGCCAGAAAGGAACAAGACACAGAAGAAAATGAAATCTCAGAAAAGCAAAAAAATACAAAAGAATTAGAAAAAAGAGAAAATGAACAGGCCAAGAAAGAAGATAAAGAATCTTCAGCAAAGAGGGGCAAAGAAACAACAGGCATAAAAAGACAGAGTAAAAGTGAACATGAAACTAGTGATGCCAAGAAATCTGTGGAAGATAGGGGGAAAAGGTGTTCAACGCCAGATATGCAGAAGAAGTCAACAGGAGATGTGCCTCATGCATCTGTAACAGGAGATTCAAGTTCAGGCAGGGTAAGCTGAAATAAGCAGTACAAATTGCCAACCTAGTGAGATAAATATACAGAGAAACATATTAACACTGGTGCCATTTGTTAAACTGGGCAGTTTCTAGGGGCTGATACATTTGTATCAATCTGTACACATTAGTTCACATTCCCTCCTTTTGAGGGCCGTAACATGCATTTATGAAATGATTGGGAATAGAATTGCTTTTTGTGTCTATAGAATATAGCTTTTTTTTTTCCAAATGCAAAATACATTCATTCCATAACAACATCAGAAAGCCTTAATTCATTTCAGTTACAATACAAATGCAATACAAAGTCAGAAAGAGTACAAAATCTTATCAAAGTCAGCTACAGCCGTGATCTGTCCTAGGGCAAAAAGCTCCTCTGGTTCTAGGAATATAGCTTATTTTTAATAATTGAGATAAAGAGTACATTTTTTTTTTTACATGGGCAAGCACCAGGAATCGAACCCGGGTCCTCGGGCATGGCAGGCAAGCATTCTTACCTGCTGAGCCACTGTGGTCCGCCCTCATTTTTCATTTTTATGTTTGGTGAATGATCATCAAAAGATCTAGAATGAAACATAATCTTCCTCTCAGTATAGAGGAGTTAGGTGCCAAATATTATAGGATAGAATTTATATTTACTTAGATATGTTCAAAATCAATAGTATCTATATGGCCCAACATGTATCTGTGAAATGATGAGTTTTTGTCAGGTCTTTGTCATTTTGTCTTATTTCACCTGCTGAAATAATATTGGCAATAACCCAGTTAATGTTTCATTTTTCTATCCTTGGTTACACACCCAAAATCAATTCCCATAATTTTGAGAGACATTTTTGTGTTGTTCTTTTTTAATCTAATAATACAGTGCTTCTCATTTTTTCCCCTTCTTTATGTAGCTAATAATGTTTTTTTTCCTTTTGAACTCTAAATAAGTTTTTTTGTTTGTTTGTTTGTTTGATTTTTGCATGGGCAGGCACTGGGAATTGAACCCGGGTCTCCAGCATAGCAAGCAAGAACTCTGCCTGCTGAGCCACCATGGCCTACCCTAAATAAGTTTTTATAATAGCAGGAACAGGTGTATATTTCTCAAGCAGCAGTTCAGACATATTACAAAATTAACCATTCAGTAATACTACACTTATCTAGGAAGGCTGTCCAAAATGTAGCTCCCATGCAAAAATCTTTCTAAACACTCAAAATTGGGGACATGAAGTCCATAGGTGAAAACTCATCTAACTTTATTCATCAGAGAGTCAGAGTGTGAGCTCTTATTTAAGATACAGTTTAAATATTGTTCATTGATTAGTTATTGTTTGCCAACTATTTTTCCTCCATTGTCTTATTTATTCTTAATTGTAACCTCATGAGGTCTTCATTTTACACATGCAGCTGAAACTGAGCAGTTATTTGCCTAAGATCATGATATAGGCAGTGAAATTCCAAAGCCACATCCTTTCTGTCTTGCTGTATTAATTTAAAGCACTCATATTTCTGGAGTCATTTTGTATAGTTGCCAAATATCCCTACAAATCTAAATAGTCCTGAGATTATCACAGATAGTTACTGATGTTATAAAATAGATTAAAAAAAACTGTTTACATTGTATACATTGCATTCTGCTTTTTAAAAATAGTTGAAATATGTAATTTATTAAAATTCTAATTTTTGAAAATTTTTCTTCACTATAATTATTTTTTTAAAAATATATAAAATTAAAGTAGTTTTAAAGAACCTATGATATGTTCCAAGAAGATATAAAATGGAATTTTGAATATTGCTCTGTATAAAGTTCTGTAATCTCTTCATTCTTTTTAGTACTTTAATTATTTGACAAATGACTCCTTTTGTCAACCAAAATCATATGGGACTTAAAAGGATAGGGTCAGATGAGACCATGGTGAGTCTACCAGTTTGAAAATATTATGTACCCCGGAAAAGCCATGTTTTAAACCTGATTCAGTCTTATGGAAGTAGCCATTTCTTTTAATTAGATTATCTCCATGGAGATGTGACACACCCAACTGTGGGTATTAACTTTTGATTAGATGCAGGTGTGACTCTACCCATTCCAGGTAGGTCTTGTTTTAGATTATTAGTGTCTTTAAAGGGCGAGATGTTTTGGAGAAAAGATAGAAACAACAGAACCTAGAGAAATGACAGACGCCTTAGAGCTGACAGAAAGAAACTTCACAGCAGAGCTGACACAGATGTGGACACGTGGAGAACAGAAACATGGACGTTTGGAGATGCTTGGAGCCCAGCAGACGTTGCCATGAGATGTTAAGCAAGCCAGAGCCTGGAGAGAGCCAAGCAAAGCCCAGAGATGAAAGCCAGCCCCAGAGAAGCAAAGTGAGGAGCCCCCATAGAAACAGATGCTGAAAGCAGGGGAGCCCAGGAATGAGGGACCAACAGATGCCAGCCACGTGACTTCCCAGCTTCTAGGGGTGTTCTAGACCCATGGGCCTTTCTTGAGTGAAGGTAACCTCTCATCAGTGCCTTAATTTGAACATTTTCACTTCCTCAGAACTGTAAATTTGTACCTTATTAAATTCCCCTTTTTAAAAGCCATTCCAGTTCTGGTATATCACACATAGCTTGCAAACTAACACAGATTTGGTACTAGAGAAGTTGGGTGCTGCAGTTTGCAAATAACAAACATGTTGGAACGGCTTTTTTAAATGGATAAGGGGAAGATTTTGGCAGAGTAAGGAGCTTGATAGAGAAGGCCTAGAACGCTTTGAAGAGACTGTTGGTAGAAGTGTGGGTTCTAAAGATACCTCTGATGAGGCTTTAAACAAATGTCTTTGAAAACTGGAAGGAAGGAATTCTTTGTAGATGGAAGTCAGAATTTGAAAGCAAATTGGATATTTAACAGAAGAAATTTCAAAACTGAATGTGGGAAATGCAGACTGGCTGCTCCTTAAAGCATGTAGTAAAAATATGAGAGGAAAGAGATTAGCTAAGAACTGAACTTTTTTGGGTACAAAGAAAACAGAAATTGGTGTTCTAGAAAATTCTGGGTTTCCAGAACGTGAGACACCAGTGAATAGGGCCCCACATGAGGATTTGTCCAAGCATGGAAGCAGTCAGCCATTATAGGATGTATTAATTAGGGTTCTCTAGAGAAATAGAATCAACAGGGAATACTCGCAAATATAAAATTTATAAGTGTCTCACATGACTGTGGTAACGCAGAGTCCAAAATCCGCAGGGCAGGCTGTGAAGCTGATGATTCCAATGGAGGGTCTGGACGAACTCCACAGGAGAGGCTCTCCAGGAAGCAGGAAGAGAGCCTGTCTCTTCTGAATCCTCCTTAAAAGGCTTCCAGTGATTAGATTAAGCACCACTCATTTCAGGAGACACTCCTCTTGGCTGATTACAGATGGAGTCAGTTGTGGCTGCAGCTGATGTGATCATGATTTAATTCTATGAAATGTCTTCATTGCAACAGACAGGCCAGCACTTGCCTAACCAGACAACAGGTACCACCACTTGGCCAAGTTGACACATGAACCTGACCATGATACAGGACAAGCAAAAATTTGAGATGGAGTTATCCAGAAAGGATTTGTTGAATTTGTCTGATGGGCATGACCCCAGCATATTGCATAGAAAGCCAACACGAGTGTTGTGGGATCTGTATAAACGGAACCACCGCCAGTCTGTACAAAAAGGAGCAGAAAAGGGACAAATTGGAAGAAAATTAACTCAGAGGTAGAACCATGGAAGCTAAGGTCTGAAGCCAACCTCGTGCCAGGAGAAAGGACCCACCCATCCATGTGAAAAGGAAGCGATTGCCCAGAAGGCACAGAGTGAGCCTTCTACTTTTGCTCAGGAAGAGTTTTGCCACCTTAGCCTTGGAGAGGGTGGAGCAAATTCCCTGGGATTTGGGGGGAGCCTGGCTATTACCCGGTTGTTTTGAAGGGGTTAAGCATGTACCCTGGAGATGGCAGAGAGTCTGGGCACTGCCCTGACACTTGGAAAGGGTGGAGCCAAGAAAAAGTTGGTCCCCCCAATGTTCCCCAGTATTGCAATCTTCACCCCAGCATTTGGAGAAAGCAAGACCGCTGCATAGGCCCGTGGAAAGGGTGTAACTGCTCCTTTCTAAAGCCCCAAGAATAAATACTATCAGGCTTTGAAATCGATTGGAGTTTGCCCAACAGGTTTTTGGAACTGTATGGGTTTAGTGACCTGTTTCCAGTTTTTCCCTATGGAAATGGGAACATGTATCCTACTACTGTCCCTCCTTTTTATGTTGGCAGCAGATAACTTATTCTGTTTTAATGTCCACAGCCAGAAGAGAATTTATTTTTGCCTTAGAACAGACCATGCCTGTAACAGACTTTGACATTTTACACTGTTCTAACTTTGTGTTTTTAATGAAATGTTTTAATGCTCCGTGACATTGTGATGGAGTGAATGTATTTTGTATGTGGAAAAAACATGTCTTTTTTGGGGTCCAGAAGGTGGAATGTGCTGTTTTGAAAATATTATGTACCCCAGAAAAGCCATGTTTTAATCCTGATTCAATCTTATGGGGGCAGCTGTTTCTTTTAATCCTGATTTAATAATGTAGGTTGGAATCTTTTGATTAGATTATCCATGGAGGTGCGCCACACCCAATTGTGGGTATTAACTTTTGATTAGATGCAGATGTGACTTCACCCATTCCAGGTGGGTCTTGTTTAGATTACTAGAGTCTTTAAAGGGGGAGACCTTTTGGAGAAAAGACAGGAAAACCACAGAACCTAGAGAAATGACAGACACTTCAGAGCTGACAGAAACTTCACAGCAGAGCTGACACAGATGTGGACACATGGAGAACAGAAACATGGACGTTTGGAGGTGCTTAGGGGAGCCCAGCAGACGTTGCCATGAGATGTTAAGCAAGCCAGAGCCTGGAGAGAGCCAAGCGAAGCCCAGAGATGAAAGCCAGCCCCAGAGAAGCAAAGTGAGGAGCCCCCACAGGAACAGAAGCAGAAAGCAGGGGAGCCCAGGAGTGAGGGACCAACAGATGCCAGCCACGTGACTTCCCAGCTTCTAGGGGTGTTCTAGACCCATGGGCCTTTCTTGAGTGAAGGTAACCTCTCATCAGTGCCTTAATTTGAACATTTTCACTTCCTCAGAACTGTAAACTTGTACCTTATTAAATTCCCCTTTTAAGAAGCCATTCCAGTTCTGGTATGTTGTATTCCAGCAGCTTGCAAACTAACACAGTGAGTATATCCTAATGACTAGAATCATCTCCCACCCCCTCACCCCCAAATGTAGTTGAAGTGTTCTTCATGCTTCATCTTAGTGTGTTCAGAAATTCCAAATGAACCATCTTTGATTAAAAGTATCTATTTTGAAATTTTTTCATTAGAGAAGTTGTGCATTTACAGAACAGTTGTGCCTATCTATTTTGAATTAGACAATAAAATGGAATAAAATTTTCAGGGGCCTTTTGCATTTGAATTTGTTTGAATTAGCTAGCAATAGATCTATATTGTGGGAAAGTTAATGCTTTCTTTTGCTTATGAAGCTTTGATAATTTTACAGCCTGTTAAAATTAAAGGACA
The DNA here is from genome assembly GCF_023851605.1 of Tamandua tetradactyla. Lineage (NCBI taxonomy): Eukaryota > Metazoa > Chordata > Mammalia > Pilosa > Myrmecophagidae > Tamandua > Tamandua tetradactyla. The sequence goes on from NC_135340.1 coordinate 65,019,569, forward strand.
TCCAGAAAGTGGAATTCTAAAGACAGGAACTTTCAAAGAGAATACAGAGGATGCTGAAAGAAATAAAGTAAGTAGTTCATTTGGGAGGGGGTGCAGGGGGGACAAACTGAGAAAAAACATGGATTATAACCGTATGGTTATCTTTACTGTATTGACGCTCTCCATCTTGAGATCTGTTCTCTGAAGGGGATCTTTGCAAAAATGTCTCCCCTTCTGGCTTGTCTTTTCATTTTCTTAAATGGTGTCTTTTGAAGGACAGAAGTTTTTGTTGAAATCCAGCATATCAATTTTTTCTTACATGAATCCTGCTTTCAGTATTATATCTGGTGAACTCTGTGCCAAACTCAAAATCATGAAGCCATCAAGATTTTTTCCTATGCTTTCTCCTAAAAGTTTTACAGTTTTAGCTCTTATAATTGGGTCTGTAAGTCATTTTGAGTTAATTTTGTGTATGGTGTGATCTAAATTTTTATCTTTGCATATGGCTATCCAGATGTCCTACTTGTCAGAATTTTTTTCCCAGCATAGAGTCTGTACTACATGTTTGTATTCAGCAGAATGTATATATTTTAAGACTGAAGAATATAAAGGTAGAAATTGGGTGGTTTACTATGAGGCTTTTTATTTCTGATAGAATTTTCATCAAGGAGTGGAAGTATCTTGTGTTGTTATTATTGGTGCCTCGTCATATTGATCTGTATTACAGAACATTTCATAAATATTTTCTGGAATGAATAAATGTAGAAAATTTGATAGGAGGTCAAGATAACTAGTAGAAAATGCCATGGTATGTATTTTTTAGCCTTTCTGGTTTAATCTTGGATCCAATTGTCCTCTTCCCTATCACCTCCCACCTGAGACCGTCTACTTCCACTATGTATATATAGAGTTGTGAATACGGGCAACTATTCTGTCTGCAAAGAATGATCAATACATTCATTACAATTCCCCAAACAATATTTTGTTCAGATGTATTCCAGTTTCATTCCCCATCCCTTTTTTAAATGTTTTTTTTAATAGTTGAATGCATAATCAAATGGTGGCATTTCTATACAATGAATTTTTATCTTTTTTTGGTTCTTTAATCAAGGTGATATAAAAGTTCTTTTTGGTGTAGCAGTCATTGAACTTTGAGTAAAACAAATACAGACCTTCATCTTTAAACCTGTTGTAAAAGAATATATTACAGGCAGCCTAGGCCTTTGACTCTTTTGAAATAAGTAGCATAAGTAGTTAGTGTGTGGCAAAACTTAATTAACAAGTCCTATTTTTTCTTTCAACTAGGCTCAACGAGAGCCTTTGACAAGAGCACGAAGTGAAGAAATGGGGAGGATTATACCAGGGCTGCCTACAGGATGGGTCAAGGTAAAAGTCAGAATTAGCCCATAAATAAATAAAATGGTCACTGTCTTCTAAAGAAGAATCTTTGTTTAGTCTACATATTTCTTAATGCAGAGTCAATCCTATTTCTTAACTATAGAGGACATAGCTCCTTACCCTAATTACAGCAAGGTTAGATTTCTCAATACCCAGCCTGGAATGATGGCTAGAATATCTTAGCATTTCTGGAACTTATCATTTAGAAATTGTGCATTCTTAAAAACCTAAATTTCTTTCAAAATTTAATTATAGAAGTGATTACTATTATATTAATTTATTTTTTATCTAAAAGTAAATTCAGCAGTGAAATAATTTTGAGTGATTTTCTCTTTATCTAATGGTCATTTGGGTTTCGACCTGTTTGCTTTTTTCCTTTTCCATGGAAGTTTCTTGACTCAACCACCGGAACCTTTCGTTATTATCATTCACCCACCAATACTGTTCACGTGTATCCACCGGAAATGGCTCCTTCATCTGCACCGCCTTCCACTCTTCCAACTCATAAAGCTAAACCACAGATTCCCACTGAGCGGGACAGGGAACCTGCTAAACTGAAGCGCTCCTACTCCTCCCCAGATATAGCCCAGGCTGTTCAAGAGGAAGAGAAGAGAAAGCCAACAGCAACTCCAGCAGTCAATCGGGAAAACAAGTAAGTTTATCTTAACTCCTTGGACTAGAATAACCTATGTTTTTAACGTCAATTCAGATTATATTAGCATATTAATGTCAGGAAATCAGAAATTTCTGTGGATGGCTATACCAGTCATTGTCATACCACATGAGAAAAAACACAGAAAACGTTCTTGGTTTTTCCCTCAGGTGCTCACTTAAATACATGAAAGGATTATCATAAGTATTAATGTTCCTATAAAAATGCACACATCGTTAGGGTGTGCAGGTGGTTCAGTGGTAGAATGCTCGCCTTCCATGCAGGAGACTTGGGCTCAATTCCCAGACCATGCACCCCCCAAAAAAGAAGTATACACATTGTTATACTTTGAGGCAGCAACCATGGTGTACCTACAAGTTTTTCATAGACTTCCTGTGGTCCCTAAATCTCCCTTTGAAGATAATAATTTAGAGGATTATTACATTTGCCTTGTTGCAGTACTCATACTCTCAGGTTTTTCCCCAGCCCATAATGTCGGAACAAAGTTACCATATAGTATTAAAATAACAAGCATTGTAGTGTATCAGCCCCTAATCCTTGTTCTGTTCTTTTTTCTTTCATTGCACTTCTGCTATTCTATTTGCAAAGAATGATCAATACATTCATTTACATTTCCCCAAGCAATATTTTGTTCACATGTATTCCAGTTTCATTCCCCATCCCTTTAAAAAATAATGTTGTTTTTTAAAATAGTTGAATGCATAATCAAATGGTGGCATATCCATGCAATGAATTTTTTTGGAGGGGTCTTTATTTAATCAGGGTGACATAAAGTAGAAGAGTTAACATGATTTTAAAAAGACAGTTTTTTTTTTAAAGTGAGGAGGCCTTATCTAAAACAGGAAGAAGATGGTCATCATACATATCAGTAAGTATATTGGTCTGATAAGACATAGAATCTTTGTCATCTAGGCAGATTACCCCATCCCTTTTTAAATCTTCTAATGGTCCTGGTTTATGACTTAGAATTATATCATCTTCAAGTTTACCTATCACTTCTAATGTTTACTTAGGAGTGGGGGAAGGAGATAAAAAGCATAGATAAATGGGTTTGTTTTTTCATTCATAATACACACTCTCAATTGCTAAAGAATTCCAATGAAGCTTTTTAGCCCCTTTGGTAAAACACATCCTGGGAAAGTACCTGCTGTTTTTTCTCCCTGAGAACTTACCCCGCCAGGTATGAAATTATTTGGTGTAGCTTTTTTAGAATTCTTTAAATCTAGCTACAGATTGTGAGATTTAATTCCTTCTTGAGTCATCGTTTTTATTAACCGTTAATTTGACAGTATTTTAAAGACTATCTCATTCGTAGTTCATACATTTTTATATGTATTGGACAGAGAAAGTGCCTGAGTACATGTACTTAAGCATGTGTAAAGAAAAGCTGATTGAAATTTAGTGTGTTCTCAGTATTCCCTTTCAGGGGGAAGGAATGGTTGGGACAAATAATAAAAGAAAAATACCTTTCAGTTAAGTCCTTTATGCCATGACACTTTTAGAATGTATAAATAAACTAAATATCTTAAGGCATTCTGTCCAGTGCTGTCCAGAAGATCTTTCTGTGCTGATGGAAATGTTCTCAATCCATGCTATCCATATGGTATATGGCTATTTTGAAATGTAGCTGGTACAATTGAAATACTGAGTTTTAAATTTTAGTTTAAATTCAGATAGCTAATGGCTAACATGTTTGTCAGCACAGCTCTATTATCTAGGTAACAGTACCCGATTAGCCCCTTCCTCCTTTGATATCTATTCCATAGGAATACATAGTTTTTATACCTTGCTTTTATCCTGGTTAAGTTCAAACATTTGGTAGTGGTAAATTTGCTGAGACCAGTTAGGAGATTTTGAAAGAGTCTTATAGAATTCTCAGTTCATGAGAAACCAGAGTCCATTTCAGGGGGGTCTGTAAGAACCATGGCCCCACATAAGAGCTTAGAAGTATTTGTTCCTTTGGAGGCTCAGAATACGATCAATGTTACGTGTATACTCACTAGATATTCCCCTTTGAGATCCAGTATCTTGTGAGTTATTAACTGTACAGGTGCTAAAGTGGATTGTCCATTTGTAGTCTGAACCTTAATTTCAGATGCTCTGCATTTTAAGACATAGTGTACATTTTTTCCTCCTCAGGCCAATGTGCTACCCTAAAGCCGAAATCTCAAGGCTTTCTGCTTCTCAGATTCGGAATCTCAATCCTGTTTTTGGAGGATCTGGACCAGCTCTCACCGGACTTCGTAATTTAGGAAATACTTGTTATATGAACTCAGTATTGCAGTGCCTTTGCAATGCTCCACATTTGGCTGATTATTTCAACCGAAACTGTTATCAGGATGATATTAACAGGTAAAGAAATGTCATACTATTGCAACAATATTTAAAGGATTATCTAACCATACTAACTTAACCACCCAGCTCTAGAGATATCATATTAGGAAAGGAGGAAATATCTTTACTCTTAAGAAAAATGGAGAGAAAAGTCTTCTGTGATTACTAAAAGAAAGATGGGAAAGGAGCAATGCAAGAAGGCAAAGCCTCAGTTATAAATTATAACCTATTAACAATTAGAAGGAGACAGTGCAAGGCCGGCAGCTAGAAGAGGAGGTTGGAGGGGTGTCATATCAAAGTATGGTTCAGATGATGGCCATTTTGTAATAAAACTGCGAATAAATAAGTCTTTTAGAATAGAGTTAATTTTGATATCAAGAACCCACTGTACCTTTAACTTTTGGGGGGAGGGGTAACTTACTTTTTATAAATTTCCTTTATTGCTTTTTTTTGTTACTAATTTTATTTACAAAGGTCAAATTTATTGGGGCATAAAGGAGAAGTGGCAGAAGAATTTGGTATAATCATGAAAGCCCTCTGGACAGGACAGTACAGGTATATCAGTCCGAAAGACTTTAAAATCACCATTGGGAAGATCAATGACCAGTTTGCAGGATATAGCCAGCAAGATTCACAAGAACTGCTTCTGTTCCTTATGGATGGTCTCCATGAAGATCTAAATAAAGTAAGACGTTTGGCTTATCTAAGTGCCGAAGGCTCTTTAGGGTTCCTCAATATCACTGTAATCTTTTTTAATAACAATATAAAATTATAGTGATTGTTCAGTGCTAATTTATTCAAATCTAGTGACTTTGTACTGAGACATGAATTTAAAACAAATGTATTTCCTAGGAATAATATTTGAAAAGAAGTATATGTAGTTTGTAGTTACTTACTAAAATGTAGCAGGTTTAATTACCTTATTGCTGAGAAATTTGCCAAGTGTTAACATAGTCATTGGAGATTTTCTGTTTGTGACCTAATATGTATGTAAAAATAAAATTATAAACACATGACTTTTTTATTTTTTGCATGGGCAGGCACTGGGAATCAAACCCAGGTCTTCAGCACGGCAGGCGAGAACTCTGCCTGTTGAGCCATCGTGGCCTGCCCTAAACACATGACTTTTTAAAAACAAATCATGAGTTATAAACATCCTGGACATCTTTATTATTATATATTGTATTAAATCTTTATTCTTACACTGATTTTCTAAACTTATAATTATTCCACATAGCCAAATGATGTATGTGAAGAGTTGTTACTGAGGCATGTATCTACATAAATGACACTCTCCATCTGTATACTACAGCTTCTTTTTAGCACTAAGTGGTTATTTCTCAGATACGTTTGGGAATACCATTTTATTACTGAACATGTGTGAGTGTGTTTATCTGAGTGTGCAAAAGCATAGCTCTATCTGTGAGGCAAGAACAAAGATATTACATCTGTCTAGATGTTTAGGGCTAAACACCTAGTTATATGTGAGATGTCTTCTGTTTTCAAACTGGACTTTTCAACTTTTTAAATAAAGATTTATAGAGAAATCTCAACAAGTCATACTTTTAGGATAAAGTGGTAGGACCTGTGTTGTTTTATCTTTTGGGGGGCTAGACTGTTTTCTCATAGCATTTAAATAAGATCAGAACTCCTTTATGAGAACTAGAATTGTTTCTAAAAATGCAAAGTATTTTTATTTAATTTCATTCTTTCAATTTCACATGTAAATGTTGTCTTTGAGATATTAATATGGACTTTAAATAATCTTATTTCCCAGGCTGATAATCGAAAGAGACATAGAGAAGAAAATAATGATCATCTTGATGACTTTAAAGCAGCAGAACATGCTTGGCAAAAACACAAGCAGCTCAACGAATCTATTATTGTTGCACTTTTTCAGGGTCAATTCAAATCCACAGTACAGTGCCTCACGTGTCACAAAAAGTCTAGGACATTTGAGGCCTTCATGTATTTGTCTCTACCACTAGCATCGACAAGTAAATGTACATTACAAGTAAGTTTAAGATGGAGAGAAAATTATTTGTTGGATAAAAATGCTATTATACTCATGTAGAAATGTACACTTTGTTCAACAATTTCTCTGTAAACATAGGTAAAACAACGTGTTAATTGTTTTAGTTAGACCTCTAGAGATTAGAAAGAATTTGATTTCTTTTCAGATATGTTTCTAATAAATATTCTTTAATGTTTTTTAAATTTTATTGAGATATATTCACTGATCACATAAACCATCCAAAGTATACAATCTTTTGTTCACAGATCATCACATAGTTGTGTATACATCCCCCTGATGAATTTTAGAACATTTTCATTACTCTGGAACAGAAATAAGAATAAACAATAAAACCCAGATCCTCCCATACCCCTTTTCTCCCTTGCTATTGCTGACCAATACTATTGGTATAGTAAATTTGTTACTGTTGATGAAAGACTATTAATATGTTTTTAAAAGTTTTTATTTTTAAGAAGTTTTATAAGTTCATTTGGTAAGTCGTGTGCTGAATTTTACATTGGCCTCCTTTTTACAAGAGCTTGTTTTACATGAAATGTCAGATAAGCATCCTGTTTCCCACACAGTAGCAACATAATTTGCATAGCTTGCTGATATGTTTAGTTTCAGCTTCTTCTTGATATCATTTCCTCCAGGAAGTCTTGCCTGATTCTTCAAGTCCAGATTCGAGGTCTTTCCCACATGCTCTCATGACACAGTACTTCTTCCCACTACCACAACACATAAAATGATCTGTTTTGTCTGTTCACTTGACTGTATTCCTCATGAGACCCTAAACTGTGTGACAGCAGGAGCTGTTCTGTTTTAGTTTTCTGTTGTATCAATAGAGCCTGGCAAAGTGGTTTTATTGAATAGGTGATATTAAGTTGAAGAAAGGAATTAATAACTATCTGCTACTTGTTCCCCACCCCCAGGATTGCCTTAGATTATTTTCCAAAGAAGAAAAACTGACAGATAACAACAGATTTTACTGCAGTCATTGCAGAACTCGACGGGATTCTCTAAAAAAGATAGAAATTTGGAAGTTACCACCTGTGCTTTTAGTACATCTGAAACGGTAAAAGGGACAAATATTTCTCACTGTTAAATTGAGATGAAAAAATTCTAATACACTGCTCTAATTCTGAGTCTTTGTGTTTGAAATGGATTTTATTGTTTTGGCTAAAAATCCTGATTGTTAATGAATACATAAAGGTTCATTCTTGTGTCTTTGGTCTGTCATTATAAATTCTCTAATATTTCTCTCTGCAGTTTTTCCTATGATGGAAGGTGGAAGCAAAAATTACAGACCTCTGTGGACTTCCCATTAGAAAATCTTGACTTGTCGCAGTATGTTATTGGTCCAAAGAACAATTTGAAAAAGTACAACTTATTTTCTGTTTCAGTAAGTATCTCATTGGACTAAGTACTTTTTTCAAAGCAAACTATAAAATCAAGAGTTTTAAGTGGTTTCTTACCCTTAATAGAGTCAGAACAGCATAAAACTTTGAAATTATTGAATAAAAATTTAGTTTATATTGATTTTCTATCTGTTTGATACAGAATCACTACGGTGGGCTAGATGGAGGTCACTACACTGCCTATTGTAAAAATGCAGCAAGACAGCGGTGGTTTAAGTTTGATGATCACGAAGTTTCTGATATCTCCGTTTCTTCTGTGAAATCATCAGCTGCTTATATCCTCTTTTATACTTCATTGGGACCACGAGCAACTGATGCAGCCACATAAGGAGAAGTAGGTAGTAAGCTTGTTGTCTTTGAAGAGGTATAGCAGCACAGCTCTTGAATTGCTTATAGATTGGATAAAATGGATAGTGATAACTGGCCATTTAGAGGAATTCCAGGAAAGTGGGAGCTGTGTTACAGCATATATTTTAGATCAGTATTCTTATCAAAATCTGACTAATAACATCTCACAAGTATTGCAGTAAGACTCTCTTACAGGTACCATTTATTTCAAAAGAATTTTTTTAGTCGCTCCAAAGTCAAAATAATTACCTAGTTAAACATCATTATTCTACTGATCTAAAAACCACTGTATCCTTTATTCTCCTTTTCACTATTATGACCTTTTCACATTTTTAATCCTAGCTTGACTGACTCTGAGTACTCTAGAATGATGTAAAGCGGATAGGAATGTATGTGTATATATTTATTGCACACTTGCACATCAATTCAATGTATATAGATAGAATAATATGTGGTCCTTTTGTGAAGCTTAGAACTCAGAGGATTGCTTTTCCTTTGCCTATTCTGAGTAACTGCCATGCTTTCTTAGGGAAATGACAGGGCAAAGCTATTTTTCTGTTGGCTTTGGGCTGTTTTTGTGCACTAAATCTTTATTTTAAAAAAATAAAAATGGAAATTTTTCTTTAATTTTTTAAATGAGAATTTCATTTACACCTACTTTAAAATCTTAATGATAAAAACAATTTAAAACCCTGTAAGTGTTCTGTCTTTAATGCTACATTGTTTTTTAATGCTTACATTAAACGTTATATTTAATGTTACACTAAAGCCGTAGGTTTTATACACATACACATATTACATTGCTGCACTGGACTTAAAATTTAGTTTATTTTATCCTATTGCATCAGGACTCAATTCCATTCTTCTTGCAAGTTGACACTGGAACTGGAACTGAATGTGGCACTTAGGAGTCTCAGAGTTGGAAGATCAAGTAAGATATAACAACTTAGCACTCAGACTCATTCTTTCAGGAGTAGTGGAATCCTTAGTAACAAAGTGGTGTATTAAATTGGATAAAGGAGCTTAGAATTTATGACATACCTCAGGGAATTCTGTTCCTATAGATGAAGTCAATAAAAAACACTCCATATGAAAATAAGATTCTAATAGTGCTTCTGAAAGACATCACCATTAATGGACTCTCAAAGAAAAAAAAAAGGATGGGTTTTGAATTGTACAGTTGACAACTTCTCTATTCTGTTATTGGTCTAAGAGTCTTGTAGCTCCTTGGCTAAACTATTTTCTGGATTAAATATTTTCAAATCATATTACTGAGCTCAGAGAGTCATTTGAGAAAAAATTGTTTTAGTTTAACTCCATGAACAATTATTTATATATATATATATAAATATAATATAATATATATAAACATATATAAATACATAATCATGAGATTTTATGAAATAAATCCACCCTAATATAAACATTGGATTTTGAAACCTGAACCCAGTGCATAATTTGCAGTACTTTGAAAGCTCCCTTCCATTAGTATTGCATTATTTTCACTCGAAGTTTGTCAGTGGGCCAGGAACAGTTTTTCTGGTAAGACCTACCCTGTTATAAAAGGCTGCATAATATATTAAAAAGACTTAAAAATGTTAGTGAGGCAAGAGTTTAATGACAAAGCAAAACTTAATTGCCAATTTCTGATTGCCTGTTCTGAAATTTTCAGGAAACATTATTTTCGTAGCACTTGCATTTTTGTATAGGTATAGAAAAGGGCTGGTAGCTATAGAATAGGAGATATGCTGTCGGAGTTTGAACTGAAGTATCTGGAATCTCACTGACTCGAGTATCATCAAAGCTATACCAGGCCTGGGGAACTGAGTTCTTGCAGAAAGCAGTGTAGTGGCCACCATCCAGATCACCAAAGTGGTTCTATGGGAAGAAGGAACATAAAGCTTAGTATTCACATGCAAATGCTCTAACTACTGGAACAAAAAAGGTAGGCCAAGACATACATTTATAGTTGTGCCCAGAAATACTTTTATAATTGTGCCTTATACTAAATTAAAAGGAAAGTATAGTTTTGT